>NW_024100112.1:1590000-2190000 GCF_016545835.1 Crotalus tigris | reverse complement strand
AAAAACCAAAGAGATCATTGTCGATTTCAGAAAAGGCACAGCCACACTTCTGTGTGCATTAATGATTCACCTGTGGAGATGGTTACCAACATCAAATTCCTGGGTGTGCAGCTAACAAGTAGGCTGACTTGGTCACTCAACAGTGAGAAACATTTTCTGCATCGCATGAGAAAAGCACATCTTCCTTCCCCTGTCCTGACCACTTTCTACAGGGGGACAATTGATAGCATCCTGTCATACAGCATCACAATCTGGTTTGGAAGCATCACTGCTTCAGACAGGAAGATGGTGCAGAGAGTGGTGAGGATGGCCAAAAAGATCATTGACAGTTTCCTCCCTCCCATCCAGGACATAGCACAGAAGCGTTGCTTGAGCAGGGTCCATGAGATTATCTGGGACACTACATATCCTCTTCACGGCCTGTTTTCCTTGTTGCCTTCTGGGAGGAGGCTTCATGGTATCCATAGCAGAACATCCAGATTCAGTCACAATTTCATTCCATACAGCATTAACCTTGTGAACTTTCAAGCTTCCTCTTTCCATTATATATTCAAGATGGACAGTATTTAATATTTATTTGTTATGTATATGTAGGGATGTGGATCTATACATCTGTTGTACATAGTATGTTTAGGTGTGTGTCATGTATATGTTTCACTTTGAAAGCGGGCAACTAAATTTCATTTTTGATGTGTGCCGTTGTGCCTACAGTACTCACAAATGACAATAAAGGTTATTTATCTATCTAAGTATATTTGTTTCTATGTGCTTAACTTTTTTATATAATGACTTCCTTTTATGACCTATTTGCTTTTGCTCATTTGTCTGCTTTTAAAAGATCTTGTTTAAAAGTTTTGCACATCTCTTATATTTCTAATGTGAATAAGACATATACATGTATGCAATACGAATTAGGAAAAATAATGATTTTTTTCCCCAGATTTAGAAATGAATTGTTAATATTAAGTGGCTACATTGGGGCTTTACTGGCTATTAGAAGACAATATATCAGCATTGTACCAGCTCTTTATGAATATACAAGGTAATTCTTCTGTAATAACTTAAGTGAAAGTCTTTCTAGGAATTATGAGAGTTGTATTTCTTTTTCTTTTTTTCCCCTAAAATCTGTCATTCTGAATGTCCTTATTTTTCACATCTCTGTGGAGAATTTGTGACTGTCATTAGTATTTGATCAGTGTCTAAATTCCCTTGAAATATAACTAGTTTTCCTAATGGAAAATGCAGTTTAACTACAAGAATGACATTTGTTCAATTGTTGTTCACAGTTGTTTTAAATTGTATTTGTATTGGTATCAAACCCCTCACTTTTACATTAGGTAGAAATTGAAGCAAGAGCATAGACAAACCTTCTCCAACTCTGTACTTTCCAATATGTTGTATCAGAATTTCTTTATCCCAGGAACAGCCTGAGGTCACTCGGTTGAGAAGAATTGGCAAAAATCATCATAGTTTAGGTTCTAAACATTTTACATTTAAACTATCTGGACGATGATAGGTATTAATCCATATTGACTATATATTGCTCTCCATGGATCACTATCCATATAAAATGTATATTGATCCATATGGAATGGAGTGTAATCTATACGGAACTATCTTGTGTTACTCTATATTTTTTTCCAGCCAGCTTTTAAAAAGAAGGGAAGTATGTGTACCCCTGAAAATTGAGCAACTCTCTGAGGAACTAGATGCTTGGAGAGCTTGTAGCCAATCATTAAACAAGTAAGTGTTTGAATTTATGACATTTTGCTTTGTATAGAAAAATTGCATGGCATTTTTAGAATACTATTTTCAATTGTGAAAATTACTGTTTATTCTTACAAATACTAGCATGCCTACATTTTATAGGTCTTCTGATGAATTACCAGAGATACTGCCATCTGAATTGCAACAACAGATTTATACAACAATGCTATCACGAATTAAAGAAGAGCCTCTTCAAGTAACCATAGGAACAAATTATGTTTCTGGATCTAACTTTCCTAGTCATTCAGATGTTCATATCTCTTGTTTGACAGGATTAAAAATACAGGTATTGGATAACAGAACTGGACTACATTCTGTAAGAACTTGCAAATATCAGTATTTCTGGTTATATCCAACAGTAACACAAATGGAAAATTGCTTACACACTGGTGCTTCCCCAGAATATTATTCCAATTTACGTTTTTTGAATCCCTTGCAAGGATAGTATCCAAAGTAGTAGTATTTTAGTGTCTGGAGATAGTTGGGTCTAGATGAGGAAGAGGCTGAAACACATCTCTAGACTAAGTGGCTGTGCATGGATGAATCATTTGGTTCTTGGCAGGGATATATTTCCTCAGACAGATCTGATATGCAGTTTGGATTTTCTTTTTTTTTCTTTTTTGAGGAGCAGATGGCAGTTGTGGACTGGAAACCTCTTGTTTGCATTTCTACCTTTTCCTAGGAGGTTTTACTCAGTCACTCACACTTTAATCACTTTGCATGTGGACCACTGCAATGTGCTCTGCATAGAGCTTCCTTGGAGGCCACTCGGAAGGTATAGTTGGTCCAGAATATGATAGGATGAGCAGTGAGATGTGTACCCTATTATCCCCATGTAACATCTCTGCTGTATGAATTGCAGTGCTTATCCGTGACTTGATTGGAATTCAAGGTGCTGCTAGTTGACAACTACTAAGCTTTACCTGTTTCTTCAGGTCCCATCTGTTAAAAAATGTGGGACCTAAGAAATGCATCTTCTCTATCATTGCCATTGCAATATTTCCCCTTAAATCTATATGAGTTCTGTCAATTACCTACCTGCTTCAAACATTACAGATAATTGTTATAAGATTATCTTGAAAAAGTTAAAAATTATCCCAGAAGGGGAATACTCTATATTTGAAGGTGATTGTTGTTAAGGGAATAAGTGCAGTAATATCTCTCTTACTTAATTTCAGGGAACAAATATCTTGTCCCCTTGTTTCCTTACAATGAAAACACAGAATTTCAATTCTATGAACAAACGTTCATGAAATTTGCTTGGCTTTATTTCCGTCCTTCTTCACTTGTTCATTCAAAATGTGCTCATGGGAGCAAGACTCTGAGGCATGATAAATACAGAAAGAAGATATATATGTTAGCATAAATTATCATGTCTCCAGGCATAAACAATAAATTATTTAATATCTAAACTTTTTTGCTTTAATGATTATTTCTTCTAAACATGTAAGTGTAAGTGCATATATACTTATTTTAATGTATTATAATACAAAAAGTATAATTTGTTTATGTCTTATTGTTTAGGGTCCTGTATTTTTCCTTGAAGATGGAAAGTCAACAATTTCACTCAGCGATGCATTGATGTGGGCAAAAGTGAATCCTTTCTCTCCACTGGGGACAGGAATACGGCTCAACCCATTCTGATAAAGAAATCTTTCTATGAATAATGATAGTTGCTTTTATTTTATTAGTGGAACGATTTGAGGTTGATATTTTCTTGAACAGTTTTAGGAACTTTGTGAATTATAAATTTAATTTTTATATTAAAATTGATAACCCAAAGAGAATTTCATATATCATTGGCAGCCATGTGCTTTTAGAAGATTAAAATTAGGTATTTGTGAACACTCTTGTGAAGCACATTGCTGGGTCATGCAATAGCAATTTATGCTTTGAATTATTCCTTAGAGCAGGGATAGGCAACCCAAAACACTCAAAGAGCCACTTGGACCTGTTTCCCACCGAAAAGGAAACGCTGGGAGCCGCAAAACACTTTTGATATCTAAAATGAAGATAACACTGCATATATCCTTTTTTACATTGTGTGTGTGTGTGTGTGTGTGTGTGTACAGGGCTTTTTTTGTCATAGAACGCCCAGAACGGAGTTCCGGCACCTTTTTTGGATGGAACCTTGTAGGGTATGACGTGTGTGAATTCCGGCACCTTGTTTTTTTTTTTTTTATAAAAAATCACTATATATATAAAATAAAGGTAAAAAAGGATATATGCAGTGTTATCTTCATTTTAGATATCAAAAGGGTCTCTCTCTCTCTCTCTCTCTCTCTCTCTGTTGTCTCTCTCTCTTTCCTCTTTCTCTTTCCTCTCTCCCTCTTTTTCCTCTCCCTCTTTCTTTCCTCTCTTTTTCTCTTTCCTCTCCCTCTTTCCTCTCTCCCTCTCCCTCTTTCTCTCTCTTTCCTCTTTCCTCTCCCCCTCTTTCTCTTTCTCTTTCCTCTCCCCCTCTTTTTTCTCTTTCCTCTTTTTTCTCTCTTTCCTTTCTTCTTTCCTTTCTCTTTCCTCTCTCTCCCATTCCCTCTTTTCTCTCTTTCTCTTTCCTCTCCTCCCCCTCTTTCTCTTTCCTCTCCCCCTCTCTCTTTCTTCTCCCTCTTTCTGTCCCTTTTTCCTTTCTCTTTCCTCTCTTTCTCTCTCTTTTTCCACTCTTTCTCTTTCTTCTCTCTCTTTCTTTCCTCTCTCTTTTTTCTCTCTCTTTCTCTTTCCTCTCTTTCTCTTTCCCTCTCTCTTTCTCTCTCTCTGTCTCCAGGTGAGGAGAGAGAAAGAGAATGAAAGGCAGACGGCGCCAAAGGGGCAGGGAGGAGGAGCGGGACGGGAGGTAACGGCTCTGGTGGCAGCACGGCGGCAGCCACTGCAGCGTTGAGGGTCCCCGCTACCCCCAGCCCGGCTGCCACCCTTGCCACATCCTCAGCCACTTCGCCGTTGCAAGAGAAGGGCGCCAAGGGATGCTGCTCTCCCTGCAGCATGGGTGCACCATGGGCGGCTGCAGTGGCAATGGGGAGTGCCACTGTGGGGACAAGGGGGGTCCCGATCCACCGCCGGCCCCGCTGCCCTCACAGCCCAAGGTCTCCTCCTGCAGCACTGAAGGTGGCGGCTCCCCAAAAGCAGCTGAGGTGGGCACCACCGATGGGGTCAAGGTGGGGCCGGGCGGCGGAGAGCCCCATGGCAGCCAGGCAAGCTTCATGCAGCAGCAGTTCAGTGTGATGCTCCAACCGGGCGTCAACAAATTCTCGCGATCAGCAGTAGCGGTGGCAGTGGGAGGACGGCAAAGGGGCGCGGCTGCCCAGTCGCCGCCACCTCTCCGGCCTCGCTGAACGCGACTGGCAGCAGTGGCGGTGGCGACAGTGGGAAGATGGAGAAGGGGCATGGCTACCCGGCCGCTGCTGCCTCTCCAGCCTCGCCCAGCACGACAGGCAGTGGCGGCAATGGCAGCGGGAGGACGGCCAAGAGGCACCGCACAGCAGGTGGGGAAAGGGCCAGGCAGGCACCACGGGGGAATCTCTCAAAAGAGGTCACGGAGATCCACTGCCCGCGAGATGGCCGAAAGGTGTGGGTGGAGAGAGGAAGCTACCGAGACTCCCGGTGACCCCCCCGGACTAACAGGTGGTGGCGGCGCAGGGAGAGGGGAGACCCACCAGGCAGGGAAGAGGCACCCCGAGACTGGCCACCCGCGGCTTCTTACCTAGGTTCTGCCTCCGGAGGACGGCAAATGGACACCTTTCCAGCAATCCTGGTAGCTCTTCCTCTGCTGCCACCATGTGCAGTCCGAAGAAGGAAAGAGGTTTGTGGGTAGACCACAAACCAAAGAAATTCAACCAATCAATTCAAACTTCGTGAGAAGCTTGAATTGATTGGTTGAACTTTTTTAGTCCCACTTTTTTTTCAGATTGCACATGGTGGCTGAGGACAGGGAGCCGCAGGAGACGGTGAAAGAGCCGCATGTGGCTCCAGAGCCGCGTGTTGCCGACCCGTGCCTTAGAGGAAACATATTTTAAATAAAGTTTGTGTATTTATCTCCTCCTAGTTGAAATTAAGGACATAGCCTAACAAGTGCTGTCTTGGAAAGAAGATTCATTGTAACAAGTAGAAATTTTGCAGCTGTGATACGTGATGGATTGTGTTTTCATATTTATAATAAATTAATAACGTGTGTAAATCTAATAGTTGTGTAGTAAATTGATTAGCAGGTATTTTGGAATACTTAGCTCAGACTCAGCATAAGAATGTTTTTAAAATATATTTTGAATATTTGGATTTGCATTTGACATCCTTTATTTTAAATGATTAAGCATATTTCTAAAATTTATTTTCCAATAGATCTCTTTTAAATAAACTATTGATTGTACCAAAATGTGCTATGTGAATTTACCACAAATTAATTATTTTCATTTTAGTGTTTGTAAACATGGCATTTAAAGTTCCAACATATAAATAAATTAGGTTTGTTTTAAATAAGTCTTTTTTTCTGAACATATATAATCAAGGTTCAGGTTATTACCACTACCTCTTATTTAGGTACAATTTCTACATTTCCTGTATTATTAGGATATTGGGATTCAGAGTGCAGCTTACCAAAAGCATTTTGGCTGTGAAGGTGAAACACAATCTCTGCTAAGATCAGTTGCTTTTCCATAGTGAATGTGTGTGAAGCTCCTTCCTGAAATTGAATACTGAAAGACATTTAACAGCAAGTAGATAAATGTGCTTTTTTGCACATTGGATGTTTTTCTTTTCAGCTTCTGTATTGAACACAGAGAAAGCTTTGACTTTCATGAGCATTCCCTAGAAAGATGTATTACAGTAATGATATGCAATGGTTATTTTGTTTTGTTATGTTTCCAGATCATTAAACTTTTCATTCAGCAAACCCTGCTTCTTGTTATCGACATATTTTTTCTACCTTTGATTTGTTTGTCCTTTTGTTCTAGAATTTCCTTTGTAGGAATTTGAGACTAATCTCCAGAAAACAGTTAGTTTCATTGTATTTCTAGTTTTAGCTAAGATAAAAGGACTATTAAAAGCATAATATTAGAAGAATAAATCTATAGTTTGTAATTTTACTTTTTTCAACTTAGTTCCTTCACATTTTGTAAAGTATGGTATTCTGTTTTATATACAGTTAACCAATTTGATGTAGTGGTTCAGGTGCTGGCCTAGAAACCAGGAGATCCGAGTTCTAGTCCTGTCCTATTTGTATCTTGTCTCGCAAGGAAAGAGCTACTTCTATTTATGAAAGGCCTGAGATCCAAAAATTATTTTTACATGTTTCTAGAGGATCCCCCACCTCTCCCAAACAATAAACATTTTCTTATAGCATGAAGGAAAAAAATAATTTTAATGATAGTAAGATCTTATAATGAATCATCATTATTATACCAGTTATTCTGTAGAGAAATAATATCCTGTAAACTGGAGTTCTCTTGTTTTAATAAGTAGGTCTGAAAGATTTACAACAATCCCTGAAATGGAATTAGCTACCACTTGTTCTTATATTTTTAGCAATAAATCAGTATACATGTAAGATTATTAAATGTATATGTTTCAGATTTGGGATTAATTTTCTTCCCCCTTTTTTTCTTTCTTCCCAAGACTTTTAAAAGTGTTTCAGAGCATTTAGAAACTGAATAGTAGGCAGAAACTATGAGCATTCTTTTTCCTGATGAACAGATTTGACAGCACACAGTTCTATATTAAATTATGAAGTGAACAGTTTCCTTGCAAATTTACACATGCATTAACATGTTAATGCATGTGTAAATTTGCTAGCCTCTAATTGTTTAACAAGTTTTCTCATTTCAATGTTTTGATTTGGAGGCATTATAATACGACTGTCTGTATTATATGAAGTAAATCATAAGATTTCTATGATCACATAATCAAAATGTAGCAGGTCTTGTGTTAGGAATTTAAGTTCTTCAAGAATTATATTTGCTTACTCTCCTAGACTAGAGAACATTTTGATTATGCCCAGTTTTCAGATATCCTCTACTGTAGGAAATGGAGCTGTGAAGATTCCTTTTCTACAATAGATGAAGGATAATAATAGTAATAAATATCAGACCCTCAGTAATAAGAAAATGGTTTTACCATGGGAATATGTTTTGGATTTTAAAAAAGCTTAGCCGAGTTTTTTCTTGCATTTTTAAATTGTGCTCCTACTGCTTTTCAGTCTCATAACTGGTAAGAAAGATGTGCTTTCTCCCAATCAAAGGCTCATTAAAACTCTCTTGTCCTCCCTACTGTTAAGTGGGAGAAAACAGAGTTTTCAAAATGTTCTCCAGTCCATTCAATCTAATATTTCCATTGGTGGATTAATGTTGTGTACTAATGTAAGATACAAAAAAGAGTTTAATTTCACTGGTTCTAAAGTTCTGACAGATACATTCTAAGAAGCTTCCTTGGTTGATAAGAAGTTGAAATATTTTAACATTATGATCCATTGATTTCCATCAATTTATAAGTGTCCTCAAACGTATATGTTTAGCTATACTGAATATTTTACATTGTTTATAAACGATTAAGAAAACACTTAACAATGAGACTGGAGCTGATCCACTTTATTAAAATTATATTGACTAAGAGTTCTAGGTTCTGCATTACTGGTATAATAAAAATTTGCATTACAGCATGACAAGGAGGTAAACTTCCAGTAATAGAATGGATAAAATTATCTGATTTTATTGCATTTTCTTATGCTTGTGCAAATATGTTAGCAATAGGTCTTTGATGTCAGTATTATTTCTTTACTGGCTTATCTGTAAGGCTCATGTTCCTCAATATAGGCCTCAAATTTGATTATAAATCTTCTTTTGTATTTCTGAATTTCTTCTCTATAGTTCTTTAAAATGTGTACCTGAAGCTTCAGTATTCATGTTCACATCAAATGGGAATTTCTTAGCTTGTTTCACTTGAATAGTTTTGAAATGAACATCTGTTTTGCCTCTGATTTGTGTGGATGCTACACCTAAGAGAGTGGTCAAGCACACAATTAATTTATAGCATATAAAAATTGTTTTAGCTTCTAAAACATTTTTTAGAAATGTGAGTTATTAAAATAGTTAAGATTCCTCTACCTGTAAATACTTGAGAAAATTAAACAAGGCATAAATTTTCAACAATATATCAGTTTCCAGTTATTTTCAACTCAATCCAAGTAAACTCAAATTTGGCTCATTGAAATATGCTAAATATTGTTAAAAAATAAAGATGTAGGACATAATTTTAATAAATACATTCAGGTACATTTCACTCTAAGAACATTAGTAAGAGAGAATATAAAATGCAGCAAAATATTAATAAAAAAACTCAAAAAACTAGCTTCCATTTTAACCTTTCGTGCTGCCTGAAAGGATATTCAGAAGACAATTCTGACATTATGAAAGGGGCAACTGTATTTTTCTCTTTCTTGTGCTACCCAGAGAAGTAAGGGATGAACACAAAGAGGTTGCAGATGCTTTTGGCAATAACAGCCATTATGTCCAAATAACACCCCCTACTCTGATGCCAACAGAGGATGACTAACATACAGGCAGTGGAGGAACTCACTCTTTTCCTCGGTTTTCAACACTGCCCCAAGAAAAAGACTCAGAAGAGACAATATAGGGGAAATAAATGCCTAGACATTTCCTAAATGGCTATCAGAGAGAAAAAAAGATGAAAAGCAACTAATTGTAAATTAAATAAAAATATGAAAGAAAAATATGGCACAATTGGTAGGAAAATAAACATTCTAGAAAGGGAAAAAAAGGGCATGATAAGTATAGAATGAACAAAAGTAGATAAATAAGAGACCGGTACAGAGAGGGAAAGACAGAATTAAGAAATGGGGAGATGAATTATACCAAAAAACTAAAGTGGAGTATATACTGTCCAAAGTTTTGTTACACCGTTAACAGAAGTTACAATTTGGTTAAATGCCTGAAAGGAAAAAAGACATACGCTTGAATCAAGCCATGAATATTCAGTCACAACTATTTCAATATAACTTATTCCTAAACAAGTATTTTTTAAATTTATCTAGCCCATTGAATAGAACTGTAACCTTTGACTTTCAAATCAGAAAAAGAATACTTACTATTTGGCACAGGAACAGATTTTTCCTTTGGAAGATTAGTTGTACCGAACGAACGAGCCAAAATAGAAGAGCGATCAATGGCAAGTTCTCCCAGTGCTGATTTAATACCAAACCGTGCTATAAATCAACAGTCATTTATCTTAAGCAACAAGTATATTATATGCCAGCTATATTTATAAAATGTATTTATTTATATTTCTAAACCACCCACCTCACTGAGAAATTATTAAATTAAATTCTATTTGTGATTATTAAAGAAAATGTTTCATTAAACAGACAATTAAAAAGGATATAGCTTGAGATTATGCAGACATTGATATTCTGAGAGCTCTTATCATAAATCAATTCAAATTTTAAAATAAAGCAAGTCTACAGTATATACACAATGACTATTTTTAGTTATGATCTGCTCTTTTTACTGGACTTTAAGATAGAAAACAACATTAATTGCAAAACAATCAAACAGTTAAAACAGTTAAAAACTAATAAAAAAGACTAATAGAGATTAAAAAAAGATAGAAAGCAATCTAACAATGCAGATAAATATTCAACTAATCAATATTAAATATTTTCCATTACAAAGGTGAAGCTTCTCAAAACAAAACTAACAAACTAAAAATCCCGTGCCCTGTTGTTCCATGGTTTCAGAAATATTTCATTATCTAAACTGAAAAACAAAATGATCACAGATGGGCAAAAAAATCAGAGCAGGAGTGACTTCCAACCTCCCCATTGATTTTCTTTGTGGGTAGCTGGCAAGGAACATTGGAAAACTTCCTTCCAGTTCCTCCCTCCCTTCCCTTGCCAGAAGGCTGGTAAGTGGCTGTTGCCAGGTAAGGTTGGGAGCAAGGCAGCGCATGAGTGGCCAGTGTGGTGCAGGCTCAGAGAGACTGGCAGCGTGTGCATCATTTCTCTATTGACTTTTTCCATGCAATCTTCCCATAAGGAAAAAATTTGCTAATTGGAAAATGGCAAGGAGCATCAACAATGCTCCACCGACTTGTGGAAAGCCATCAGGAAACACTCAAAATGGGAATCACGTGCCCACAGCCAACTGCAGCAGCACGGTGGCAGAGCTGAAGCAGCAAAAATATCCCCAAATTTTACTCTCTCAAGAAAATTTCTTGAGAGAATAAAATTGGGTCCCAGAGTTCTGTAAGCTAGCCTATTTGAGCTACTTTTCTTGAAAACATTTTGTCTTATTATGTATCATTTCACAGAATTGAAGTTTACAAAGTTTCAAACAGACACAAGAGTTTTAGTAGTATAGAGATGAAAAGCAAACTAGTTCTCCTGCCAGCAGGTAGTCCTGTACCTCTCTTTTTTAGTTCTTATCAGATTGATTCTGGATAAAGTACAAACCATGGAAAGTCCTTTCAAGGTGAGATTGAAAAGTGCAGCTATTAAGTTACACAGACAGGGAAATATCCTTATATTATTCAAAAAGATGTTCTGAGAAAAATACTTACATGGATGTTGTTCCCTCTCCATTAACCTTCGCTGCCTATGTATGTCAAGGATGGCATTTATTTTCTGTTTGTTTTTATAAATATCAGGTTCTGCCATTATTTCTGTCATACTGATATTGTTTTTAATAGCCCTTGAAGCAGTTGATCTAGCAACCAGTGGTAAGTTGTCCTGGTAAATACGATCAGTAAAATCAATCTCTTCATCTTGAATATGTTTTATACTACAAGAGAAAAAGAAAGCATAATCAGTTTTTTTCACTAATCAAGGAATAAAACAATGCTAAGCTGCCTGTGTGCTTCTATGCATATTCTTAAACTGAAACTTCCTCAAATTAACTTGAATTTCTATATATTCACAAATCAATGACTACATTTATTTGTGTTTTTTTTTCTTTCCATCTAACTTAATTTTGTCCTGAGAAAAATTATAATAGTGGATTGTGAGCCTAAAGGAAGGAATTGTCTTCTGTGTTATTTAATACTAACATTTAGGTATTAACATGCAACATTCAAATATAGTACTGAAGAAACATACCAACTGTTTGTCAGCATTGTATAAATATCTTGTACAAATATTTCTGCAGCTCCTAGTTTACAATGAATTGTCCCATCAATTAGCTCTCGTGGAGGCTTCAGGTTTCTTTTTGTAAAAAACTTTAATAAAAAGGAAAATACATGAATTCATTTTCTTATTGTCAGTTATTTATCATAAAGGGATAAACAGCTTACTTTATGTAATGCAACAATTGTCATCAGTGTAGACAATGATGCCTGACATAATATCTAAATAACAGAACTGGAAAGACACAACTATTAAAAATATAAATATGTAATATTTCCCTGAAGTCACTATAAATACCATTTCTATATTCCACTTGAAAAATAGCATAAATTATTTGACTATTGACTGTATACTGATGAATTGGCAATAATTTAAATAAGAAGCAAGCCCTCATTTTATTGTAACTTTTAAAATGCATTAAAATTTATAGAAGATTCATAATTGCATTTATTATTCACCTTTCCAAGCAGTGCCCAGTTGCTAAGTTTGATACTTAGGGAGGTTCCATTTACAAAGGAATGCATATGAATGTCTTCTGGGAAGTACCGAGAGAATATTTCAGCGATAAGGTAGCCATTTGAAAAATCCCTATTCGAAATAAAAATATAAATTAAAAAATTGAATGAAAAACTAGCTTTTATAGGATTTGTCTTAATTTAATTATGTCATTCCCTAGATTCTTACTTAAGAAGGATGGTGGTGTTTTTGTGACTTGTTAGATTTTTATACTTAGTTATACTTCCTTTTCCTAAAGAAAATCAACCTTGACTATTCTTTGAAAGGACAGATACTGGAGCTGAAGCTCAAATACTTTAACCACCAAATGAGAAGAGAGGAGTCTTCGTAAAAAACCCTGATGTTGGGAAACATTGAAGATGAGGAGAAGAGGACAATAGAGGATGAATGGTTAGATAGATTCATCAACACAGTGGGCGTTAGTTTGGGGGGACTTGGGGAGAGAGTGGAGGACAGGGAGGCCTGGTATGCTGTGGTCTATGGGGTCACAAAGAGTCGGACATGACTTAGCGACTGAACAACAACAAAATACTTCCTTTTAGAAAAAGGCCTAATAAAAATCCATAATAATAATAATAATAATAATAATAATAATAATAATAATAATAATAATAATAGTAGTAGTAAGTAGTAGTAGTAGTAGTAAAGTTGGAAGGGACCTTGGAGGTCATCTAGTCCAACCCCCTGCTCAGGCAGGAAACCCTACACCATTTCGGACAAATGGCTGTCCAGTCTCTTCTTAAAAACTTCCAGTGTTGGAGCATTTACTGCTTCTGGAGGCAGGTTTTTCCACTGATTAATTGTTCTCACTGTCAGGAAGTTTCTCCTTAGTTCTAGGTTGCTTCTCTCCTTGATTAGTTTCCACCCGTTGCTTCTTGTCCTGCCTTCAGGTGCTTTGGAAAATAGCTTGATTCCTTCTTCTTTATGGCAGCCCCTGAGATATTGGAATACTGCTATCATGTCCCCCCTTGTCCTTCTTGTCATTAGACTAGACATACCCAATTCTAGCAACCATTCCTTATATGTTTTAGCCTCCAGTCCCCTAATCATCTTTGTTGCTCTTCTCTGTACTCTTTCTAGAGTCTCAACATCTTTTTTACATCGTGGTGACCAAAACTGGATGCAGGATTCCAAGTGTGGCCTTACCAAGGCATTGTAAAGTGGTATTAATACTTCACGAGATCTTGATTCTATCCCTCTGTTAATGCAGCCTAGTACTGTGTTGGCCTTTTTGGCAGCTGCAGAACACTGCTGGCTCATATTTAGGTGATTGTCTACTAGGACTCCGAGGTCCCTCTCACAGTTATTACTATTGAGCATGGTGCCACCTATGCTGTACTTGTGCATTTGGTTTTTCTTGCCTAAATGTAGAACCTTCCCCATTGTTGTCCTCATATCTCAGATAAATAAAACAATTTTGTTATGCAACATCAAATTCAAATTTCCCTTCCTGAAAAAGGATAAAAAAACAAGAATTGAATGATAATAATCGTATAATAGAACCAATTCCCATTTTTTTCCTTCCTACTATTTCCTCAAAGTGCAAGGTCCATTTTCCCCCCCCAGATCAACTTGAGTTTTGATCCATTGCTTATAAATAGGAGCTGACCAATTGGCTCATTACCCGAGCCTTTTCTGTGTCTCCTGAAAGTTCATCCTTTGTCTTTAGAGTTTAGACCTGCATTCATCTGGAATCAGTTCAATACAGATACAGGGTTTAATTTGAAGGAAAGAAATCTATTGTAAGGAAAAGAAAGAATGATAAAATGGATAAATACGTTCAAGTAAATCAAATGGACCTGGCTTGACTTTCCCTACAGGTATGATTCCAATGAGAACATAAAAAGTAAAAGTAGTTACACTGGTCTATAAGCAAAAAGAATCTCAAATCAATACTTGGTCAATACCTTTATTGAGGATCAACTTAAACTTTTTAAAACTCTGCAAACATTCAATAACTCGAGGATTCCACATCAGGAAAGGTAATACAAAAAAATCAAAAGAAAAAGATGTAGGAAAGCTAAACAAATTAGGCCAAGCTTTGCAATAATTAACTTTATCATTAAGAGCCAATATCAAGACTGCAGACTGAATGAATTCACCACTAGTAAATATTGCCTTTGTTTTTTTAACCTTCCTTTCTTGTATAGTTGCATTTAATATTTATATCATCTCTAATTGCCACTGCTTAGCTTCCTGAAAATTCATTCTGAGGTCAGTTTTTCAATAAATATACAATGGTTTCAATAAATATACAAATTGCCTTAAAACATAACAAGTCTCAGGTCTTAAGTCACACATTTTAAAGAAAAGCTGCTTTTTTAAATAGCCAACTTGTAGAGATTTGATAATTAGTTAAATAAATTTCCAAGTAAACAAACAAAAACTCAACTATGGTTCATGCATACAATGACATTGAATGCAAGCTATAAGATTATGAGATTCTTTGTGAAAAATAGAAAATATATTGAAGTCAGACAACAACTACTGTATGTAGCATATGTGTATTTTGTTGAAATTGGCTATTTCTAACAAACAACCCTGTAAGCCATTTTGGATTTTTTTTTAAAAAAAACAAAACCTGGCATTTAAAATATATTTTCTATTTCTACAGAATCTGTCAAGTACCATCAGATCCTTGGCCATCTGATCAAGAACAAGGAAAGCTTTCAAGAGGAAGAGAAATAATACCAATCGTCTTCTTGAATTATTTGTCTTACCTACGGAAGTTCCTTGGTGAAAAAGTGAGGTCAAGACTCTGAAGCCATCGCAGTACTGTCAGGGGCAATCCAGTACGCCCTGGACATTTGGAGTATGACATGAAGATGAGAATTCTTCTAAACTGAGAACTTCTTATGATCTTATATCTTTCCCAATTTCTCACCTGTCAGATTTTACATTAAAACACCACAAAAATTAAGACACCATTACCGCCACCTACTCTCTTATCAATCCAATTTTGTCACATTAGTTAAAAACTCATATAAGCTATAAACTCTCCATAAATTGGGCAGCATTAATTCCCAAGGTTTTTTATTTAAATATTGTCCTGTATATGAAATTATATCTTCCTCAGCAAATATGTAAAGAAAGTACTATTTAATTGGCACTACCAATTACATTATAGTGATTCTGAGAATTACAATTCCAATATACCTGATGATTACTACAGAACCTTGGATAGGACCAGTCAGCCATTTCTGGTGTGACTAGAAATACTTCCTTGGTACCCACTAGACCTCTTTATTATTATTTTTTTAGAAAATCATAAGAAAAAATGACATGCTGTAAAAATAAGACTAAACTGGGGTGCAATTATAATTTTTTCTTCTTTCCTTCTTATACAGATATTCAGAGCTCATAGTCATTCCAAAATAAAAATGGTGGGTGGCTGCAGCACAGGGCTTTGTTTGGATATGTGTCCATTTGCTTAGCAAAAACAAAGATAAAATGAGGTGAATGTTCTGAAGGATAAAAGGAGCCTTAGGAATAACATTGCTAACTATGTACAATAAAAAGAAAAAATAGAGAAAAATAATAGAAGAAAGAATGCTTTGAGGTAGGAGTGAGAATGAGAAAGAATAAATATGAGAAACATTTTTTATTTAGCAAGTACGGATTCGTTCATTCTGTCTAAAATTGAGAGCTGAGACATTTTACTCCCTTTTCTATTTTATAAACCAATGTCTATATTTAATTTGGAGATTCCCTCCAACATGTGGAAATAGCTGCAGCAATGAATCCAGCAGTTTGCAAATATGAATTAGATCACAATAGAAAAAGGGAGCTACTAGCCAATTCTGCAAGGCCTTCCTTTATCAAATGCTGGTTTCTGATTACAATATCACTGAATATTTTCAGCTCTTTAGACAGCTAGGGAGTCAAGTGCCTTTCACCTTTAAATTACCCGGTCTATTATTATGTACTCTATTGTTATCATTCCTTTCAAATCACTCCCAACAACTTCTAGAGTTATCACATCCATTCAAAGTTTGTAACATTGTCCCAAAAGCCCAGTAAGGCATGCCAAAGCTTAATAGACCTTTGTTGACCCCCAAAGCCTGCTAAGCTAAGATCTATTTATCGCTTGTAAATCCTAGGGCTGTAGATTAGGCTAGAGTCTAGACTCTAATCTAGACCGTCGAAAAAAATAACCCAGAAAAGGGCAATGGTAAATCATGTCCATCCCAGGATTCGAACTGGATTATGAACGCATTTGAAATTGACTTTCCTGAAAGCAAAATTCAACTTTGCTCTCCACACCATCCACCTCCCTACCCCGATTCAGCCGCTTCTTCCTTTCGTGTCCTTTTCTGAACTACCTTATTCTCAGTCTCCAATGATCCTTTCCATCCACACGCGCGATTCCCACTCTTACTTGAGAAGGACCTCAGGGTCCTCGATCGCCGCGTCTTCGATCGCCATAACAACCATCACCAGAGCAACCTTTCGAGCAACAGACCCACCGACGCGAAAAAGTCAGCAGCCCAAATGCGCATGCGTTCCAGCGACTGAGCAAGTACGAACTGTAAACGCTTTTAGCCGCTGGCATCTTTTTCGCGGGTAGTGGATTAGTTTTAGGTGTCATGTTGTACTAAATCAGGAGGTCGATTGCCAG
Organism: Crotalus tigris; assembly: GCF_016545835.1. Taxonomy (NCBI): domain Eukaryota; kingdom Metazoa; phylum Chordata; class Lepidosauria; order Squamata; family Viperidae; genus Crotalus; species Crotalus tigris. The sequence goes on along the minus strand of NW_024100112.1, from coordinate 2,172,985 downwards.
TAGTGCATAATTAAACGAACCAATACACCCACCCACCTACCCGTACCGCTTAACACAGACAAACTTCCCGGTCACTTGTCATTTATCTTCTCTCGGTGTCGCGTGTTTCTTTTTGTCTCTTTCCAACTCCGAGCCGGCGGAGTTGGCTGGCTCGTCCCGTTTTCTTGATCTGCAGATGCTCTTGTTCCCCTCCTTTTGTATATGTAGGAATAATCTGTTCCCAGTCAATTTGATAGTTGTACAATCAGTTCAAATTCTGCATTATCTTGTAATGCAAAAAAGCGAAATACATACCATGAAGAGGAAGGACAAAATTGGCCCAGGGTTTCATTTTTAAAATTAGTTTCAGGAAAATTGGAAGCACAATTGTTTTTGTGATGCTTTGCTTTTGTTTAAGTTGGAGAACTAGTTTAATAAGTAACGCGATACAAAAAGTTTCATTGTACATTTAAATTGGTAAAGGACTGAACCAGTTATCTGAATTTTACTGTCCTCCCCCAAAGTTTTGCCCATGTTAATTCAGTAAAAGATTTGCTCTTGAAAATGCAAATTTCTGGCTCTAATGCTTGTAGAAGTGATTTTTAAAAAATTATCTTTTATGGATGTGTATATATCTGTCTTGAGGGGGAAAAGCCTTTCCTTGACAATAGTATTGGAATGATGCAAAAAGAAGAAAAAGCTGCATAAAGCTTATTGAAAACCATTTTCTACTTGAAATCAAAAATTGTCAACTTTCAAACCAATCTAAGATGTCATAGATACTGCAGGTGAAAACGTTTTGAGAAAATATTCCTGAAGTTGGAATAGATAATACAAATCATCTGTCCAAAGGTTCAAACCTGGCCACATTTTGTTTGTATAATGGAAATTTTAACCAGCCATTCAAGTGTTATTGAAATATTCCTTTCCTAAGGGATAAACTGTTGGAAAGTTATAACAGTTTCATTATATCAGTTTAAAAACATCCAATTTTATATGCATATTATGTTTCATCTGACATTAGAGTGTAGTTATTTCTGGGTTGAAGAGAAACTGTTGTTAAATTTTGTATGTTGTTTGTTTAAATAATGGGAGATGATAGGCACAAGGGGTAGCAGTAAACTTTAGTCTCCAGAGTATGACTGAAGCACACACCCTTTGGCCTTAAAAAATTCAGAGAAGTTTGAAAATGAACAAAAATCATAGGCATGGGAAATAAAAATAGAAAATCGTGAGTGGAAAGTACATCCAGACAACATTAATCTAACAATAGATTTCAGGCTACAGGTCATAATCCATTCTGTTTTAGGCAAAATATTTCAGCAAGTGTGGACTGGATGGCATGATGATACATGCTGGTTCAGAATACATAATTCAAGTATGCTCATCAGTAGTTCTTCATGAAATTAGAGAGCTATGGTTAGTCCTGGATCTTCTATTCTTCAATATTTACATTAATTATTTGGAGAAAGATGCTTTTAACTGGGAATGACACAAAATAGAGTGGGATATCTAATAACCTATTGGATAGAAATCCAATTCAAAATGATCTTGCTAGGAAGTAATGGGTTGCCTATAACAGAACTAAATAGAGACATGTACAAAACTCTTCACATAAGAAACACAAATCAAGTGTAAAAGTGTAAAATGGAATATTAAAAATTTTAAAGATTTCCCTATCCAGTCATAACCGACTCATGGGAGCAGTGCTTATTTGATTCCCAGCTAGGGGAACCTGTGTTATCTGAGAAATGTTTCTGTCATCATGTGGCCAGCATGAAAATATGGAATGCAGTAATCTTTCCACCAAAGCAGTACCTATTTATCTACTAACATTTGCATGTTTTCAAACTGCTAGATTGGCAGGAGCTGGGGTGAATAATGGGAGCTCACCCTGCCATGCAGTGTTTGGGTTTCAAACCCAGGCTGTTGGTTATCCAGCTGACAAGCTCAGCTTCTTAACCTCTGAGCCATCGCACCCCTTAAGATGGAATATATCTGGCCTAATAATAATTGTGAAAAGATTTTGGAATAGTATTTATTGTAAACTTAACATTGGCTAACATAGGGAAGTGGCTATGAAAAGCAAATATAATTTTATTTCACACCACTTAAAGGATAATTTGTAAATCATGGGAAGTAACTTTTCCACTCTTTTTTGTGTTAGTCTGACCTCTTCGTGAATACACTATCCAGTTCTGGCACTGAAAAAAAATAGAACAAATGTTGAAGTGGATAAATAGAAATTAAAACTTATGAAACGAGACTGAATGGGCTGTGAACATTTAACCTTGGAAAAAGATGACTTAGCATGATATGATAGCACCCTTCGAATACCTGGAAGGATGTCATATTGAAGAAAGTCAAGATCTGTTCTCTCCTTTATTCCAGAGCACAGAATGATGAGCTTAAGTTACAGCAAAACAGATTCCAATTGAATTTGAATTCCTGCTTGGACTAAGAGCTTGGATTTGATAATTAAAATGTTCTCTTTCAATGCTATACTTATACTAATTGAGAAAGCTTCTTTGGAATTTTCATACGAAGAAAATCAAAGGAATCATAATACTACAAAAACTCCAGTCTCAATATATTTGAAAATTACTATTACAATTGTACTATTACAATTGAAGTCCAGTGGCATCAAATCTGATTGGTGCTGTTTATTTATTTAATATTTTATTTATATGTGACCATCTGTAATTTCTGTGCATTTTAAAGTAATATAATCACATGTGCAAACATTTATGGTATTCTTATGTAGTGACTAAAGCAGGAGTAGTTAAGTCCCTGTTTTGTCCTGAAATTTGCTGGATGATGCCAGGACAGTTAGGGGCTGGATCACAAAAGAAAAACAAATAAATTTACAATAATAGGTCTTTATAAAGTATGTATGCCAGACAGGTCTGAAAATAAAATGACGCATATTTGTTTGACTATCTTTTAAATTTTATATATGCACATCAGTTTTAGAGAACGAAAAAAAGAAAATATACTTAATACATAGACAGTCATTCATCTTTACTCAGAATATATCAAACAATAAACTAAACAATAGATTTTATGCAAAATTTACAAATTCTAGACTTTCAAAATATTCTCCCCTATTCCCACTACCTACATTATTACTTACAGAGCATTTCATGATTTTTTTAAAGGCAGGAATACATTGTAGGATCATTCCATTCTAGCTCTAAAAAGACCAAGAATCCACTAAAAGGCAGTTAATTTCTCATTCTTTCAACTGCAATAGGAACATAGAAGAAAGTAGCTTCTGCAGGAACAACAATATTTAAAGCCTACTACTAAGAGTTGCATATTATTTCTTTACAAATGAAGCAAGAACCTGTTTCAACTAAACTAATTCTTACAGAGCATAATGATCTTTACCAGCCCAAATGCTGGGGGTATATAGCAGAAAATGAGCATATCTAGGACAAAAACTGAATTACCTGATTTTATTTAAATTTAATGGTAGCTCTCTATATATGAATAGTCACTTAATGGCTGTTCAAAGTTATGACAGATACCCCCCCCCCAAAAAAAGCTACTTACGACTCCATTTAGACATTATGGCCATTGCAGCCCCCTACATTCACCATTATGACCAACATGGGCCTTGGATCTATTCTCCACATACCCATCATCCACTGCACCCTTAGCTTTTGAAGATCTCCATATGTCAGGCTGTGCATTAAGAAACAAGCGGTCTGTCCCTTGCCCATGGCTTTGTGAAAGCAGAGGAAAAAATGATGGCCACTTCTGGGATGCAAGCCTTAGCCTCAGTCCCCACCATGAGAAACATGGAGATCTTCAGGGGACAGCAAGCAGAGCACAAGATATATTGGGAGAAGGGAGGCATTGGAAGGCCCAGGGCAGGCAGGTCTGGGCCTATGCTAGGCCTCTAAAAGCCTCCCCCACCTCTGCTTAATAACCCATGTGTTCATTTAATGGCCACATCAGGGAGAGCAGGGGATGAAGGTTGTTAAGCAAGGCCATCTGACTTAACAGCCATCACCACTTGTGAGTGAAATGGGCAGGTTCCATTACAGTCGTATCTCGAGGATTACCTGTATATATAATTGCAATTAAATTATTAAATGAAATTAGTATAATCATCTCCCAAACTTATTGTACTTAATAGCCTCCCTTTTCAGTTGCAATTTAGAATTACATCCAAATCTTGGGAAGCTCCTAGTGAATTTGGGATCACAAGTTGAGAAAATTTATACAGAGAAGAAATATGGAAAGGATTGGAAGCATTAATTTATTTAAATCCCATTTCTGTTTCTCTCCACTGCCATTCTAATACTTTTAAGAAAATAGTGCTGAAGAAAAGAGATCACAATTCAAAAAGAATTTACAATTTGCAGTGCAATATATAGTCTCCTGGAAATAGCAATAGTACTTAGACATATACTGCTTCACAGTGCTTTATAGCCCTCTCTAAGCAGTTTTACAGAGTCAGCATATTGCCTGCAACAATCTGGGTTCTCATTTTATCAACCTCGGAAGGACGGAAGGCTGAGTGACCCTTGAGCCACTGAGAACTGAACTCCTGGAGTGAGCAGTGAGATAGCCTGCAACACTGCCTTCTAACCACTGGATCACCATGGCTCTTAGACTGACAAAAGTAAAATTTAAATGCAATCAATAAGAACTATATTGTAAAAAATACATTTTCAAACTATTAGGCTGTGTAAGTCCTTCCAAAAACATGCTTTGGAACATGCCAGGAAGTGCACAAAGCCCAATTTTTTAAATTGCTAAGGTAGCTGTGGAGAAAGTTGCTGCTGTCTCTGTCTGCATACATATGCATATATAGCCAGTGATAAATGGAAATGGCTGGAAGCAGCTTCTTAAATATTTGGTTGCTTTAATCATTCAAAAAAGGAGTCTTCGCACATATTACCTTGCATTCCAGAACACTTTTTTCAAAGGATTTGTACAGCTCTGTAAAATATGGACAGTTATATTTAATTTTAATACTATTTCAAAGAATTCCAAATTATGTTTGGCATGATTTTAATGTGCAGGTGAGCTTGTTTAGGTTGTTTCCTATCATATAATTTTTCATATGTAGCATGTTGTAGAATATTTCTTCAAGTTCTGAAATACAATTCACTATTTTATCGATACTGTAAGAAATTTTTCAAGATGTTTGGCAGCTGAAGTTGTGGTACAAGGTGCAATCTAGATTTTCCTATATAATTTCGGATTTGTAGTCGGCACAGCTGGCAAAGAGAACATGGAGTAACTGCAAGTGAATAAAAAATGACATTAGGTAGCATTAGATAGTATTCTCAAGAACTTACATTTTGAACTTATTGTATTATATATTTTTATTATATATTCAAACAGACATTTCAGTTGAATACATTAGATTTCTTGCATGCTCTGCCATTTTTACTGACATGCATCTAAGAGGTATCTAGTACATATGCACGTTTTCAGTAAGGAAAATTAAGGAATGTTTGTAAAATTCAACAAGACTTTGAATGATTTGGGGAAAAAAATAGAAAGGGTAAAAAAAAAAATGTTTTCCCAGGGAAAGTGAAGTTTGCAACCTGCTATAGTCAGACAGGAGGATGGAAAATTCTTCTCCCCTCGTTCTAAATCTAATATATGCTTCTTCAGCACTGAGAAAGAGAAAAAGAAGCAGCTTCGTCTGCCATCCAAAACCCAACAGCAACAAAGAAAGAACAAAACTTTACCTTCATGTAATAGCAGTATTTTTTCCACCAAACTGCTTGAAACAGCGACATCTACTGGTCGTTCAAACTCTGAATTTTTGGTATTTACGTCTGCTCCAAACTCAAGAAGCATGTTTACTATTTCTGTATTAGGTAACCTTGCAGCTGCATGCAATGGAGTTTCCAAAAACTTTCCCTTTTGCACATTTGCTCCTATAGATGTATAATAGAATGCATTAAATATTAACCTAAAGATATTTTAATAAAGATTCATAATCAATCAAAGTGTCTAAATTTTGTTTCTCAGAAATGAACATTCATTAGCAATTTGTTTTATTTAAATTCTGTTTTTCCACATCAGTGAGTACTAAAGGCAGTTAGGAAAACTAAAGTGTAAAAGCCCAGGAAAATAGATGCATAGTGGTTGTTTTTCTAAAGCAGAAACCATAGAGAGCTTTGCCCAAGACAGATAGTACATTAAACATCTTGGGAAAACCTTCTCCTATATGACAGAGAAATGACCCTTGGCTAATAGGGACATCTTTAAAAGTGCCTCTCTTACAGATATTAACACCATATAGTTTCATAACAGAAGTACGTACTTCAACAGTCTAGATATACATCAGATCAGACTAGACTACATTAGACTAATATATCTAGCATTTAAATATATAATGGTGAATAGAATGTGTTCATACGTAGTGATGAGAGGTGGAGTTAAAGAAATCTAGTGACTGTTTAGGGGTGAATTCCTTATTGATGGAGGTGGAGAACTAATCACAATAATAATGGTTTTAGGAAGATATGGCAGGGGGAATATTGGTGAGAGGCTCCACTTCTTAGTTTTGGTCACCACAATGTAAAAAAGATGTTGAGACTTCCGGTTTGCCATCGGCACCTCCAGATGCATGGAGACAAACTCCGTCTTCAGCATCCGATTTCATCCCACTGGGGGACCCTGGAAAGGGTCGAAAGTCACCCTATAGGGGTGACGAGTGAGGAGAGGATCCCCGCTTGATCACGGGAGGGCGGCAGCCCTTCTGCTTGATCTGGGGCAGCTCTCCAAACTGACGGGGAAAAGACCGGCCATTACAATATGGCTCGTCATTAAGCTGCTGACAGCTGTGAGGAGAGAGGGAAGGGAATTCCTGCCCCTCCTCTAAGAACAGCAGCAACTGACTATCCAGGGGAAACAAAGCAATTATAAAAACAACTTTAATCTAATTGGATGCATATACTTTTGAAATTTGGGGACTAAAAAGTTTTCTTAAAAGTTTTCTTATTCCTATTTCTACTGAATACACTGAGTTTTACTAAAAAGAAAAAAAATAAACTTTGAAAAACTATTATAAAAACGGGGGATTTAAAAAGTTTTAAACGGCATCGGTGACATCTTGTGGCAAAGTTTGGTATTACAACTTGTTATTGCCTAAAAGAGACTTGGCTTGAAGCCCAGACTTCAAATAAAACTCTTTTGACCTTGATACCACCTGTGAGAAACTCAGCTGTAAAGAGAACTTCTGGGTGACATAACTAGCCTGCTTGAACTATGAATGTAAACCTTTACTAACTTTCAGAGGTATATGTGGGGAATTGCTTTCCTCTCTCTTTATTTGAGGAACATTGGTTATTATATGAGATGATGAAATACCTTGGGCTATAAAATTTTACTTGAGAAACGACTTCTATTATAAAGACTAACTATAAACACATGAAATAGAGGTCCCATACCTAGTTATAAAATTATTTTTAACGTGTGATTTTAAACTCCTCAACTTAACACATTATTAAGAGAATATGGATGAAGACCAGGAAAAGATCCTTTCCATGTTGAAAGCAATACATGAAACCATTCTTTCAGCTTGGGACAAAATAAGACTCAACATAAAAGAACAAGATGCCAGCTTAGATACAGAAACCCAAATTTTGACTACAACCAAAGAACTAACAACGCAGAAGATAACAGAAGTGGAACAATCAAATACTAAGACAGAGGACTCAATTGACCAACAATTTCCAGTTAATGGAAAATCCAGAAAAGGGAGTGACAACACTGAAAATGGAAAAGACTTTCTATATAAATCAGAAGAAATCTGAGAAAGAAGAAGAACAGATTGAATGGAAGATAAACATATCAGGACAATCATAAGGAATTGGAATAATAGGGAGACAATTTAATGAGATAAGGGGAATTTTGATCATTAAATTTAAAATATTTGGAAACTAGTTGAAAATAAGGGTTCTATTTGTTTAATATTTAAAAATTAGACCCCAAATAAAAAACATTATGAATATGTTTGATTTATTGATTAACTCAGACAATATATGTAATGGTTTTGATTTATTAAAGGGGATACTGTATTATTAATTAGATGATTTAATATGGTGGGAAATAGATAACTTTTAGGAAATAGAACAAGACTATATTCAAATAGATAAGATGTGTATTCTGAATATTAGATTCTGTTATGAATTGAGATAAGGAAAACTTTGGTTACCTAAAGCCTGGAAATTATAAATATCAATGTTAAATTTGAATATTGATGGAAAACTAAAAATTGGGAAAAATCAATAACGGGACATTGATTATCTATAAAGATTGAATGTAAAAGTAATTAAGATATGTATAAGCTAAAATTTATTGATAAATGTAATAATGATGTTTTTAGTTAGTTGATATAATAAGAACTGTATTAACTTAAATAGGAGATAATAGATATTAAGGGAAAAAGAGGAAATATTTGATGTTGTAACTTCAGATTTGTACTAAAGATTTTTGTATGTTATTGAACTATTGATTAACCTAGCCACCACATTGCTTTTTAAATACTTAGATGTAAAATTGGAAAATTAATAAAATATTATTTAAAAAATAATAATAAAGATGTTGAGACTCTAGAAAGAGTACAGAGAAGAACAGCAAAGATGATTAGGAGACTGGAGACTAAAACATTTAAGGAACGGTTGCTGGAATTGGGTATGTCTAGTTTAATGAAAAGAAGGACTAGAGATGACATGATAGTAGTGTTCCAATATCTCAGGGGCTGCCACAAAGAAGAGGGAGTCAAGCTATTCCCCAAAGCACCTGAAGGCAGGACAAGAAGCAATGGATGGAAACTAATCAAGAAGAGAAGCAACCTAGAACTAAGGAGAAATTTCCTGACAGAACAATTAATCAGTGGAACAACCTGCCTCCAGAAGTTGTGAATGCTCCAACACTGGAAGTTTTAAAGAAGAGACTGGACAACCATTTGCCTGAAATAATATAGGGTTTCCTGCCTGAGCAGAGGGTTGGACTAGAAGACCTCCAAGGTCCCCTTCACCTTGATGATGATGATGATGATGGACCTGCAGTCTTGATGCTTAGAACGCTGATAACCTTAACTTCGTGCTGCTGATAGTAAATAATAGGTCTGACTGTAGATCTTGTTCATTCATGATTTGGTGAATAAAGAAAGTAACTGGTGTGTATTTTCAGAACCTGGTAGGGTAAGGTAGCAATGTCATGCTTTTGAAGATATGGCCTATCTTTCCTGTGATCAGGGCATCTGCCCCTGAGATTCTGATGTGTCTATGTGGTAAAAAGGAGTCCTTTCACATTTTGGTATAGAGAGAAATGTTGTCCTCCTTGCCCTGGGGGTCAGGGCTGGAACAACTTGGATTCTCATGATCTCTCAGTCATGGTCCCAGATAACCATGGACCTGTTTGAGCTGAATTTGAAGGGCATTTGACTCAGCCCTTTGCTGTACTTAGAGCATGTTGTCCAAATAAGACTGTCAATTTTAGGAATAAAAGTTAAGTTAAGTGACACGTACTCTGTAAAATTTCTACACGCAGACAGAAAGATTTCTACACAAAATTTCTACACGTAGACTGCAAGATTTCTACACAATTTCTACATGTACACGTACCTTGTAAGAGTTCTGCACGTAGGCTATAGGATTTCCACACTGAGCTATAGGATTTCATGATAAAGTACATATAAGGGAATAGGTGAAGCAAAATAGTAAGGGGCAGGGATAATGTATTTTGTTTAGGCGGCTCTGGTAAGATTGTAACCTCAGAGGAGGGGCCAAGGCATCGGGATAGAATGTATATAATGTGTGTTTTTGCTGTGACCAGGTGTGGCTCAAATATTTATTTGGAGTCTACCACGCTTTGCAAACCGTTGTAGCCAATAAATCTCTGTCTAATTTCAACTTGCTGTTTGGTGTTATTCAGTGGGCTAGAATTTCTACCAACACAATGAATAGTGAATTGATTGGCTATGATGGTACAAAAGCTTTATGAATCCAGATAAATTACAAAAAATGCTTAGGAAATATAGGTAGGAAACAGTGTTCACAGTTATAGCAGCAACATGATATAGCAGAATTTGATAATGACATGCTATTTTGTATATGATTATGAGACCATTGCTTGTTTAATTTTACTGTGAGATTGTTTACAATAGTTTACATCCTTACTGGGCACATTTTATTGTTTTCCACTATTATTGTTATATTAAGGAGATTTTAATTATTCTGTAGGCCATCAGAATTTTGACTATATAAATTTACTCTCTCAAAATGTTAATATAAGAAATCAATTTAATTTCTATTGTTATACATGCATACAAGCATACAAATACACACATATGCCTTTGAGTTAGCCTTGATTCTTGGCAGTTATAGTGCAGTTCTTTTGACAATGTTTTAAGAAATGGCTTACCATTGCTTTCCTTTTAGGACTGAGGGGATAATTCACCCAAAATAGCAATAGCAATAGCACTTAGACTTATATACTGCTTCATAGTCTTTACAGCCCTCTCTAAGCAGTTTACAGAGTCAGCATATTGCCCCCAATAATCTGGATCCTCATTTTACTGACCTTGGAAGGATGGAAAGCTGTGTCAACCTTGAGCTAGTGAGATTCGAACTGCTGAACTGCTAGCAGCCAGCACTCAGCAGAAGTAGCTTGCAGTACTGTATTCTAACCAGTACACCAACACAGCTCTAGGTAGGATTAGAACTAATATTCTCCCAGTTTCTAACACATTGTCTTTAACCCCTACACCAAATTACCTCTCACTGTTAGCTACTAGGTTTTTTAAAATTCAACTTCAGGTGGTCTAGTAGATTTTGATGTTTTGACGAACCGAAGTTTCTTCTTTCTGGAAGATTAATTGGACAATGTGACCTGAACTGTCAGGGAGGGGAGGGAAAGTTTTACTCTTTTAATTATCTGTTTCCCACCATATTCTCAGAACTAGCTTTCCTTCTATCATACCGGTATGCTAATGCTTAATAAAGTTTACATTAGAGATTGCAATGTCTCTGGTATTGTGCTTCATTGGACTTCTCAGCTGGAACTTGACACTAAGCTAGCTCTCTTCAACTTCAATTCCTATTGAGGGGCCCTGAGTTCCTACATCCTTTCTGGTACCCTCCAGAGGGGTAGTGAAGACTCAGGAGAAGATGCCTGAAATGGAGCAGCTGGTTGGAGCTGGGCTGGGGTCGATCAGCAGAATCCCAACCAGGACCAAAAGCAGCTTTGCAACCCCACCAGCCTCAATACACCCCAAGGAGCGGGCTGAATAGAAGGAGCCAACCCCGGTCCTGGGGTGGACGGGTGGAATGGCAGTGTTCAATTGGCCATACTTGGAGAAGTGGCAAGAAGGGTTGCAGAAAGCCACCGAAACCGAATTCTCACTGTACTACCTCGTCCTGAGCCAGGCAGAGAGTTAAGAGTGGTGGAAGCGAGGAGCCTTGGAATGGCTGGCACTGAGAGAGCACTACTTTCCGGTGTGCAGCAGCCAGTTGATGGAGCAAATGAGGCAGAAGTTCAGCAGCTTGGAAATCTAAGTAGGAGAGACAGCCCCATGAATGGATTACAGACCTCAAGGAAGTTTGTGCCAGCACTGACACCGATTCATTCACTCCAGCACTCAGCAGAAGCAGCAGCTGCGATGGCTGTAGGGGCAATTAGCCTGCAACCGGGGATGTCTCCACAGCCCAGCCCCAGTCCAAGGTTGGGGGCTTGTAGTCCGCCACAGGCCCCTGCCCCCCACCTTGGTGGAGTAGATTGGCAGCCACTACTGGCTCCTGGGTATGGAGCCCATCTGTGGATGTACCCATATGACAGGGTTTGGATGCCGGGACTCTGGCCAGTGCCAAAACCACCACTGTCCCCACAACTGAGAGAAACTTTTGATGGAAACCCTGAGAAGCTGACATTCTTCCTCAACCAGGACTGGGCCCACTTTGAGTGGCATGGAGAGGGCTACCCTGATGACGTAGTAGCCAACATAGAAGGAGAGGCAGTGGAATGGGTGACAGACCTCTACAACAAAGATGCCCCTGAGCTGGCAGACCCAGACATGCTTCTCTGCAGTCTCAGAGCCCATTTTGGAGACCCCACACAGACCCAACAAGCGGAGGTAGAAGTCTGTAATGTCAGATAGGGGAATAGGCCCATGGCTGAGTACATCAGAGACTTCAGGAAGGTCACAGGAAAGCTGAGGCACTGGACAGAACAGCTCTTGACCCAGTACTTCCGAGAAGGGCTGAGCTGCGATCTATTTCACCTGTGCCTGGCTTGAGGGATTCCAAACTGGGTCAGTGACTGGTATCAGCTAGTCACCACTGTAGAGCTAGACCTGATAGTGTACAAGGGCCATGGGAGTAAAGCCAAGAGAAGCATACATTGGGGAGAAAACCACCAGCAATGGCGTCCCTGTCTGATTGCTCCCCCATCATGTGTTTTTTCTGTGGCCAGGAGGGTCACAGGGCAGTGATGTGCTCAGCGCCAACCCCTTGGATGACAGCGACTCACTCGAAGCCAAAAAAGCTGCCAAAGAAGGGGAAAAAGAAGTCACGAGCGGTAGCCCAGGTCATTGAGGTCTCCCCCCCGAAAGCAAAGGGGAGGGAGCTCTGGCCAGAGAGGAGCCACCAATGATTCTCTACGACAGTGAGAGAGAGAGAGAGAGAGAGGGAGGATGACCTGATGGTGAGTGGACTTGTCAATCACCTTGAAGTTAGGGTGGACATTATGGCATCTTGTTCAGGGGTGAGGGGGTGGTTAAGGCTCTTATAGACTCAGGCAGCACCTGTTGCCTCATTAGTCAAGCCACAGTGCAGATGCTAAGGTTACATATGAGGAAGCTTAAGAACCCTATGAAGTTCAAGCAGGTTGATGGCATGCTGATAGGAGGCAAAGCCGCTTCCCACCTGACGAAGCCAGTGCAACTACAGTTTGGCAACCAACAAGAGACTATCTGCTTTATGGTCGCCCCAAAGATGGCAGAGGATGTGATCCTGGGTCTGACTTGATTAGCCAAGTGGGGGCCCCAGATCTATTGAGAGAAAGCCTTTAGACTGATGGTTATAAAGAAGCAAGCCCCAAGTCCTCCGACAAAGAGAAAAAAAACAGCCTAAGAAAGGAAGGGAGGTAAAGAGAACCTCTGAGTGCAGCAAGGGAGCATCTGAGAAGGGGGAGGAGCAGCAATCTATCCCGAGGGAATACCATGACCTCATAGAGGCATTCAGCCAGAGAGAATGTGATGTCCTGCCCCTTCACCGCCCCAAAGACTGTGCTATCAAGATTCTACCCGGGGCGAAACTCCCCAAACTGAAAATGTATTACATGACTCTGAAAGAGATGAAGGTGCTGAGGGACTACATCGGTAAGAACTTAGCAAGGGGGTTTATCCAGACAGTAAAATCTTGAGTGGTGGCACTTTTTTTTTTTTTTTTAAAAAAGATGGGTCGCTGAGACTATGTGTGGATTCCCATAGGATCAATGGGGGGTGTGTGGAAAACATGTATCCTATTCCTCTGATGAAAGATATGTTAGGGCTTCCAGTTTTGACATCACAGCAGACGGACGCAGGAAGATGTGTTCGCCTTCGATTTCGCCCCGCTAGAGACCCTGGAAATGGTCGAAAGTCACCCTGTAGAGGCGACAAGCAAGGAGGGAACCCTCGTTTGGTCATGGCAGGGTGGTGGCCTTTCTGTTTGATCCAAGGAAGCCCTCCAAACTGGGGGGAAAAGACTGCTTACATTCGTGTAGGCAGTCAGAAGCTGCTGACAATGGAAGACAATAAGCACTAACAAGCAACCTTACAGCAATGTGGATGAAACTGGGTGACACTCTATTCTCTCTTTAAGACTTTAAGACCTCTTCCTGGAAAATACTGCCCAAAGCACCCTCCCCAATGAGAGAGGGAAGGGGAATTTCTACCCCATTCCCTCAGGAAAAGAAAAGCGAGAATTAATTACTTGGGGGAAACAGAGAAAATTACAAGATTAATTTGGAATTAATATACATTTATGACTTTGAAATCTGAGGACTAAAAGTGCTTTTGAGACTTTTTTTTAAAGAGATTTGAAAAATTTACATTATAAGTTGGGATTTAAAAAGCTGGAAAACGGTGCTAATGACATCCAGTAGCTAATTACGGCACTACAATTTGTTATGCCTAAAGGAAACATGGCTTGAAGCCCAGATTTAGATATGACTCTTGCTGACCTTGGAAGCTTTCACTTTTGAAGATTGCACTGGGAAAAGGGAAAAATACAAAAACTTTTGGACTGCTTATCAATGTGGCAGAGATGATGAACTATTTTGAACCTGGCTTGTCTGAACTACGAATATATTACTTGACTTTCAGAGCTATATTGTGGAATTATTTCCCTGTAGGAGAAATACACTTCATTGCTTGAGATGATGGAATATTTTGGATTACAAATCCTTGATTGATGAACAATTTTTATTATAAAGACCATCTACAAAAATGAAATGGATGTCAGCTTTAAATGGTAAAAAAAAACCATCTCTAACACTTGTTCCCAAAGACTTCAATTTGCCATACTACCAAGAAAATATGGATGAAGATCAGAAAGAAATTCTCTCCATGTTAAAATCAATACAAGAGACTATTGCTTTAGTTCATGATGAGACTAGAAATAACCCAAAGGAGATAAAAGAACAATTTTCTAATCCAAATTTACAAACCCAGAACATGACTACAAAGAAGGAACTAGCAACCCAGAAAATAGAAGGAAAACTAGAAGAAGCAGATCCAAAGATTGAGGACCTAATGGAAGGAACCAACTGACAGATTCAGACAACTGAAGAATTAGAAGATGGAGCGATAATATCGGAAATGGAAAACACATCTTACCAATCAAGAATTCAGGACAAATTCGAAGAAAAGGAAGAAGAACTGATTGAATGGAAGATAGAGCTCTTAGGAGAACTGTGAAGAATTGGAGGAGGGAGGCTGTTTAATGAATATCAACGGGTTTGTTCTTCCAAAAATACTTTAACCAAATGGTCTTTCTTATTACAAATAATATACACAAAAACAGGAAAAATTACTTGATAATTCAGATGCATTGACCTGGAAAGTTAGTTGGCAAAGGAAGAAACCTAGAGTAAGAGTGAAGAAAATAGAGGTTTTGATCCATTAGATGGGATATTATATTATTTAGATGTTTGAATATGGTGGAGGATAGATAATTGCTAGATATAGAAGTACTATCATAACTAGAAAGATAAGATTTGTAAGGAGAATATTAGATTTTGGTGCAAGAAGGGAAACAGGAAAAGGCTAAGAAGTTTGAATAAGAAGGGAAACAGGAAAAGGCTAAGAAGCTTTTGGTTACCCAAATATAACTTACTTTGGAAGTATAAACAACAGAGACATTTTGGTGGGAAAATAAAATTTAAAAAAGCAGAAATAAGATACTGATTGAACCTATGGATATTAAGTACAAATGCAATTAAGATATGTTTTGGTTAGAAAAGTAATCTAAAAGTGATATTATTGATATTATGAGAAAAATGTAACAAAGATGTTGATATTCAATTATATATTTATTAATAACAATAAAAATTGTATTTGCCTAGTATGGGAAAACAGGTACTACCAGAAGAAGAGAGGAAACATTTGATGGTGTAATATTGGATCTAGACTGAAGAAGTTAATATATACCACTGAATTACTAATGGACCCAGACAACATGTTGTCTATTAAGTATTTGATTGTAAAACTAGAAAATTAATAAAATATTTATTAATAAAAAAGACATTAGGGATATTTGGCCAAAGGGAAGATATTCACAAAATTAGACCTGGGGGGGGCATACTATTGAGTAAGAATCAAGGAAGGCAACAAGTGGAAGACTGCCTTCAACTGTCCCCTCAGAAGCTATCAATTTAAAGTGATGCCTTTTGAACTATAAGGGGGCCTTGCTGTGTTCATGTAGCTCATAAATGAGGTGCTACATGAGCACTTATACAAAGGGATTTTAGTGCACCTGGTGACATCCTTATTTACACTGAAACCATGGACAAACATGTGAAACTGGTGCGACAGGTGCTGAGGGAACTATTGGATGCTAAGCTGTAGGCCAAACTATCAAAATGCGAGTTTCACAAGTCTAACCTAGACTATTTAGGCTACCGTGTGTCTTGTAAAGGGGTAGAAATGGACCCAGGGAAAGTGAAGTCTATCCTGGAGGGCAAGCCCCTAGCCCCCGCAAACAGTTGCAAAGCTTTCTAGGGTTTGCAAATTTTTACAGGCAATTCATCCCCTCCTTTGCCACAATTGCCTTACCAATTACTGAACTATTGAAAACTGAAAAAAGGAGGGGGGAAAGCCCCAGCCAAATCAGCCTTTGAACTGGACAATGAAATGCCAAGTGGCATTTGAAAAACTGAAAGGGCTGTTTGCAGCTGAGCTAGTGTTAAAGTACCCAAACTCAGAAGAGCTATTTGTGATCCAGGCCAATGCCAGTGATGTGGCAATGGGAGCAGTCCTCCTCTAATGAAATAAGGAGAGAAACTGTGCATACATGTCTTGCAAGCTAAATGAGACAGAGCGGTGGTAGGCTGTGTGGGAGAAAGAGGCTTTTGTAGTACGGTGGGTGTTACTAACACAGAGGCAGTTCCTGGAGGGGGCAAGGCTTCCTTTGAAATGAGGACTGACCATAAAAATTTAGATGGACTGAAGACCCCTTGCAAGCTTTCCCCCAAACAAATCTGATGAGTTTAGTACTTCAAAAGATTTGACTTTGAATTAAAGTACATTCTGGGGGGAAAGAATTTTCTT
Organism: Crotalus tigris; assembly: GCF_016545835.1. Lineage (NCBI taxonomy): Eukaryota > Metazoa > Chordata > Lepidosauria > Squamata > Viperidae > Crotalus > Crotalus tigris. The sequence continues at coordinate 2,156,217 of NW_024100112.1, read as the reverse complement.
GCAGATGCCCTGTCCCACATGCCCTAGTACAAGAGTACTTGGGAGGAGGTGGTGAGCTCCATTGTTCCCAGTAGGCAATAAGTGGCACAGACTACAACCAGGCAGCAAGAGAAGAAGAGGAGCTCACCTCCCACTGACGTGTTTGCCCAACAATTGAAGCAAGAGCCTCATACTAACGTGTGGTTTATGGCTCATCAGAGATAGTTGACTATGAGGGATGGGCTGGCATGGAAGGGGGACAAATGGTATATCCCAGACTGCTTGCAACTATAAGTTCTGCAATGCAGCCATGATGCTAAGCAAGCGGGTCACTTTGGGTTCCTGAAGATGCTACATCATGCCAATTATCAATTCTGGTGATCAAAGATGAAGACATGTGGGAAGCTGTGCAATCTGTGTGGCCAGCAAGAGGCTACCAGGGAAGAGTCCAGGACTGTTGCAGCAGCTGGCTGATCTTACCAGTCCCTGGGAGGGTATAGCCATGGACTTTATAGTGGAGCTACCAGAGAGTGGGGGAAGTACTGTGATTCGGACTGTAATAGACCTATTTTCCAAGCAAGCCCACTTCATTGCATGTGTTGGACTCCCCTCAGTCCAGAAGCTAGCGAAGATGTTTTGCATCTACCAGCTACATGGAGTGCCTAAATACATCATTTCAGTTTGTGTGGTCCAGTTCACTGCTAAATTTTGGAAGGAGTTTGTAAGAATGATTTGGTGCTCCCAGGAGCTCAATTCTGCTTTCCATCCAAATACGAGTGGATTGGCAGAAAGAGCTAATGCAATAGTGGAATAGTACTTGCATTGCTATGTCAACTACCAGCAAACAAACTGTGCAGAGCTTTTGCCATTTACAGAGGTAGCGTATAACCATGCAGTACACAGCAGCACTGGTTTCACTTCATTAGGTTAGCCACAGAGATGGAGTTCGTGCCAATACCAGAGTGCCCACAGGAGCACTCCCTCCTCGAGTACCCTAAGCGACTGGGTGGGTTCGTTCCAACAGGTTCGGAGCGATGCAAAGAGGGCTAAAGTGGCCAAAAGTCAGAAAAAGCAAGCAGACAAAAAACAAGCTCCCCAGGAAATGTATCATATAGGAGATAAAGTGTATCTGTCTACCAAGTAGCTTAAGCTGAGACAACTTGCAAGAAGTTAGGGCTGAAGTACATAGATCCTTTCTGCATCGTAAAAGTCATTAACCCAGTGACAGTTGAGCTAAGATTACCAAGATTATTGGGTATTCCATTGCAGCTTACTGAAACCATATAGAGCAGTGGTGGCGAACCTATGGCACGGGTGCTAGAGGCAGCATTCGGAGCCCTTTCTATGGACACACGTGCCATTGCCCCAGCCTTGCCTCTCCCTGTGACCCCCTCCTCACCAGCAACCCTCCTGGAGAAGAGTCACCCCCGAGCATGGCCCATGCAGAGCAGTGCAGCCAAGGACATGGCAGCCAGGCGGCGTAGACAAGACTCATGCCCCATTGCACACAATTGATGCTGCAGGATGCAGGCAAAGGGCGTGGCTGCCAGGGCGCTGCTGGGTGATCTGCGGTGAGTCCTGGAGGCAATGATGGCCCTGTGGGCAGGCGGGGTGAGGGCAGAATGGGGGCGGGGGCAGTTTTTGGGCACTCGGTCTCTAAAAGGTTCGCCATCACTGATATAGGGGATCCATGATGAGACCAGTAGGAGAGGCTGCCCCAGCCCCAATAGTGGTAGAAGGGGAAGCACATTATGAAGTTAAGCAAATCCTTGATTCTAGTATCCACAAAGGAAAATTGCAATACTTAATCCAATGAGGGGGACACCCGATGTCAGACGCTAGATAGGTGAAAGCCCAGCATGTAAAAGCAGATGGTTTAGTAAAACATTTCCACACTAAGTACCTCCAAAAGCCAGGACCAGTAGAAGGGAATAATGAATAAGCAATAATGTGTATTCCTTTTTGAGACCCAGAAATCAGCAATGTGAAGAAATAGCCATTTACAGGAGAAACTCCTAATGGGAATGAAGCTTTGTAGAATTTCACCCTAATTAATCAAGATTGCTTAGCCGTAGTTGCTTCTGGATGGGGAACAGGGAACCATGAATTTTTAAGGTCCTCAATAGGAACATTTCTTGGTGATAAACTCACATTAAGAATATATGTTCAATTCCTAATTTATTAACTGATCATCTTGAACTTAGATTGTTGCACATAAATTGACTTAGATATTGCTGCTATGCCAGACTCCTTGCAATTCAAAGGGTTCTTTAGCTATGAAAGCTTTTGCTCCTGGATTATTTTTAACTCTTATATTTGTTTTGGTTTTTGCCTTGATATTTTATTTATTACAGCAGGTGGCACCATTTATATAACTTGATTGCACTTGGAAAAAACTAAACAGGATCAGACCTGATATTAGATGGGAGATCAGCATGTTCCCAGGAGTACATACTAAATTGGGAAGTCAAGAAAGCATCCTGAAAAAATGTATTGATAAATCACGTATTGATAAATCACCTAGAAATTATTGCTAAGAAAGTTATTGGGCATGTCCCTGCAATCTCCAAGAACTTAATTTAAGGAAGACCTGGCTTTTTTATTATAGAAATAAAATATAATCAGTCAGTAAATGTACAGCCTGAGCTGATTTTTTTAGAGATATACCAATCTTACCCAGAATGATCAAACACAATAGTGCAAGTTTATTTATTAATTATGAATATGCAAATCTTTAAAAAATGACACCATTAATAAGAATGAAGTTATAAAAGTATGGGTCTTTAAAACAAGGGACCTCACTAACTTTATTTTTTTAGATCTAATATGGATAGTGATCTAAGGATTGTTGAATTTCATATATAAGTGAATTGAAAAGTGGCATAATTTGAAATATACAGTATAGTTGATATAATAGAGATTAATTATGATGTATCACTTGAAACACATTAAAATAATACTTTCCTGTATGTTTGTAAGTTAATGACTTCCAGAATCAACATCATCTTCTCCTGATGATGTTGATCATAATGAGAAGTAAGTAATATATTTTTCAGGAATAAACTACACTTAAAAATAATGTTCTTTATTGTTGATCTGAAATCAGTGCAGACTTATTAAAGTGGCCTAATTAGAAAAACAAGTTGGCTTTATTTGTAGCAAATAAATGAACACTATAATAGGTATAGTGAAAGCCTGGTTGAGTTCAAGAAGAAACAAAATAAAAATACATCAAACAATGTATATTACCTGAATGCAGAAGTTTGTGAACACACTGTTTCTGCTGTGAAAAGCAGGCCACATACAGAGGCGTTCCTAAGTGAGGAACATCTAGATCAACTTCTATGCCCCAGGAAATCAGCAATTCTAGACAATCACTGTGACCTAAAGAAAGCATAATGTAATTAATCCCTAAAACAAAATCTTAATTTGTTAAATGACTGATATATTTTGTAATCTACTTATTTTAATACTTACCTCTGCTGGCTGCTTCATGAGTTGGTGAAGGAAGATATGTTTCCTGTTGAAGTTTTGCACCATATTCCAACAAAAGTTGTATACAAGATGCACTCCCTCTTGAGCAGGCATTAAATAGGGGGGTTATCCCATCAACAGTTGTGGCATTCACCTAAAATATTGGTTAGATTTATTGATGGGGATAAAATACATGTTTACAAATCATACTTTGTATTTATTGCTCTCTCTTGTATCCAATGTGGTCTGGAGATACGAAAAGGCTAGTGTTTGCAGTGTGACATTTTGACACACATTGCATAATGTTGTCATCTCAAGATGTACCAAATACCTATGTTCCCCTTTTCCCATGCTCAATCCATTCAGAATGCAGTTAAGTAAAGATTACATATACTGTAGGGAAATGTCAGTTTAGTAAAAAAAAAAAAAAAAAAAGTAATAAGCTAGACTTCCAGTAAAATAGGTAATAATACATATTACCTAATGCTTCTAAGAAAAACTTTCTACCTTTTAACCACAGATGATGTGATCACTTACATTTGCTCCTGCTTCGAGAAGTATCTGAGCACATCCTACATGATCTCCAAGGCATGCCTCGTGCAATGGTGTCACTTGATCAATGGTTAAAGCATCTACATTGTATCCCTAAGCACAAAACAAGAAATTAATAATCACAATGAATCTCCTAACTTTTCAATTTCTTAATGAAAGATAAATTACATAACAAGAAGTCTTTATTCAATATTTGTGTAATATTCACATTTAACAATTATTCAAAAGGAATGTAATTACAAAAAAAATTGTATAGTTCAGGACATTTGGGGGTTTGATTAAATACTGTATAAATGGTATAAAACTATGCTTATCGTTTACCAACTAATTACAATTACTATTTTTACAGTTATCTGACTTACTTTTTGTTTTTTGTCCCATGCCAGATTTCAGAAGAAATCTGATAGATTTCTGTTTTTCAGTATGTGGAAATAGAATCAATCACACAGTGCAATTGCTTTGTCTGTCAAAAAGACAGTCTGAGTTGTGCTACAACATGGTTTATTTAACAAAAGATTATAGGAGAAATCAGTGATTCAGTTCAGGATTCTTCAGCACCGCTTTCCCCACATCCAGCTAGTTCAGATATGGGAAGGATCTCAGATCCCATCATCTTTCGGCTGGCTGGAGGGCTTGGCCTATAGAACCTCTAGAATTGCAATGTAAAAATCCCAAAACTATTGGAGAAATGGTAATTCTGCTAGTGTTGTTGATGATAATTGTTGTGTTCATGATTCGTGTGCAATTGATGAAGACACATGGTGACAATTAACAAACGCTTTATTCTCTTTCTCTTACAACCAAGCAAACAGCAAAGGCACCCAGGCCTTTTATAGGGCCAGAAACCCAGACAGTGTTAACCAATAGGAATTGAGCATTTTCACACCTTGCAGATGCGCACAAGGCTGGCGCCAGTTTGTCTGGTCCTGGGCAGCTTTTGGAATGCCCGGGACCATTTGCAACATTCTGAGCCTGCTTTCAGCTCTTGCAGGCTCAGGACACAACACCCCCCCCCCCTAGATGGAATACACCTAGCTTATGCACAGGTGCGCTGTGCCATGCAGGGAGATTGGCACACAGATGCATTGTTCAAATGCAAGGAGGGTGGAAATGCTCGGGTCTGCATGCAAGCAAACACCTTTACAAAATAGTTATTAATTCAAATAAACATATCCAAAATTAAAATAATATATGAGACTCTTACTAAGTGTTAACCCCCTCATTCAGCAACCTCATAGCAAAATTCCTTATGTGTTGACAGGAACCTCACATATTCTTCTAGATGTTTCAGCGGGCACTTTGCCCACTGCGACCTTCTAAGGTGAGGGTGCCTGGCCTACCTGCTCATCTACCAGGATACCCAGGTGACCCACCCAGCTGCTGACTGGCTGGACTCTCTGAGTCCAAGCCAGCATACCTTGGAGGGGTGGAAGTCCCCGAGTCCACAATGGACTCCTCTTGGGAACACTGTCCCTTGAGCCCAAGGCCAGCAGTTGGAGAGGCCTGGGTGGCAGAAGTGCCCCAGTACTCCATAGCCCCCGAGCACATGCTAGAGATGCCAGAGTCAGGAGCCGCCTCCATGGCAAACCCCCTTGCTACTGACTTCCTTTTCGGAGCAATAGCTGAATTATGAGAGTGCCCCTGATGGAATTCCCTTTCTATAGATTTATGTGGATACCCCCGGTCTGACTCTCTGTCTGGAGCAATAACGGATGTGCGGGATGACCCCCTATCCTGGGAATTCCTGCTTGGAGCACTTGCGGAATCTTCGGATGACCCCCAAACAGCCTCAGCAGCTTGTGAGGCCCTGTTAGGCCTAGGAACAGGTGACTCAGAACCCATGTTATGGTCCTCCTCCCCCCCCCCAGAGCAAAGCCAGGAGCAGAGACATGGCTGTCCAGCCTCCAACGCAGTTGGTCTATGTGTCTGCGAAGAACGCGGCCATCTTCCAAGGCAACTTCATATGACAACGGCCCAGAGACCTTACAAACCACAGCTGTGACCCAAAGATGTCCAGGCCCATAGTTCCTAGCCCAAACCGGATTGCCCACCTGAAGTAGGTGCCCGCGGCTGTGACATCTGTGAAGCCACCCGGTCTGGGTGCAATCTGTCCAGTTTGGTAATGAGGCGGCGACCCCAACGGAGTTCTGCAGGCCTCTTCCCCGTGGTTGTGCATGGTGTGGTGCGGTGTGCAAGAAGGAAATCTGCTAACCTGTGATGCCAGTTACCATAAGTCAGTTTCTTGAGAGCATCTTTGGTAATGTGCACCATTCTCTCTGCCAGTCTGTTGGAGGAAGGGTGGAAGGGAGCAGAAGTCACATGCCGGATCAAGTTGGCCTGAAGAAAAACCTGGAACTCAAAAGAGGTAAATTGAGGGCCATTATCTAAAACCAGGACATCTGGAAGCCCGTGCAATGCAAAAATTCCTCTCAACACCGGATGGTCCTGGCAGTAGTATTGGAGGAAACAGGAACAACCTCTAGCCACTTGGAATGGCTGTCAACAACGATCAGGAAGAATTGCTCCTGAAAGGGCCCAGCATAATCTATATGTACCCTTGACCATGGGGTTTGAGTTTCCTCCCACCTATGTACTGGGGCCTGAGGCATTTCAGGCCGTTACTGTTGGCATAGTTGGCACCCGTGCACCTGAGCCTCGAAGGCTTTATCGATCCCAGGCCACCAAAGATGGCTGCGCGCAAGCGCTTTCATCCTGACTATACCAGGATGTCCCTCATGCAGAGAGAGCAAGACTCTAGACCTCAATGAGGCTGGGATTACTACCCTGCTACCCCATAACAGGCAACCCTTGAAAGTGGAAAACTCATGCTTCTTGTGCCAGAAGCTTTGGAACTCAGTATCTGGGCACTTGTCAGGCCATACTGACAACACCCAGGTCAGCACACGTGTAAACGTGTGATCAGTGGCAGTTTCTGTAGCTACATCCCTAGCATTTAGGGGAGATTCAGGCAACTCCTGAATGGAAAGAATATTAATGGCAGGAGCAAGGTCTGCCTCTGCCTGTTTCAGAGGTAACCTGTTTAGGCCATCTGCGTGACCCATCTCTTTACCAGGTTTGTGAACTAGAGTGTAGTCATATGCTGACAGGAAAATGGACCATCTGAGTATATGAGGAGAAATGATATGTGGTGCCTGTTTGTTAGTGGTAAACAAACCCAGCAGAGGCTTATGGTCTGTATAGACCGTGAAGTGGTGGCCATATAAGAAATCATGGAATTTCTTTATGCCAGCCACTATGGCCAAGGCTTCTCTGTCAATCTGAGCGTAATTTCGCTCTGTAGATGACAGAGTCCTTGAAAAATAGGCCACAGGGATTTGTGTCCCATCAGCCTTCAGATGGCTAAGTACTGCACCCACCCCATAAGGAGATGCATTGCATGCGATGCAAATAGGCAATTGCTCATTGAAATGCGCTAAAACAGCATTTGAAGTGAGCAAGGCCTTAACCTCATTGAAACTCCTGTCATGGACTTTGGTCCACTGCCATGGAGCCTTCTTGTTTTAAGAGCCTGTGTAACAGTTCTGCCACTGCAGCCTTATGTGGGAGAAATGCATGGTAAAAATTTAAGAGCCCCAAGAAGGCTTGCAGCTCACTCTTGGACTTGGGACTTTGGGGCCTGTTGAATAGCTTGCAGTTTGGATTCAGCAGGGTGAATGCCTTAGGCATCAATCTTGAAACCTAAGAAGTCAGTGGAAGTGACTCCTATCTTGCATTTATCCTGCTTTAATTTAAGGCCTGCTTTTCGAAAATGAAGCAAGACAGCCCTTAACCTTTCTGCTAAATTTTGAGATGACTCCCCAGCAATGAGGACATCATCAAAGTAGGGACAGACCCCAGGAATACCACGAAGTATGCTCTCCATGACACTTTGGAATATGCCAGGGGCTATATTTACCCCAAATTGCAATCTTTTGACCTTGAAGGCTCCCTGTGAGTTACAAAAGTCTGAGCCTCTGCAGATGCCTCATCAACAGGTAGCTGTTGATAGGCCTGTGCCAGGTCAAGTTTCGCAAAAATCCTTGAGGGAGGCCAGAATGTGGCTTACAACAGGCACTGGATAAGCATGCTGTTGCAACGTTTTATTCAGTGTGCCCTTATAGTCTGCACATATACGGATTTCCCCATTAGCCTTTAGAGGTGTTACTATGGGGGTTTCCCATGGACTAGAATCCACAAGTTCTAAAATGCCCTGCTGGAGCAATTTGTCCAGCTCAGCATCTATCTTACCCTTGAGGGCAAAAGGTGCCCTCCTAGACTTGACCCTGATGGGCGTGATGGTTGGGTCTAACCGTAGCGCAATGGGAGACCCCTTGTAGGATCCTAGCTCTGAACTAAACACATCTGCAAACTCCTTGCAAACCTCTGCAAGGCCCAACATTTGCAAGTTGTGCAGCCCAGTTACTAGGATTCCCAGAGCCTTGAACCAATTGAGTCCAATAAGACTCGTACGTTCACCCCCAACTACCACCACATCCAGGGAACCTTCAAAATCCTTACGCTGTACCTTGAGTGTGGCCTCCCCCTTCACACAGACCTTGAATTTTGAAAATCAGTGAGTATTAGGTTCGATGGCCTAAGTTTAACTTGAAGGCCACTGTTGCTGCAAATCCTTTTGAAGGTGTTAATTGAAATAATTGGGAGAGCGGACCCTGTGTCCAACTCCATCAATAAGGAAACCTCTTGCAACCTCATGATAATGTGAAGTTTCTTCTTAAGGGGCTTGTGTGTCCCTGTCCTTAGAATACTCCTGTACGATGCGCAAAAGCCCACCCTGTGTTGGCTGGGGACCCTGGTACCTTTCTGAAGCAATTCTTCCTGAGGTTGGACCTTCTGGCGACCCAAACAGATGGAGGCGATGTGGTCTTGCCTGCCACACGCTCTGCAAATAGCAGAGCAAAACCTGCAGTCAGCTCGCTTGTGGCATCCTCCACACCTGAAGCACTGAAGAGATGCTGGGGCCTTGTCCGGACATCTCTTCGGCCTCCTCTCAGCTGGCTGGTGAAGTCTGTCCACCTCCTCTCCAGGATCCGCTTCTGATTCTTCTCAAGCATCCTCTTGATGGACGGTAGCTATGGTTGGAGGGTTCCTGGCAAACCGCAAAGCCTTCACAGCCCCACCTGCTGCTTCCTCAGCTGCCACCTCTTGTAACGCGTCTTGGAAGGAAGCATCTTCTTTTGCAAAAATCTTCTGTTGTAAGTCTTTGCTTCTTAAGCCACATACAAAGTGATCTCGCAGCCTCTCTTCCAGATCCTTGAATTCACAAGGCCTGGCTGCTTGCCTTAAGGCCACAATAAAGTCCGCAGCAGATTCACCTGGCCTCTGGTCTCTCTGCTCAAATGTGTGCCTCCAAGCAATGATGGATAACTTCAGCTGGAAGTGTTCCTTCAACATCTTTTTCAAGTCAGCATATGTTACTGACTCCAGAAGTGCAGGGGCCACCAGATTTTCTGCGATGTCAAAAGCTTCTTGTCCGCAGGCACACAAAAGAGTTGCTGCCTTCAGACCATCTTCTCTTATCTGATTTACTCTAAAGTAGTTCTCCACCCATGCTATGTAGGAATTCCATCTCTCTGGGTGGGAGACATCAAAATCAGTCAAGCGGCCAATCTTCAACATCGTAAAGTTTACGACCTTCACCAATCACCTCCTCTGCAAGCTGATGTTTGGGAAAGGGTCCTTTTGCTGAGCTCACCCCCAGCGACTCTGTACTGGCAGGCTGAGATGCTGATGTAGACGCCGTCTTCCCCCTCGTCAGGACTTCCTGGGTGAGTCCTTAATTCTTTTTTTATTGCTTGCAGAGGATCCCACCTTCATCGCCAGTGTTGTGTTCTTGGTTTGTGTGCAATTGATGAAGACACATGGTGACAATTAACAAATGCTTTATTCTCTTTCTCCTACAACCAAGGAAACAGCAAAAGGCATGCAGGCCTTTTATAGGGCCAGAAACCCAGACAGTGTTAACCAATAGGAATTGAGCATTTTTGCACCTTGCGCATGCGCACAAGGCTGGCGCCAGTCTGTCTGGTCCCGGGCAGCTTTTGGAATGCCCGGAACCATTCGCAACGTTCTGAGCCTGCTTTCAGCTCTTGCAGGCTCAGGACACAAAAATAATGTAGTTAGTGGCATCATTACTCATGTTACTCATAATTACATACGTTTATGACATCAGGGGAGTCCCAGCACTGCAAATTTGGAGATCCTCTGAAATATAGAAAATTCTAAAGTTTTACTGCCATGGGAACTTAGAGGTTTTCAGGCTTTTAGCTATTTTAAACATGAAAAGATGCCATTCTTTTAGAATAGTTAGTACTTAGAATAGTTTTGAATTGACTTGTGGCATGGGGATCTGCATGTTGAAATTGTTTTAAGTCACCTTAAAGGTTTGCAGAAATATGGGATGTAACTTTAATAAGGAAAATAAAAATACAGTAAAAAACCTGCTTCACCATTTAAACTAGCCATAAATTGCACAGAATATCTACAGCAAATATTTAGTATAAGAAGGGTAGTGACTGGGTATTAAAGTTTCAATAGTAGAAGGCAGGGGGCTAACTAACATATCCTTCCTCATCAATTTTATTCAAATAGGAAGTAATTCTTGGATAAATTGGAATAATGAGCAGTTCTGGGTTGTATAGCCTGCAGAATCATATTAAAGAACTATCCAGTTTAAGACCATAATTCACATTGTGTTTAAGGTAATCTCATTCTGTAATCATATCCTGATTTTGGTTATCTTTGTTTAACTACAGCCTTGTGCTTTTTGTTTGTGTGGTTGTTATTTAGTTTTAAAAATCACATTGGTTGGCTGTGTCCTGCAAATGTAGCTAAAATACTGATTGCAGAAGAGAGGTACATACAAATCCTTATCACAAAATAAAGCTCATGTGCACACTTAGTAGGAAACCTTTAACAACAATGTGAATTAGATGATTTTATCACCTAAGCCTGGATAGCAATGATTTGGTTAGTTTTTCTATTGTAAAACTGGTAGTGTTCAGAATCCTAAAACAGTATGCCTGGATATTTATTACTTCCTACACTTGGAAGGAATGTATCTAATTCTGATCTGTTTGTCATCATCACTGTCATATATGCTATGGTAAGATTCTTTGACCTGTATAAACAAGTAAAGAAACCACAGAAACCAAAACTTGTAATTAATGAACAATGAAGTAATACCATTTTCATGTTTAACAAAGCAGTAAAATGCTTTTACATTTGACAGAAATGAACATTGATTTTAGTTACATTTTCACATTTTACCTGTGTAATTAATGTTTTGAGAGAAAGAAGACGCCCTTGGCTTGCTGCTTCATGCAGGGGTGAGCGATCTGCCCAAGAGCCTACGGAACAATACCATGGCATAGTTTAAATTACAAAAATAATTTTCATTAATGTAAAAGAACTGATTACAAACAACATACCGTACATAACTATCAGTATACAGGTAGTCCTCTAGTTAAGTTCATAATGTATCCTGCTCATTACAATGATAAAGTTACTGTATGTGAATCACATTAAATGAACAAGCCTCCCTCCCTGCTCTCCCCAATTCATTTGTTAATCAAATACGTTAAGTGTGCATGGGATATCTCAGAGGTAGGAAAGACCATGGAGGGCCCTAGTGTAGAAACAAGACCACTTTCCTCCAGTCACCCAAGGTATTGCCCATCTACTGAGATATCTCATGCTCCTTTTCCCACCCCTTGGGGTCCCCACAACTGCTTGGGGCTTCTCCACACCAACACCTTATCATTGATTGTTTACTTACCTTTCAAAGAGCTCCAGAACTCCAGAACAGGCTGGGCCACATGGTAGAAAAGGCCATGTTCTTTTCAGATTCTGGCAAAGCTATTTTCCTTAAATCTCACGCTCTTATACATTTTTGCTCAGAGAATGGAATCGTCTATAAGAACACAAGATCTATTGCATCTTTGAAAGTCTTGTCTGGTCCAAGCCTGGACGGTGCACAGTACCCTCTGCACACTGCTGGGCAATTGGTTTGAATGAGCTGCTTTGGGGATTGTGGTGCGAAGGTGGCAGCAACAGTCAATCAATGTGGGGCATTTTTCATGCTGGTTTTGACTGGAGCAAACAGGACTGTGAGGTGAATGAGCAGCTGTAGCAGGAGAGTGAGCCAGAGCAGCGGCACTGTCACTGGGGACACCATGCCTGGGAGTCTGTGCCGCCTGTGCTTACTCGCCTCCTGTGGTGCCTTGGGTGCCAGAGCCCTGGGTGCACTTCTGGTGTGGCGGGCAGGTGCCCCACAGCTGCCTGTATCACTGGAAGGGTCCTCTCACTCCAGGTGATCCCAGCAGCCTGTAGGCACTTCCCTGCCCACCTGATCTTCCCCAGGGCACAGCCGGCAAGTGGAGGATAGCTGGTGCATCAAGCTCTCCATCTTTCCATCCATCTCCATGGTGGTGCAATTGATGAGGTCCAAATGGGTTCAGTGCTTCACTGGGTGGCCAGCATTTAAGAAAAAGGTGACCGCTTTTTTCTCATGTGGCAAAGCCTGTTCTGGAACTCTGGAGATCTTTGAAAAGTAAGTGAGGGACCAGTACTGGGTTGGGGAGGAGCACATGGAACTGGGTGGGCTAGCAAAGCTGGCCCAGTTCCTGTGGAAACCCGGTGGGACAGGATGGGGGGGGTGAATAGGCAGGGGGTATGTTTCAGTGTCTCTGTGATCAATCGTAAGGGCAAATAACTGCTGTGGTATTGCAATATACGTAACGTACGTATTGGGAAGGGTGTCATAACTTTGAACTATCACTAAGTGAATTGTCATAACTCAAAGACTACCTGTACTATGAAAGCTCTCATTGTCATGACCTTTACGTGGGTGAAACAATACATCACAGGGCAACAATGTTTGAACCAAGGTACCTCCAAAGGGCTAATTCACAGAATATATGTAAAATCTGGGACCTGTGACTCCCTAGGGAATAAAATTTGAGAACATTGTGGCTGCTTCTGTGCTACTAACTGCTGCTGTGCTGGCTGGCCTGCTGCTGAGGTCACATCATTTTTATTTTCATTATTTCATTTCCTGGCCAGTTTTGCAATCTCTCAATCCTTCCCCCATCTAGCAGTAGGAACTTATTTATTTGCCTGCTAAAAATAGAAAGGAAAGGAAAGGAAAGGAAAGGAAAGGAAAGGAAAGGAAAGGAAAGGAAAGGAAAGGAAAGGAAGGGGGAGGGGAGGGGAGGGGAGGGGAAAGAAGGAAGGAAGGATTTCTGATATTCCCTGCCAGATCCCCACAAGGAAACTCAATGAGGAAGCCTGTAGGAAATTGGAAGTTGCTTCTGCTCCCACTGCTTTTTTGCCCAATCATTTTGTTTCTTTGTTAAGGAAGGAAGTATCTTTGAAATAATGACCCAATGGGCCTTGGGTTATCTAGTTGTTACTAAATCTAAATCTCATCCCTCAGTATACATCTGGTGAATCATTCTCTGAATGGAAAAAAATGATAATGGTATTCTTTTTTTTTTACATTTATCCACACATGGAAATGCTTTTAAGGTTGTAAACCTAAATATGAATGAAATATTGGAACTGAGCTGCAAGTTCCATTAGCTGCAAGTTAGTTAATGGAATTCACTTAATATAGTTCTATAGCCAGAGGGAAATGGCCCCTATTTCTTTTACCATATCAAGATACTGGTGTGTCTTTCAGCTCTTGCCCTATTGCGCAAACTAAGCAATTCAGTGCATGGGTTCAAAACATATTGCTAAATAGCTGAAGGAAAATCCAGAAATACATATGTGCTTTCCAATGCTCATTCCCTGCAGTAAATAAAACTCTTCTGATTTAAATTCAATGTAGATGTGTACATAATATTTGTTTTTAACACTGCACAAAATTCTACCACGCTATGGTAAAAGGAACAATATGCTATTTATATCAGAAAATGAAATATAAGCCACATATTTTGCAAAAGATTATTGTGTGAGCAACAGATCCCAATATGTATGGTTGCTATTTACAACTTCCTTCATCCATCCTCTGCAGAGAATTCATTACACTTTTGTGCTAACTTGTTTTACTGCCAAATGAGCTTTAAAAGCTGCAGCATTGGGGAAAGCGTATCCAGTGTATAAAGTGCCTGATTAGTATCCCTGAGGCATTCTGAGCTTGTATGTACTAGGACTATTAATTTTGTTAAAAGTAGAATACTGCAGTCAAAATCTTTCTGTTAGTTTTCACTTTCCCTTGCAAAACATATTGATTCATATCCTTGCTAACTTTCCTGTTTCCTCCTATTCCTCCCTTTAAATGTATATGCTGTGCTTCTTAGAAAATCATGGCATGTGTCATTATTGCAAAGCCATGAAATTCATTTTCTCACAATGTCAGGATAGAATTCAAAACTCTGCACTGAACTAAGCCTGTGTCTACTGTCTCTATTATAGCTATACTAAGAGCAAATATAGATTAGTTATCTCACTTCAAAAGTATTTATTCCCTGTGGGCCTCCTTTTTCTATTAATTAGAACTAAAGGTTATCTCCCATATTTGATATTGGATTTTAATCTGCCTTGCAAGTAGCCTGTTACGGTTACATTTGCAAAGAAAAAGGGATTGTAAAATGTTTGTATAATTCATATGAGAATACTGTAAGTTACTTCTTGGAGGAATGTTTCATCCTGCATTCTCTCCTCCTTCCTCCATTTAATTTCTACAGGCTATTGGAAAGGACAAGACCATAAAGCTGTATTCTGACATTTTAAAACCCCATACAGAAAATGCCGAAACAATCACTATTTCTAAACTACTAACCCAAAGTCCAACAAGACACTGAGATTTTTGTCAGTTATGTAATGAATTCTTGTTTAATGATTGGTGGCAGAATTGTAAGGTATCCCCAACCCCCGGTCCGTGGACCAGTACCGGGCCACAGCATGCCAGCAACTGGGCCGTACAAACAAACAAAGCCCCATCTGCAGGATGCCGGCAGCACACAAAATCACGCCCCCTCTGGTCTGCGGAAAAACCTCTCTCCACAGAACCGGTCCCTAGTGCCCAAAAGGTTGGGGGGCTCTGCCCTAGAAGTAACAGAGGTGTGATTTAATATACAAAAGTCTTTCAGTACAGTACTTGATTTTATCAAGCTTCCACAGCATGGCATGCACTGAATTGTAATGGAGAGAGAATCAAGTTCCAATTCAGTCTAGTTCTTTAAATTTAAGGAGAAAAGTATTAAAAGGATTAGTTGGAGGGAAAATACAAATCTAATATTGTTAGTCTAACATTTCCTTATGATTCTTTTTTCACTGATTGAAATGCAAAGTACCAGTGGCTATATTTAGATTCTGCATTGCAAGTCATATGGTATCTAATTTACGAGGAACAAGAGCTGCAGTTCTGTAAATATTGCAGAGATCAAAGTTAAAATGCTACCATAAACAGAAAAAAATAAGGAAAGTTTTAAACATTGTATACAGTACCTAAATCTCCATCTCCCCATGGCATTTCCAGCCAATTTTGACTATAAATCCTGCTCATTTTAAATAAGAAAAACTGTCTCTTTAGCTGATTCTTGTTAATAACACGTCAGCCATATTTGGAAAGAGCTTCTTGCACTCAGTATAAAATGAACTTTCACCTGTAAAGACACTGCAGAAAACAAATATCCAAAGACCTAAGTTT
Organism: Crotalus tigris; assembly: GCF_016545835.1. Taxonomy (NCBI): domain Eukaryota; kingdom Metazoa; phylum Chordata; class Lepidosauria; order Squamata; family Viperidae; genus Crotalus; species Crotalus tigris. The sequence continues at coordinate 2,140,538 of NW_024100112.1, read as the reverse complement.
AATATTTCAGCTTTCATTGCTCAGCCCTGTATAGCAGAAATGTTATCTGCAACATTGCATAATTTAAAATATATACAGTATTTCATTTTATAATCAACTATGTGATCTAAATAATAATGATTTGAATTTGGCTCTAGATTCAAATATCTGCTCTGAATTTATTAAGTAAATTTGAGCAAAATAATCACTTAACCTCATTTATATCTTTAAAAGAGAAAGATAAGTACTTTATTTTATACAACTTTTGTAAAAAGAAATGTAATAAAACAACTAATTATTTCAGAAGTTAAATGTTTAAAGTTAAACTTTGCAATATCATGTTATGAACTCAGTGTCATATACTGTGAAAATGGTCACATGTAACTAGACAATAAACTATCAATTTCCCCAAATTTTCTGTTTGTATAAAAGTATTTCTGAAAAATACTGTGCTCTCACATTATTACACAAACAATTAGCTGCAGTGTTATCTTTAAATTTTTGTAAGAAATGACTCATATATAATTTCTGGATTTATATGTAAGCTATAATTTTCTATAGGTCAGAGATTAATTTATGGCTTCATGGTAACTTATATGCTCAGTGTCTATGAAACATTATTTGTTTGAATAGTCCTTTTTGACCGAAATATCTGAATCATGGTTTACAACCAGTCTAAGACAGCAGAGAGGAGGGCATTTTTCTTACAATTCCTAAAATAGGGAAGTGCATTTAGGATTTTAACAAAATTTAAGTGACCTGCCACTTCAACCGAACACTTCATTGACACTTCATCTGACCGTAGATGAATTAGTTTGCAATAACAAAACAGACATACTGCTTACAATCTTTAGTTTTTCATAGTAAAACCTCACTTCTCAAGTAGAGTAACTGTCAGGCCCCTCGAGTAATTCTCGGGACGCTGCCATTCTGTCGGGAGGGGGATAGTAGTGGGCTCTGGGATGTTTTTCTTCTGCTTTGTTCTTTCAACCTTTGATGTTTCTCTTTGGGTGTGAAAGGTGGAAGGAATGTGCCTGGGGCCATCTGCCTTACCTCTTCTCCGCTGGGAAAAAGATGCCATGCCTGGGAACAGTGCCTTATTGCTCTTTCATCTTCCAATTCCCATAAAAACATTGTACCTTTGGATTGACTGGGTACAGATTGGGCCATTGGGCACTTGGGAGGGGTTTGAAGAGAGAAGTTTAATGTAACGGTTTGAGCAGAAATATTCAGATTTTGCCTTGCCTTTCTGCTTTCACTACCTCTCAATAAAAGTTCCTTTTGAAATGATGCCAGTTTCAGGAGTTCTGCTTTCTTGGGAGTACAATATTAGCTGAGGCAGGACCTTTCAGTAACTCTTGCTTCTCTTCTTCAGAGTTCTCCCTCACTGGAGAATATTAAAAATATTTGGTGACTAGAACTTAATTTCAGCGTAAATCTTATTACAGACCTGCAAAATAATAGCCCTGACTTCTTTGGGAAGTTTTACAACAGCACAAAAAATGCATTATGAATGTGATAGAACTATGGTTTTCCAATGGACTTTCAAAATGTTATTGTGTAATCATTCAGTCTCTTTTTTATTTTATTCCTCGAATATATATTAAAAGAGGAAAACATTACAAAAACACTCTGAGAAAAATTCCCAGTTCTACCCAGGTAACATTTGAAAGATACATTCATGCTAATGTTTAAATACATTTTGACTGCATAAAATAATACTGATTAATGTCTTTACTACGTTAACAAAGAGCAGGTCAGAAATATAATGCATATATGTATCAGTGATTCAAGTCAAGCATCTGGGAGTACATTATCTTTCCAACATTGAAGGATATAGAAACATAAAAACATAGGAAACTGACATCACAATATGACCCAGTGAACCATTGAGTCTGCCCTTTGAGGTTTTTGTTTGTTTTTGTTTTCTTTTTAATTTATGTATTTATGTATTTATTTATTTATATTTTTGGCTCATCACACCAATCACCCAGATGTTCAGACTGGATTTGGCATGTTTGTCTATCAAGTTCTTTCCAAGGACCTAGGATAGGTAGATCTGGATGACTGATGGTGTTATAGATATCATTACAGGATGGAAGCTTTTCTGAGTAAAGCCACCTTTTGCAATTGACTGATGGTGAATTTTGTCAATGTCGATGGTGCTCAAGTGGGGCTCCAGTTGTTTTGGAATTGCACCCAAGATGCCACTACCATTGCTATTACCTTTGCTTGCTTTTGCCACAGTTGTTCTACTTTTATTTGTAGTTCTTTGTACTTTGTTATCTTCTCTATTTCTTTCTCTTCTTTTCTGCTGTGTCCATGTACTGTCCCATCCACTATCCAGACTTTTTCGTCCTTGGTTTTAGGACTATACCATCTCTGGTGCTAGGTGGGATTGCACTGCCCCAAACAGACCCTATGTGAAATCTGGGGGTCTTCTTGGATTCAAAATTCCTGTTCAAGGAGAAGGTAGCAGTTGTGGCTAGGAGGTCCTTCATATCATGTGCCACTTGCATCCATTCTTTACAACCTTCTCCAGAAAGGGAAAGTTAAAATCTGGACAGCAGCAGTTTAGATAATGGAAGGTCTGCTGATGACAAATGATAGTGCGCCACTGCCACCTTCAAAACCAGGGAAACAATCCTCTTCCTCAAAGAAGCCAATACAATCAACTAGCCACGTTATTAGCTACATAATAATCCAGAGGGACCAGACTCTAACAAACTGGTGTCTGAGCTTACAGTTCGAAGGATCTTGTCCACTTCATCATGAATGTGTGAGATTTGGTTGAAGCCACCATATCTAAAAGTGGTGAAAGCATGTAAGCAGGGTCGACAAAAGCCAGGAAAAACTCCCTTAGGGAAAGGAAACAAGTTTTAAGGAAACAAGTGAACAAAAATTGGGCCTAATCACATGGGAAGCCCCTCCACAAATTTCACCAACAGCTAAAAAGCAAAGCAGCTGTGCCTGAGCACATGGAAAGCTCTTCCCCACCAACAAAGCTAGGATTTGGGGGGATAAAAGGGGTCCTGAAGCTTGTCTACTCTTTGAGTCATTTTTGGATCCAGACTTGGTAACTTTTATCCGTGGCAGTCTAGTGAGAGACACTTGGTAAATGTGGATGAGACAGTGTGTGTGTGTGTGCGAGAGAGAGAGAGAGAGAGAGAGAGAGAGAGAGAGAGAGAGAGAGAGAGAGAGAGAGAGAGAGAGAGAGAGAGAGAGAGAGATTAACCAATACAGTTGCTGTTATTTTAAATTCACTGGGTCTCTGTGTATACTAAAGAACCATTTGTGCCTCAGTATTCAGTTGAAAGTGATTTGAATGTGGCAATTTTCCAGGGCTATGAGTGTGTAAGAGAGTGACCATAAGCTGAATCTGAGATGACACCTATGTAACAAGTCATAGAATCAAAGTGAGTCCAAATAACATCCCAAGAATGCACCCCAGGAATTAATTTGGATTTGTTTAGTGAAAGTCCTAGCACAATCCCAAGTGAATCCAAATGATTTTGTGGCCCAAATAGTGTGAGTATTTCACATCTCAGCCCTTGTAGAAGATCCCGAGGCCAATCTTTCCCCACTAGGGAATAGATCACTATAAACAGGCCACATGAACAGTTATAAAATGATGGAATAAGGATGGAGAAATACATTTTGCCCACTTTATCCCCATGATGTAGGCCCAAACATTGGCGCTTGTGTTTGGTTAGATTCACTTTTTATCTTTTTGTAACAGTACTCCAGGCATCACTTCTGGTGCTCATCTCTTGGAGCTCCTCAGAAAACCAAGGTGTACCCCAACATTGGCATAAAAACAAATACAACCTTAAACAAAAATAAACAATATCCCCACATTGACATAGCTGGCAAACTACGGTTTAAGTAATCCCTCCAAAACAAAGATTGCAAATTGTATTTTGCAATCATAATTTAATATTGGAAGGACTGGAGGAAGAATCTGTGCATTTAGCTTTTTTTGCCAACATTTAAACTATGAATGAAGGAAATTTCAGTTTCTTTACTTTGCCTTATTATTTAGTTTATTAGTGCTAAATTATCAACTTACTGAAATGAATGAGTATAAAGTATTAACATGAAAATATATTTTTCTACTGTTTCTTAATCGTAAATGCAGTGATAATGTAAAATATTAAAAACTTCTTTTATTTGAGATGAATAAATTACAATGCAATTCTATAAATATCAAGCAATTTGATATTAACAAGCAATTTGAGTTCAGTGGCATTCTAGGTGAATTTGTGCAATTTTAACCATTCTTTGGATGAAAATAAGTATCCATATTAATGTCTTAAACACAAAATAAGTGTGATCTCTAAATTAAATATACTTCTACTCTGGATAGTGAAAGGATTATCTTCTATACATAGCCTTTATTTTAATGAGAAAAAAGTAGTGGCAGACTGTTTATTGTAAGGAAGGTTTCTGTCAAGAAAATGGCATAATAGAAAGTGTTATAGCTGTCTTCCTTTGCAGGATAATACTTCTCTGGATAAAAATCTGCTCTTAAAATATAATCATTCAGCTATATGGTTAATATGTCTGGTTTTAATCCAAAATGTAACAAAGTCTGTAATAATCTTTATATTTGGATAATGACTATAAAATTTCAGAATATCTTAAATTAGATCGGTTGGAAATGTCAAATACAAGCAGCTAGATTTGTTGTTGTTGGTAAATATGTAAGCAATAAGCAATGCAAGATGTATTGTTTATGAGGTTTCACAGTTCCTTCATGTTGTCAGAATATTTTACAGAATAGATTAGATATTGACTCATTTCTGCAATTATATTTACCTGTAGTCCTTCTTTCATTTGCACAGATATGTATATTTATTAGTATATATGTATTTATATATAAGTATTCTCCGCCCTTCTTTCTGTAAATATTACTTAGCAATGTTACTTAGCTATATTATATTATATATTAATACACATACACATACATAAACACACAAATATATATTTTCTCTATTGCAAAACCATCTCATACTAAATGCACATAGCTTGTTTTTAAAGTCTACTAAAAATGCACAAAAGCATATGTCCTAACATGCACAATAAAAAAACATATTTACATTGAAATTTTAGTTTAAGAAAGTGTGCACTTGAGTCTTAACAAAAAGTGGGCATGCCAGCAAACATCAGTGCCCTACAAGCTGCTGAAACAATGAGTTTACTAACCTTGACTGGTGAGAATGCCCCAGTTAGCCTTCCGTTTCACAGGACGCTCTTCTGTGCATTCTAAATTTCTCTTTGAGAGATTCTGTTTAATGCTGCTCCTCTCAACAACAGCATCTGTGGACATTTTTTTTAAACTCCTGCCAAGGCCTCTGTGTCATCAACACTATTCTGTAGAACATTCATAATCTGCTAACTAATTTCTTTCTTCCTTGATATTCTGGCTATACTTATTTTGGAATAGCTTCCCGTAGAACAGTCACTACAGTTAAACCCATTCAGCAACATTTACTAACAGAACAGGCAGCTAGAGTGAGGGAAAGAAAAGATTGCATTGGCATGTTCTATTTATAAAGTAAGAAAAAATCAGCTTAGCTATGACATGGGTCTGTTTACATTATTTAAATGGAAGACACTCTTGTATTTTTATTCAAAGCTGTGCTAAAAACACTGTCCCATGATGACCCTAATAAAGACCTATCTAATCCCAAATATCCTTTGATAAAAATGGATTACCCCTCCCACCACCTAAATACATGTTTGTACACAGTGTATGGAAGATATTGAGCTTCCAACGGTCCCTTAAGACCTTGTTACATGCCAACAAGGCTGGAACCCCAGGGGGCTATTGAACTTGTGATGTAGCGCGGCTATTATTAACACCCCTTCGCCCATCATTTCTCTGTTTGTTAGGATAGTTTTAATATTTTTATAATTAAGAATAAGCATCCAGAGTTGCTTTTGGTGAGATGAGCATCATGGATGGATGGACGGACAGATAGATGAAATATGTGAGAAGAATGGATCCACTATCTTTTCCTTGAAGTTGTTGCTGTTAGAAACAACTGGTATGTAGATTTTCTGACTATTGTCTGGTTTTCAACTTATCTCAAATATTACATATATTTAAAATATATTTTAAAACAAATGCTTATCTTGGATGGCCAAAGGGACTTATGCATATTTGTAATTCTAACATTAGAAGAGATTAATTCAGATTAAGTAAAATGATTTATATACTACAATCCCGAATTTTCTAATTGCCTAACAGAATGCCAGGTTGACTGTTCCACTGCTCGCTGACTTTAAATGAGGGTAAAATAAAACAGCAGCGAGGAGCAGAGGAAGTTTCAGAAATTGGGCTGCTTGACTGACATGTTCTACTTGCCTGAGCAAGCCAATCACCAGAGCTCTTTGCCTGCTCCCCACTTTGTATGCTAAGTGGCTTAGCAACCACTTCTGTCTTACTTAGCAGAACCATATGCATTAATGCATTAATGCTTCACCTGTGGAGATGGTTACCAGCATCAAATTCCTGATTGTGCAGTCAACAAGTAGGCTGGCTTGATCGTTCAACAGCGAAACACTGGTGAAGCAGGCATAGCAGCGCCTGCATTTTCTGTGTCGCATGAGAAAAGCACATCTTCCTTCTCCTGTCCTGATCACTTTCTACAGAGGGATGATCAAGAGCATCCTGTCATACAGCATCATAAGTTTGGTATACAAGCATCACTGCTTCAGATAGGAAGGTGGTGTAGAGAGTGGTGAGGATGGCTGAAAAGCTTGGCAGTCCCCTCCCTTCCATCCAGGACATAGCACATAAGCATTGCTTGAGCAGGGTCCGCAAGATTGTCTGGGACACTACACATCCTCTTCACGACTGTTTTCCTTGTTACCTTCTGGGAGGAGGCTCCGTGGTATCCGAAGCAGAACATCCAGATTCAGTCACAGTTTTGTTCCATACAGTATTAACCTTGTGAACTCTAAAGCTTCCTCTTTCCATTATGTATTCAAGATGGGCAGTGATTAATATGTCACTTATATATAAGGGTGTAGGTCTATACATATGTTGTATATAGTATGTTTAAATGTGTCTTATGTATGCGTACACTTTGAGAGCAAGCAACTCAATTTCATTTTTAATGCGTGCCATTGTGCCCACAGTAAAAAATGACAAGAAAGCTTGTCTGTCTGTCTGTCTAGCATGGTACCCTTTCTAAGAAAAGTGATTCTTTTGAAAATAAGTGTAAAATCTATTTTTACTATATATTTAAAATGAATGTTTTTGGAAATGTTAAATTCATGTCTACAATCCATCAGCCAGAGCCAAAGATCAAGAGGGTGTTTAAGAAAGAAAAGCAGACATGTTTAAAATTAAGGAATATGGTACCTCTGCAGCGCATTATAGCCTAGGAATTTTCCATAGCAGAATTCTTTTGTACCTTTCTCATAAACACTCCCTTGTATTTTTCCTACAAACTCTTTTTATTACAGCATACGAGGTGAAGCTTATTTTTACTATATTTAGAACAATCGGGACTCAGAAATAATGAGTAATCTAGTGTAAATAACTCTGAGATTTACTAATAGATTCCAATCTACCTCTTGCCCTCCATTCTTCTCAAAAATAACCATAACGCTTAGTTTTGAACAATATGTAGCATACATTCGCACTGTATGTAGGACTTGAGACAAATTACTTGTTTATTTAAAGCATTTATACTGCACACTTAGTTCTAATGTAGTTAAACATTAATAAACAAATTTAAAGATCTGATTTACTATCAGACCCATCAGTCCCATGCAACCAAGACAGCCTGGGGTAACACAGCTATGATTGTTTCCATGGGTTTTCAAACATGGAGGAAGCAAGAAGTATAAAATATGGGAAACATCATCTTCTTTCTCTTATACAAAAAAGAAAAAAACCTAAACCACAGTTTAAATTTAGGCACCCATTTAATCTGGGAAGCCTTAGGACATTTAATATATGTGGCCTCCTGGGCATAACCTGACATAATAATTTTCTGATTGAAAGTCTTAGATTGTCCTAATCATGTCACAGTATAAAGTCTGAAACACAAACTGCAATCAAAATGGTCCATTTAAAATAGTATATGCTTTATTAGAAAACATACAACAGAAAAAAAATACAGATGGGCATCGCATTTAGCAGAGGACATAAAGGGACCATGAATAGCTTCCTCAAGAATGGAGATGGAGCTTCTGGAAAAATAGTTGTGAGATGAATCATTATACATATCCAAAATTACCTAATGTAAGTTAACATACTTTCTCACAGGCTCCTTACTACCTATGGAAGCCTGACTAGGTTGAATTTATTCAGCCACTCCATCTTGGAATCGGCTGTTTTTCTTCCCACTACTATGTTGCTCTCAGAAAGACTCAAGAGAAATATCTAGCTAGTCCTCTTTCCTGTTTTACTCGAGGGAGAAGGGAAGAGGAGGGAGATGCATTTTCTCAATCTATACAGCCAAATATATCACTTGGGCTTCCTTTCTAGAGGTAGAACATACTAGGATACAATCATTTGTATGTGTGTACTGATTTAATAGAGACTTGCTTCTAGAGACTTGCCTACATAGAGGTGGCCATTACAGATTTAAAATCTTAAATGAGACAACAACAACAAAAAAAAAACAGAACTAAGGAGAAAAAACAAAAGCAAAAATATTCCTGTATAAACTCTCAGTGTTAAGATAAAACTGACAACAGCTAGCTATAATTTTAATGCTATAATTCCAGTGCTGCCAACAATTGGTCTTACCATGATGAGAAAGGAAAAAGCTAAGATGGAAAAAGACTCTAAAACTAAATTCTTAATACTGCCAATAAAGTGGCACCCAGTTCCTATGCCTATGTCTGCCTAATGCATCTGCACTCCAGTCACATGACTGTATTTTGGGTGCATCTGCGGCCCTTTGCAGCATTCTGCAGTCATAAGACTGTGATGTATGATTTTTTTGCTGCAAACTGGCAATTACATCTGCCCAGCAAGAAAAAAAACATAGCAAACAATGGGTTTGCTTAATGAACAGTGTTTTGCTTTACAATAGCAATATTCACTTAACAACCACCGCGAAAAAGATTGCAAATTGGGCATCATCTTGTGGTGACCTGCTTTATGACTGTCATGACTTACCACTGAAACTGTGGGTTTGATTATGATCATTAGTTGAGGACTACCTGTAGTTTGATAGTTGTACTGGCTTCAAATAAAGCTCACTGAATGATCTGAGGTAATCTATTGACCATCTTGCAGTCTATTCTATTCCACAGGGTAAAACTATGAAATGAGGATAAAACTGGAGGGTAACCGTTAAAATTGTAGTAGTAGTACAATATGCTCTGGGGATCAGCCTCACAACTGTGTAGGCTGCCTGAGCTCCTTGACTCCATCTGTAGAGCTTTTGGTGTCCTTCTCTTGGTTGGATCACATCCTGATAACTATGGGATTCTCTGGTGCCATTACCCACTGCAGGGAAGCTGGACTTATTAGTTTGATCCACCCACAGCTACTGATGGACCTGGATGGGTTTCAGAGGGAGATGGGGTTGTCCCTGTTGGTCTGCTGCCCTGATGACTACTTGGCATGGGGTGCGTGTGTCAGTGGAGGCTTTTGATCAGATCGTCCCTATGTGACCTTTTCCCTCTCATGGAACAGATCCCTCCCTGTGATTTACAGAGGAACTGAGAGAGCTGAAGCAATACAAGAGACATCTAGAGCATTGTTGAGGATCTACAAGGGATGAACTTGACCATATATGGGTTATTGCCATGATTAAGGCTTTCATGTATCTCACAATGTTAAGGATGGTGAAGTGCCATTACTTTTCTGCCCTTATTGCATTGATGGATAACCGTCCTGCATTCCGGTTTCAGCTGACAGTCTGTCTTGGATAAAGGGACTCAGAGAACCATTTGTAAGGTCATGTATAAGTTTTTCAAATTTGCTCACAATTGGATGCCAGTCTTGTTATACTGTAGCTCCAGAGGAGATACTAGGGACAAAGTCTTGTCCAATTATCTGAACCTGTTGGACCCGATGAAGTGGACAGAGGACTTTTTTTTAGATCAATGCCCTTCCTGCTTGTTAAAGCAAGCTGGGGGGTGGCATGTGAATAAGCTCTAGCAGTGGAAAATTCTTCCTTGAGTGAAAGGTTGATCCTTTGCCTTTTAAGAAAGCCTTGGTCTGCCCCCTTCTCAGGAAGCCATTGCTGGACCCAACAATACTTGATAATCTTTGTTCAGAATCTAACCTGCTCTTTTTGGGAAAGGTGATTGAGAAAGTAGTTGCACAGAGCTCCAAAGAGCTTGGATGAAGTAGACTATCTCGATCCTTTTCAGTTAGGATTCAGACCTGGGTATAGCACAGAAACAGCACTGGTCGCACTTTTGGATGATCACTGGTATGGGGTGGGACATGTTAGACTGGCACCATCACTCCGGCATTTCAAAGGTCCCTCAATATCTTGGGGAACTAATTGACAAAATGATTTTTGAAAACTGTAAGAAAAGGAAGACCAATCTGAATGAAGCATGGTTTGACTACAAAAAAGCATTCAATTCTCTGCCACATGACTGGATAATCAAATACCTAGAAATAACAGAAGTCAGTAGAAACATCAGAAAATTTGTGCAAAAATCGATGGCACAATGGAAGACACAGTTGCAGGTCAATGGTGACAGACTGGGAGAGGTTAATATCAAGAGAGAAATATTTCAAGGAGATTCACTATCACCACTACTATTTATCATTGCACTGTTTCCTCTGACAACAATACTGAATAATTCAGGCCATCAAAAACATCTGCCAGACTATCCCACCTCCTTTACATGGACGATCTGAACCTGTATGGAAAAAACACTATCTGAAATAGAAGCACTGCTCAACACTGTCTGTATATATAGCCAAGATATTGCAGTGGAATTTGGATTGGACAAATGTGCCACATTTACTATCAAACAAGGAAAAATAGTGAAAAATGAGGGAATCAAGATGTCCCATGAAAATAACATTACAAGTCTGGATGAAGATGATTACTACAAATACCTGGGTATCCTTCAAGGGACAACATCAAGCACACTGAAGTCAAGAAAAAGATTAGAGGTGAGTACATCAAGAGAGTGAAGAAGATCATAAAGTCGAAACTCAATGGAGGAAATACCATGAAGGCAATCAACACCTGGGCAATTCCAGTCATTAGATACACAGCTGGAATAATGGACTGGACTCAAGCAGAACTAAAGGCAATGGATAGGAAGACCAGAAAAATAATGACAATGAATCATGCCCTTCATCCTCACAGCAACATTGACTCTATCTACCAAGGCAAATAGATGGGCATGGAATGTTGCAAGTAAATCAGATGGTTGAAGAAGAAAAAAGGGTTTTGGAAGAACAATGAAGAAGATGCATTGAAGTTAGTATACCAGGAAGGCTTACTGACTATTGGAGAGACCAAACTGGCCTACAAGAAAGATCAAATGAAGAACAGAATGGAGGCATGGGAAGACAAAGCACTACATAGCCAGTACATTTAAAAATAGCAGGGAAAGCAGATAATAACAAGACCTGGCAATGGCTAAGAGCAGGAAAATTGAAAAAAGAGACAGAGGGGTTAATTCTGGCTGCTGTAAGAAGATTGCACAGACTGACTATAAGCAGTGATATGACAAAGTAGCAACAATGGTGCATTGAAAGATCTGCAAGAAATAACAATTGCTTTCATGCAAGAACTTGTGGGATGATAAAATATAAAAATAGAAAATGAAGAAGTTAAATTGCTCTGGGACTTTAGAATTCAAACAGACAGGCACCTGCCACATAACACCCCAGACTTAACAACTGTCGATAAGAAAGACCAAAAAGTCTGCATAGTGGATGTGGCAATGTCTGGAGATAGCAGAAGAGAAAGAGCTGGAAGATAACAAAATACAAAGGCCTACAAACAGAAATAGAACAACTGTGGCAAAGACAAGCAAGGGTAGTACCAATAGTAACAGGTACCTTGGGTGCAATCCAAAAACAACTGGACACCACTTGAACACCATTGGCATTGACAAATTCACTATCAGTCAATTGCAAAAGGAAGCTCTACTGTGAACAGCTTCCATCCTGCAATGATCTGCCTATCCCAGATCCTTGGTAAGGACTTGAGAGATAGACAAAAATGCCAAACCCAGTCTGAACATCTGGCTGATTGTGTGATGATCAATAAACAACAAAAAGAACAATAATTGGAAGCTTTGCCAGAAGTTTGGGTTTGAATGCAGCAAAAATTACTGGGAACACCAAATTGACAAAGTTCTTCAAAATGAACAGGTCAAGATCTTGTGGGACTTTCGAATCCAAACAGACATCTGGCCCACAACACGCCTGACATCACTATTGTAGAAAAAAAAAGGCTGGTTCATTGATATTGCAATACCAGGTAATGCACGAATTGAAAAAAAAAACTAGAAAAATAACAAAATACCACGATCTGCAAATTGAAGTTGAGTAATTGTGGAGGAAGAAATCAATGGTTGTGCCAATAGTACTAGGAGCCCTTGGAGCAATATCCAAAGGGCTGCCTAGATACATTGAAATTTAGAACTTATCAGAACTGAATATTCTGGCTTTGCAAAGTCCACCCTACTCAGAACTGTCTATATACTCAGATGCTGCCTTAACAGCTCTTATTTCCTTTGTTAGGACTTGAAGTGTTAAGTTTTTACCAGTCCCAGACTGTGAATTGAATATTAATAATAATTATAATAATTAAATTGTTACTACTACTAATAATAATAATCACAATCATAATACCATCAAAAATCCAAATCTGCCTATCCAGCTCCTTGGAAAGACTCGATAGGTAGATACAAATGTCAAAACCAGCCTGAACATCTGGCTTAAAGTATTAATTACTATTAATATTATTACTATTAATAATACATTAGAGAGCCACTTATTTTGTGAGAGAAACAACTAAATAATTTGAAAAATAAATAAAATATGCAGTTTGGACTCGGGGAATGGTGAAATATAAATACAATAAATAAATAATACTAATAAAATCAAGAAAACGACCCCATGTTGAAAGAATAATTATCCAGACATCATATCAAAACACATTTCTTAGGCAGATGGTTTACATACATCATTTATCATGCTTATAGTTTAGTGGCTCAACAGTTCATCATACTTCTAGAAAAATAATATGCTGAATTCTTAGTACTACATATATTGAGTTGAATAGTCTATACGGTATTCCTTTCATGCCCATCAAAACTTATTGTACCTGGAAAGCTTGAGTGAATCTCTATTGCTTTTATTAATAGAAGTCTGATCCTTCTGGAATGTGTATTGAAAAGTACATGTTGTACTATTTTCATTCTCCAACAACTGTTGTTGAGTGACATTATCAGTTGCAATTATTAAATGGTATACTATGAAAACATTTATTACCACAAACTGTATGAATGCATCCAAGTTCTTCAGATTACATATCTAAAAATATGGACCGCTAGAGCTGAAAGGTCAGATAATTGGGAATTACCATAAAAGGGAAAAATGGTAGAGAGAGCAAACCTAATTCTTTATCAGAACACTTCAATAGTTTAATATTTCTAAGTCCCTGTGGAAAAAAAAAATCTAGATTTAATCAAGACTTTTAAGTTTCACATTAAAAAAAATAAATAAAGAGTAAACATTTTCACTTACATATCAAACTCAACTATTATTCCGAATTTCCAAACCTTTTCTGGCATATCTCCTGTCATTTATTTTCCTGATATGGAATTATCATGTTGGGAAAAGCTTAAACAAAAAAACTGTAAGTAAAAAAAAGGGAACAGAAAAAAAATCGCACTAGAGCAATGTTAGAGGAAAATAAAGCTTGGGAATATAGAAATACATGTGTAATCTTAAAAAAAAATAGAACACTGTAGATCTCTAAATTCAATATTGACGTCTAGAAAAACAGCATCCAATTTATAGAAATTATTATAAATTATTCATACAAACTATTTGAGGGATCATACAAGGAATATCATGTCCATATCTTCTTCTCACACTTTTTAAGTATGTTCAAGAAAACATGGTGTATGTGTGCATTGAGTTTTGTGTAGATTCATCAGTATTCACTAGGGTTTGATTCTTGTTAATGTCCATTATTGTTTAGAACTTGTGATATTATCAATATAGCTATGAACTTGTGACCAGTTCGTTTATGTGATGTATTTGCAAAAGATTTCCCACTAATAGTCAGGTTGGGAGTCTGCTCTTCGCTTTTATTTTTCATATTGTTGTTAGGCCACTTCTTTTATTGGTAAACATGTGCTTGACTTAAATTTTAGACTACATAAGTTCTAGTTGAACTGCATGGTCTTACATCTGCCAATTTTTCAAAATAATAAACAGGATCTGACAGCATCAGAGAATTAACCTACCATTTTTGTAACCCCAATTCCTATGCAGTAGAAATAAAAGATAGGCTTATCTTCAAGAAACTTACTTTAGTTTTATCCCACTATTTTAGCAGATTACTCTAGGACCAACACAATATTTTCCTACCCATCACAAAAATCTTCAGGTGTTAAATCCAATGTTCACTCCCATAATTAGTCAAAGTAATGCAACTTTAGAGCCTTCTTAAAGATCACCAAAGATTCTTAGACCCCTTCCTGCAGCAGTCTCCAACCTTTTTGGCACCAGGGACCAGTTTTGTGGAAGTCATTTTTTCTACGGACTGGGGCAGGGGATGGTCTTGGTTTTGCTCACTTGCCTGCCACTCACTTCCAGCTAGGTGGCTTGATTCCTCACACACCAAAGACTGGTACCAGTCCATGGCCCAGGGGTTGGGGACCCATCTTACTGTATTTTGGTAGAGAACACACAGAAGTTCAAACAGCAACTATAAGCAGCTCTCCCCCAAAGGTCTTAATGAATGGTAGTGATCATGTAGAAGAAGATACTCTCTGGGGTGATTTGGATAGAGGCTTCTAAAGGCTTTCAAGATAATTATTTATATTATGCCTCAAAGCAAACTGGCAACCAATCTAATCATTTTAATAGTGGAGTAATCAGTCTCTCTTAGTCACTCTAGAGATCAACCAGTTCAATTTTTCAATCTAGTGTACTAGAATTATTACCAAACTCATTGTAAGAATTGTTGCGAGATGTACCTGAGATATACCTCAGCTGAACCTAATAGGAATATACTTTTTCAAGAATTCATACTATAGAGTGGCATTGTTGTATAAGAGCAGTGATGGTGGACAAACTTTATTTTGCTTCTATGTACATTTTTCATAGATGAGCGCATCACATTTAAGCAGTATCATAAGGCATTCAGCTGTTTTTAAAATGGTAGGGGGAGAGAATCAGAAAATTATGTTGTTAATCACTTGAGATATCATTTATGCCATTAATACTTATTTAAATATCTTACATATAATTGATACAATTGCACTCAGTATATAGGACTACCAGATCAGGTCTGCAAAACTCCAGATGACCACTAGATAGCAATAAATAATGGGTTTTTAATCTGGATATTTGCCACCTAATTCTGCTAGTCCTATTATTACATTAGAGCAGGTGTCAAACTGCCGGCTCGCGGGCCGGATGCATCATGGCGAAACTGCGCCCACCCCATTGCCGACAATGGAAAAAAGTCACGATACGTTACGACACGTCACATGACATGGCAAGTTTGACACCCCTCCATTAGAGGAATACCAGGATCAAAAACCAGAGATGAAAGAATCTCAGAGGCCCTCTAATCCAACATATTGCTCTGTACAGATCCACTATGCATTTCAGTCACCAACCTCTTTTCAAAGTTCTCCAGTGATGAGGAACATAGCACCATGAAACAACTCATTTGATTTGTTTAACAATTCTTAACATCAGAAAGCTCTCTAATATTTAACCTGAATTTATGTCCCTTTAGTTCCAACATATTCCTCTCAATCTTTTACAGACTAAACATATCTAAAATTCCTCAAGTCACTCTTCATGCTACTTAGTTCCAGACTCCTTATAGACCTCCTTACAGTCACCTTCCCTTTGTCAACCAAAGACTAGCAGATCCCTTTTTTCTTATTTTACCTTCTGATAAATGAAATTGCCAGTAAGGGAAGTCAGGAATTGTTGAACCTCTGTGTCTTCACAGAGTTAGATTTACAGCTGGAAACTGGACACCTTTCATTGTTGTGATCATATGCCTTCTTTGAAAGTTGGATCATCTAACAGAGAAAGGCCTTATCCATATCTTCTGCTTGTCCAAGCAATCTATAATAAACTCACCCCAAAAAATCAATTTTGTTACTCTAGGAGTATCTAGATGGAGACTGATATAAATGAGTTTTATTCTGTTTGTCAATTTGATCAAATCTTTTGGGAAAACTGAATCAATTTGACTCACAGCTTCAGTTTGATAATTCAGTATGACATTCTGCTTTGCTTCAGAAACAACATTTAATTCAGACATTAAATTAAAGCATTTTCAAATTGAATCAGAATTTTTCGTAGCCTTATAAATATTTCCTGGCTCCTAAAAATATTTTCCCCTTTATGGATTACTGCCTTGTCGTGGCGAAGGGGCTTGCGTAACTCAATGAAGCTATAAGCTATGCCGTGCAGGGCCACCCAAGACGGACAGGTCACAGCAGAGAGTTCTGACAAAATGTGATCCCCTGAAGAAGGAAATGGCAACCCACTCCAGTATCTTTGCCATGAAAACCCCATGGACAGTACTAAAAGGCAAAAAGATATGACGCTGGAAGATGAGCCCCTCAGGTCGGAAGGTGTCCAATATGCTACTGGGGAAGAGCAGAGGGCTAGTACTAGTAGCGCCAGAAAGAATGAAGCGACTGGGCCAAAGCCGAAAGGACGCTCAGCTGTGGATATATCTGGTGGTGAAAGGAAAGTCCGATGCTGTAAAGATTTTTTCTCCATAGGAACCTGGAATGTAAGATCCATGAATCAAGGCAAGCTAGATGTAATCAAAAAAGAGATGACAAGACTGAACATCGACATCTTAGGAATCAGCGAACTAAAATGGACAGGAATGGGTGAATTTAACTCAGATGACCATCAGGTATACTACTGTGGGCAAGAATCCCTCAGAAGCAATGGAGTAGCCTTCATAGTCAATAAAAGAATAGGAAAAGCAATACTGGGATATAATCCCCAGAATGACAGAATGATCTCAATTCGAATCCAAGGCAAACCATTCAATATCACAATAGTCCAAATCTATGCCCCAACCACTGGTGCTGAAGAGGATGAAATTGACCGGTTCTATGAAGCCCTACAGCACCTTATAGAATTAACACCAAAAAATGATGTCCTTATCATCATGGGGGATTGGAATGCTAAGGTAGGAAGCCAAAAGATAACCGGAATAACAGGCAAGTTTGGCCTTGGAGTACAAAATGAAGCAGGGCACAGGCTAATAGAATTTTGTCAAGAGAATACGATGGTCATAACAAACACTCTTTTCCAACAACCCAAGAGACGGCTCTACACATGGACATCACCAGACGGTCAACATAGAAATCAGATTGACTATGTGCTCTGTAGCCAAAGATGGAGAAGCTCTATACAGTCAGTAAAAACAAGACCAGGAGCTGACTGTGGCTCAGATCATGAGCTTCTCGTTGCAAAATTTAGGCTTAAATTGAAAAAAGTAGGGAAAAGCACTAGGCCACTCAGGTATGAACTAAATCATATTCCTGGTGAATATACAGTAGAGGTGACAAATAGATTTAAGGAATTAGATCTGATAGACAGAGTGCCTGAAGAACTATGGATGGAAGTTCGCAACATTGTACAAGAGGTAGCAACTAAAACCATCCCAAAGAAAAAAAAATGCAAGAAAGGAAAATGGCTGTCTGAGGAAGCTTTGCAAATAGCTGAGGAAAGAAGGGAAGCGAAAGGTAAAGGAGAAAGAGAAAGATACACCCAATTGAATGCAGAATTCCAGAGAGTAGCTAGAAGAGATAAGAATGCCTTCTTAAATGAACAGTGCAAAGAAATAGAAGAAAACAACAGAATAGGAAGGACCAGAGATCTCTTCAAGAAAATTGGAGATATGAAGGGAACGTTTCATGCAAAGATGGGCATGATAAAGGACCAAAATGAGAGGGACCTAACAGAGGCAGAAGAGATTAAGAAGAGATGGCAAAACTACACAGAAGAACTATACAAGAATGAGCTTAACGTCCCAGATAACCACAATGAGATGGTCACTGACCTCGAACCAGACATCCTAAAATGTGAAGTGAAATGGGCCTTAGAAAATCTGAGCAACAACAAAGCTAGTGGAGGTGACAGTATTCCAGCTGAGCTATTCAAAATCTTAAAAGACGATGCAGTAAAAGTGCTACACTCAATTTGCCAGCAAATTTGGAAAACTCAACAGTGGCCACAGGATTGGAAAAGGTCAGTTTACATTCCAATTCCAAAGAAAGGCAATGCCAAAGAATGTTCAAACTATCATTGCACTCATTTCACATGCTAGTAAAGTTATGCTTAAAATCCTACAAGCTAGACTCCAGCAGTATGTGGATCGAGAACTACCAGAAGTACAGGCAGGATTTCGAAGAGGCAGAGGAACTAGAGATCAAATTGCCAACATACGCTGGATCATGGAGAAAGCTAGGGAGTTCCAGAAAAACATCTACTTCTGCTTCATTGACTATGCAAAAGCCTTTGATTGTGTGGATCACAACAAATTGTGGCAAGTTCTTAAAGAGATGGGAGTACCAGACCATCTCATTTGTCTCTTGAGAAACCTATATGCGGGTCAAGAAGCAACAGTGAGAACTGGAACACGGAACCACTGATTGGTTCAAAATTGGAAAAGGAGTCTGGCAAGGCTGTATACTGTCGCCCTGCCTATTTAACTTATATGCAGAGCACATCATGAGAAAGGCAGGGCTAGATGAATCAAAAGTTGGAATTAAGATTGCCGGGAGAAATATCAACAACCTAAGATATGCAGATGATACCACTCTAATGGCAGAAAGTGAAGAGGAACTAAAGAGCCTCTTGATGCGGGTGAAGAAGGAGAGTGCAAAAGTTGGCTTGAAACTCAACATTAAGAAAACCAAAATCATGGCATCCGGCCCTCTCAATTCCTGGCAAATAGATGGGGAAGAAATGGAGGTAGTGACAGATTTTATTTTTCTGGGCTCCAAGATCACCTCAGATGGGGACTGCAGCCAAGAAATTAAAAGACGCTTGCTCCTGGGGAGGAAAGCTATGGCAAATCTAGACAGCATTCTAAAAAGCAGAGACATCACCCTGCCAACAAAAGTGCGTATAGTCCAGGCCATGGTTTTCCCAGTTGCAATGTATGGCTGTGAAAGTTGGACCATAAGAAAGGCTGAGCGCCAAAGAATTGAGGCCTTTGAACTATGGTGCTGGAGAAGACTCCTGCGAGTCCCTTGGACTGCAAGGCGTTCAAACCGGTCAGTCCTAGAAGAGATCAACCCCGACTGCTCTTTAGAAGGCCAGATCCTGAAGTTGAAACTCAAATACTTTGGCCACCTAATGAGAAGGAAGGACTCACTGGAGAAGGGCCTAATGCTGGGAAAGATTGAGGGCAATAGAAGAAGGGGACGACAGAGAATGAGATGGCTGGATGGAGTCACTGAAGCAGTAGGTGTGAACTTAAATGGACTCCAGAAGATGGTGGAGGACAGGAAGACCTGGAGGAACGTTGTCCATGGGGTCGCGATGGGTCGGACACGACTTCGCAATTAACAACAACAAAAAATATTTTTGGATGCCATGGAGAAATTTGTATTTTTAAAAGTGGATTGTTGATTATAAAACAACATATAAATATAAAAGATATATTCTTGCAATACTGAGGACCAATTGTGTATCTATTCTATACAATATTTTGATAATTAAAAAAAGGATTCATTCCCTAATAATATATTACTAATGGGAGACACAAAGTTTCAGAGCAATCAAGAGTTGAATCTGGGATATGTGTGATAAAATTTCTCTTTGAATTGATATTGCTTTTAGGAATCTTTTCATAAAGCTTAAACATTCATAAATTCAATACATTCATTATATAATCTGACTGTATTAGAATTGATCATTTTTAATTTCTTGTTTTTGGGCACTGCCATGAATTGAAATCAGAAAGATGTTTTCCAGTTCCTATGCAACGCTTGTTCATAAGAACCTGCAATAAGTTTCATTTGCATCTTGAAGACAAACATATGGAGTAGGTCATTGTCACACAAATATTAAATATCCTATATTTTATACTCCTATTACATATAAATTATCCTATTTGTCTATTTATAGTTTGGATTGCTGAGTATTTTTTTTTTTATAAATTATAATCTTGCTACTTTAATCATTATGCTATATACTTGCCAGATCTTTTTTGAATAATATTGTAATATACATTTAAAACATTATTATTTCTGTTGTGTTTTTAAATCATAAGCTAATTTTAACACAATAGACAAAAGTAGACGTATATTTCCATTAGTTTACATAGTAAGCTTGACTCCTCAATTCAAAGACTCATGCAGGTAGTTTATCTGGCAATAATAAGAAAGCCTTGGCATTTTTTTCATGATGTATAGTCTACAATTCAGCCTATAGCCTTGAGATTTCCTAGTAGTCTCCCATCCAAGTTCCTACATGCAATTATGGGAGAAGAGACTGTCAAAAATGTACCTATGAAACTAATAATTTATTGGAATGAAATAATTGGCTATTTTAAATTCAGCACTAATAATTCTGAAAGATTACAGTATTACTATATAGAAATCAAACTTGAGCTGAATATTAACTGAAAAGAGGATTAATTATACTTCGGAAATTTTATGCCAATTGTTACAGAAAATTAATTAATACATTTTTACAATACAAAAAGAATAGAAATATTAGATTTCATCAGTTTTATTTAACTTCTTTCCTATTAAATGGTCTGCAATACATGACAGGAGCAGGACATTGCATGAAGAGAACTGATACTTCTGAGTGTAAAAACAAGTGTACGAATGCAGATAACAAAAATCAACATGGATAGTATGGAGAAAAAATGCTTAACAAGGTATTTTTATAAACCTGGCAAAACAGTAATAACAAATAATAGAAAGAAGCATACCTTGTCCTTGAGGAATTCCATAAAACTCAGCAGCTATTCTTGCTGCCTCTTTACGATTCCCCTTTACAATATAGAAATGACTGAGTATTGCAAGGCTGATTTTTACAAAAAGTTTAAAGCAGAAAAGCGAAAGTATTGTAAAGTAGACATTGGATAATTGTTGGGCAAAAGGCCGATTTTCCTCTACAACAGTCATTGCTGCACAAGAGTCTTTGTCAGTGTTTAGCAACAGCTCTGAAATATGTTGCTAAGATCATATGGCTCCAGCCAGACACTCCGAGGGAACAGCTGGTCCTGAGGAAAGAAAATATCAGCTGGTCATGATGTGTGCAGCTCAAAATATGAGGATTATTTATACTGTAAATAGCATGGAGTTCACTAGCACTCCCACTAGGTTGATGGTATTTAACTGAAGAATACATACAGCTTCAAGAAGTCAATTATAAAGTGCCAGTTTAAAAGGATCGATAAGTGCAAGTACATCAGGTTTTGTGCTGTTGAAGAAAAGATCTCAAATGGTATTATTTACATTATATTAGATAACATCAGAAGAAAGAGCAGCCAAAATATACCTTTCTCAGTCATAGTTCAGCTAGCATTCAATTTTCTTTCTCAAGCTATTTTAGCTCCTGTTGTTCTTTTTAAGTATCATGCATCCATGAAACTTATGCTTCATTGATCAGCTATAGCCAGTTGAATAGCATAAAGCATATTAAAATGCCCTTTATGTGCTATCACTGTATTGTTGCTTTTTATCTTTGGCCAAGACGAGAATGTTCTCAATTAGATTTACCCATACAGACTCTGATGCAGGATTGTCTATTCTTATATTGCTGTGCATAGTCATGGTTTTTCTCCATCATCTTAATTTTACTCACCAGAATTTTGGACATGATTCCTTAATATCCTCAAAAGATGATATGGCTATTGATGCTAAATGGATCTTTTTGGCTGAATTCTACTGCTTACTTTAGTATAACTTTTTAAATGTGTATGGAACTCTTCAAAATGAAATTTTCCTTGCAACTTAAGCTGCTGAACTTTAACAGAAGTTAAAGAACACAGTAAAATATTAGGGAAAAATTAAATAAAAGAAGACCAAAGTAATGACAAAAGGTGTGGTTACCAGCCTAAGAGCTAACAACAAAGCTATTGTGGTGGATATCTTCTGCCTTTGGGACTTACTATCAACATATTATGAATAGCCAAGCAAACAAATTAATGGATCACAGAATAAATCTCAAAAGAAACCAGCATGGCTGCATAAAGAACTCTCTGACAAATTGAAAGATAAAAAGGACAAGTGTAGAAAGTGGAAAGAGGGGCACATAGCTAAATCAGAAAATCAACAAATAGCCCGAGCCTGCAAAGATGAAGTGAGGAAAGCCAAGGCTCAAAATGAACTAAGGCTTGCAACCAAAGTCAAAAATGACAAAAAAAGCTTCTTTCAACATGTAAAAAACAAGAAAAAAGTGAAGGAAACGATTGGTCCATTAGTGGGTGAAAGTGGTAAGAAGGTGACTAGCAATAGGGAGAAAGCAGAACTATTTGACTCGTTTTTTGCATAAAAAACAGTATAGAAACACAAGTTAAGATAGGCAAGAAAATGATAGGTGAGCACCTGTCCAGCCTAGACGAATTCGAATCACCAGAACCAGATGGATTACACCCCAAGGTTCTCAAGGAACTGGCAAATGTGATCTCAGAACCACTGAACTATATTTTTCAAAGATCTTGGAGCACTGGGGAACTACCAGAGGACTGGAAAAGAGCTGATGTAGTTCCCATCTTCAAAAAAGGAAAAAAAATGGATCCAGGAAATTACAGACCTATCAGCCTGACCTCAATACCTGGGAAGATTCTGGAAAAGATAATCAAACAACGAATCAGCGAACACCTAGAGGCAAACAAAGTCATTACTAAAAGCCAACAGATCATGCCAGATAAATCTTATTGCATTATTTGACTAAGTGACAAAATTAGTGGATCAGAGGAATGCTGTGGATATAATTTACTTGGACTTCAGTAAGGCATTTGATAAAGTAGATCACAACCTACTACTCGATAAGATAGAAAAATGTGGGTTAGACAGCATCACCACCAGATGGATTCGTAGCTGGCTGACCGGCTGTACTCAGCGTGTGGTCCTCAATGCAACTACATCTACATGGAGGGAAGTGTGTAATGGGGTGCCACAGGGCTCTCTTCTAGGCCCAGTGCTCTTCACCATCTTCATCAATGATTTGGACGAGGGGAATAGATTGGGAACTTATCAAATTTGCAGATGACAGGAATAGCTGGCAGGAATAGCCAACACTCCAGAAGACAGGCTTAAGATACAGGAGGACCTGGACAGACTTGAACACTGGGCGCTATCTAACAAAATGAAATTCAATGGTGAAAAAAGTAAGGTTCTACATTTAGGCAAGAAAAAACAAATGTACAGGTATAGTATAGGGGGTACCTTGCTCAATAGTAGTAACTGTGAGAGGGATCTCGGAGTCATAGTGGACATCACTTAAATATGAGCCAGCACTGTGCTGCAGCTGCCAAAAAAGCCAACACAGTGCTGGGCTGCATTAACAGAGGGATAGAATCAAGATCATGTGAAGTATTAATACCACTTTACAATGTCTTGGTAAGGCCACACTTGGAATACTGCATCCAGTTTTGGTCACCACGATGTAAAAAAGATGCTGAGACTCTAGAAAGAGTACAGAGAAGAGCAACAAAGATGATTAGGGGACTGGAGGCTAAAACATATGAGGAATGGTTGCTGGAATTGGGTATGTCTAGTTTAATGAAGAGAAGGACAAGGGGGGGACATGATAGCAATGTTCCAATATCTCAGGGGCTCCCACAAAGAAGGAGTAAAGGTATTCTCCAAGGTGCCTGAAGGCAGGACAAGAAGAACGGATGGAAACTGATCAAGGAGAGAAGCAACCTAGAACTAAGGAGAAATTTCCTGACAGTTAGAACAATTAACTAATGGAACCACCTGCCTCCAGAAGCGGTGAATGCTCCAACACTGGAAGTTTTTAAGAAGAGACTGGACAGCCATTTGTCTGAAATGGTGTAGGGTTCCTGCCTGAGCAGGGGGTTGGACTCAATGACCTCCAAAGTCCCTTCCAACTTATTATTATTATTATTATTATTATTATTATTATTATTATTATTATTATATTATTATTATTATTATTATTAAAATTCTCACTCAGTACAAATCAGGAGGTCCAGTTATTATATTCTGAACAAATTGTGCAAAAACCTAGCTCTTTTTAAAAGGTAGGGAAAGGTAGAAAGAGAAAGAGCAAAATAGATCCACTTAATTATAGCCGTGATGGGAACACTGACGGACACGGTTCGAAACAGATGTCTTGAAGAATATGACTCTATATGGTTGCCAAGAGTGAACATTAATTTAATGACATGTAATTAAAATCAATTCATTTGCTGACAGAAAGTCTGATTGTCAAACAGCATGAGACAGAAAACAATATGCTTTAATCAATGAAAATCACTAGAGGAATTAATTTAGACTATAATTACAAAATTTTCATGGGTTAAAATGTATATTTTGAAATGTACATTCAGAAGATTAGTATTTTTTATAATTGATTATACTTAGGTATTATTTTAATTATATATTTTAATATTGTGCATTAGTTTTACTTTAAGGAGACTTTAAAGTGAGAAAAGCACTTGTGGAAGGATTGTTTCTATTCCAACTTCAATATAAATTTTCTCTAGTAATGTTCCATGAACTGTAAGCAAAGGAATTCACCACTAGTACATTTGGAAAGCAGAGAAAAGAGAATATACTGCATTTGCATAATATACAGCTTTCTTCAGGCATAAAATTTGTCTTAATAAGGGAAATCCACTTCAGTAGTTAAAGGGTAAATCATAGTTCCAATGCCTTTATGATTTCATTCCCCTTTATCCCAAGCTGTTCTTTATTTGACATGTTTGCATAATTCTGTCTTGGAGCAATAGTTGCCAAGCATTCCAGCAATATCAGATCAAAAGGACAGGTGATAGCATATTACCTTTTATTGTGTCTTTTCTGGGAGGACAGAACATGTAGTCTCTCAGCCTCCATGGTCTGTGACCAATAGGTGACAAGAACATGTACAGAAGTATAACAATTTAAAAGTTATATACTATGGATTCATAGGATGTACATATACAGTAACATCAAATATTAACTGCCAGGAATACTTAACACTTGTTATTTTCTATAAAGCTTCACTCTTTGCAGAAAGCATGGGATTTCCAAGTGAAGATTTAACTACACAGAATTGTGTTTCAACATATGTAAAGTGGCTTAATCAAAACTGCCAGCCAAACTTCTGGAAGGTAAAATATTTAAAAATAAACCTTAGGGACTGTTATTTATCATTAAAAAATCTGCATATTTTATACCTTATTATCATCACTGGGAGACAAGATGACTGACTGCAATCTATACAGATAATCTTCAACTTACAACAGTTTGTTTAGTGACCATGTTTTCAACAATTTTTCACATTTATGACTATTCAGCATTCCCATAGTCATGTGATCAAATTCAGACACTTGGCAACTGACTCTTATTTATGACTGTTGCAGTGTCCCAGGGACATGTGATCACCTTTTGCAACTTTCTGACAAGCAAAGTTAATGGGGAAGCCAGATTCACTTAAGAACCATGTTACTAACTTAATTGTAGTGATTCACTTAACAACTGTAACACAAAAAATCATTAATGGGGCAAAACTCACTTAACAAATGTCTTGCTTGCAACATAAATGTTGGGCTTAATTGTAATCACACACTGAGAACTACCTATATGTGGTGAAGAAAGGAGGCTTTTAATGAGATGAAGGTCACAGAAAAAATAAATTTAGGCTCTTAGCTACCCTTTTTTTTTTTAAAAAAAAAGCATGACACCAATTTTATTTTGGACTTTTCTGCAAATTTCAGGGCGGAAAAGCAGCTGAAACATGGAAAATAAGTTAAGGACAACAAAAGTAAAATTGTCTCAAGCTATGACTGTAGTGGAAAGCAGGACAATTAATATTCACCAGAATGAAGAGGAAATTGCTCCAAGAAAAAAAAACTAACTGAAATATCACAGAGAATTAACCATTTCTTCTGAAACTCTATGGATATGTTTTCTCTAAAAATATTCTAATGTTCATCCCTCTCAACAAACTTCAGAAAAATCTTCTTGAAAGATTGGACCTAATTATTCTTTCCAGATACAGAAAAGCCACTATTCTCTGTGTTCTTGGACACTCCGCTGATGGCCAAGGACGAACACTTTTTTTCTTGCAGTACATCACAAACATAATTTGTTGCAGAATCACACACACACAGATATGTTTTGACTATAGTCCTAAGAATGTACAAGTCAGCTGTCATCAATATCTTATGTCTATTGTTCCACTCAGTTTCCATCTGTTACTGGCTGAGTAGCAAGGAAATTGTTTGCTGGTGTATCATGCCACATGGAATTTTGTGAGAGCTCTTTCTCTCCCCCCCCCATTAGGTTCCTCTCTATATTTGAAAAATGTTGGAATATTTTCCTTTCTAGTGGTCCTTAGTTCTGCTTCCTGCTCTGTACTCTGGCCTACAGGCTATTATCAATGTGCATCTGTAATTATGTTTGTTGTGTGCTCTGACTTTGTCTTCTTAGAAAAGACAATTCCTTTGAGATGTTATTGAAGGTTTTCCTGTAGCTTGGATATGTAATCATAGCCAGATCAAAACCCATAGCTAAACATTACTGTTTTAATATATAAATAAGAAGGCAAAGTACTGTGTCTCTGCTAGCAAAACTTTAGGTATGTTAAGACAATCTATCTGAGTTGTAATCTCCAGAGCAACAGGAGATGGCAACTAATAGTTTTCTGCATTTCTTTGCTACCATCAGGTGTTATTTGGAATTATTCCGCTAAAATATGTTTACTCTATATTAATTCACCACTGCAGCATTTTCCAGATTTTCTGGATAACTCCTGAAAGATTGAAAAAAAATAGAGTTAAGTATAAAATCTACTTTATCTTTGCTTTATATTTGTGAGTCACCCCTTCCCCCATTTTTCTTCTCATAGATTAACACTTACTTTGGCAAGCAGAAAGATAGGACCACCGGTTCCTGGAGAACAATTTGCGTCCATATTCGATTTCCAGTTATTTTTGATACGAGCATTACAGTATTAATGCCTTGCAGTGCTGTATGGAAAATATGTTTTTAAAAGAAATATAGAGTTTCATTATTTAGTAAGCTTGCAACCAAACTCTCCAAACCTAAGCTGAAGTCAGATTTCATTTTTAAAACGCCTTTTATTGTGCTGAGAAATATAGGTAGCAGCGTCCCCTGTCGAAAACTTGCCATTTCAATGTCTACTTTATTAACTGGCTTGCTGCAGCAGAGAACATGGCGGGGGGGGGGGGAGTTCAACCAGAACTTTACAATAAGCCCCGCCTGCTGTTTTAAGTTGAGGCATGCAATGCTTAGTATTGTCCTCCCCGTATTTCCAATAAGCTACACCCAGCGTCTTTCGAGTAGCATCCCGCAAATAAATAAGAGCAAGGCAGTTAAGAGCCTCTTGTGTCGCAAGGGGATGAACTTTCCATTGCGATGCTGCACCCGGCAGCACCTGTTTCCGAAGGAGAGAGGCAATTCACAGGCTATCCAGGCGGTGTAGAGAAACTAGCGTAATTCCATCTGCTCCAATTAGCGCCTTCCAAATGAATTTGGCTAAAAATAGTCTCCAATTAGATTTCCGTTTAGGATTACTTAATGCGTTGGAGTATTTAGTTTTCTTAGCAATCATTCCAAAATTATTTGACATTGCTTTCCCCCCACCGCCGGTACAGGCTTGGGGAATGCTGTTAAGAACTCAACCTTCGTACATTCGGACAGCAGCGTAGCAAGCAATCTCAAAAATAAACTTTGGGCTGTATCAAGGGCAAATACAACGGATTTCCCGATCTGGCAAAGCTTGTTCCCTCAATTCGGCGTCAATACTGCTCAAAAGCAGTATTTCGCCTCAGGCAGACTTCCTGTCACTCTAACTTTCTCATCTCTATGGAGGAAGTAGAGCGAACGATGGTTGCTGAGGCTCATGGGACTTGTAGGCAGTGGAATCGAGAGGGGATATTCCGCCCATGGGCGGGCTGAGGCGGACGGGTGCTCTTTGGGCCCTCCTCTCGCGGGGTGGATGGGCGGGTTCGTTACCAGGCAAGGTGCTGCGTTGGGCCTCCCTTTCTCTTCAATCGTGGACAGCGGCCGTCCCGGCAGCAGCCTTCTCCTTTCGGATTCAGGTCCTCGTGTTTCTCCCTAACTCGAGCTTGCCTGCCTACCGACCCACCCACCCGTCTCCGTTCCTCCAGAGCTGAGGCCTGGCCGGCCCAAAGAGCAAGAAAAAGCGGGCAATTGCTCGCTCGTACGCGTGTGTGTTGTGAGGGCTGGAGGGACAGCGGGGAGATGAACACCGTCCTAACTCGAGCCAACTCGCTCTTCGCCTTCTCGCTGAGCGTGATGGCGGCGCTGACCTTCGGCTGCTTCATCACCACTGCTTTCAAAGAGCGCTCCGTGCCAGTCAGCATCGCCGTCTCCCGTGTCATGCTGTGAGTGTGTGAATGAGGGAGGGCAACGTCACAGTCGGCCCTTCTCTGTCTCCGGAGATGGGAACCAGCAGCCCATGTTCCGGCGTGAAGAGGGGGACATGGAGGGAAAACAGGATGGGATGCGCATTTCTGCTTTTCAGCGGCCCCTGGCTGAGAAGGGTGAATGCGCCGAAGACTTTGGCAGCATCTCAAAAACTAATGAATTCTTTAGGGCGTTTGTTAGTCTTTATGGAGCCATGATGCTTGGCTGCTCCAGCTGTCAGAGTGACCTGACTTTTCCGGGTGCCGAGTTGTATTGTGGAGTAACCCGCCCCCTTTTGTTTAACCCGTTTTCTAAATCTCTCTTCTTGTCCTGGTGCTTGCTTTTAATATAAAGCCTTTATATAGTCTCACAGGAGTTGCTGTTGATGGAGAATAATTTTGAGATTAGCGTCTTCTCCTGTTTGATTATTGACTGTTAAATGTTATTCCACTCCTTTAATACGTAGCTGCTTAGTTCACATTTAAAGGAATTCTTAATATTGCTCTTGCAAACTACTCTAGTTCTCTATTTGCTGTCACTAAGGTCTTAATCTAATTTTCTTCTAGATTGTCAGTTTCATAAGTGTGGCCTTTTCTTCCTGTTCTGTCATTTCCTTTTTCTTTAAGCCAATGAATGAACAACACGAACCTTCCAGTGCTGTAATCTGCCTTCTGGCAAACTCCCTTGAGAGTGGATGCACAGAAAGGCAGTTCAGTTTAAAAACATCAGTTGCTGTTTATATTTGACAGCTTATTTGCTAAGCATAGCCCAGTTTCTAAGAAGTTGGAAAAGTGTAAGATGTTGAATGTTACTTTGTAACAAAATATCTTGTTTCACTAGCAAAATAAAACCTATTTAGATACACTTTTCTGAAAATTTCAGTAGACACCCTTATGAACTGGATTTCAGATCTCATATACATAACATTGTTAAAGTGTGTTGTGTTAACTGCATTACATCAATTAAGTGATGGAAATGCAGAGAAAATACATTTATGATATTTTCTTATAGCGAGCCATTCGGATGAAAAAGATAAAAATATGTCCAGATTCTCATGGTATAGTAATTGTATTAGTAAGAAGTATAAATAAGTGCTAAGAAAACTAAATTATATACATGGATATCACATATACTGAATTCACATTTACTTGGCATGTTTTGAATAGTTTTTTTTTTTACAGAGCTCCTTAATTTAATGTTGATTCCCAATTAACTAGCAATTTACATTGTGTTCATTATACTGGATATTTATGATCAATTACTTGTTGATTATAAGAAATATTTTATCTAAGATATTTTACAAATTATTTTTGTAATCTACAAAGAAATATTACATTATTTAGGGCTATTTAACATAGAATAAATTACATCTAAAAGAGACAATGTTAGAAAGGAATACATGAATAATATTGAATAATACTTTTATTTTATTTTGTAGAAAAAATGTAGAAGATTTCACTGGACCAGGTGAAAGAAGTGACCTCGGAATCATTACTTTTGACATTAGTGCAGATATCCTTTATGACAAATGTTACTATTAAACGGGTAGAATGTCTTATTGGCTTCAACAGAACAGAATCAACTCTACTTCCTTCATTTGTAGCAAGCAGTGGGAGAAACACTGCCTCCAAAATGGACAGATGTGAATATTAATGTGTGAATATGATTTCACACAATGTTTTTAATTTCAAACATGACGGTCCATTCAGATGCTTATGGAAAAGGAGTTTCAAATTGGTTGTACTTTAAGTCTTATGTTGAGTGTTCTACCATAGATAAAAACTTGGGTTTTGCTTCCTCATAAATAAAGTTGGAAGCAATAGTTAGGCATAATTCTTTGAAATCATAACCATAGAACTGAATACGCAAAGATGCAGTAGTAGAAGATTTATTTCAATGCAAGTTTAGTGGACAATATACCACCAATATTCATTTCTTTCACTATTGCTTTGGGGGCTTTTTCCTAATGATCATGCTTACACTGTATATACTTTCTCAGTGAACAAAGTAACACAGATTTGCATACGGCAGCTTGAAAGCTCATCAACTTAATAGCATTGTTGTTAATCATGTCTGGAAAAAAACAGCAGGAAAAATAATTGCATTCATTGTAAATAGCAAGTAGCAAAGAAGTAAAAAAATAACAATGAATTCAAAAAGCAGATAAATTGAAAAATAATAATCTTAATAATCTTAATAACCAAGTAGATAACAGTCTTTTTTAAGTACATAATGATTCTCATGCTTCCCTCCTTTTCCCTTCAACTAGGTCTAACCAATGGCAGGAACAGATCTACTTGCTGTTTTATTGTTAGAGTGCTCAAAGCACTGTGTAATAAAATGGTCTTTTTCAGTTCCCAAATCAAAGTAAAATTGTGGACAGTATCTTCTAAATTCATAACATTCAAAGTTCTCATTCTTAATTTTGTATACTTCTAGTGAGTATTTTGTATACTTCTAGTGAGCACTTTCTCTGTTCTACCAGCTTGTAACCAGCAGGGCTTTAGGGCTTGTTGGAATGCTTCGAGTTCAAATAATGTATACAGGCTTGCCAATCTCTGTATATGGTTTTTTTTCTTTAAATAGCAGCTTGGCTTGTT
Source organism: Crotalus tigris (assembly GCF_016545835.1). Classification (NCBI taxonomy): domain Eukaryota; kingdom Metazoa; phylum Chordata; class Lepidosauria; order Squamata; family Viperidae; genus Crotalus; species Crotalus tigris. The sequence goes on along the minus strand of NW_024100112.1, from coordinate 2,109,180 downwards.
GAGATTTGTACTGAATGGGAATGTTTTGAAAAGAGTCATATTCTGAAACAGCATATGTTCCTTATCTTTTTCACATCTGCAAAGTATATTTGATTGGAACGTGAAACAGTTATTTCTATATTTATCAGCAGAATATTCAACAAAGAACAATGTAAGTGTGCATTTAACAGTGAATAAATGGGAAATCATACTAGATTTCATGCTATTAGAATTACTGGTCTTCATAACAATAATACATGGACAGTTATTTTACTTCTTACATTCTCCTTAATCATCAAAATAAACCTTAGAACATATTCTGGCAATAACTAAAAAGCAGTGGTTGATTATATTTTGAGGTTGTTCTTTGACAGGCTATTACCTATGATGCATTGTAATTTGCATCATTTTCATTTGCACCATTTGACTACTTATTTAAGAGAATTTATATGGCTGCCCACTCATTGTCAGCAACTCTGGGTGACTTACAAAAGTAAACTATAAAATGTATATAAAAGTTTATCCATATTCTGAAAGTTTTTAACTTACCTGACAGCTCTAGCTTGAATACTGTTTGAAGAGATGTCTTAATAGAAAGAAAGCAATTTGGATTTCATGTATTGGCATTACAATACCATCTAACTTCTGTTTCAAAAATTTAAATCATGGTTATCTTAATCAGAAAGGACAACAACATTTTGTATGATAGAGATTAGCCTTTTAATCCTTCAAGTCAGGGGTCCCCAACCCTCAGGCCGCAGCCAAGTGCCGGGCCACAGTCCATTCAGAACTGGGCCAAACCTGCATTTGTGAAAGTAGTGCACACATGAAACCATCCCCTCTTGCCCTCCCCCACTGCGACAACCAACAGTCCACTGAGCCGGAAAGGTTGGAGACCCTTGCTTCAAGTGGTCTTATAAAAACAGACTTCTATATAGTTTTAAAACTTTAATTTGCATAGTTTTAAATTTTTAACTGCTTTTCTATTTTTTTACAATCTGCAGTCCACCCTGATTTATTGGGAAAATGGATGGCATATCAATTTAATTAATTAATATGTAATATTTCTGTTTACAATATTATGGTTTGAATCATGATTTTAGTTTTAGGATCATTGCAACTATTTCTAACTTTTCTTCATTTATTATAATTTTCCAATGCCATTGTTTCTTTTCTTTATAAGAAATACCTTTCTTTAGAAAAAAACTGTCTTAAATGATGCTTCCATACTTTTGTACATTTTGCCAGATAACAGCTGTATTTGCACAGTGAATGTGTAAACATTTAATTTTATTTGCTGAATAATGTAAACAACCTTCAGAAAGCTACACCTACTGTAATAGTTTTTCATAGTGCTCACATTTATACTAATATCAAAACAAATAGGGTTAATATATAATTCTAGGACTTATTAATTTAAATAGCAGTTACCATTGAAAGTTGGTAAAACTTAGTTTTAGAAAAGAGAAGAGTAAATAATCTGTTCTTTGATACCCTTTTAATTGTTTGCTAAAGCTAACTGCTTAAGAGCTGCAGCAAACCTATGACAGAAAATTGCAGTTTATTTTAATCTTTCTATATGTGAATTAGTAGTTGTTGCATCAGTGTTTTTTAAAAACAAACTCCATTTCTTAAACATGTCTTATCTATATTTTAGTATTATATTCTGTGCTCACTTCCTACTATACCTTTAATATGTTTATTTTTATATATTTGTGTGTGTCTGTATATATGTACACCCACATATACAAATTATTAATGATTTATATAAGTAATAAATCAATAATATACTTTATTATATTGTTACAATAAATAATATGACAATAATATACATTATTTATAATTTTGAATAGAAAACTATTTTTGCTTTCTGTTAGAAATTATAATAGAAAATAGCTTTCTGTTAGACTTGGTCCATATGCTTCACAAAGATTTAGCATTAAGTACTTAGTTTATTTCTTTATTGATTTTTTACCATCCTCCTAGGACCATGGTGACGAACCTCTGGCACCTGTGCCACAGGTGGCATGCAAAGCTCTTTCTGTGGGCACGCACACTGTCGCCCCAGTCCTAGGCCTTCAGCTGGATTTTATAAAACCTTTTCACTTTAGCCCTCCGCCACCATGTGCAAAAAAAAAAAAGATTCAATCAATCAATCAATTTCAAGTTCTCGCGGAAAAAAAAAGATCTCACAAAGTTGGAATTGATTTATTGAACTTTTTAGTCACACCCAGTCTGCTGTTACTTCTGCAGTCATGCCCACCCAATGGGTCACGCCCACCCAATGGGCCACATCTACCTGGCATCTGACGATACATGTTGGTTTTGGGTTGCAGTTTGGGCACTTGGTCTCTAAAAGGTTCGCCATCACTGTCCTAGGGAAATCATATAGAAAAAAGTATGGCTGCTGTTGTTATATGTAAACTCAACCATCTCTATATATTCAGAGAAATACAATGTATACATAACAATGTATATGAGACAACGGTGTATGCTAGATGAAACATTTTTAATCTGTGTGTTGATGCTACAGTTCTGCTGAAATATGTAGTAGTTATTTTTTGGCTCAGAAAAACAACTCTATTTCTAGAAACTCTTAAGATAATATTTTCAAGAATTACTTCTCAGCTTTTAACGGTCCTAGAAAATCTGCACTTCAAGAGTACAAGAGTAACCTGCAAATTGCATGTGGCTTCCTTTGTTTTTTTTAAATAACAATTTTATTGATTTTTATCTAGAAAATGAGCATAAAACCAGCTTATAAAAGGTATTAAAACAATTGAAGGTAAACTATGCATATAAAAGATATAAAATAATAATATCGCAAAGAAAAGCAAATAAGTGAGAAAACAATACATTAGTAAGAAGATTTTTAGCAGTGCATTTTTCCTTCTTTTTAAAGGTTTTATGTACCTATTTTTAATTATCATTATTTAGAATATGTCCCTTCAGCCCTCAATTGCCAATGCACACACATACACACATGGATAGGAAGTCCTTCAAAAAAACTTTTCTGCCTCTGTTTCAGTGGTTCCATATAGCTTGATATAAATATATTTGCTTAATTTACTTTGAATTACTTTAAATCTTGCAGAAAAGATTTAAAAATTGCAGATTAATCCTGTTTTATGTTTCACTTCCAAGTGCACTTCTACATTGCACTTATTAGCTGACTTTATTTAAAATTGTACTATGAACAAAAACAAAATGTTTCTGTATTCTGTTTTCTTAAGAAATATACTTTATATTGGTTTTGTTGATAATAACTTTTAGTTTTAATTGTAGGCATTGAATCAAGTTGTCCTTTGGGACAAAATTATCTTGAGAGGAGATAGCCCAAAGCTGCTTTTGAAAGATATGAAATCAAAATACTTTTTCTTTGATGATGGAAATGGCCTCAAGTGAGTAAATTTCACCTTACGTTATTTATTGATATATATTTGTGATATATGTACCCCAGGATAAAACTATAAACAGTCTTCAACTGTATATTTCTATTACATCTGTGCCTCTTCATTGGAATACCGGTATATCTAATCCTTAAGAACAATAATTGGGACTGGAATTTTCATTGCTAAGCAATGCACTTATAAAGTGCAACATCATGCGATTATATCACTTAGCAATAACAATTCTGGCAGTCCCCATTGCTGTTGTTAAGCAAGGATCACAGGTCATTAAGCAAGGACCTTCTTGCCAGCTTCCAACAAGTAAGGTCAATAGGTAAGCCAGCAGGAAGTTGCAAGCATAAGCATAGCTGGGCCAGGGATGGCTAGTGCTGCCTGTAGGAAGGTGCAGCGATAACTGCTGCAGTGCTGCAAAAGTGTGGCTGGCAGGCAGGTGGGTGCAGAATTGTAATTCATAGCCAGGCTCATCAGGAGATAAAGTGTAGGAGTGAGAACAGCTTGCAGGAGTGACTTAAAACCTTCCTGCCATCTTCCCCATTAATTTTGCTTGTGGGAATCTGACAGGAAAGGTGACAAATGGTAATCATGTGACCCTGGCACACTGCAATTGTCAAGAGTGCAAGCTGGTTGCCAAGCACCTGGATTGCGATCACATAACGGCTGTTGTGCTGGGACGTCTCAAACTTCAAGGACTAGTCATAAGTGCCATTGTTCAGCACTGTCATAACTTTGGACAGTCATTGAATGAGTGGTCATTAACTGAGGATTACCTGTAAATAGATACTCTTTTTTTTGAGATAATTCACTATATGCTGACCATATATTTATAAATGTTGCAAGTATCTACTGTATCGCTAATATAACTTACACAAGTTTAAGTTAAGTATAAGTTTACGTTACAGAACTTGCTATTAATATTAACCTGACTATAAATCTTGAATGTCTAGTGAGCTCCTCTGTGTTACAGGGCCACAATAATGAGATTCAGTTTTCAAGTTTCTCAGTATGAAAACTGAACGTTACAGTTTATAATCAAATTCTTGTTAAATTGAATTAATGAATTTTTATGATGACATGCATAATAAGGCTATGCAAAGGATATGAAGGCATGTTTCACGAACTGTACAGTCACAAGCAAAGTGCTTCTCAAAGGTCTGACAAAGGTTGAGTTGCTTCAAGGGCATTCTTGGGTATATGTACTTGTTTGTATACAGACAGAAGTCATGAAAACCCTTGAATCAACCATACCAAGTGTTCTGGAAACATTGATTACTCAACACTTTGAGGAGGGGCCCTTACACAAATGCCATTTCATGACATCCTTTTTGAATATTTGCATAGCAGTTATACATCATTTTACTTACTGTAGCTTTTCTTGTAACTTAAAGTACTTAACTGTTTCTTCTAATTACAGGGGCAACAGGAACGTCACTTTGACTCTCTCATGGAATGTTGTACCAAATGCAGGAATCCTACCTCTTGTAACAGGAGCAGGACACATATCTGTTCCATTTCCAGATACTTATAAAATGGCCAAAAGCTATTAAATTATTAGTCTGTACCTTGAGTAACATATTTTTATACTTGTACATTATAAATTTTATCAATTTTTAGTCTCTTGCCCACTGCAATTCAAAGGTACTGTACTTAATTTCTTTAGGCTTAGCTGAGAGGGAGGGACATTTTGTCAGATTTGTTTTCAGTTAAAAAAGATGAAATTCCAATCTCAAGGAAAGGTGGTTGTTTAAATTTGAGCAAATGATTTTGTGTTTACTATTGGGAGAAAAATACCTTTCTTATAAATAAACTTTTTGAAATCAGAAACAGTTTGGTTTGGTTTTTCCCATTCTCCTATATATGCATCCATATTTGAAACAATAGCATATTATTATGCAGAAACAAATTTTGAGTAACTTTGTGCATTTACTGAAACAAATTCCTTTGTAAAAAATTTTTTTATGAAAGACATGAAACATGAACAAACTTGTTTAAAATAATGCAGCATCTTTTTTAAAAGAAAAAAAGTACTTCACAGTTTTTAGGAGTTGCATTCTCTAGATATTGGTACAAAAAATTCAAGTGGCATCAATCTTGAATGTGATTTTAGGGCAAAGATTAAAGTAGTTTTCACAAAAGCTGTGGTGGGTGAGATTAGAGAAGATACACCATGGGATATATCATTTAAAAATAAAACTGCAATTCTTAGATCAGACTGAACAAAAAATTCAATCCATGCAGTATTGACTATATAAAAACAGATTAACAGCTTATTTTGTTAAAAAGAAATCTTATTATACATTCTGTTTTTTTTTAGTTGTTTTATTCTTTTGTTCTTTAATGCAGTGACCAAACTATCTAATCCAATTCCTCATCTATTTGGACAGTATTTTTAATTCATACCTGTTGACAAATGAAATATAAAAAAATTACACATTTTTACTTTTATCAGTTACATGTCTTACATTATATTCCATCTAACACACTTCAAATAACACACATAATTAATTAAATCTTAACATACCCCAAACAGCATGGTAGTGTGAGAGGCTTGTAGAATCTCTTTTATCCACATGTAACTTATTGCTTATCAGAATAAGCAATGTTTTCTGCATACATGCACGGATGAGGGACAAAGTATGTGTAAATCCTGAAAAGTATATTTTCTGAACCATTTAATTTCTTTAAGGCTATTTTTTTAAAAAATTAGTCCACTTGCCATGATTTAACCTTTAGACTTTAGATTTCTTTAAGACATTGTTGCTTACTATGTCTAAGGAAAACCAAAGTTGCTTAGAATCATTTTATTTCACTTCAGATGCTTCCCAAGAGCCAGCTTTCCTTTCATCTGGCATACTTTTTTTGCCTAGAATATGTTATACATTCTTCTAATCACTTCATCCATATATCACTGCATTTTACATTACAATGAGCATGGACAAAAGCCTTAATGTGATTAAATACAGGCTACTATGAATGGTCTTATTCAGGGATCAGCAACCTTAAACACTCAAAGAGCCACTTGGACCCGTTTCTCACAGAAAAAAAAAACATTGGGAGCCACAGAACCCTTTTGACATCTAAAATGAAGATAACACTGCACATATTCTTTTTTTACCTTTATATTATGTATAAAAAAACTATACTGTATTGCATTTATGAAATCAATGAACTGCTTACAAAGAAAACAAATTTTTATGCCGGAGAAATAGGGGGAAAAAACCTTTCTCCTTCATCCCAGCAGGTGAAAGCAATTTTAGTAGCTTATCTACCATCTTTAAATACAGCATAATTATCCCCGTACCTCATCTCTTAATTAAAAAAAAAATCAGAACATTTCATTAAACGTTCTTTACTAAAAGTCCAGTAAGGACAACATATATTCATATTTTCTCTCTCTCTCTTTCCTCTCCCTCCCCCTCTCTCCTTCCTCTCTCTCTTTCCTCTCCTTCTCTCTCTCTCTTTCCTCTCCCCCCCCCGTCTCTCCCTCTTTCCGATCTGCTTACCTGGTCAGCTGGCCTCATACTGTTCTCCGACAAGCTGACACATTCTTATTAGGCTGGCTCTCTCCTGCCTTTGGTCTGCCAGTCCTCTTCCCCCACTAAGTAAGTAAAAGTGTGTGTGTGTGGACAGAGAACTGCTTTCTGCTTCCTGCGGAGACGCAGCAAGGGCAGAGAGCCTGCCCAATAAGCTTTTCAGCTTGTTGGAGAACAGTGTGAGGCCAGCTGGCCAGGTGAGCAGAAGATCGGAGGGAGAGAGAGAGAGAAGGGAAGTGCAAGTGCCTCTCTCTGTCTCTGTCTTTCTGCAAATGGCGGAGGAGGACTGGGAGCCGCAGTAGAAGGCTGAAAGAGCCACATGCGGCTCCAGAGCCACAGGTTGCCAACTCATGGTCTAATTAGTTTTAATGTTTTAGCCTACTTATCTAAAGAAGATTAAAAACCTGGATTGAAGATTACCAAGAGCCCTGTTTAACAGCTGGCTTATGCTGTGTCTAGGAGTCACAAAGAAGCCCTATTATAAAATCAATGTATTCAAATAGATCTTATTGGTGCTCCATGATTCATAACACTGTGGCCCTCATAAACACATAGACCAGCAGCTCATTACATAATAATCCTACGGTGAGATGATTCAATCACAGTAATTTCCTATTGAGCAGGTTTATATTTCTGAAAGGATCATTTGGAAGCAGTATCAGGTGTTACAGGGTAGTACAGTGAGGGGAAAAACTATTTGGTCCCCTGCTGCATTTGTACGTTTGCCCACTGACAAAGAAATGATCAGTCTATAATTTTAATGGTAAATTTATTTTAACAGTGAGAGAATAACAACAAAAAATCCAGAAAATGCATTTCAAAAATAGTTATAAATTGATTTGCATTTTAATGAATGAAATAAGTATTTGATCTCCTATCAATCAGCAAGATTTCTGGCTCCCAGGAGTCTTATACAGGAAATGAGCTGAGATTAGGAGTACTCTCTTAAAGGGAGTGCTCCTAATCTCAGCAAGTTGCCTGTATAAAAGACACCTGTCTACAGAAGCAAGCAATCAGATTCCAAACTCTCCACCATAGCCAAGACCAAAGAGCTGTCCAAGGATGTCAGGGACAAGATTATAGACCTAGACAAGGCTGGAATGGGCTACAAGACTATCACCAAGCAGTTTGGTGAGAAGGTGACAACAATTGGTGTGATTATTTGCAAATAGAAGAAACACAAAATTATTGTCAATCTCCCTTGGTCTGGGTCTCCATGCAAGATCTCACCTTGTGGAGTTTCAATGATCATGAGAACGATGAAGAATCAGCCCCAGAACTACACGGGAGTATCTTTTCAATGATCTCAAGGCAGCTGGGACCATAGTCACCAAGAAAACAATTGGTAGCACACTATGCTGTGAAGGACTGAAATTTTGCAGTGATTGCAAGGTCCCCCTGCTCAAGAAAGCTCATGTACAGGCCCATCTGAAGTTTGGCAATGAATATCTAAATGATTCAGAGGAGAACTGAGTGAAAATGTTGTGGTCAGAGGAGACCAAAATTGAGCTCTTTGGCATCAACTCAACTCATGGTGCTTGGAGGAGGAGGAATGCTGCCTATGACCCCAAGAACACCATCTGCCCGTCAAACATGGAGGTGGAAACGTTATGCTTTGGGGGTGTTTTTCTACTAAGGGAACAGGACAACTTCACCGCATCAAAGAAACTATGGACGGGGCCATGTACTGTCAAATCTTTGGTGAGAACCTCCTTCCAGGGCATTTAAAATGGGTGGTAGATGGGTATTCCAACATGCCAATGACCCAAAATGGCCAAGGCAACAAAGGAATGCTCAAGAAGAAGCACATTAAGGTCCTGGAGTAGCCTAGTCAGTCTCCAGACCTTAATCCCATAGAAAATCTGTGGAGGGAGCTGCAGGTTTGAGCTATCAAACATCAGCCTTGAAACCTTAATGACTTGGAGAGGAACTGCAAAGAGAGTGGGACATAATTCCTCTTGAGATGTGAGCAAACCTGGTGGCCAACTACAAAAAAATGTCTGACCTCTGTGATTACCAACAAGGGTTTTGTCACCAAGTACTAAGTCATGTTTTGTAAAGGGGTCAAATACTTATTTTACTCATTAAAATGCAAATCAATTCATAGCTTTTTTGAAATGCTTTTTTCTGGATTTTTGTTGTTGTTCTGTCTCTCACTGTTAAAATAAACCTACCATTAAAATTATAAACTGATCATTTCTTTGTCAGTGGGCAAACATACAAAATCAGCAGGGAATCAAATAATTTTTCCCTCACTATAACATAATTTGTAGCAGATACTAAACAAACTGATAGGTTAATAGTTGGCAGAGTTTGTTTTATTCCTTTCCATAGACATGGAAATTTCAGTATTTATATAGCCATGAAGAATTTGTCTTATTGCAGGAAATAAGATGTAGAATAGAATAGAACAGAATTCTTTATTGGCTAAGTGTGATTGGACACAGAAGGAATTTGTCTCCGGTGCATAAGCTCTCAGTGTACATACAAGCAATCATGATCATAAACAGCATAAAAATACGTTAATCAGAAATCATAAGATATAACACTTAGTGATAGTCATAAGATACTAGATAAGCAATCAACATAAATCATACTAGATTACTAAATAAAACAATATAAATCATAATATACAAGCTACAAAATTATAGTCGTAAGAGGATAAGGAAATAGGTAATAGGAAAGATGAGAAGAATAATAGTAATACAGCTCTACTATCCGTGTTTTCCCCAAAATAAGTCTGGGTCTTATATTAATTTTGGTCCAAAAGATCCATTAGGGCTTATTTTCAGGGGATGTCTTATTTTTTTGCCCTCCAAGCAGCAGGTGGAAGCAGAGGTGCAGGGGGAAAGCAGGGCCATCACGAGTGGGGCGCCGGGTGGCAGGCTCACTGGAGGGCTAGGTTGGAGGGCAGGGGCCAAGCACGCAGGTGGCAGTGTGGCACCACTCCCATCCTGCCACTTGCTTTGCCTCAACCCACGATGGCGGCACTGGCAACAGGCAGACACAGAGGCACAGGGGAGGAGGAGTTTTGCATGGTACAAACAAGGTAGTAGATACTTTTACCTCACCAAAGCCATTTAGTCTGAGGTGACTAGTGAATATGATTTCAGCTTTTACACTGTCCCTTGACTAGAATATTAGAGAGTCTTATTCAGGAATTGCTCCCCTTTTCCTTCAGCATGGCTCAAGCTCCCCACACTTCTTTCCACTTCTGCCTCAAAGCCTCAGTGATTCAGTTTTCTCCTTGCCTTCCCAGCATGCAATCCTAACCCCACCCCATTCCTTTAACTACCACCTCCTCATTTATTTCCATCTGCAAATGTCAGGCTTTCTCTCTCATTGTTTGTTCTTCTCCAGGACTGTTTTCTTATGGAGGGTCTACAAATATGACTTTGAGGCAGCAGCTGGGTGAGTTTCAATTGCCATGCGTGACATCTTGATAGTGCGGTTCACTGCACTGCAAAAGTTTGGCTCTTTACTTTCTCAGCAGCAGAACACGTCCCACTCTGAAAGGAGAAGGGAGCATTGCCCATTGTTTTTTGGCTTATTGGAGGGTTCGGCCCAGTTTGGTAATTGACTTATGGGAGGGCTCCTCTTCAGCCTGGTGTATACTGTGGGCTGAAGTTCTGTCCGATTTAATGAAGTGAGGTTTAGCAGGCCAAGAACTGAATTGCTGAGGCTTTGAGGCAGAAGTGGAAAGAAGTGTGGGGAGCTTGGGCCTTGCTGAAGGAAAAGGGGAGCAATCCCTGAATTAGACCCACTAATATTCTAATCAAGGGACAGTGTAAAAGCTGAAACCACATTGACTGGTCACCTCAGACTAAATGGCCTTGGGGTGGTAACAACATCTTCTACCTCATTTGTACTATGTATAGTTCCTGTGCCTCCCCCCCCAATGCATCTGCCTCCACCTGCTGCTGGTGCTGCCACTATGGGGTGAGCCAAGGCAGATGGCAAGGTAGGAGTGGTGCCATGCCACAGTCTCTGTGCACTCGACCCTCGCCTTCCAACTTGGTCCTCCAGCAAGCTTGCTGTCCACTGCCCTATCTGTGATGGCCCCAGGGAAACGGAAGGGCAGAGAGTCCTCATCCCCAAGAGGCAGCTGGGACTCCCTGCCCCACCTGAGCCTAGCCCCGGAGCTACACCACGTGGTCTGGAAGGATTGGTGAGACTTCTCTGGTGGATCAGACCCTGGTGTCCACTCTGGTCCCACCCCCTCTGTCAGAGACCCTGGATCTCCCATAGCCCTGCCCAGGGTCCCCCAGGCATCTCCCCCCCCGACACAAACAATGTCGAGCTGGCCATGCTCCCTCAGGCAACCACAATGCTGGGGCTTATTTTTGGAATAGGGCTTATATTACAAGCATCCTGAAAAATCATGCTAGGGCTTATTTTGGGGTTGGGTCTTGATACTGTTGATACTGTGTTGCCTAGTATTGTAAGAGGTGGTACAATAGGAGGGCTTCTCCTAAAATCTACTATCATTTCTACAGTTTTGAATGTGTTCAATTCAAGATTGTTCTGGCTGCATCACAAGGCTACTTGTTCAACTTCCTGTCTGTATGCAGATTTGTTTTGTCATGAATGAGACCAATCACTATTGTATCATCTGCAAACTTCAATACTTTAACAGAGGGATACTTTGAGATCCAGTTGTTGGTATAGAGAGAGAAGTGGAGAGAACATACAGCCCTGGGGGGGGGGGGGTCCCTATGCTAATTGTACAAGAAGGTCACCTGCTGCTTCCTGTCTGTTAAAAATGCATCAGTAAGGAAAGATGGAAGTATTTCTGTTGGAAATGTATCTTCCTTCTGTACTTTTCCCCTGGCTGTTGTTGGTTGAACCTTTTAATTTCCCGTGTAGCAACAAAGAGGGTATTTTGTTTTTAATAGTTCCTCCCATTTTATTTTTTTTCTGGGAATTTTAAAAGAGCAAAACCCATCTTATGGAAATAATCTTGCCTTAGTTAAGATTCTAGACTCTTTATATCCCGCAGAAAATAACTTAAAAATCTGTTATACATATGCTGTCCAATTTCTGCTGGAGAAAAATTGATATTTCCACTTTTTCCTAAGAAAATGTAATTTTATCCACTAAAATTTTGTTAGGTGTTTTTGGTATTCTTACATAGCCAGATCTTTATTGGCATATCTTCATCAGATCAAATGGCCTTTTCTAAATTGGCTTTTGAGATTTAGTTTACACAATTTATCACCCATCCATTAATTTCTTCCACTTGTATATTGCCAAATCAGCCATAGGTTGTAGCAGTTTCCAGTAATAATCAGCAATGAAAACAGCCACAGGAGAAAATTAAAATTAAAACACCCATAATAAAATATAAATAGCTGATATACTAATCAATTTGTAAAAAATACACAGAATAATTATACTAATACTAATTGAATAATAAAAAGAAAAGTGAATGGATAAATAATGAAATAAAATAAAATAACTATAGATATAGTAAAATAAAGTTGGCAACAACAGTCTTAAAATGGGCCTGAAGTTATCAAACAGTACATTACCATATGTTCAAATTACTTTTCAATCTTCATTTTATTTTTAAATTTTATTTTCTTTAAGAATTTTTGCCCGTTTTTTAAAAACTTTACAATCACAACCATAAGTTCTTGGTTGTAGAATTCCACTTGTATCATTTAACTTGGTGTTAAAGATAAACTTAGCACAATTTGTTGAGTGCAGATTGGAGATTTTAAGATTCTAGGAACTTGGAGCAGTGGGCACCTCGCTCCAAAATTCTGGATGCTCTTTTCTACTAGAGCTATTAGAAAATAGACTTCCTCAGCTATCTATTTATTTTCCAATCCTATAAGGTGGTGATAACTTTTCCATCTTTTCTTCATTGCTTCTATTTGAAACAAGACATGAAAAGCATACAGAGCATGGTTTATGAATCCCCCCCCCCAATTCCTTAATTTTAGTTCCGCTCTTTTGGACATGACTGCAAGGGAGGCAGGGGCTTTAAAAAGGAGCAGTCAGCAGCTTTCTGATCCATTGCCAAGTTGTCAGTATCTTCATTGATGCAGATGCCTTGATATTTTTTTTTTCTGAATCTTTTTTTTCTAGTCCACTTTTAGAGACCAAGTGCCCAAATTGCAACCAAAAACCCACTTATGTATCATCGGATGTTGAGTGGGTGTGGCCCATTGGGTGAGCGTGGCACATTGGGTGGGCATGGCTGCAGTGGTTACGGCAGATTGGGTGGGAGTAAAAAGTTCAATCAATCAATTCCAACTTTGCAAGATCTTTTTTTCTCGTGAGAAGTTGAAATTGATTGATTGAACCTTTTTTTTTTTTTTTGCACACGGCGGCGGAGGCCTAAAGCAAAAATGTTTTATAAAACCCAGCTGAAGACCTAGGACTGGGGCGACAGTGTGCATGCCCACAGAGAGGGGTCTGTGTACCACCTCAGCTCTGGTCTCTGTGTGTGTGTGTGCATGTGTGTAATTACAGAGTCCCAAGCACTTTAAACAATTCTTTCCAACATTCTGCTGGATGAGAAAGCATAAGAAAGTATGGAAAAGATGCACAACATGATTTCTGGATGTCTTTTCAACCCTTTACCAGCAGTGATCAGATATTGGTGTTGCCTTATTGGTGAGGGTCGACATATAAAATAAATAAATTTTCTTCTGTGAAATGAAATAATATACTGTGAATGTATACATATGGGCAGTGGCTGTATGGTATACACTATTCTAGATTATGAAATGAGGGAGTCAGAATGGAGTTTTTGGTGACATTTGAAGTACCTGTCCAAGTGCCTCTCCCATAGAGGTGCATTTGATGAAAATGTCTGTATTTAAGTAAAATGACTGGTCTGTAATCTCTGCTTTACTGGCAGGCAAATTTACAGATACTTACATCTTGGCACCTGGCTTCCTATTCTCTCAACAGCTATGGTAAGAATAACATGAAAATGAGCAGTGGTGGCACAGTGGTTGGAATGCAGTATCGCAGGATAACTTTGCTCACATTCCTTCAATCTGAACCGGCTCAAGGTTGACTCGGCCTTCTATCCTTCCGAGGTTGGTAAAATCAGGACACAGATTGTTGGGGGCAATATGCTGACTTTGTAAACTGCTTAACGAGAGCTGTAAAGCACTGTGAAGTGGTATGTAAGTCTATGTGCTATTGGTATTGCTAAAAGACCGTATGGAGCACTTTGGTGAAAGTAAGAGTTTATATATCATATAATATTTAATATTTTATTTATTAAAAATTATGCTGCCCCTCTCTCCTGTAAGGTGAATCAACATAATCAATTCTTCTTCTTCTTCTTCTTGTGCCATATCCATTATTGGATGTTGGCAATCATGTTGGCCATCCTGTTTTTATCAGCAGCCATACGAAAAAGTGCTGCTGAGTTTTGTCCAAACCAATCCCTTAGATTTTGAAGCCACGATGTTCTTCTTCTGCCTGGACATCGTTTGCCTTCAATCTTTCTCTGGAGGACTAAATGGAGTATGCCGTATTTTTCTGGGTGTCGCATCACATGTCTGAAATATTCTAATTTTCATTTTTTAATTGTTTTGAGGATTTCCCTTGGCTTTCCCAGGCGGCTTATCACCTCCTCATTTCTGATCTTATCAACCCAGCTTATACGTAACAGCTGCCTGTAAATCCACATTTCAAATGCTTCTAGTCTCTTCAGGTGGTCTTCTGTCAGAGACCAACTCTCACTCCACAGAGCAGGATAGAAAAAAATATAGCATCTGACAAGCCTGATTTTCAATCTTAGGTTTATCTTGTGACTGCAGAAGACCTTTTTCATTTTGAAGAATGCTGTTCAGGCTTTTTCTATCCTTGCCTGTACTTCAATGGTCATGTCCCAGCTTTCATATAAATTAGAACTGAGGTGTGTGATCCTTTCAACTTTTTCTAGTGGTATTCCTTCTGAATTTATTGGTGGCAAATTAATGGGTTGTTTGCTGATGACCATGATTTTTGAGGTGTTAAGCTTCAAGCTGTATTTTTCAGATATTTCTGTGACTTTGTTGATGAGGAGTTGAAGGTCTTCATGCTTATTGGCAAGCAGAACTGTATCGTCAGCATATCTTAAGTTGTTGATCCAAACACCGTTTACTTTGATGCCAGCATCGATGTTCTCCAGTGCCTCGTTGAAGATTGTCTCAGAGTAGATATTGAACAACAGTGGAGACAGAATACATCCCTGCCTGACCCCTCTTCTTATTTCTGCATCAGCTGAGTATTTTTGGCCTAGTCTCACATTTGCTACCTGATGCCAATACAGATTCTTTGTTATTTGGATGTCTTTGTCATCTAGTCCCACTTGTTTCAGGATTTCTAATAGTTTGCTATGTCTTATTTTATCAAAAGCTTTTTTGAAATCAATGAAGCACATGTAAATACTGTGATTAATATCTCTGCAATGCTATACAAGAACCTGAATGCTGAACAGCGCATCTCCTGTACCAAGATTGTTTCTGAAACCAAATTGTGTATTACCTAGATGCTCTTCAATTTTGTTGTATATTCTTGTGTGAATTATTCTCAGGAATATTTTCAGAGCATGACTCATTAAGCTTATTGTTCTGTATCTGGTACACTTCTTTGCATTTATTTTTTGGGGGATTGTCACAAAGGTTGATTTTAGCCAATCATTTGATATCTTTCCTGTTTCATATATCTGATTAAAGAGCTGCAGTAAAAAATTCTTCCCATTGTCTTCCAGCAATTTTAAAATTTCTACTGGGAAATCATCAGGTCCTGTGGCTTTTCTTGTTTTTGCTATTTTTATTGCAAGTTCAACCTCTTCCATAGTGATATTTAGTCCAGTTGTTATACTTCCCATATCTGTATCATCCCTAGTGTCCTCAAAAAGTTCTTCAATATATTCCTTCCATCTTTTTAGCTTTTTATCCTCATCTAAGATAATTTTCCCCTCTTTGTCAACTAAGTTGTTGGTGTTCTTTTTGTAGAGGCCTGCTGCTTCTTTCACTTTTTTGTGTAAATTGAAATTATCATGTATACATTCTGTCTCTTCTATTTCCTTGCATCTCTTTGCAAACCACTTTTCTTTTGCCAGTCGAATTTTTCTTCTAATTGTTTTCTGCAATTCATTATATTTTTCTTTGTTTTTATTTTTATAAGATCTTCTTTCATCCATGAGATGAAGAATTTCCTCTGTCATCCACTGTTGTTTCTTGTGGTACCCCTCTCTCTGTTTTGAATTTGTTACCTCTACTATTGCATTTTTTAATTTATTCCAGTTCACTTCTACATGATCACCATTCAGGTTGTTGGTTTCCCTTAAATGATTTTCTAGTTCTTCTTTAATCTTACCTCCATGTTTAATGATGAAGTCTCTGTCGATTCTTGGTTTAGCAGGGTTCGGGTTTTTCATCCTTTTTAGTTTCAGCTGAACTTCAGCAAGTAGTAGATTATGATCAGATGGTACATCTGCACCTGGGTATGTCTTTACTGATTTTACTGAGTTTCTAAATCTTTTGTTTATTGTAAAATAGTCAATTTGGTTCCTTACTACATTATTTTGTGTATCTGCTGGTGATCTCCAAGTGTAGAGGCGTCTTTTTGGCAACTTGAAAAAAGTATTCATCACACATTGCCTATGTTCCTTGCAGAAGTCTACAAATCTGTCGCCTCTGCCATTTCTGGTTCCTAAGCCGAAGTTTCCAACTACAGGAGCATCACTTCCTTCACCCATTTTTGCATTGAAGTCCCCCATGAGTATTGTGATATCATTACTTTGTAGGATTTTCAGTACACTGCTTATATCTTCGTAGAACTTCTCTAAATCCTTCTCATCGCTGTCAGCTGTGGGAGCATAAACTTGTATAACATTCATGTTTACCGGAGTACTATTTATTTGGATCTTTATCACTCTATCGGATACAGGAATAAAGGACTTGATGCATTTATTTACACGATTGTTTATAATTATAGCTACTCCATTTTGATGGTGTTTGCTATTCTCACCAGAGTAGTAGATAGTATAATTTCCTATTCTACACATTCCATTTTCAGGCCAGTACATTTCACTCACTCCCAATATAGAGATATTGTATTTGGACATTTCTTGGATAGTGGTTGTGTGTTTTCCCAGCTTTGTATAGGCTTCTCAGATTCCACGTACCAATTCAATTTTGGGTTTATCATGCTTTTAGCAGACCGGGAGATTCTTAGCACCTCTGCCCCATTTAAGGGGCGCCCTTACTCGGGGCCATTGTTAGGTTTTTCCACCATTAACATGATTTTCCTGGGAAATATATAGTGTAGTAGTCTTCCTTTTGCTTTCTACACCTCTGTCCACACGCTGTTCAAATGGCTGCCACCACACCATGTGCTGTTCTTCTGAATCTGTTCCAACCAATATGGTCTCCGCCTTCAATACTGGAGAGCCAGCTGCCAGTCACCAGGCCTGTTGGTCCACAGGAGGTATTTGATTCCCTCCAACCCGCCATTACAGTATAAAAGCCATAATGAGTAGGGGGGCCCAATCCACCACCCGGGGACATGCTCTGTGGGGGTTCCAGGCTCCCCCTAAGAGAACATAATCAATGTTGAAACCATATATAAATTCCATAATAAATCCGTCATCTCAAGAAGCATAGGCTCATCACAAGGCATTGTGACAGGAAATAAATGTTGAAATAATGGGCTTCTACAGAAGTTTAAACAAGTTTAAACTGTTTTTGTGTTGTTTTAATTTGACAGATCAGTGATTTTATGCTAAAATCACAAGCATCAGTTTATCTACTAAAGGAATTCCAAAATTTAAAATAGAATATTTGTATAATGGTAATAGTGTCACAATGTAGATACACAGCTAGAATTTTGTAATGATAGCTACTAAACAAAAAATTACCATTAGGTGGCATCATTGCATTGCTAAATAAGACAAGCAGGCAAGGCTTATTTTTCAACAAATTTCTTCCTCTTCTAAAACTGCTGCATTGTTTTTTTTGGTTGTTTACAGATAAATATCCTTATGAACTGCTTGGAATCTTCCCAGATATCATGTCAGATTGACAATCTCTACTTTGCTAGCTCTTCTATCCCCCTCCCTTTTTTGATAGGGACATTTAATTTTCTCCAATCATTTGGCAGTTCTTCAATTGCCAGTTCTATGATAATACTAGGAATTTGGCTAGATGATCCAGATTTTTTTAAAATTGCCTTGGAATGTCATTGATCAGATATTGGAAATTTAAATTAATTAGAGAGGTTTACCTCAACCATTTTTTTTTATCAAGCTTTAATCCTGATACTTTATATCACTCATCAAAATTTTATGGCTCATAAAACATTTTTGTTGAAAAAGCTCATAAAATTAAAATAGGAATTAAGTAGCTTTACCTTTTGTTTTTTAGCTGTTACCATTGTGCAATCCTCAATGAGCAGCCAAAAAGGCAATTTAGCAAAATGTCTATGGAGATTCTCAATCATCTGGGTCATGGTTGCCCTAGCAGTGCTTCTCAACCTTGACAATTTTAAGGCATGTCAACCTTGACAATTGCTGGCTGTGGAATTCTGGAAGTTGAAGTCCACATGCCTTAAAATTGTCAAGGTTGAGAAACACTGCGGCCTAAAGGTTCTTTCCAAAAGGCAGCTGGACTTCCTTGATTTTTTCCTTGAAAACATTTAGCTTCTTTAAAACTGAAGAAGCTTCTTGCATGAGAAGCAAAATGTTTTCAAGGAAAAAAACCAAGAGATTCCAGCTGCCTTTTGGAAAAGTACCTTTGGGACAATTTAAGGGGAAAAATCCCCAAAGCGTTGCTCAAAGAGACGCTGATGGGCTGTGGCTTCTTTCTCTCTCTCTTCCCAGTCCTATGACTCAGAGTAGAGCTGCTTGTAAGAAAATGGAAACAATTTACACTTTTCCTTACACATGTGTTCTTCTTGATATCTTTTGCCAACAACATCTCTTTCTGGGTTTTTACTTTCTGCAGTGTTTCTTTGTGACCTACTCTTTGCTTTATTTCAGTACTTTTCTACTATCAGATTTTCCATTGGGATTTAAGATAATCATATTGGTGTCTCACTCTAGGTTTTCCCTTCTTGGATGTTTTTTAATATCCAAGTAGAATTCCAAAACTGACATTATATTTTTACTATCTCTTTTTCTTTTTTCCTCCCATTATTTTCTGTTGTAAAATAATCAAATCTAAAATTATTTGGGTGTATTAAAATTTATGTTTTTAGAGTCCAAGAAATGTTGCCTATGATTTATCTTTTACTATTAATATCAAGAATTCCAGCATTATACAACTATTTGATTTGAAGTAAATATGTCTAAGAGTTACCTGGAGGTAAGATGGGTGGCTGATAAGTTTTATAAGTAAATAAAAAGTATGTCTGAACTAGTGATTACATAATGGAAAAATGATGTTTTAATCACATTTTTCTCCTCTCGTGCCTTTTATTAGTGTTTTTTGAACCTATGTAGTTTTCTTACATCAGGTACCTTCAAAATGGCAGTCATGCAAAACGAGATGACACATAAAAATATTAGAGAATTAAGCCTTCATGTTTGATGCACCATTTATTTAAATAGTTCAAAGTAATTAAAAGTGAAAGTAAAATTGTATGTTATTTGCAAACTTGTTTGTTCAATTTCTAGTTTTTACCAGTAGATGTCAGTCCATTTCCTTCAAAAAGTGGATAATATTATTTAGATATCTATTTCTGCAGCTGATTGCTGAAGATTTCATTTAAAACTAAAATGTAAATATACAGCTGCATTAGACTAAAGTTATGCTTTTCAAGAGAAAGTGTTCATTAGTATATGTACAATATTATTTTTTTACCACCTATAACAGGGCTTTTCAACCAGTGGTATGGGTACCACCTGGGGTACATTGGCACCTGGCAGGTGGTACATGACCATCCTAGAAAAGTGGTAGTGGGGGAGGGGAATGAGCTGAACCGGTGGCAACAACACCGCACAAGCCTGAGCAAGAGATGGCTGAAGCTGCAGGGCTCAGCTTCAGCCAGGATCAGCGCTTCTTCGAGGCTGTCAGGGCTCAGTGGAAGCACCAGGATCAGCGCCAGGCTCCAGCTGGAGCTCAGCACTGATCCTGGCACTTCTGCTGAGCCCAGAAGAAGCACTGATCAGCTGGAATGTTGCAACATCTCCAGGGTCTTGTGATTTACATTCAGATGCTTGGCAACTGATTCATATTTATGACGGTCACAGTGTCCCAGGGTCATGTGAAATGACCAAAACCTGCTGCAACTACCCAGCAGATGGGGGGAATAAAAACCAAACATTCCCCCACCCCACCCCCGCTGCCAATCCTCAACAGAAATGCTTACAACAATCAAAACCTCAGACGGGAGGAAGAGCGCGGCCGGGCAGGTAGGCAGGTGTCTTGCTCGGCTGTGACTTGGGGGGCACTTTTTCAGTGCCATTGTAACTTCGAACAGTCACTAAGCGAACTGTTGTAAGTTGAGGATTACCTGTATTTTATCACTTTTTTCCTTTTTTTTCTGGTCATCAAGTTTTTGACACCTTTCTAGGCAACTGGTGGTACTCAGATATTTCCATATCCTAAAAGTGGTACAATGGGTGAAAAGATTGAAAAGCCATGACCTATAATACATATATAAGAGGAGACAGGGAAATTTTTCAGTTAAATAGAAACTACTCAGATTATAATTCCAATAAGTGTTGAATAGAAAATATGCTTGGTTAAGAGGCCATGGAGCATGCTAGCATATAAGTTTAAAACTACTTATTATCTGACACTGGGATATTTTCGCCACCTTTCATGCTCTTTGAGATATAGGTTTCACATTTTTATGGTTGTCTCATCCATATCTCTATCTTCTTGAGTAGCTTCCAAGTTTTATATCATATTGCTTGTATAAAAGGGAAATGCACATGCTATATAGGAAGGAAAGCTTGTCAAATGAATATATCATAAGTACAGATACATCATAAAGCTTTTTATTCCAGAAAACAAAAACTGAGGGGTCTTCAGTGTTCTCTGGTCTTGGTTGTTTTCTTGCAGACATTTTACTACCCAAACTAGGTAACATCATCAGTGCTAGTGTTAATTTGAATTTCTCTAGGCCCAGATAGATTGTGCCATCTATTGCAGTGGTTCTCAACCTTTCTAATGCCGCGACCCCATAATACAGTTCCCCATGTTGTGGTGACCCCCAACCACTTATACATCACCAGGTGCCAGGGGCGTGGCCAAAGAAAAGGGGGGAAAAATGGCGGACAGCCTTGTTTGGCGACCCCCGTGAAATGGTCGTTCGACCCCAAATGGGGTCCCGACCCACAGGTTGAGAACCACTGATCTATTGGATCTTCTTTTTCTTCCATTCAATCTTGTTAAATATTTGGAGATTACCTGGACAAAGTCTTTGCAATTTTCTTGACAAGACTTTTCAAAAGTGGGTTGCCGTCAGCCCCTTTCTAGAGCTGACAGAAAGTGACTGGACTAGCTGGCTTAGTGCCCAGATGGAACTATAACTCATGGTCTTCCAATTTCCAGCCTGGTGTATTAATCCCTATACCAAACAGGCTCTCATTCAGACCTTAGGTGATCTCAAAACTTAAGCAGGGTTAGACCTTGTTAGCGCCTTGACTATTGACCAATTAGAATTCTCAGGTTCCTAAGATAGAAATTCTCAGGCAACTTGAAAAAAAATATCCCAGAAGAGGACAAGACCAATAATTTTCACACTCTTGCCAAGAAAATTATATGAGTGCATACATGTAGTCATCAGAAGTTGAGCTCAGTCCAAACGATTTTACTTTTCTCTGGAGGGCATTCCTAAACCTTGGTATAATGACTTAACCTTCGACTGAGTTATTGTAATTTCTTTTTCAAGGTGAACATTCAGTTAACAGACTGGACCTAATTGGGCAGCAAGCATCACATCAAGCTCTAATTTTGGTATTCCAATTCATAATGCTTCTAAGTACCAGAATGATTGAAAGATCATGCAATGGCCAACAGAATACATTTATTCTACGCAAGTAAATGAAAAGTTTATTTCTACTTATGTTAGCATAAACTCATTCTCTGCCCCATTTCATGCTTTGTGCACCATGCCTCTTTATATTTTGTTCTTTTAGTCTGAGAAAAGCCTCTTTTAACTTTATGGTCTTACCTTTTTTATTTTTATCAAATTTTATCATTTCTGTTTTGTGTCTGTGTCCTCTTTTTCCTATTAATTTTCCCTTTGCTCTGCCCCCCTTATTCATCTTTGCCCCTATTTATTCTGTTTTCTCTTAGATTCTTTCTTTATTATTTTATATTCCATTTTATTCCTTGTTTTCCCTCATTTTGTTTTCTTCTCTAGTCACTCCTTTATTCTTTGTTTTCCCTTTTCTATACTTTCTCTCCATTTCAATCTTTCTTTCCTTTAACACATATTCCTTTTTTTAAACTTTCTTTTTCTTGTTTTGAAGATATGAAGGGGAGAGAAAGAAGAATGGGGAGAGAAAGAGAGGAGGAAAAAACATTGTCTCCTAGAGATTCTGAAGGTTGTATTCTATGCCCTGAAGGGGATCAGACTGGAGATATTTGTAATAAATGGTCTTTGCATTACTTAATAATGTAAAATAAAACTAAGTAGCTATCTAACTGCAGTCTAATGGAATTTGGGAGTCAATGGAAATGAGATAATTTCAATCAGACTATATTAATAACATATTTTAAAATACTTATTCTTCTCTGATGTTTTTCATTCATGCAAAGAAGGGAAATGGAGCAGGATAAGATGCTGAGGAAAAGCAGAACTAAACAATAGTAATGAGTCATGTTTAGGAGTCTGTTGAATAGATTCCCTTTATACCAGACCTTTTAATGTGAAATAAAACTGCAAGAAAACTGAAGGCAATTATTTTTAATTAGAGTTATATTACCCAAAGCAAATCCTTTCTTTTCAAATGGGCAGACTAGAGTTCCTGCCTTTATGCTGTTCACATGAATTATTATAGAGATAACACAACATTTCCCTGTAGATAGGAATCATGGTTCTGTTTTCTAAACAGTCATAATTAATTTTTAAAACCTTAGGAGACAATTTTCTAGGTTCACTTCCTTTTCTCTAAGTTTAGATTTATCAGGAGGCTCTCAGCTCTTCTCCAAACTTTTCTTTTTCTTCCAGCATTAGCTTTTTCTGGGCCTCTGTGATCACCATGACATTTCCAAAATGGTTCCAATAATTCAAGCAGCATACTTTCAGGACAGCAAGGCAAGGCAAACAATGCAAATATGACTCACTGAACATTTTAGTTTCAAATTTAAGAAACTATTTCCTAATAGTACATTTATTGTGAATATTCTTTTTTTTGCTTCTTTTTTTTAAGCACAGTATTCTTATTCATTCGATGAAGAAATTGCTATGACATTTTTAAGAAAAAAACATTTTGGTGAAATTATGTAGAGTACAAGTTATATGATTATAAGTTCATTCATTGTATAATCTTTGCTCTCTCTTGGCTGCTCATGCTTCTATTAGATCTGAAAGAGAATCTTTATAAAGCTCATTTTGCTTTCCACCAGGTAAAACTGCCAACCCACTTTCTCTTTGCTCAAGGTTGCTGCTGAATTTTGAATTTTGTTTTCAAAAATTCAATTCTTTTACAAATGAATTTCAGTGTAATATCACAGTTATTCTACCAAGATAAAGATTTCTACCTTGAGAATACTTGGATCAAATTAAGTTAATTTGGCTTGAAAGGTGAAAACATACATTCTTCTGAATAATGCAGATCCATAAAATATATTATTTGCTATATATTTTCATTGATGGGATGCTGTTATACTGAGCACATAAAAGTGTTCAATCTTCCAATAATTGAAATTGATTGAGAAAGGGAATATCTCTGTTGCTGACACAAGCAAATTGTCTTTCATTACATTTTGACAATAGACAGATCTGTTCTTCCTCTTCCTTTTTTTCTTTCTAGAGGAATTCAAGCAATTGCTCAGGATGGCTGGGAGTAAGAAAGCTTAAAAAGTATAGTCTGGCACTGAAAATTAACAGGATCATTCATTATCAATTAAGCAGCTAAAATAGATCCCCAATAGTTATGTCATTATTGTGGATTTTCCCAGTTGTATATTCATATTAATATTGGTTAGCCTATTGATTTCAGTGAAGAAAAAATGAGTTAACATATAAAGGCATGAAAAGAAGGGCATGGGTGAGAATGAACATTTTATTGCCATGAATATCACAAAGGTACAAAAAAAAAAAAGGTAGCAGAAAAAAGGGTATTTCTCTT
This sequence comes from Crotalus tigris, assembly GCF_016545835.1. Lineage (NCBI taxonomy): Eukaryota > Metazoa > Chordata > Lepidosauria > Squamata > Viperidae > Crotalus > Crotalus tigris. Next base: position 2,084,998 of record NW_024100112.1, on the reverse strand, counting down.
CCTGGAGATACATTACACATTTTTGACAATTATCAAAAGGAAATGTTTTTCAAGAATGCTCAATTTTCATTTCAGATAAATTAATGAAACTTTTCAATATCCTGAATTGAGTACTGAATAATGTTATTATATGAATGATTACAGTCCATTCAGAAAGTATTCAGATCCCCTTCACTTTTGTCATTTTTGTTATGCTGTAGCCCAGTGGTGGGATTCAGCCAGTTCGCACCAGTTCGTCAGAACCGGTAGCTATTTTTTTGTTGCCCAGGCCCAGAATGGACTTCCGGAAGTGGCATCCACACAGAGAACCGGTTGTTCACATATTTAATCCCACCACTGCTGTAACCTGATTTGACAGTTGTTGAAATTCATTTTTTCCTCATTAATCTACATTCAGTAGATTAATGCCAAAGTGAAAATAGAATTTTAGAAACGTCTGTAAATTTATTAAAAAGAAAAAACTGAAATATCACATTGGTATAAATATTCAAAGTACTTCACTCAGTATTTTGTTGAAGCACCTTTGGCAGAAGTTACAGCCTTCAGTCTTTTTGGCTATCACACAACAAGCTTTGCACTCCTGGATTGGGGGATTTTCTGCCATTCTTCCTTGCAAAACTTCTCAAGCTCAGTCAGGTTGAATGGTGACCATCAGTGGACAGCCATTTTCAGGTCCCTCCAGAGACATTCAATAGGGTTGGGCATTCACTCCTATGTCACTCCTAAGCCATTCCTATGTTGTTTTGGCTGTGTGCTTAGGATCGTTGTCATGTTGGAAAGTGAACCTTTGGCCCAGTCTGAGATCCTATGCGCTGTGGAACAGGTTTTCGTTGAGGATATCCCTGTACTTTGCTCCATTCAGTTTTCCTTCAATCTTGACTAGTCTCCCAGTTCCTGATGCTGAAAAACACCCCACAGCATGATACTGCACCACCATGCTTCACTGTTGAGATGATGCAGGTAATGTGTGGTGCTTGGTTTCCTCCAGATATAACATTTAGAATTGAAGCCAAACAGTTCGATCTTGGTTTCATCAGACATGAGAATCTTTTGCCTCATACCCCAGAATCCTTCAGGTGCTTTTTTTCAAACTCCAAGCAGGCTTTCATGTGACTGAGGAGAGGCTTCCGTCTAGCCACTCTGCCATAGAGGCAGATTGGTGGAGGGCTGCAGTGATGGTTGTCCTTCTGGAACTCTATCCCATCTCCACACAGGAGCTATGGAGCTCAGTCAGAGTGACCATTGGGTCGTTGGTCACCTTTCTTACTAAGGCCCTTCTCCCCAAATTGCTCAGTTTGACTGGGTGACCAGATCTTAGAAGAATCCTGATTGTGTCAAACTTCTTCCATTTAAGAATTGTGGAAACCACTGTGCTCTTAGGAACCTTCAGTGCAGCAGAAATTTTACTGTATCCTTCCCCAGATCTGTGCTTTGCAATAATCCTGTTCCTGAGCTCTTCAGGCAGTTCCTTTGACCTCATGGCTTTTGCTTTGTTACAGTATGCAGTCAACACTAGAGAGGTGTGTCTTTTCCAAATCATATCCAATCAATTTAATTTATCACAGGTCGACTCCAATCAAGATGTAGAAACATCCCAGCAATGATCAAGAGAAATCGGAGACACCAGAGCTAAATTTCAAGGGTTGTTGCGAGGGGTCTGAATATTTATGAATCAGCTGTAGCTTAACAAAATTGACAAAAGTGAAGGGGTCTGAATACTTTCTGAATGCACTGTATTTATAGGATACCTTATTAAACTTTGTGAACTATGTAGGAATTAAGACATATGTTTCATTGACTGGTTAAATCAGTATATTGTGTATAAAATTAAACTTAGAACATACAGTTTTTAAAGGTTATAAAGGTATAAATTTGAATATGGAAATGTAATATTTAATTATTTATATCTAAACATAAACTATATTAGCTTTTATTGAAACTTGTGCTTTCTATTTACTGTATATTGATAATCTCATATTCCTATATATAATGCACCAGTACTATTTTAAAAGTTTTAATTTCTTAGTTACATATAAATTATTTGCACTGATTTGGTCTCTCTTTTTTCAAATAATGGCACAATAATGCTATGGATTAATCAAGCTATGTGAAGTTGATTCACTGATTCCTAAGGATAATTATCCACACAAATGACCCTTTATCCACATGGAGTAATAACTGCCTGTTCTCACAAACCACATTTAGATTCTTGAAATATTTGTTCAGTTCAGGGATCTTAGTTACTTTGAGTTATGAGTTCCTGAGTCTCCAAAGGGCTAGTTTTCATTGTCATTATTCATGTGATGGTTTTTACACAGAGAAGAATGAACAGAAATTCTTATATAGTTATGAGTGTTTGCTTGCATGTATATACATCATAAATCTTTAAGTCATCACTTATTCCTTAAGGGACTTTGGCAGCATGTAGAAGTTTCTATGGGGAACACAGAAAACCTCCATTCAAAATGAAAACATGTTTCAATCACACATGTTAAAAGTATTTGTTTGTATTTTCACAATATAGTTTTTGTTCTTTACCTATTTCACCACCTATTGCCCTTCTGTATTCCTTAAATTTAGAAAATAAATTTCTTTTATACCTATCATGACAACCTGGAAACTATAATAAAAGCAAAACTCAGACTAAACACAAGAAGATAATAGCTACTGATAAGGGAACACTTTATCTCAGGAAATATGGTATACTTTTCTGGTTAAACAGAAGCTGGATAGTTATTGGCCAAATATGCTCTAAATACATTATACATTGCAAATATTGAGCAAATCCAAGCTATCAAATCACCAAGAAAGAGAAAAAGGCATGTTAATAAAGCTAGTTCATTAATAATAGTGACAGCAGTTAAAAATCTACATCAGGGGTCCCCAAACCCCAGTCTGTGGACCTGTACCGGACCATGGCATGCCAACAACCAGTCCGCACAAACAAGCAAAGCCCCATCCATGTGATGCAGGCAGCACACAAAACCACACATTCTCCGGTCCGCGGAAAAACCTTTCTCCACAGAACTGGTTCCTGGTGCCCAAAAGGTTGGGGACCTGTGATCTACATAGTTTAATGTTCATATTTCATTAAACATGCAGAATGAGAAGAAGGAGAAGAGGAAGAATAACAGATTTTCAAAAAACCTATGTAAATCTATTTTCTCCTTGTGTTTCTGTGTATCTTACACATTTAATTTCATAACCATTTCCTCCATGCTGATCCTATTTTTTATTATAGAAAAATAGTATACGGTGGCAAGTTCAAGGATGAACAATTCATACCTATGTTTGAACATCAGGTCAATGTAAAACTTTTAAGATTACATCCTCCACAATTCAATTGTAAATAATGATTTTAATTTTTTTTTTCTTTTAGATAAATAAATAAATTTTTCAGTGGGTTTCCCATTGTCTCCTTCATAAGGCTTAGAGAAATGACTGGCCTATATAGGTAGTCCTTGATTTATATCCACAATGAAGCCCAAAATTTATGTTGCTAAGAATTTATTAAGTGAGTTTTGTTCCATTTTACAACTTTTCTTGCCACATTTGTTAAGTGAATCACTGCAGCTGTTAAATTAGTAATATGGTTGTTAAGTGAATCTGGCTTCCCCATTGACTTTGCTTGTCAGAAGGTCACAAAAGGTGATACATGACCCTGGGAATGTCATGGTTCCGATAGATGAAATCCATCAAAAGAACTTCAACACAAAAATTCTTTCTTAAGGAACATTTTATTCAGGAAACAAAGTATCGGCACTACATAGTTGAACCCAAAAACTAAATTCCTTTCCCCCGGATAAAAAGTAACAAAGTGCAATTCCCATCCCCAATAAGCTGTCATAAATCACATTCTCCAGTTAGCCTAAAACGCAGGCTTTCTCCCCAGCTCCTCAGCCTGCCAAAACATTATCAGCTCATCCTTGGATTCCCACAAAGCAGTGTTATTATTATGGCTAACTGAGCTTGAGCTTTCATCCCAACCCTCCCTTCTGCACCTGATTTCTAAATACCAGAAAAAACATGTTAAAAGAAAAGAGAAAATGGCTGCAATTTTCATCAGTTGTCAGAGCGGGAACATCCAATGTTTACAGCATTGACATCCACCCCCCCTTACAAAAAGGATAAATCCTGCAATTCAAACAAAATCATAGGTTAGGTGTTGCCCCTTGGTTTATTAGAGTGTTTTTCATAGAATTTACTAATAAGCCTGTCAGCTTTTACATCACTAGATTTTACCCATGTGGCTTCAGATAATGGATATCCTTTCCACTGCACTAAGTACTGTAACTTTCCCTTAAAAAGTCTAGAATCAAGAATACATAATGAATCTGTCCAGCCACCACTAGAGGGCCAGGTGCCTTCTTAGGGGGAGGTCATAAGGTAGAACCCCGAAAAGGTTTCAGTAGGCTACAGTGGAATACAGGATGGACTTTCCCTAAGAGTCTGGGAAGCTTTAACTCAACCACGACTGGGTTAATGATTCTTATGATGGGGAAGGGACCTAGGTACTTTGGTCCCAACTTCTTACTAGGCAAATTAAGTTGTAAATATTTTGTGAATAAGTAAACTTTTTTCCCAACCTGGAATGATCTTTGAGGAGCCCTCTTTTTCTCTGCTTGTTTTTTATATGTCTCAGAAACCTTTTTCAGAGCGATTTTTGTTTTGTCCCAAATCTCCTCCCACCCCCTCACCCACTAGCATTTGGGAAGCAGAAGGTCCCTGAGGATATTCGGATATTGGGTTGAATTCTTTTCCTGTGGCAACTTTAAAAGGCATAAAACCCGTGCTGCTGTGAACAGAGTTATTGTAAGCCATCTCTGTGAAAGGGAGGAGGTCAGTCCAGTTCTTTTGCTGATAATCCACATAGCATCTGAGGTACTGCTCCACCATTGAGTTTGCTTTTTCAGCTGTCCCATTCATAGATGGGTGAAAAGCCAATGACAGTCCTTGCAACAAGCCAATTAACTTGAGGAAAACCCTCCAGAACTTGGCTGTAAATTGTACCCCTCAGTCTGAGATTATCTGCTTTGGCGCACTGTGCAGCCTGTAAATGTGCTTCAGAAACATCTTGGTTAGTCTCTGGGCTGATGGGAGTCCTTTGCAGGTGATGAAATGAGCCTGCTTTGAAAAAAGATCTATCACAGTCAAAATCACCATATTCCCCCTACTTTCAGGTAACTCAACTATAAAATCCATAGCAATTTCTTCCCATGGGTGGGAAGGATCTACAACAGGTTGTAATAGTCCAGGGGGTTTTCCCGGAATTCTTTTCATGGTGGCACATACAGCACAGCTCTTGACATAATTCTCTATATCCCATTTCAAATCTGCCCCCCAGAATTGTCAGCGAACCAGATGCAGTGTTTTTAAACAGCCAAAGTGTCCAGCTTGTTTCATATCGTGATTGTGCTGGAGAGCATTGAGGCAGAGGGTTTTGGGCAAATACAACTTTCCCCCTGTGTAAGCCAATCCATCCTTGCACATCAAGGAGGTTTGATTGTCCTTGAACCATTGATCATTGAGGAATTCCTGTTTTAATTTCCTTGCCCCAGGATCATCAGGGTTTGGGACTCTCAAAGATGGGGCTCTTCATGGCGCTAGTTGAGAAACAGCTTGTGGTGTAGATATGATTGCTTCATTAACCTCTTCACGCTGACTCTTGTATTGAGGCAATCTGGACAAAGCATCAGCTAAAAAGTTTTTTTTCCCCATTATGTACTTCAAGGTGAAGTTAAATCAGTTAAAATATTGTGCCCACCATATTTGCTTTGGGGACAGCTTGCAGGGAGTTTTCAGTGCCTCTAGGTTTTTGTGATCAGTCCATACTTCGAAAGGCACCTTGCTCCCTTCCAGGTAGTGTCACCAGTTTAATAGAGCCCAATGAATTGCAAAGGCTTCCTTCCCCCACACTGTCCACCTTCTCTCATAATCAGTGAACTTTTTCAAGGTGTAGGCACAGGGCTGTAGGACGCCCTCATGGTTCTTTCGCAATAGTACAGCTCCGATGGCCACGTACTGGTGTCGGCTTGAATCACAAAGGGTTTCCCTGGGCAGGGATGCTTTAGGACTGGCTCAACCGCAAATGGTCTTTTCAGGTTTTCTAAAGCAGTTTGACAGTTCATAGTCCATGTCAGCGGTGGGCCCGGTCATGGCTTTCCCCCATCTTTGCCAGTTTTTAAAAAGTCTGTGAGGGGTAAAGCAATTTAGGCAAACAAGGGGATGAATTGTCGGTAAAAGTTGGTGAATCCCAGAAAACTTTGAAGCTGTTTGCTTTGGGGTTGCCATTTGATTTTGCCTCTCACTTTACTCGGATCCATTTCAATGTCCTCACTGGAAATTCTGTAGCCTAGATAATCCAGTCAAGTCTGATGGAATTCACACTTTGATAGTTTAACATATAGTTTAGCATTCAACAATTCTTCAGCACTTCTCTCACTAGCTTCACATAGTCAGCCATATTCATGCTGTATATCAGGATATCATCAAGATACACCAAAACCTCCTTGTACAAATGATCATGTAGCACCTGGTTGATCAGCTGCATGAAGACATCTGGAGCCCCCTGTAGTCCAAATGGCATAACTTTGAACTGGTAGCTACCCATGGGACAATGAAAAGCAATCTTCCATTCATCTCCTTTTCTTATTCTCACTCAGTAATATGCCTCTCTTAGGTCCAATTTAGTGAAGATGCTCGAGCTTTGCTAAATGGGTTAGTAGGTCCTTCAGGAGGGGGAGGGGTACTTATTTTCTATGCTGACAGCATTTAACCCCTTATAGTCTACACAGAGATGAAGTGACTTGTCTTTTTTCTCTTTAAATAACACCGGAGCCCCCACCTGAGATTTGGCCAGCTCAATGAATCCTCTTGCTAAGTTCTTGTTCACATATTGTTGCAGTTCATCCATTTCAAGGGGGGGGGGTCATGGCATACATCCTTGGCCGTGGGAGTTTAGCTTCCAGTAACAGTTCAATGGTGCAGTCATTGGGTCGATGGGGTGGCAGGATGTCACATTCTTTCTCATTAAACATCTCCGCTAGATCCTGGTATTCATTGGGGATGAATGGCTCGCCGGGTTGTGGCAGGGTAGCTTTTCTTTGCTGACTCGGTAGATGGCCTAGGCTTTCCAGTAACATTGGCCGACTTAAGAGGGGGCTTGGGCCCTATGGGTAATCTCACAGTCCTCATCCCTTTTCCCACCAAATAAAAGGCTTCCATTTATCTAACCAGGCTAGACTTAGAATCACATCCTCAGTCATTTTCGGAGCCACCATGAAGTGAATGAACTTCCAGTGTTCACCTATTTCTAAGCATATCAGTCCTGTCAATTGTGTGACTAAAGTTCCTCCCATTAAAGAGCCATCAGCTTGTTCAAATCTCACGGGCTTGGAGAGCAATCTTGCCCGTATACCCATTTTTAGGGCAAGTGGCAAGCTAATAACACACTGGGAGCACCCAGAGCCCATTCTTAAATCCTCTTGTACACCCGTGTTTAGGGACTATGAGTTTGGCAGTGAGAGAAAAAAGTGGAAAGGGTTGATTCACCATCGAGTCATTCTCTCCTTCATCATCTGTGTCATAGGAGGGCCGAGCGGTGATAGGTCCAACTGGGGCCTCGGCGCTCTCCTGCGTGGGTGACGTGACCTGGGCAATGGGTTCTTGTGTGATCCAGTTCAATTTTTCTTTCACTGGCTGCTGAGTTGGTTTCTTCCTCACTAATAGCCCTGATCTGCTTCCCCGTTGGGGGTATAGGATCGGGCAACTCACTGTTCAGTGCTCCTGTTGTCCACACCTGAAGCATTTGATTGGTGGACTGGCAGGTGGCTTGGGAGATTCCGCGGCCACGATGGCCAGGGATTTTTGGGGAGGAGGCCGCCTGGCTTGCTCTGGTTTTGGCCCAGCTTCTTGAGGTGGTGGCTTCTTGTATTGAACAAGCTCGACGTCCAACCTTACTGCCGCCTGATACTACTCCTGCAATTGGTTAGGGACAGCCCAATAGACACAGGCCTGGGAAAGGTGATCATCTAGCCCTGTGGTGGTGAACCTATGGCATGCGTGCCACAGGTGGCACGCAGAGCCCTCTCTGTGGGCATGCACGCCGTCACACCAGTCCTAGGCCTTCAGCTGGGTTTTATAAAAACTTTTCACTTTAGGCCTCCACCGCCATGTGCAAAAAAAAAAGGTTCAATCAATCAATCAATTTCAACTTCTCGTGGGAAAAAAATGATCTCGCAAAGTTGGAATTGATTGATTGAACTTTTTAGTCCCACCCAGTCTGCCGTTACCACCACAGCCATGCCCACCCAATGGACCATGCCCACCCAATGGGCCACACCCACCCAATGGGCCATGCCCACCCAACTCCCGACAATACATAAGTGGGTTTTGGGTTGCAGTTTGGGCACTCGGTCTCTAAAAGGTTTGCCATCACTGATCTAGCCCCTCCTTGAAGTGATGCACTAGGGACTGCTCAGGCCACCTTTCTATCCGATCTGCTACCTTGTGAAACTCTTGTACGAATTCCAATGCAGGTCTACCATCTTGCTTTATCTTGTGAATTTGTTTCTCTGCTTTGAGGGCTATGGATGAGTCCTCAGACCTGGATCTTAATCCAAGGAGGAAAAGATGGAGATCCCCCAGTTCAGGCTCTTGCTCGTTGTACAAATTGTTTAGCCACTCATATGCTTCCCTTCCAGATTGGCCACGACCACATCGACTGTAGCAGCTGGATTTGGGTAGAAATTGGCATTGCGATTCATGTGGGAATGTACTTGATTAAGGAAGAAGATCAGCTTCTCCAGATCGCCATCAAAAGTTGCTCTAAGGGGTGGTGCCGTCACGGGCTGCTGCCCCCCCATTGCGGCTGCATTCCCAGTGGTTGTTTGCCTCCCTGCTGCAGCTATTGCACTCCCAACAGCTGCTGACCTCCCATCGGTGACTGTGGCATCCCAATTGCTGCAGACCCCCCTGTGGTTGTTGCACATTCAGGGGCTGTTGCCACCCCCACTGCTGTTGCGCTCCCACCGGCTGCTGACCTCCCAGCAGCAGTGGCTGCGGCATCCCCAATTGCTGCAGGGCCCCCAATGGTTGTGGTGCTCTGACCTGTTGCTGCCTGGCCAAAAAGTCACACAGCTATTGTACTAAACCTTGTTGAATGCTCACATCTGGGTCTCCTCCCTGCTTAGGTCTTGGGCTTGGGTGGCACCAACGGTGATGCACAGGGCTGTGTGACTGATAGTAGCAATGGTCGGGGCTCTGATGGTACTGGTGATGATTGCCCTAGTGTTGGCTTGGGCTTCAGTAGTGGGGCCGTCCATCATGGCTGTCATCGTAATCCTGCCACCTGGAACTATCACGCTGGTGGTGCCTGTTGAGGGATTGTGACAACCGATGCTAACCAGGGCTTCTCTGGTGGCTGGGACTCTTGCATCATGATTGGTGCTCTGGAGTCTTGGAGGAGTGGCGAAGACTCAGACTGCCATGTTTAGAATGATGGCTGGGACTCACCTTTCTCGCAGGACTGGAGGTCAATGCTGGTGGTTTTGATACCGGGGAAACCGCCTGTGCGCCACTGGCAGGGCTGGAGCTTCTCTTAGGCACAGAGTGGTGTTGGCCCCACTGTTCATCATGTTCACCGGCATGTGAAGAGTGAGAAAATTGTTCCCCGCTCCTCATCTCCAGCCCTTCAAATCTCTCCACCAACTTTTTCACCGATTGGCTATGTACTGCAGATAGGTACTTCCATTCTCCAGAGTCTCAGTGATCACCAATCATTTGGCTCCCCCACGGTCCAGGGAGCATGATCCTGGAGAGGCTCCTGCCTGCAAGTTAGCTTTGGACACTTTCGAAGAACTTGCCTTTGGCAGGGTTGCCTTGAGATGCTTGTGGTCTCCACTGGGCAGGGTCCACTCCAATGACCAGATCAGGCCTGGCGTCTTTGGTCTTCCCCCCTGCTTTAAGGCATCAAATATTTCTTTCTCTGCCAGTGGGCTGTCTTGTGCTCCCTCCACTGAGGCAGCAGCCATGGTTGGGTGCTAGTTGCAGGTGCTTCCTCCTTCTCCATGATGAGATCTTCCCCGAGTCTCTGTCAGCCTATCCTCCGACTTAGGGAAGGTGACTGGAGCTCAGGACCCCAAGGTGGTTAAGGTAGAAAGGTAGTTTTGGGGTTAATTAAAAGAACTTCAAGATGAAAATTCTTCCTTAAAGAACATTTTACTCAGGAAACAAAGTATTGGCACTATATAGTTGAACCCCAAAACTAAATTCCCTTCCCCTGGATACAAAGTCACAAAGTGCAATTCCTACCGCCAATAAGCTGTTATAAATCACATTCTCCAATTAGCCTAAAACGTGGGCTTTCTCCCAAGTTCCTCAGCCTACCAAAACATTATCAGCTCATCCGTGGGTTCCCATAAAGCAATGTTATTATTATGGCTAGCTGAGCTTGAGCTTTTATCCCAACCCCCCTTCTGCACCTGATTTCTAAATACCAGAAAAAGCATGTTAAAAGAAAAGAGAAAACAGCTGCAATTTTCATCAGTTGTCAAAGCGGGAACATTCAATGTTTACTCCGTTGACAGGGACACTGCAACCATCATAAATATGAACCAGTTGTCAAGCATCTGAGTGTAAATCATGTGACCCTGGGAATGCTGCAATGGTCATAAGTGTGAAAATGATCATAACTCACTTTTTTCAATACTATTGTAACTTTGAATGGTCACTAAATGAACTCTTGTAAGTTGAGGACTACTTATAATCACTCAGTTGGTTTTGCACTTAAGTCAGTGTGAGAAATCATGGTCACCTGCTTGTAGCCTGCTGCTTTAACAGCTACACCAACTTGGCTCTGTACTTATGGACTAGAACAGTAAAATATTTATTCAGTGTGTGGCTGCCATGAAAAATCTAAACTTGAATATCATTAGGAAATTAGTTGAATATCATTAGGAAATAAGACTGAACACATTATATAATTTGCTAGAAATAATAGCACCATAATTTGTTCCATCCTGATCACCATATTTCAAAAAGATTATTATAAATAGAATCAATGCATAAAAGGATAACCAAATTCATTTTAAAAAGTGACTTAATTTTCCTTTCTTATAACTCCTCCAGAAGTGGTGAATGCTCCAACACTGGAAGCTTTTAAGAAGAGACTGGACAGCCATTTGTCCGAAATGGTATAGAGTTTCCTGCCTGAGCAGGGGGTTGGACTAGATGAACTCCAAGGTCCCTTCCAACTTTATTGTTGTTGTTGTTGTTACTATTATTATTATTATTATTATTATTATTATTATTATATAATGAACCTGGTCTCTAAATAAGATTCAGAATAAATAAAGGAAGTATTTTCCAAACAGCAGAGCTTAGATTTTCAGATATGCAAGAAGTCATAGGTTATTATGGCTTTGACATATGATGATATCAATTTATATGTCTTTAAAATAAGATTATAAAGATCATTAATTATATGCCAGTATTGGATGAAATAGAACCTTTAATAATTTGGGAAGAACATAAAAAAATGATATAATTGCATTTACTGTATCTGCTACTTGTATGTTTCCCACAAACATTCTAATTAACCACTATGAAGGCTTCCAAGTCAGAACTTATAATGAGTTAAACATCCTTGACTATAGGAGGACAGCACTGTGGTAACATCACTAGTTAGGATACGGGTTATAGCTGATTAAAATCTCTCCAGAGAAATAAAAGATCCTGGGATTGCCTACTTGTGCTTTTGAGAATTGTTCCTCACAAGAAAACCACAGACATTGAGTTTCTTATGGTCAATTGTGAGTTGGATAGCTTGGAGGTAAGGATTATTAACACATCCTGAACCACTGAGTAACTTTTATAGTCAAATGACTCACAAAATTCTCATTTATTTAAACACCGTTAGATTTACTCAATTTATAAAATTAAGTAAATTTATAAAATTAAGAAATTCCAAAGTCAGGAAAAAATGGAAGACTCTTGGTGAGTTGCCTTCTTTTGGGAATTAAGAAATAACAACAATAACAATAAGTTGGAAGGGATCTTGGAGGTTATCTAGTCCAACCCCCTGCTCAGGTAGGAAACCTTATACCATTTCAGACAAATGGCTGTCCAGTCTCTTCTTTAAAACTTCCAATGTTGGAGCATTCACAGTTCTGGAGGCAGGTTTTTCCACTGATAATTGTTCTAACTGTCAGAAAATTTCTCTTTAGTTCTAGGTTGCTTCTCTCTTTGGTTAGTTTCCATCCGTTGCTTCTTGTTTGCCTTCAGGTGCTTTGGAGAATAGCTTGACTCCCTCTTCTTTGTGGCAATCCCTGAGATATTGGAACACTGCTATCATGTCACCCCTTGTCCTTCTCTTTGTTAGACTAAACATTCCCAGTTCCAGCTACTGTTCCTTATATGTTTTAGCCTCAACCAAATCATTGATGAATATGTTGAAGAGCACTGGGCCCAGAACAGAGCACTGGGGCACCCCACTACACACTTCCCTCCATGTAGATGCAGTTCCATTGAGAACCAAACACTGAGTATGGCCGGTCAGCCAGCTACGAATCCATCTGGTAGTGATGCTGTCTAACCCATATTTTTCTATCTTATTGAGTAGTAGGTTGTGATCTATTTGTAAAATGCCTTACTGAAATCCAAGTAAATTATATCCACAGAATTCCTCTGGTCCACTAATTTTGTCACTTGGTCAAAGAATGCAATAAGATTTGTCTGGCATAATCTGTTTTTGACAAATCCATGTTGGCTTTTTGTAAAAATAAGGGAAAAAAGTTATCTTAGAAAATAGCTTTAATTTAAAAGCATAAACTTTAACAGAATTGTAATTCAAGAAAGTTTTAAACAGATAAAGGAAACAGTAATTTTTGAAAACAGGATAATGAATGTTTTTCTGTTGGAAGTAACTTTGAATATATTAAAATTAGTTAGAAAAATAGACCAAACCAGAATGCGATTGTTTATTATTAAGAATAGTAGATAATTGGTGGATTTTACAAAACAAGAATATAAGAATAAGATAAGGCTAAGCTGTGTGACTAACTACCGTGTTTCCCTAAAAATAAAACTTATCCTGAAAATAAGACCTAACTTGATTTTTACTGTGCGCCTAATATTAGCCCAATTCTCAAAATAAGTCTTCCCATTCCATTGCACCTGATTGCATGAGGTGGGACAAGGCACATGGGTATAAATCAAGCTAAGCCAGGGACAGAGGCGTGGATCAGCCCCATGTGTCCCACACCCACTTACTTTAGGACAGTTGCAGCCAGGCCTCCCACACCCTGACACGTGCCTTGCCTCACTGGCTCACTTTTTCTGCGGCCACTTGCCGCCACTCGTGTGCATCACCTCCGGCCTCCGTTTTGCCATCAGAAGCCTTTCTTGATGCATGTGAGAGGTGGCGAGTGGTAAGATATCCCCTGCAAAACAGAAAAAAAAAGAACTTTGTCTTTTACTTTCAGCATAGTATTCAGCATACTTTCCCTTCCTCATAATGGCAACCACAAGAAAAGCTGTAAAGTTAGGAAAAGGACAAAGAGCTTCAGTTAGAACAAGGAGCATTTTACCAGATTTATTGCAGAAAATGTTTAAGGAATTTAGCAAAAAAATTGACTGCAACAGTTGCCAATTGTTTGCATTTAAAAGAAGAAGAAGATGGAAAGATTTGGCACTACTACCTATGGAGGAATGTTTGGTGAATTGAAGATCTGGCTGAGATAGATAAATTGACTTCTTTTATTATAGAAAAGAAAGAATTATGATGTAACTTTAGACACTGAGGTTAAAATATAATTGTACTTATAACTGCTGGGAAGAATATAAAAAACGCATCCTTATTTTATGCTTACTGGTATGTATCTTTCTTTATTGATTGTTCTTTTTTAAATTTTCTGCTATTTTCTTGTTGCACATTTAGATTTTTTATATATTTCTTTGTTTTTAACTTCTTCTTTTCCATTTAGTTTCTATTCATTCCTATTATTGTTCTAAAACTTTTTATAAAAGTTATTTGACTATTGTGAGAACAAATTGTTGGTCTTTTAATCAAATCTAGTATTAGGTGTTATGTTGCTAATCTTTATGTAAACATAATATATTAGTTTCTTGAATTTGTTTACTGATTATAAGCACCTTATATTTTCCTTTTATGAAGTGTATTTATGAAAAAGTATAAGCAACTTAGGTATAAAGCTGTTCTTTATATTTATATTTGAACTGAAATAGTTTTGTGGATGTGTTGTGGATGAAATTTGGACCAGCATCTGTTTTTGACTGATTAAATAAACTCTTTGGTATTAATGTACATAAATTTGCAGGGTGGAATTTTCCTTTAAAGTTAAGCCAGATACATAATAACTGCCAATGTACATAAAATAAATACAATAATTTTAAGGAGTCTTTAGTGTGGGTCAATGGGACTAAGTTTTGCATCTAGGTTACTTCTTTTTCTCTTTTTTGAGCATTTTTTAGAACTATTTAGAACAAATATTTAGTCTATAAATCTGGTGATTTGTCTCTAATGTCAGTGCCAAAATCTTTGATAATTAATTAAATGTCTGATTTGGAATGATCATTAGTCAATTTTAGTACATTTTGGAAGAAATTCTATCCTTTGGGAGGTAGCTTTGTACTTGGAATTATGGACTATATTGCTACATATTCATATAGGAAACCTAAGGTGGTGTCCAAGCAGCTAATTCAACTGAAATAATTTAGACAAATGATATCCAGTTGTTAGAAGCATGTAGAAAATAATACAATATTTGTTCAAAAGGTAGCTACCAAAGTCCTTCTGAACAAACTATTCAATGCTCTTGCATACTTACAACCAGAGGGTTCAGCTGTCACATTGCTCTTTAGATATTATCACAAAAGGAAACTTTATTTCTTCATAAACTTAATCTTCTATTATTCTTTTGTGGTTCATTGAGGTAGGCAATCTAAAATGATTTTCAACTGGCTTTCAAGAGTATTTTTAATTTTTTTAACTTCCATGTTTTATTTTGTGTTTGACCCTTATTCATTAATTTTTCTCTTTTGGGCTAGTTGAATAACCCCAGAAAAAAAAAGAAGTCATCTACAACATACAGTGTAAGAAATGCAATAACCACGGCTTCCGGTTCCGAATTGTGGTGCTGGCGGACGTTTAGGGAGATCGCTCCCTCCGCTGTCTGGTTTTCTCTCGCCAGGGGATCCTGAAAGGGGTCAAAAGTCGCCTTGGAGGGGCAACAAGCAGGAAAGAGGACCTCCCTATTGATCGCGGAAGGGCGGTAGCCCTTCCATTTGATCTGTAGCAGCTCTTTGGAGTGACAGAGAAAAGATCGGCCACTCACATGGCCCATCATTAATGCCGTTTCCAGCTGAGGCCAAATTTACAGCTAAGCACTTGAAAGCACTGTGGAGGAACTGAGTGAGATCTGCCTTCTTTCTATCCCAAATATTTTTTTCCTGTAAAAAGCTTTTTGAAACTGCCTCCCCCTGCGAGGAGAGAGGGAAGGGAACGTTTTCTTCCCACCCACAAAATGGTGGCCTCTGACTACCTAAGGAAAACAAAGCCCTGAAAAAACACAACTAAGTACCTGGATTTATACCACCTTGATATCTGGGGACCCAAAAATTCCTACTTTCAAGGGGACCTGTCACCTTATCTACTTTTTAAAAAGATGAAAAAGAACTTAAACTGCATAAAAACCTAGCCCTGGTCTTGAAAAAGATTTTAAATGCTGTCAGTGACATCTTGTGGTGAAATGTGGTATAGCAAGTAAATCCTCTTGTTAAAGAGATCTGCTTACAGCCCAGATTTGTCCTTGGTACTATCTAAAAGACATAATAAGCTGGGAGAACAGCTGGACAGTAAAATTGGTGTTTAGGAATTGTGGAGGTGAACATTTACTGACTTTCATCCAAGAAATAGCCTTCACTAAAGGATTATCTATAACTGTGTTAGAAATGGAGGAAGACCAGCAACAACTTAAATATAAACTCAAACTTGAAAAAAATCCTTGAAGCTACTGAGATAATTAGATCCAGACTGAAAGATAAAGGCACCAGCTTAAACCTACAAAATGAAACTCTGAATTCAATGAAAGAACCTACAATCCAAAAACCAACAGAGGCAGAAGAAACTAATACCAAGATAGAGGAACTTAAAGATCAACAAATACAATTTACTGATCTTACCTATTCTGAAGAAAGAGGCAAGTTTAGATGAATGGCAGAAAGGTATTAATAAATTTATTTGGGCAGGGAAAAAAACAAGAGTAAAATTCAAAATTATACAAGATATACGAGAGAGAGGTGGACTTCAAGGTACCGAATTTGAAATTGTATTATGATGCCGTGGTTTTAACACTGATTAGTGATTGGATTAATTTAAGAAATGTAGATATACTCCTTTTGGAGGGGTGGGATTTATTATATGGATGGCATGCCTATTTAATTTATAATAAGAAGGTGGATAGGGCTTTTAAGTCTCATATTTTAAGAATTTCTTTACTTTGAATTTGGAAGAAATATTATAGAATAGACTCAAGAATTCCATTATGGGCTATCCCAGGGCATGCAATAGAAGGAATAAGAAAGGAGTGAAGATGGATAGTATTTCTTATAAACAATTACTTAATTGGGATGGGAAGAATTGGCAATTAAAACATATAGATGAATTAGCACAAGAAAATATTATTTATTCGTGGTTTCAGTATAGACAATTATTGGAAAGGTGGAAGATAGATTATAAAGTGGGTTTGATTAGAGAGGATGAAAACTTGCTGAAACAAATTAAAGATCAAAGTCGAACCCACATAAAAAGAATTTATGGTGTATTAGTGGAATTGGATTCAGAAACAGAATTAGTTAAAGATTGCATGGTCAAATGGGCTCAAAATTTTGATGAGCTGGTTTTATTAGAAACATGGGAGATAATTTGGGTGAGGAATGTTAAATTTACGCAAACTCAAAATTTACGGAAAATTTTTTATAAAATGTTTTATAGATGGCACCTTGATCCACAAAAGATGTCTCGTATGTATTCAAATTTGCAACCTAAATGTTGGAGATGTGGTTGTCTGGATGCAACGTATTATCATATATGGTGGTCATGTAAAAGCATAAAAGTTTTTTGGATAAAGATATAGTGGAATATTCAAAAAATTTTTAATAGAAGGATAAAATTCACTCCACAATTATTTTTGTTAGGTATTATTGTTGATTGTGATGATAAAGAAATTATTTTAATGATAAATTTAATCACAGCGGCAAGGTTGTTGATAGGACAATATTGGAAGAAGGAATTTTTGCCTACTTTGGGGGAATGGTTTTTTAAAGTTTCTTACTTATCTGAAATGGCAAAGATTTCAGCTTATTTGAAAGATCAATCGCAAGAGAAATATCTCTTGGTGTGGAAAAGATGGATAAACTTTATACAGTATAAGTATGATATTAAAAGATATTATTTAGCTTTTGAATAATTTATGTTTAAAGTTTAAGATAATAAGTATTTTTTATTATATATATATATTGGATTTAAAGTACTTAAAAAAATTTTTTTAATCTAATATTTGTTTGAGGTTTATTTAAGTTTAAATGTTTTGTATTTTTTAGTTTTAGTTAACCCTGTATTCAGCTCTGGGAAGATGGGGGGAGGGTTTCTGGGAGTGTAGGGAGGCAGTGGGAGAGGGATTTTATTGTAAAATTGCAAAAAAACAAAAAAACCAAATACAATTTACTGAAAACCTTGACAGACAAACCCTGACCGCAACTAAAGAACTTACAACCCAAAAAGCAACAGAAGTGGAACCAAGCAACACCAACATGGAGGCTGTTAAAGACCAACAAATACAGCATACTGAAAACCTAGATAACCAAATAACAACTTTAAAGCCGGACGTGACTCTCTACCTAAACCAGAGGAAACCTGAGGAACAAGATGACCAAATGGTACTGAAGGAGTCACCAGGACAACAGCCTAATGACTATGAATGGACCAGCCTTTCTGGAAAATTGATAACTAGATGGTCTCCCTCGGTTCAAGCAATATGTGCAAGAATAAAGGGAGATTTATCTGATGATTTAAAGGCATTGGTATGGAAGCCTGATTGGCACAAAAAGAAAGCCAGAGTTAGATTTTAAAAAATGGGATTTTTTGATTTATGATAGAGGATCCTAAAGTCTCAACTAATGGGCTAAAGGGAAATTTTTAGATGAAGGGAAATATGATTATTGGATTTAAATACTCTTGTTAAATGATAATAAATAGGGGATTAACTGGCTTAATATTTAGGATCTAGACATATAAAGGAAATGAAAATTAACGATTAGGAATTAGCTTCGAACTATTGTTTAGCCCAAATAATATAGATGATGGACTTGAGACAATAAAGGACACCCAAGTAATGATGTATTAGGATGAGAAATAGAAAATATTTATGAAATAAGATAAGAATATATTTAAGTAAGTAATATGTATATTCTAGATATGATAACTTTTATATAGTGAAATAAAGGAAATTTGGATTACCCGAAATTGAAACACAATGGATATTAAAGGTTAAATTGGAATATTGTAATAAAAAATTAAAAATTAGGTAAAACTTAAAAACAGGATATGGATATGTATAAGCAAAAATATATTGATAAAGGTTTTAATTAACTTTATTATAATTAAAAATCTAAGCCTAAATGTGATATAACAAATGTTAAGGGAAACAGAGAAGGAATTTCTGATGATGTAACTTGAAATATGTACTAAAGATTTTGTTATTGAACCACTGATTACCCAGTCACCACGCTGCTTTCCGAATACTCAATGTAAAATTTGAAAACCAATAAAATTTGTTTAAAAAAAAAAAGAAATGCAACAACCACTATATAGGACAAACAGACAGAAGACTGGCAGAACGCATCCACAAACAACTGGCAGTCAAAAGGCATGATGAAAATTCTTTAATTCTTTAATTAATCAATAGATGGCTGGGAGGCCTGTCTGCAGCTGTCCTAAGGTAAGTGGGTACCACTACCCCCATCATTACCCTAACTTGATTTTTACACGTGCGCCTTGCCCCAAAACTAGAGTTTATTTTGGGGGTAGGGCTTATATTAAGCACAAACGTAAATTTCAAACTGGGACTTATTTTCGGGATAGGTTTTATTTTGGGGAAAACACAATAGTTAGGGTAATGAAACATCTGCAAGAAAACAAGCAAGCTCAGAGAGCACCAAAGACCACATGTCAACCCTGAGCTACAAATATTTTCCTTCATTGGTACAGTAGAATTCAATTGGATACTATGAAGATGGGACCTGGGAAAAAAAAATCTGTACCTTACTTTATCAAAGCAAATAAAATAAAAGCTTTGGTGTATGCATAGGGAATAATTTATTTATCTGTTTACTAATTTTTAAATCGCCCATCTTACCTAAGCGACTCTGGGCAGTTCGCAATCATTGAGCTGAAAAGGACATAACCTGTCTCTAACTTTTTCTGTGGAAAACCTATAAACATAGAGGTACTAATGCTGTATTCTGTCACTAAAAAAGGATATCCTTAGTCCTGGAATAAGATTTATAGTATGTAATAGGTTTTATTTCTTTGTGTATTCATATTCTTTATTAATTTGCTGTTATATGGAATCCATTGGTCTTTCCAAGAAAAAAGTACAAATATTTTAATAACTTTAAAAAAAAATCTAAACATTTGATTCTTTTGTGTAGTGAATTTTTAATCAGGTCTTTTCCCAGGTTTAACAGCTGGGAACTATCTAAAATAAATCTGTGGAAGAGGAATCGGAGCAGACCACATTGGATTAAGAATGGTGCTGGTTTTCAAGATAGTATAAGGTTCTGCCTCAGCTAACACTGCCAAGAAAGCAGAACTCCTGAAACTGGCATCATTTCAAAAGGAACTTTTATTGAGTGAAAGCAAGGCAAGATCTGAATATTTCCCATGTGAATCATTACATTAAAACCCCAGTCTTCAAACCCCTCCCAGGTGCCAACTGCCTAGTCCATTTCCAGCCAATCCACAGGTGTGAAGTTGTTATAGGAACTGGAAGGTGAAAGAGCAATAAAACGCTGTTCCCAGGTATTGCATTTTTTTCCCAACGAAGTAGAGATAAGGCAGATGGCCCCAGGACTTTCCTCCCTGCTTTCACACCCAAAGAGATACATCAAAGGCTCAAAGAAAAAAGCAGAGGAAACACATCCCAAAGCCCATCACTTTCCCCCTCCCAACTGAATGGCAGCGTCCCGGGAATGTTTCACAGGGCCTGACAGATAGTTTCAACTACATGTCCCGTTTATCATATAACTCAAAAGAAAGGCTATATATACTTATAACCTAGGACTGATAATTAGAAATGCACATAATCCCACAAAATCCCATTTTTTGAGAAAGAGATACATGAAACATTCAGTAGGATATGTTTTTTGGCAGAGAATCAGTAATTAATTTTGAATTATAGGACATTTTACATGAATGAACTCAATGTCAATATCTAAAAGAGTATTTATTCAAATAATCATCTTCATTGTCACTTATTTCAATTCCTGTCAAGGAACAGATGAGAAAGAGAGAGAGAGAGAGAGAGAGAGAGAGAGAGAGAGAGAGAGAGAGAGAGAGAGAGAGAGAGAGAGAGAGAGAGAGAGAGAGAGAGAGAGGGAGGAAGAGAAATACTATACCATACTTCACTGGCATAGCATAATGGAAAATAGCAAAGCCAGCACAGGAACCCAGCAGTCCTTATTCCCAGTTAATAATTTTGGAGGTATAAAATCTCCTCCCAAGACTTTCCCCAGATTTTAATTATATAAATATAATTATATAATTATATAATCTAGGAGTTGAGCGCAGATGCTGTTTCATCTATAAATGGATTCTCCCATTGATCTGTATATACCCTGATGATGTTGGCAGTGGCCAACGAAAGCTTGGTCTCTTTTTATTAAAACTTTTATTGTTTTATACTTTCCTGGTAATAATGTTTTGCTGTTTAATATGAATACACGTCAGGAGGGCATCCCGTGATTCCCCAGATCGGGACATACTTCCCAAGGACGAGAAGTGTGTCCCGACCTGGGGAATCATAGGACGCCCTCCTGACTTACGAACACGGGAAGTGGGGGAGGTGGATGGTAACACACGGGTAAGTGAAAGATGCAACGATATACTAATTGATTCTGTAGACGAGGCAAAGTTTTACTGGCCGGGACCTGTCATGAGATCCAGGAGCCGTGTGCAGACACGATTACATTTATAAGCAAGTTCTCCCACCATCCTGTTTATACCCTGACGATGATGGCAGCTTTTAGGCCATCGAAAGCTTGGTTTTATTTATTAAACTTCACTGTTTATATTACCTGGTGTTCACCTTGTTGTTTTTAAATATATATATATATATATATATATATATACACACACATACATAAAATATTACATATAATTTATGTATAAATTAATCATCTCTTAAACAGGTGATGATGATCATTTTAAACCTACGATAAACAATGCAACAATAGACATAATGCTAATTTGACTTTTTGTTTATTTTTTCCTTCTGTCACTTGTGACTGATTCTGTTCATTTTATATATATATAAAGTGTTGAACAAATGTGAGAATGTTATTTTCTGAAAACACTGCATTTAATTTGTGCATGACATATATGGGAAAGCTGAAGTTGTTTAAAGAGCAGTGGAAAAGTCTTAAGATTAGCGTAACATTTTGTGTGGGTAGGGTTTTGGGTTTTTTTGTTTCCTAAAGTCCAAGTGGTAAGTCTATCAGATATTTCCTGCTATTCTTTTGACTTGTAAATACTATTATTGTGCTTTGGAAAGTGAATTGTAGTGTGGAGAAAGATTTATATTTTTTTCCATTTATTTAAGATGAAGACTTAGGAACAAACAGTAACATATTAATACTCATTGAATATGCTATGGGTAAATGTTTTGGATTCCACAACCTTTTCTTTTCACCACTTTCTTCAATGACAAATCATACACTGGGATTTTCTTAAATATATGTTTCTGGCAGAAAAGTTATTAAATGTCAATTCGTACTCTAGTATAACAAGAATTGGCATTTGGCTTTATTGCTATAACTTGCTTTTGAATTTTGTCCAGTATACAAGTGCAGATGTTTTTGTTTTAAAATTCAGCTGTTTCTTTGGCTCCTGAAAATGTATGTCCTGAAATGCAGAATCTGAAACCTAGTGTGTGATGTGTGATATTTACAGCAGGGAGTCTCTGATTGAAAAAGAAGAAGTTGCAAACCAACATAATGATAAAGAGGACCACCCATGCAGAAGACACGTGCAGTGAATATTTCTTTTACTTTAGGAATTCATCTGAATTGCAGTATCTCTCTAGAATTTAACAACAAAGGTAGTAACAATTCACATCTTTCTTTAAAGTTCTGCTTCAAATGCTTGGCAAATCTCTGTGACTTTAATACATTAACTTTATTTGAGAATTGAACAGTATGATTTGGGATAGGTGGATTTATATAACCTTGTTTATCAAAATGTCACAGATACCAGTCTGTTTTTGCTTTGTGATTTAAAAGAAAGTGACTGGAAATATATCTCTATATCCATATGCATCATTCCAGTAAACCCTTAAACAGGTCAGCAAGACTGAGCACAACCTTGGAAAAGCTTTTGAGTTCCAGCCAAGTAAGGTGGATCTCATATAACTGACAGATAGCTTCTCAACATCTGCTATAGATTTCACATTACTACTAAGGTGACCGTGTGATGTAATCTAATAGGCCTTCTTTTAGCTGTAGTGCCAATTAGCAAGAGAAACAAGCAAAAGTGTATTCTGAATCCATTATTATTTAATTGTTATGTGGATAAAACCATCTGGTCTTTAAATAAAAAAGATCAGCCCCCTAAACTGGTAAATCAAGTTCATATCTATACTGGTTTATAAGACCATAATTATATTTTTTTTGTATTATATTTTTTATTAATTTTTTTACACAAGCATAAGTCATTCAATAGTTGGTAAACAGTGTGATGTCTGGGTTACATTTGTAAAAACAGTTCTTAACAATTAATTTCTAGTCTGTATTCCATCTATTAATTTTGTTTACTTTCCTCTTTCGCCGAAACATCCTTTTTTGCAGACATTGCGTTGATACAATTCTTGTTGTTTTAATAAATGACAATTTAGTATATATTCCAATATTCCTAAAAAATAATCATCATATTAATACATTTCTTTTCTTTCCATTCATTTAGATTGCCTTATCTTCAATCCTGTTAAAGTCCTTATTTTAGTTTTTATTTCTCCCACCAAATTCTAAATATTTTTACTGGTAAAGGTTTTCTCAGCAATAAGTTACATTTATATTGACAGACTTGAATTCTATTTTTTCCATATGAGCCATCTCACATTTGTATGTTTTTTGAGTATTAAATATAAGAGTAAAATTGAAAAAAAAAGAGGAAAAGAAGAAGAATTTAAAGGAAATAAAAAATAGAAAAGAGAAGAAAGCAGTAATAACAAAACATAGAAAGTAACTTAAAATATAAATCCCTCCTAGATTAATAGTGTTTATTTTCTCTAATTTCTTATTCTTTTTAATCATAGTTAAGAATATATTTAATCTTTAGACATTCTATTCAATAAATCTAGTCATCTAATCCCTTAATTCTAATTCAAAGCATTGTGTGTGTGTGTCTGTGTGTGTATATGTGTGTGTGTGTGTGTGTATATATATATATATACTTTTCTTGAATTCAGTCACCTTTAAATATCTAAAACATTTCATCCTTCTTAGAGTATTCCAATATTCCTAAACAATAATCATCATATTAATATATTTCTTTTCTTTTCAATCATTTGTGCCTCATTATCGATCCTGTTATATTCTTTAGTTTAGTTTATTTCTCTCGCCAAGTTCTGAATATTCTTACTGGTAAAGGTTTTCTCAGCGATTAGTTACATTTATATTGACTTAATTCAATTTTTTCCATATAAGCCATCTCACATTTTTACATTTCTTAAGTAATGGATATAAGAATAAAAAAAGAGTAGGGAAAAAATTCAATTCAATTTATTCAATAAATCTAGTCATCTAATCCCTTAACTCTAATTCACACACACACACACACACACACACACACACACACACACACTTTTCTTGAATTCAGTCACGTTTAAATATCTAAAAAATTTCATCCTTCTTAGAATGGTGTGTTTCAAATTTTTTCTATTTCTTTAACCATATTCAAACACGTTTCTTTTTTAAATATTCTCTCTGGTATGTCCCATCATCTTTTTTCTTGGTTTCCATTTTAATCTCTTTTCTTTGCCCAGGATCTTTCTTGATCAATGTACTTTGCTGGATCCAAAGGTTTTCACATACGATTGTAGGTGTTACTGTAGATGTGGAAAGTAAATCAATGTCTCTGTCTTGAGCATTTGCCCTCTTCTTTCCATTTAAATCCCTTCTCTTGCTTTCCAGTTTGTTTTGTGATGTTGAAGTGTGAGTTGTCTTTCCTTCCACTTGAATTAAATCATACTCTTCTATTTTGTGAAAGTCCATCTTTAAGTCTTTTCCCTCTAATTTATATTCAATCATCTCTGTTGTGTTCTCCTGGGGATTTTTTTGAAGTGAACTTAAATTGGAAATGAGTTGACTTATACTTTCAAAATTGTTTTGCATTTCTTTGTGGTTTAAAATCATTGTCCTTTAAATGGATTGCAGCATATCATATATTTCCTCTTGTAAAACATCCATTGTTTCTGTAAATATTACTTTATCTGAACAGCTGTGTACTAAAACTTTGAAGGCCACCAGCAAAAGCTTTTTTGCTCCTCCTCCACCAGTAGGTGTCAGTGTCGGATCATTTTCAGTTCCTTCTGGTCTTTTTTTTTCTCCCTAAAGAGTTAGATTCACCGCTTCCAGTAGCCAAAAAGGGGGGGAGAATTCCTCCCTTTTATCACTCTCGGAGGTATTTTTGCTTCTTGGGAGTTCTTTTTTTTTCAGAAAAATAAGTTGGATAGAAAAAATTAGTTCTTACCCAGCTTCAAACACACTGTTTACAATCAGTTTAGGTAGAGCTTCTTTGACTTCCGTTTGCTTGCAGCTAGGGCTAGACAATGAAGTTAGCTAGCCTTTCTTTTGTTGGTTTCTGGGAGGCTTCTCCTGGACTGATCGGAGAGACCACCGTCTCTCCTAGGTCCCTGGAAGTACCTTCCTTCATTGCCACCTCTCCAGGGTGGCTTCTGGCCCATTTAGGGTCCCCAAACAAGAAGCCGATGGTGCTGCTGGCCGAAACAGGAAGTCTATAAGACCATAATTATAATTGTTAATGTTATCACAATCATCAATTCTGTTGAGAAGGGCTATGAAGGCATCATATTTTTGCAAAAAGCATTTATGTCAGAGTGTGCGCAGTCTTATTGTACGAGATAACCCAGAAGTAAATACAGTAACCAGTGGTCTATATTAAATGGTGGTTTATCTTACACTATCTACAATATCATACACCAGGATCAATATACATACATGTGCTAATACAGCAGGATCCAACAAACCACAATTACAGCAGGAAACAGAAGAGAGAGCACACATCTGTGGAGCCTTCCCTTTTATACAAAGCTCTTAAAGAGATACAGATCCTGCTTGCTCTTAAAGAGACACAGACCCTGCTGAGTCATTCCCATTATTATATCTTACATCCTACATTACATCAGCTGGTTAGCTTTTAAATCATTACCTTGACAATTTACTACAAATTAACTATGAAAAAAATAAGGGCATGCACTTGGTAAAGAGTTTTTAACAACTACCCTGTAGATTTGATGGAAAAATGTATTGAACAAGCATCCTGTGTCTAATACTTGGTTTTTGTGATACAATATTTAGTGAAGCCATGTTATCTAATTTTTTTCTTATGCCCAAAGTTCAATATGGTTCCTCTAATTCTTCTGTTGCAAAGTTTGCATTTGTATCCTGTAGAACCTATGCATTATAATAGAAAAGGAATTCTTTTTGTCTACACTATGCAGAGTACTGCATAAAGCACTAGAGCATTGTTTGTTTTTACCTCATTTTATTGTATAATATTTTTCCTCTTCTATTTCCTCTTTTACCTACTTCATTGTAACATATTTAATCAAAATGCTTTGATATGTATGTTGGGCTATGGCTTGTAATAAAGTGCAAGTAAAATTGAAATGGAGTTTTGAGCCTCCATACATACAGTTTTACTAGGAGATCCCATAGGGCAGTGGTTCTCAACCTTTTTAATGCTGTGACCCCCCAACCGGTCGTAAGTCGAGGACTACTCAACCAGCCGTAAGTCGAGGACTACTCAACTGGTGCAGCACCGTTTGCAGAATGGGACTTTTGGTGGGCTCAGCAGGGCAGAGACAGCCTGGACAATTCCTATTGGCTTTGGAAAGCCAATAGAATTGGACTCTATTCAAGAGAGTCTATTCTATTGGCTTTCAAAAGCCAATAGAATAAAAGGGAGTAGCACAGCTAAGGAAAAGGGGAAAAAATGGCGGACTGCGTTGTTTGGCGACCCCCGTGAAATGGTTTTTCGACCCCAAATGGGGTCCCGACCCACAGGTTGAGAACCACTGCTATAGGGAGAATTACTTTCTGATTAATAAGGAAACAAGTTAACTCCAAGGAGACATGGGTGTCATTCATTTAATGAAAAAAACATTACAAATGCAGGCTCCGAAATGCAACATAGCAGCTTTGATATACAAGATGTGTCAAGGCTCTCATAGTTATTCCATCAAGCTGACAAGACACTTCACTGTGGAAGGAAAGAGAGATAAACACTATACATCCATGTATCTACTTTCTCTGTTCTAGGCCTTCATTCTATAAGGATTTGATAATAACTTGGCACCATAACAAGAATTCCATACTTACCAGACCCTTCAAGGCAATATGAAAATATACATGCGAAGCCACGTGATGAAATAATTATAACACAGTATAATTAATACAGGTTAAATTCTTATTCCAAATCACCATGATGTTAACACAAACATTTCTTAGTTTCTGGAAGTGTTTGATGTTTGTTGTAATCTATTGTGAAATACAACATCCAAGTGTCAACCTTTAAGAAATTGTCTGCCATTCTTGAGGAGGAAGCTAGGCTTCATTCTTCCTTGAACTGTTGAATGGGGTTAATGTCAATAAAAGCAGAAATAATACTAAGTTGTTAACAACTAAATCTGTGGGCCTTTAG
Source organism: Crotalus tigris (assembly GCF_016545835.1). Taxonomy (NCBI): domain Eukaryota; kingdom Metazoa; phylum Chordata; class Lepidosauria; order Squamata; family Viperidae; genus Crotalus; species Crotalus tigris. Next base: position 2,057,763 of record NW_024100112.1, on the reverse strand, counting down.
ACAGAAATTGCTGAGAGGATTCACACTTCTGCAAGTTTGAAGAACAGGGAAGGAAAGAATTTTATTACCAGCATAGCTAGTGCTATATCAATCCAACCTCCTGCTTAAGCAGGAGACCCTATAACATTTCTGACAAGTGGCTATCCAGTCTCTTCTTGAAAGCCTCCATTGATGAAGCACCCACAATGCTGAAGGCAAGCTGTTCTATTGGTTGATTGTTCTCACTATCAGAAAATTTCTCTTTATTTCTAGGTTGAATCTCTCCTTGATCAGTTTCCATCCATTGCTCCTTGTCTGTCTTTCGGTGCTTTGGAAAATAAAGCACCCCCTCCTCTCTGTGACAGTTGCTTAAATATTGGAACACTGGAACACTGCTATCATGTCAGCCCTGGTCCTTCTCTTCACTAGACTAGCCATGTCCAGTTCTTGCAACTGTTCTTCATATGTTTTAGTCTCCAGGCCCCTAATCACCTTTGTTGCTCTTCTCTGCACTTTTCTAGAGTCTCAACATCTTTTTTATAGCGTGGTGATCAAAACTGGATGCAGTACTCTAGGTATGGCCTTATTAGGGCTTTATAGAGCAGTACTCACATGATCTTGATTCAATCCTTCTGTTAATGAAACATTTTTGGCATTTTTGGCTTTTTTGGCTGCTGCCACACATTACAGGCTCATATTTAGTTGATTGTCTACTAGGACCAAGATCCCTCTCACAGTTACTGCTATTAAGCCAGGTTTCACCTAATCTGTATTTGTACTTTTGATTTTTCTTGCCTAAGTGTAAGACTTTACTTTTCTCTATGTTGAATTTTATTTGTTAGATAGAGCCCATTGTTCAAGTCTATTGGGATCCATGTGGATTTTAAGTCTATCATCTATGGTGTTGGCTAATTCTGCCAGTTTAGCATCATCTACAAATTTGGTAAGTTCCCCTTCTTTCCCTCATCTAAGTCATTTATGAAGATATTGAAAAGTACTAGGCCTAATACAGAATCTTATGTTACTCCTCCATGTAGATGTAGTACCATTAAGGTCTACTCATTGAATATGGTTTGTCAGCCAGTTATAAATCCATCTGGTGGTGATGCTATCTACAATATCACACTTTTTTCTAGCTTACTAAGAAGTAGATTGTGATCCACTTTGTCGAATGCCTCACTGAAGTCTAAATATATTACATGTCTACAACATTTTGCTGGTCTACTAATTTGTCAAAGAATGAAATAAGATTGGTTTGGCATGATCTGTTTTTAACAAACTCATGCTGACATCTAGTTACAACTTTATTTGTTTCTAGATGTTTGCAGATCAGTTTTTTGATTATTTTTTTCAGTATCTTCCCAGGTATTGATGTTAGGCTGATTGGTCTGTATCTTTCTGGGTCAGTTTCCCGCTCCCCCCCCTTTTTTTTTGAAGATGGGAACTATATCAGCTCTTTTTCAATCCTCAGGGAGTACCCCAGTGCTCCAAGATTTTTGAAAGATATGGTACAATGGTTATGAGATAACATATGCCAGCTCTTTCAGAAATCTTGGGATGTAATCTATCAGATCCAGGTAATTTATATTCATCAACATCAAACAGGAGTTCTCTTACCATTTTCTTGATTATTTTAATTTTTATTTCTAGTCTCTGTCTTTTTCAGTTATGTTTTTGATAGGTTGTGCTATAATTTCTTTTTGCGTGAAGACTGATGCAAAGAATGAGTTAAGCAGCTCTGCTTTCTTTCTACTGCCTGTTACTTCCTTGCCATCTTCTCTCTTTATGATTTAATGTATGTTGCAGCTCTCTGAAAGATTTTTTTGCCATGTCAACTATTTTTGCCTTGATAAGAAAAGTCCCTACACTCATTCAGTATAATAGCTTATTGTCTCTGCTGTTGGAAGTAAGATTTAATAACATTTTTGTACAATTTTGCCCATCCATAAAGGAAATAAAATAAATTTTATAATGCTTCTATACTGTTTTTGACACAGATATTCAAGCTGATAATACTTAAAAATGCCTTTACTAATTCATAGAGATTATAACTTATAGGAAGAGCATATTTTCTCTTTTTTGCTGATCAACTATTAGAAGATCTCCAAAAGGACCAGCAAATTCTTTCATGTCTCCATTGCTATTCAACCTTTAATAATGTAATTTTAGCCATTTTCATTTGCACTTTCAATATATTATTTTAGTTCATAGTGTTTGATAAGATATAACAAATTTTCTTTGGTTTTGGTCCTTGATGATAAATCTATAAATTATTTCCCACATGTTTTTAAGCCTATCATAAAATATGTTTATTTGGAATGGGCAATAGCTTTAAAATAAGGAAAAGTGCCAATAAACCTCAGCAGATGTAAAATCTCAGCAGTTGTTCCTTTTTAAAACTAATAACCACAACAACTTACTTACAGCTTGGTACCCAATAAAGTGATTCAAAAAAGACCAAGAAGTAGATTAAAATAAAGTCCTCCTTGGGATTTTGCCAGAAACTCACACCCAAAAACCTCTAGACTCAGATAAAAAGGTAAGTATTAAGGAGTATAAAAAAGGAAATAGGAAAATAAGGAGCTATTTTTAAAATAAAGTAAACATTAAACATTTGTTAATCTACACTATGCAGAACAGGAAATAGCAGCCAATGGCATTCCAAATAATACTGAATTTCAGCACTTAGACAACTAGCCAATAGTAAAAAATACTACGAGATATTAAACATATGTGTTGGATCAGAAATTGTCTTCTCTTGACTTAAAGGGAGATGCAATTTATGAAACACAATGCCTAGTACCTATGGATGTTCACAGAATAAGTTCATTTACAAAACTGAAGGGAATCTTGTTATAACTGACCTGGGGTTGGGTAGAGTAGCCACTTGACCTATATCATGAATCTGAAGAGTCTGAATATCCATGGGAATACTCATTTATTATCTTTTGGAATGAAAAGCAAAGTACTAATTAAAAAGAAGAGGTTAATTAACCAACATACAGTATAGATAATTTTCGGATAGATGTTAAAATACTAAATTAGATACAAGATAATTTAGCATAGACAACTAAGCATTTATATCTATTAGGAATAGGCTAGGAAGTGACAAGCAGTTGGGTCCAATCAGTTCCTTTTCATACTGATTCAGGCCTGGTTATAGACTGAGATAGCAATTGATAACACTTGTAGATGACTTCTGGCAGGTTCCATATGGAGGCAGTGCATCTATTCTGGCTCTTCTTGATCTCTCAGTAGCATTTGATGGTCCAGAATATAGTAGTGTGGATAGTTTTTTTTTGGGGGGGGGGTCTTGTATAAGGTGATCAACTTTTTTACAATGAAAAGGAGGACACAAATAAATTGAAGAAAAAATATCGTAAATAAAAGAAACATTTTATTCATTGCAACAATAATACAGAATACACTATAATATGATAAATGCAGAGTGGGCCCCGTGGCTCCCAAAGCACCAGCTGCGCTGGCTCCGGTCCCGGGGGGCAGCCCGCCATCAACACACCCCACCTGCAGCCACCCCGTCAGCACCACCATCCACCCTGCGCAGCCCTGTGTAGAGCGGGCCCCATGGCTCCCACAGCACAGGGGGCAGCCGGCCACCACCGCTCCTCACACCCCCACCCGCAGCAGCCCCGCCGCCCCTGCCTCTTGCGCCCACAGCCATTATTGCCCTAGCAGGGCTGAAGATCAAGAGAAACTTACTGTGGTGTCGCTGCTCCAGTCTCCTCCAGACATCTTCGGGACTAACTAGGAGATGGTGTAGTAGGGTAGCAGAGAGGGGTGCAAAGTTCCTGCCAATTTGCCTTCGCTGCAGACAACTTGCATGTGCAAAGTTTGCTGGCCGCGCTCAGCAGCAATTCCTATTGGCTTTCGAAAGCCAATAGGGGGAGTAGCACAGCTCATGCAAAAGTTGAAAAAAAAACCATCAAAAAAAGGTGCCGGAACGCCATTCTGAGCATTCTATGACAAAAAAAACCCTGCAGATTAGTCTTCAAATATCAAAAAGGAGGACATATAGGAGGACACTTTTCGAGGGAGGACAGAACTTACAAAAGGAGGACTGTCCTCCCTAAAGGAGGATGGTTGGTCACCTTAGTCTTGTAACCCTCTATTAAACAAAGTAATCTTGCTGGACCTGTGAATCATGCCTTCTTGTGGCAATGCCTATCTGGAAGAACAGTATCCGCTTAGAGATCCAATGGCCCCAGCTTTGTTAGCCTTCTTCAAGGATCTGAAGGCCTGGCTGTTTCCTCAGGCATTTAAGCCAAAAATGAAGAGATTTCTGTTATTAAAATGATTTTATGATTGAAATTATCATTTACCTCAGGTATCATGAGCTATTGTGTTTAACTGCTGAGTTTTTAATTAACTGCCCACAGTCACTATAATCAGAAGAATAGCCATATAAATTATTTAAATGAAGTAAATGTAAATCAATAAATGGCAGTTGTCGGGCCGTAGGAGAGGCCGTCGGCTTACTTACCCCAGAGAAGCCTCTACCGCATGGAACGGCGTCCGACCGGCCCGACATCCGGCTGATCAGTGCGCATGCGCAGAAGCCATTCTGACGCCCAGACCGGCCCGACAACTAGCTGGCCGGCGCGCATGCGCGGAAGCCATTCCGACGCTCGGATGGAGATGCTGGAGCCGCACATGCGTAAGGAATACCCTGGACGGCATGCCGCATGCGCAGTCGGTAACCCTGACTGTGAGGACAAGCCGCGTTTGCTAATGGCGGCTGGTAAGCTATAGAAGCATCGGGAAGCGGCCGAAGCGTCGGGAAGCGGCCGCGGCGCCGGGATGCGTTAGGGGGCTGCTGCTGCAGGTCATGGTAATCGGATGTATTACCATATAGGGGCGTTGGGCGGTCCGGATGCGGGTGGCGGCGCATGGGTGGTAGAATGGGTGTGGGTTAGGCGGGGTCTTGTGTTAACTGTATAAAAGGGCCATGAGTGTAATGGCTGTCAGTGCTGACTTTAATTCATTACTTTACTAAATAAAATTTGAAAGTTCTTCGTTCCTGACGTGGTGAGTTTGATTCAGTTAATTGTGTGTCAAGACGAGGCAACAGTAAGTCAGCACTCCCTAAATTTCTTCCTTGGAGTAACCGTGGAGCAGACCGAGGGCAGCATGGCGGAAGGGGTGCAAGATGCCGGTTTGGCTGAAGATACTCCTGAGCTGGCTGAGGGCCAGGGCTCGTTAGTGGATCCCAGTGCAGTGGTGGAGGGCCTGGTGGTGCGCCCGAAGGAAAAGAGTATCCCGCCAGCTGTGGATGTGGACCCTGGAATTAAGCAGAGGCCAGTAGTGACCCAGGCGGCTGGATGGTGGCTGAGTCCCACCCTGCAACGTGAGGACATTGATCGTCCATCCATGCTGAGTGATAGAGACTCTGCTGTCGGTTGGAGGGAAAGGAGAGTGGTCAGTGACGAGGAGGGAGATTGGAGTTACTCCACTGCTCCTGGACAGTACACCCTTGATGTGTTAAGGGCTAGGTTTGGGGAAACCGGGTTCCTTCCCAAACAAGGGGTGGCCTCCTGGCGCCCTATTGATTCGTCCAGCTTCCATTTGGCCAGCCCACAGCTGAGGGTGTCAACAGCGCAGCCGGAGCAAGGGGGACATGGAGGTGTGCGAACGGGACCTGCACATGCCACCCGTACCACACCTGTTTCCCTGCCCTTGGGACCTGGGGATCTGGGCCGACAATATAATATGGCTGGGGGACAACCTGGTGGCCAACCGGCTTTGGTGTGGCCTACGGGTATACCATGGGTTCCTCCGTCTCTTGGTATTACCTTTGACGGTGATCCTGACAAATTGGCCATGTTTTTAGGTCATGTGTTGAACCATTTAGACTGCTTTGCAGCCCATTACACCTCCCAGTGGGCCATAGTAGTGGCAGTGACTGCCCATCTGCAAGGTGAGGCAGCTTCCTGGGCAGCAGACCTGTTTGGAGATCACGCTAGTGAGCTGGTGGACATAGGTTCTTTTCTGGAGGCCCTGAGAATTCAGTTCGAGGATCCTACTAGGGCCCAGAGAGCGGAGGCAGAGATAGTAACTTTGAGACAGGGGGGAAGACTGGTAAGGGAGTTTATTAGGGAGTTCCAGCGGATGGCAGGCCGATTAAGATCTTGGCCTGAGAAATTGCTGGTGCATCACTTCCGGCATGGACTTGATGTGGAGCTCCGTCAGGCTTGTCTAGTGAGGGGGGTGCCGGCTCGTCTACACGAGTGGTATAAGACGGCTACCGAACTCTATGCTGGGTTGCAGGAGATACGGCCAGGTGCACCCGCTCTCCTTACGGCATCCATTCAGCAATCAACCAGTAAGCCGAGGGCTTTGGGAGTTCCAGCACAACCAGTTCCACCGGGAGCGTCAAGGGGAATATTCCGCTGTTTCAGATGTAATAAGCCGGGTCACAGGGTGGCCCAGTGTCCAATATCATCCGGACGGGGAATCTCTTCGGGACAGTCCAGTCTAACGACAAGAAGACAGGAGGCCACGCCGTTTCGGGGAACAGATCAAATGAGAGCTTTGCAGGATGAAAGCAGCACACCCTATGGGCCTTCACCGACAGCAGCGGTGCCAACCTCAGAAGTGGTGTCTGACAAGTATGATCGGGAAGATCCGGAACAGGATCCCATGGTAAGTAGTCCAGTGGTACCATTCACTATACCAATCTTCCTGACCAATTGCAAATCTGGCCAACGCATAGCGTGTAAAGCGTTAATAGATTCAGGGTGTACCAGGTGTTTAATTAGTAGGAAAGTGGCAGAGGAGTTGGGCCTTCGATTGATCAAGTTGTCCCGACCGATCAATTTCGAACAGGTGGATGGATCCTTGCTAGGCGGGGCGCCTGTTTCTCAAGTAAGTGAACTGGTACGGCTAGAGATGAGGGATCATTGGGAGTTAGTACGTTTTATTGTAATTCCCTTAATGACCGAAGAAGTGATCTTGGGGTTGGCCTGGCTCGACAAATGGCAACCGGTTATCTGGTGGGCGGGTGGATACCGCCGTATGAGATTGGTTATAGGTCCCAGGCCTCTGGACAAGGCTCAGGAGAAGCCACATATACAATCACCACCTGCCAAGCCATTAGGTAAAGAAAGGATCAAGGTGGCGGTGGAAGCTAGTGAAAAGGAACGATTGTTCCCTGTGGAATATGAAGATTTGAGGGACGTGTTTAGTGAGCAGGAGTGTGATGCGTTGCCGCCACACCGCTCTACCGATTGTGCGATAGATATCATACCGGGGGCAAAATTGCCAAAACCCCGGATGTACCCTATGTCTCCCAAGGAGTTGGAGGAACTAAGAAGATATATTGATAAAAACTTGGGGCGCGGCTTTATACAACCGGCCCGGTCTCGGATTGCGGCTCCTGTGATATTTCAGGGAAAGAAGGATGGAGGACTGAGGCTGTGCGTGGATTTTAGGGGGTTGAATGTGGTATGCGCTGAAAACATGTACCCATTACCTTTATTGAAAGACATGTTAACCCATCTATCCCAAGGACGGATATTTACTAAACTTGATCTCAGGGAAGCATACTATCGCATCCGCATAAAACCAGGAGATGAATGGAAGACCGCGTTTAACTGTCCTTTAGGGAACTTCCAATTCACTGTCATGCCATTCGGATTAAAAGGAGCACCTGCAGTATTTATGCAAACCATTAATGCGGTATTGCACGAACATTTATATCGCGGGGTGTTGGTGTACCTTGATGACATTTTGATATATTCTAAGACCATGGAAGAGCATATACGGGTGGTTAGGGAGGTCTTACACAAACTCCTCCAGGCCCAATTGTTCGTGAAACTCTCAAAATGTGAGTTCCACAAGACCCGTATTGAATATTTAGGGTACAGAATATCCGCCTCAGGGATAGAAATGGATCCAGCAAAGGTGAAAGCAGTACTTGAGTGGCAGGCTCCCAGGACGAGACGCCAATTACAGAGCTTTCTGGGGTTCGCGAATTTTTACAGGCAGTTTGTTCCTGATTTTGCACAGGTGGCCTTGCCACTTATGGAATTATTAAAAACACGGAATTCTCCTGTAAAGGCACGAACTAGCCAGGCATTGATGTGGTCCAGGGAAAGTCAGGCCGCGTTTGAACATTTAAAAGCTTTGTTTGCCAAAGAGCCCATCCTCATACATCCAGATCCTGATAAACAGTACATCGTCCAGGCAGATGCAAGTGATGTCGCTGTGGGGGCTGTGTTATTACAGCGAAACAACAAAGGCGAGTTACAGCCCTGTGCGTATACTTCACGCAAATTAACCGAGATGGAGAGGAGATGGGCGATATGGGAGAAGGAGGCCTTTGCTATCAAATGGGCCTTGGTAACGTGGCGACATCTTTTGGAAGGGGCTAAACAGGAGATAGAAATATGGACGGACCATAAAAATCTAGCGGTACTGCAATCGCCCCGACGTTTAGCCCCGAAACATGTGAGATGGGCGCAATATTTTAAACGATTTACATTCCAGCTTAAATACGTTCCTGGGGGTCCAATTTCTTGGCGGACGCTTTATCTAGATTGCCCCAGTATGAGAGCCAAAGGGAGGAGCTGGTGCAGGCTATATTACCACCATATACACAGGGAGTAGGTAGGGTAAGCACCCCTTCTGATATAGGAAATATTGAGGTAGAGTTAAGGGCGGCAGTACCGCGGGACCTGTGGTACAAGGAACATAGTAATTTGTTGACTCATAGAGACGGGTTGGCGTGGTACGGAGTGAAATTATATGTACCACAGGAGTTGAGGTCCAAGGTTCTTCAGCGATGTCATGATGCAAAACTGGCGGGACATTTCGGATTTGTTAAAACGTTACACTTGATCAGGCGCCAATTTTGGTGGCCTACTTTACGAAAGGATGTAGAACACCATGTGAAATCATGTCCTATGTGTGCTACATGCAAATCTAGGCCAGGAAAGCCAGTAGGGTATCTGCAGTCAGTGGCCGATCCGGAACATCCATGGCAGGATATCGCCATGGATTTCATTGTGGAACTTCCAAGGAGTAAGGGATATACGGTAATTTGGACGGTAATCGATTTGTTCTCAAAACAAGCACATTTCGTTCCGTGTAGGAAGTTGCCAACTGCACAAAAATTGGCCATGTTCCTGACACATGTATACCGCATTCATGGGGCTCCCCGGCGGATAATATCAGATCGGGAGGTTCAGTTTACCGCACGGTTTTGGAAAGGCTTCACCGCCTTGTTAGGGTCGTCACAGGGGCTTAGCACTGCGTACCACCCTGCCACCAATGGGGCCGCAGAATGGGCCAACGCAGCAGTAGAGCGGTATTTGAGAAGCTATGCGTCCTACCAGCAAACCAATTGGGCTGACCTGTTGGTGTTCGCAGAAGTAGCGTACAACAACGCGATGCACACTAGTACAGGTTATACACCATTTAAGATAGTGTCCGGGAAAGATTTTGTTCCCATACCGGAGTGTCGGAATATGGAGACGCAGAGATATATTCCACAAGAATGGGTCCAAAGGGTTTCCGGAGCATGGACGGCTGTAAAAACAGCGCTGGTAGAATATAGGCGGAAAATGAAAGAGCAGGCAGACAAAAAACGGCAGCCCTGCAAACCGTTCGTTGTGGGTCAATTCGTTTATTTGTCCACCAAATATCTGAAGCTGAAAGTTCCATGCAGAAAATTAGGACCTAAATACATTGGCCCGTTTAAGATTGTTAAGATCGTTAATCCAGTCACTGTATGGTTACAGCTACCCCGGATGTTGGGAAAAGTACATCCGGTGTTTCATTGCAGCTTGATAAAGCCAGTTTATATGTATCAAAAAGAAACTGAACCAGGCCCTGTTGGTAATGGTGATTATGAGGTACAGGAAATACTCGACTCCTGTATTAAGAGAAATAAATTGTATTATTTGGTTAGGTGGAAGGGTTACCCTTTATCTGACGCTACGTGGGTACGGGTAGATGACGTAAGGGCCCCTCGATTGGTTAAACACTTCCATGCCCACAATCCTGAGAAACCGAAGCCAAGTACGGCAGGGGAGGTTGGAAGGGGGGCGAAGGAAACGATATAACATGTCTTCTCTTTATCCTAGGGGGAGCCCTTGTGAAAGGGGGGCAGTATGTCGGGCCGTAGGAGAGGCCGTCCGGCTTACTTACCCCAGAGAAGCTTCTACCGCATGGAACGGCGTCCGACCGGCCCGACATCCGGCTGATCAGCGCGCATGCGCAGAAGCCATTCTGACGCCCAGACCGGCCCGACAACCAGCTGGCTGGCGCGCATGCGCGGAAGCCATTCCGACGCTCGGATGGAGATGCCGGAGCCGCACATGCGTAAGGAATACCCTGGACGGCATGCCGCATGCGCAGTCGGTAACCCTGACTGTGAGGACAAGCCGCATTTGCTAATGGCGGCTGGTAGGCTATAGAAGCATCGGGAAGCGGCCGAAGCGTCGGGAAGCGGCCGCGGCGCCGGGATGCGTTAGGGGGCAGCTGCTGCAGGTCATGGTAATCGGATGTATTACCATATAGGGGCGTTGGGCAGTCCGGATGCGGGTGGCGGCGCATGGGTGGTAGAATGGGTGTGGGTTAGGCGGGTTCTTGTGTTAACTGTATAAAAGGGCCATGAGTGTAATGGCTGTCAGTGCTGACTTTAATTCATTACTTTACTAAATAAAATTTGAAAGTTCTTCGTTCCTGACGTGGTAAGTTTGATTCAGTTAATTGTGTGTCAAGACGAGGCAACAGCAGTATTCTTAATTCAGCTCTTAATATACAAGTAATTATATTAAAATGTTAACAACTTATTTTTAATATTGTTTCATTCTCTTCTTAATATCTTGAGGATAATGCTTACATTTCTTTTGTGCACTTTGCATATTTATTTTGCCTTTTCCTTTGATTCTTTCCAGAGACATATCCTTGATACTTTATATATTTTTCTGTTGTGTAAGATCTAAGTCAATGATGAGAATAAACTTGAACATTCTTTTAATCAAATAATTTTAAAGAACTTAGGAAATTTGGTTGGTGCCAAGGAATGTGTGGATAGCATGTTGAAGGCCCACGTAGCAGAAAATAAGGCAATCATTCAAGTATTAAGGGATAAAATTATACTGCTGTTCTAACCCATTGGAGTTTCAACTTCCTTGTTTATGAAATATGTAATACATGCCTTACCTAGCCCACCTGATATTACTTTCCCTCAACATTCTTTCCCTGCCCCCAACTGGTTATTTGAGTGCTAATTTGAACAATTACACTACTGTATACAATCAAGCCCAATATATTTTATAGTATTATCAGTTTTAGGATTCTATTTAGACAAGGTCCATCAATTTATACAAGCAGAAAAAGCAATCTGAGCAGTTTTCACTAAACATTATGTGGTTTATTAGCAGAAACTGAAGTTAATTAAAATGGATTTTGATTTAATTCACTGGAGGAATTGGATTATGTAATTGATAGAATCGTAATTTACTGAATATGATAAAAGGCTAATTTGTTAAGTTATCAAAATGAGGATAGGAGACTCAAAACTTACTCCCTGACATGGGTTGGTGATCAGAAAAGAGACTATATTAAATGCCCCCCCAAAGAATAGTGGCTTGAATCTGTGAGTATTTAGAGACAGAAAATCAGATAGAAAATAAATATACACAATTCAAATAAAGTATCCAATTTCATTACTATTGGTTACTGTTGTTTCCTGAGCCTGCTTTTGCAGGCTCAGGACATTGCTATGGTCCCGGGCATTTGCAAGCTTCCCAGGACCAGACTGAGCGGTGCCAGCCTAGCGCGCATGAGCGAGGCATGAAAGCGTGCCAATTTCCCTGTAACCGTTTTGCCCAGGGATCCGGTCATAAGATAAGAGGCCTGTGAGCCTCAGAGTTTGTTGTTGGAGTGAGCAGAGAGAAATAAAGAGCTGTTGTTTACAGAATATGTGCTCTTCATTTGCCATTAAACCAAGGACTTAACACTTGCAACGATGATGGGATGACTTGCAAGCTTAAAGAAGAAAAGCTGTAAGACTTACCTAAGGAGTCCTTGAGGAAGGGAAGATGGCATTAAACTCAGCGTCTTGCCTGCCAGTACAGCGTCGCTGGAGGTAAGCTCGGCTGATAGACTTCTTCCCAGGCTTAGAAGTAAGGATGGCGAAGATAGGTCATTTGTCCGAATTTGATGTTGCCCACCCAGAGAGATGGGAGTCCTATGTTGCTAGACTAGAAAATTACTTTAGGGTGAACCAAGTCAGAGAAGATGGCTTGAAGGCTGCAACCCTGTTGTGTGTCTGTGGTCAGGACACATTTGAAATTGCGGAAAATTTGGCGGCTCCTGCTCCTCTAGAGTCTGTAACGTACACAGACTTTAAAAAGTTATTGAAAGATCATTTCCAGCCCAAGATATCTGTCATTGCATGGAGACACACGTTTGAACAGAGGGACAAGAGGGCAGGTGAAACAGCCAAGAAATTCATTGCAGCTTTGAGAAAAGCAGCCAAACCCTGCGAATTCAAAGATTTGGAAGAAAGGCTGAGAGACCGTTTTGTACGCGGGTTAAGGAACAGAGACTTACAACAGAGACTCTTTGCAAAAGAAGATATTTCATTCCAAGATGCTTTGAGAGAGGTGACGGCTGAGGAGGCAGCAGGTGGGGTGGTCAAGAATATGCGGCCCATCAGGAACAACCCAGAAGCAGTCTCCGTGCACCATGAGGGCGTCCAAGAAGGCTTGGAGGAAGATCCTGAAGAAGAGGTGGATCGCCTTTACCAGTCCACGGAAAGGAAGCAGAAGGAAGGCAAAGAGAAAGCTCCAGCTGCATCCAAATGCTTCGGGTGTGGAGGTTGCCATAAGAGAGCCGACTGCAGGTTCCGTTCTGCCATCTGCAGTGTGTGGCAGGCAAGGCCATATAGCATCCATCTGTTTGGGTTGCCAGAAGGTACAATCTCAAGAAGAATTGTGTCTGAAAGGTACCAGGGTCCTCAGCCAAAACAGGGTGGGTTTCTGCGCGTCACGCAGAAGTATTTGCAGAACAGGCACACACAAACCCCTTAAAAAGAAGCTGTCACTTAAGGTCAGGCTGCAAGGGGTTCCTTTAGTCATGGAGCTGGACACTGGGTCCGCTCTTTCAATCATTTCCATTCATACATTTAGAAAGATTTGCAACAGCAGTGAGTTCCAGACCAAACTTAGGCCATCCAACATAATCTTAACAGATTTTCAAAATTCCAAGGTGTGTGTAAAGGGGGAGGCCACCCTTACAGTGCAGCACAAGGATTTTGAAGGTCCATTGGATGTGTTGGTTGTTGGGGGTGAACAAACGAGCCTTATAGGACTTGATTGGTTTGAGGCCTTGGGAATCCAGGTTACTGGGCTGCAATATTTGCAAACATTGGGCCTACCAGAAGTCTGCGAGAAGTTTGCAGATGTGTTTAATCCACAGCTTGGGTCCTACAAGGGGCCTCCAGTTTCATTGAGGCTTGACCCTACCATCACACCCATTAGGGTTAAAGCTAGGAGAGTACCTTTTGCACTAAAGGGTAAAATTGATGCTGAGCTGGATAAGTTGATCCAGCAAGGCATTTTAGAGCCTGTAGATTCAAGTCCATGGGAAACTCCCATAGTCATGCCTCTCAAGGCTAATGGGGACATACGCATATGTGCAAACTGCAAGTGCACACTAAACAAGGCACTGCAACAGCACGCGTACCCCATACCAGTAGTCAGCCATATTTTGGCCTCCCTCAAAGGGGGGCGAGGTTTTGCAAAGCTCGATCTCGCACAGGCATATCAACAGTTACCTGTTGATGAAGCAGCTGCTGAAGCACAGACCATTGTAATGTATAGGGGTGCATTCAAGGTCAAGGGACTGCAATTTGGGGTAAATGTAGCCCCTGGCATATTCCAAAGTGTCATGGAGAGTACACTTAGGGGTATTCCTGGAGTTTGCCCCTATTTTGATGATGTCCTTATTGCTAGAGAATCTACTCAGAATTTAGCAGAGAGGTTAAGGGCTATTTTGCTTCATTTCCGAAGAGCAGGCCTAAAACTAAAAAAAGACAAGTATAAGATAGGAGTCACTTCTACAGATTTCTTAGGATTCAGAATAGATGCCCAAGTATTCACCCTGCTGAATCTAAATTGAAAGCTATACAGCAGGCTCCTAGCCCCAAGTCTAAAAGTGAACTGCAGGCTTTCCTAGGCCTCTTGAATTTTTACAATGCTTTTCTACCTCACAACGCTGCTGTAGCAGAACCACTACATAGGCTTTTAGACAAGCAGGCAGCTTGGCAGTGGACAAAAGTCCACGAAAAGAGCTTCAATGAGGTCAAGGGCTTGCTAACGTCCAATGATGTGCTTGCACATTTCAATGAACAATTACCTGTCTGCATCGCCTGTGATGCATCTCCTTATGGGGTGGGAGCTGTACTTAGCCACTTGAGGGCTGATGGAACTCAGGTTCCTGTGGCATATTATTCTAGGACTCTGTCTTCTGCTGAGCGTAATTACGCTCAAATAGACAGGGAAGCATAGGCCATAGTAGCTGGAATTAAGAAATTCCATGATTTTTTATATGGCCGACATTTCACGGTCTACACAGACCATAAGCCTCTGATGGGGTTGTTTACAACCAACAAACAAGCCCCTCATATTATTTCCCCTAGAATGCTGAGGTGGTCTATATTTTTGTCAGCATATGATTATTCATTAATTCACAAACCTGGTAAGGAAATGGGCCACGCTGATGGCCTAAGCAGACTACCTCTGAAGCAGACCCTGCTCTTGCCATCAATATTCTCTCCATTCAGGAGTTGCCTGAATCTCGCCTCAATGCCAGGGATGTGGCTGCAGAAACTGCCACAGATCTCACACTTACACGTGTGCTTTCATGGGTTTTCTCTGGATGGCCTGACAGAAGTCCTGGTACTGAGTTCCAAAGCTTCTGGCTCAAGAAGCATGAGTTATCCACCTTTAAGGGTTGCCTGTTGTGGGGCAGCAGGGTAGTTATCCCTGCCTCCTTGAGACTGAGAATCTTGGTCTCTCTACATGAGGGTCATCCTGGCATTGTCAGGATGAAAGAGCTTGCGCACAGCCATCTGTGGTGGCCTGGGCTCAACAAGGCTATAGAGGCTCAGGTGCATGGGTGTCACTTGTGCCAGCACTTACGGCCAGAAATGCCTCAGGCCCCTGTGCATAGGTGGGAGGAAACACAATCACCTTGGTCCAGAGTGCACATAGATTACGCTGGGCCCTTTCAGGGGCAATTCTTCTTGGTCCTTGTTAATAGCCATTCAAAGTGGCTAGAGGTTATTCCTGTTTCCTCCACTACTACTGCCAGGATAATTTAGGTGTTGAGAGGCATTTTTGCAGCACACAGCCTTCCAGATGTTCTGGTTTCAGATAACGGTCCTCAATTCACTTCTTCTGAGTTCCAGGCATTTCTCCAAGCCAACATGATCCATCACGCGACTTCGGCTCCTTTCCACCCATCCACCAACGGTATGGCTGAGCGTATGGTATGCATCACCAAGGATGCCCTCAAGAAACTGACTTACGGTGACTGGCATCACAGGTTAGCAGATTTTCTTCTTGCACACTGCACCACACCTTGTTCATCCACTGGAAAGAGTCCAGCTGAACTCCGCTGGGGTTGCAGACTAATAACTAAACTTGATAGATTGCACCCTGATTGGGTGGCGCCTTCAGTCTCACAGCCACGGGCACCTAGGTGTTTGCAAGTGGGTGCTCCGGTTTGGACCCGGAACTATGGGCCTTTGGATTCCAGCTGTGGTCTGCAAGGTCTCTGGACCTTTGTCCTATGAGGTGTTCTTGAGCGACAGCTGCGTTCTCCGGCGGCACATAGATCAGCTGTGTACGAGACTGGACTCTTCCTCTTCCGCTCCTGATTCTTCTCTGGGGGGGGGGAGGAGGGTTATAGTGTACATGTTGAAGGTTGCTGTCAGCAGTCAAGGGCAGCTGAGGAGGCCGGGGAAGGCCCCTCTCAAGGTTCCGCAAGTGTGCCCAACAGGAATTCATGGGGACAAGGAACAATGCCCACACCATTACTTACTCCAGCCAGGGAGTCACTCAGGGGGTACCCACACTATTCACACACACACTACAGCACTCCACACAGGGAGACTAACCAGGGGTATCCAAACAAATCAAAGTCTACAAGAGAACTGGCATCAACCCAAGAAAACTGGCCCAATTCTGCAATTGCTCCCAGAAGAAAGTCACTGGGAAAAGAGGTAGACAGAGAGGCAAATCCTGACTCTGGTACCTCTGGCACAGAATGGGGGACCATAGGGTATTGGGGCACTGCAGCTACCCCGGACAACCCTTCTGCTGGCCTTGGGAATGAGGGACTGTGTTCCCAAGGAGGGTCCATTGTGGACCTGGAGAATACCACAAGTCCACGAATTACTGAGTGGGACTCAGAGAATCCAGCCAGCCTATACTCAGGCAGGTCAACTGGGTACGGGGAGGAGCGAAGTCCTGGTCTGCCAAGCCTGGTGGGTGAGCAAGCAAGCCAGGCAACAGAACCAAGGTCACTGGGACTACCAGGGCAGCAAAGAGGGGCACCTCAACCCCAGTAATTGAACAGGGAAGCCAAGGATGTTCCCAAGGTCCGAGGAGGTTGCAACGGGTTAAATACCTACCCAAACACCTTAAGGAGTTTGTGACATTGTTGTCAAGTCAGGGGAAAAACAAGGCAACAATGCTATAAATAAATGGTGTAGTTGGGCTTTGGAGCGCTGGTACCTTAATTTCCAAAATGATGGCACGGCATCATACAAGGAGGTAATCCATGAATAACACACACACACACACACACACACACACACACACACACACACACACACACATATCCACAGTCCATGCATTTAAATGATGGATTCAGATACCACGTCCCTTCAGAGAGGTCGCACATATGTGCAGAGTAAGCCTTATCATTGCTATGGTCCCGGGCGTTTGCAAGCTGCCCGGGACCAGATTGAGCGGTAACAGGCTTGTGCGCATGCATGAGGCGCAAAAGCGCGCCAATTTCCCTGTAACCGTTTTGCCGGGGATCCGGTCATAAGATAAGAGGCCTGCGAGCCTCAGAGTTTGTTGTTGGAGAAATAAAGAGCTGTTGGTTACAGAATGCATGCTCTTCATTTGCCATTAAACCAAGGACTTAACACTTACCAAGTGGCATGACCTTTTAAAGTCCTTCCTTCCTTCCTTCTTTCCTTCCTTCCTTCTTTGAATGAAAATACTGAAACAGACTTTTGTAAAATGGAGTCAGATATTAGTAGCCAAAATATTATCAAAGTCAGTAATAATGTCTGCTTCTATAGACTATGTCCAAAGGATATTATTCAATGAGAGATTCAAAAGTATAAATCACTTGGAAAAAAAACATCACTGGATCTACAAAAGAAATTGGCTGATGTTTTAAAATCCAAAAGAGAAATACAAATGCCAAAACAAAAAAGACATTTTTTTTTCTTATTGGATTTACAAAAGAGACTTTTTAAAACATAGGACAAAGAAGAAATGAAGACAAATAATATTCAAATAAACTAAAGATTATTAGAAGTGAAAGGAAGGAATATAAAGTTGATTTATTTGATCAAGATTGAAACAAAATATGTTGTTACTTCTGGCACTCCTTTATTGCTTTCTGCTTTCTGCTGAAAAGATTATTGTTTATGGATTTGTTTGTAGTTAAGTGATGGGATATGGGATGAAGAGATAATTGTTGCAACCTTAAAAGGCTGGAGGAGATTCACTAAATGTGCTTATACTTGTTGTGATAAAGTCTACAAGACACTTCTTTATATATCTCTTTTCTCTTTATTATATTCTTATTTTTCTTTATTTTTTCTTCCTTTTATTCTTTCATTTTTTTCTCTTATCTGTAATGTTAGTTTGCATTAGATTTTACTATTATAATCAGAATTCTTAATAAAGTTATATATTAGAGCCGCTGATGCTGTTGTTCAAGCTAAAATTAGCCCTTAAACCTTACAGTACCTTAACTCCTGTCAATCACTATCAATAATAATATTAAGTTAAATGGACCAAGGTTTATAAGACACATACAGTATTTATATGCATTTTTTTTATGAATCAAGATGTTTATGAGTCACAAAAGCCTGTTTCATCTTCAAGGGTCTATAGGAAGATCCAATCTGCTTGCCTAGGCCCCCAAGGTTGACAGGTACAGCTGTGTTTTCCTTGTACTGAATATGGATTTCGTTTTTTTTTAACTCACAGTGGGTATGCTTTGTTCTTTAAGATAAATGTTGCCTAGTTTATAGAATAAAACACAGTAGCTAGCTGTGAGGCCTGACATTACACTGCCAAGAGCCCAGTCTTTAAAAACTTTCCTACTTGCACAATGCAATATGGTGAGGCATCTCTTCTGTTGGAGAAGAGACTGGAAAAGGTTATGATCCACAGGAAGACACTGATTCCTGGATGAAATATATCATTTTTACTGGGATTTAATACAGCTCAAAAATTAGCTGTTCAATTATTTTCTTGCCAAATAAGATGGATTTCCATAATGTTTCTGTAATTCACAACTGATTACACTAGCCCTTATCATGCCTTTCTGCCTTTTAATGATTTACCATAATAATAGAGAGTTAAACAATTTGTTTTTATTTTTTTATGTTTAAATAATCTACATCAGGGGTGTCAAACTGCCAGCCCATGTGCCAAATGCGTCATGCCAAAATCGCACCCACCCCATTGCTGGCAATGGAAAAAAAGTCACGATACGTCATGACACGTCACATGACATTGTGAGTTTAACACCCCTGATCAACATATAGTAACAATATTGGAGGTTTTACAGGCAAGGCATTTTATGAACTTATTTAATGATGGAAATCTAACAACAGTGGTCCAGAATAAAAGGTAAAAAATACTAACAACTGAATGTCAAAATCCTGTATCACTGCTACAAATTTATACTGATTAAATTTAGGGAGTGCCAAGAAATAGTTTGTTTCTTATATACTGAATACAGAGCTGTGCAATGTATTAATTTCAGTCCCAAAGCTAAGGAACATATCATCTGGATTTATGCTTAATATCTACATACTGTATTTCCCCAAAAGTAAACCCGTCCCCAAAAGTAAGCCTCAGCTTATTTTCGGGTAGTGAGCCTAATATAAGCCGACCATTGAAGAAAAAGCTGCGCATTGATGTCAGATTGCAGGGGGTCCCCTTAATGATGGAGCTGGACACGGGTTCAGCTCTGTCAATCATATGCCAGGACACCCTCAAGCAAATTTTCTGTAGAAGCAGCCAGCGAGTTAAACTCAGACTGTCGAATCTGATCTTAACAGATTTTCAGAATTCCTGAGTCAGGGTGAAAGGGGAGGCCATGCTCAGAGTGCAGCTCAGGCAATTCGAAGGGTTCATGGACATTGTTGTGGTTGAAGGCGACTGCACAAGTCTAATTGGACTCGATTGGTTCGAGGCACTTGGGATTCAAGTGACTGGGCTACGCAGCTTGCAAATGGCAGGTCTTGCTGAAGTTTGCAAGAAGTTTGCTGATGTGTTTAGCCCAGAACTAGGGTTGTACAAGGAGCCTCCAATTGCATTGCGGTTGGACCCATCCTTTGCCCCGATTAGAATTAAGTCTCGTTGGGTGCCCTTTGCGCTGAAACAAAAGATTAATGCTGAGCTGGACAAACTGCTCCAGCAAGGTATTTTGGAACCTGTGGATAGCAGTCCATAGGAAACACCCATAGTCACACCACTTAAGGCCAACGGGGAAGTCCGCATTTGTGCTGACTATAAATGCACGTTAAACAAAGCATTACAGCAGCACTCTTATCCGGTGCCTGTGGTGAGCCACATTTTGGCCTTGCTTAAAGGAGGCCGAGTTTTCGCCAAACTTGACTTGGCTCAGGCCTATCAACAGCTACCAGTTGATGAGGCAACGGCAGAGGCCCAGACAATCATAATGCACCGGGGGTCTTTCAAAGTCAGAAAGATTAACGTAGCCCCTGGCATTTTCCAAATTGTTATGGAGCGAACGCTCCGTAACATTCCAGGAGTTTGACCATATTTTGATGATGTCCTCATCGCAGGGGAATCACCCAAAAACCTGGCTGAGAGGCTTCGGTCCATTTTGCTGCATTTCTGCGAAGCGGGGCTGAAGCTTAAGCAAGACAAATGCAAAATTGGAGTCACTTCCACTGAATTCCTGGGGTTTCATATAGATTCAGAAGGCATCCATTCTGCTGAATCTAAGCTCAAAGCGATTCAGCAGGCCCCAAGCCCCAAGTTGAAGAGCGAGCTTCAAGCCTTCCTTGGGCTTCTAAATTTCTATCATTCTTTCATCCCTCACAAGGCTGCAGTGGCAGAGCCATTACATCGGCTCTTGGACAAACAGGCTCCATGAAAGGAGTTTTGCAGAGGTCAAGACACTGTTGTCTTCGAATGCTGTTCTCGCTCATTTCAATGAGCAGCTGCTAGTGTGTATAGCCTGCGATGCATCCCCTTATGGGATCAGGGCTGTCTTAAGTCACCTCAAGGCTGATGGGACACAAGTTCCTGTAGCCTACTATTCAAGGACTCTGTCATGTGCTGAGCGTAATTATGCACAGATAGACAGAGAAGCATTGGCCATAGTGGCTGGCATAAAAAAGTCCCATGACTTTTTGTATGGTCGCCACTTCATGGTCTTTACAGACCATAAGCCACTGCTGAGGTTGTTTACAACAAACAAGCAAACCCCACACATAATTTCTCCTAGAATGTTGAAGTGATCAATTTTCCTTTCTGCAAATGACTACTGGTTCACAAACCAGGCAAAGAAATGGGCCATGCAGATGGCCTTAGCAGGTTGCCTCTACAGCTTGTAGAATCAGATCCTGCTCCAGCTAACCACATATTAGCTATCAGGATTTACCTGAGTCTCCCCTCAATGCAAGGGATATGGCTGCAGAAACAGTCAATGATCACATGCTAACATGTGTGTTGACATGGGTGCTGTCAGGATGGCCTAACACGTGTCCTGGCAATAATTTCCAGAGTTTCTGGAAATGGAAGCATGAATTATCCATCTTTAAGGGTTGTGTCCTGTGGGGTAGCTGGGTAGTAATCCCAACCTCATTGAGGACTAGAGTCTTGCAATCTCTGCATGAGGGACATCCGGGCATAGTCTAAATGAAGGCTGTTGCACGCAGTTATCTCTGGTAGCCTGGGCTTGATAAGGAGATTGAGACCCAGGTCCAGGGGTACCATGTTTGCCAACAGTCTAGGCCTGAAATGCCACAGGCTCCGGTACCCAGGTGGGAGTACACACATGCTCCTTGGTTGAGGGCTCATATTGACCCCTGGCCCCTTTCAGGGGCAATTGTTCCTCATTGTTGTGGACAGTCACTCTAAATGGCTAGAGGTCATTCCAGTGTCCACTACGACGACTATCAGGACCATCCAGGTGTTGAGGAGGATCTTTGCCTCCCATGGGCTCCCAGATGTTCTTGTCTCCGACAACAGCCCTCAATTCACTTCTTCTGAGTTTCAGGCTTTCCTACAGGCCAACATGATCCACCATGCTACTTCAGCATCCTTTCATCTGGCTTCTAACGGCCAAGCTAAGCGTATGGTGCACACAACCAAAGAAGCCTTGAAGCGGCTCACTCACGGGAGCTGGCATCACAGGTTAGCTGACTTTCTTCTTTGTCAACGCACCACACCTTGCACAGCTACTGGGAAAAGCCCAGCTGAACTCTGCTGAGGTTGCCATCTCATTACCAAACTGGACAGATTGCACCCAGACCAGGTGGCTTCACAGGTGTCACAGCCACGGGCACCTAGGAGACTACAGGTGGGCGATCTGGTTTGGGCAAGGAACTATGGACCTGGACATTTCTGGGTAACTGCAGTGGTCTGCAAAGTCACTGGGCCACTGTCATAAGAAGTGGCCCTGGAAGATGGTCATGTGTTGCATCGGCACATTGACCAGCTGCGCTGGAGACTACCCAGTCACCCTTTCGCTCCTGACTCTGCTCTCGGGGGAGAGGAGGATCATGATCACAATGTGCATCTCAGTCTTCCTGCAGAAGCAGGGGTCTGCACTCTGCACATAGGGGTTTTGCCAACGAGGCAGCTCCTGACTCTGGCACTGGGTCCATGGGACATTGCATGCAATCGGCTGTTCAGGTTATTCCATCTGCTGGCCTTGTGCTTACGGGACAGTTCTCCCAAGAGGAGTCTGTCATGGATCTGGGGAATTCCAGCCCACCAAGGAACTCTGGTCTGCGTTTACAGGACCAGGCCAGTCAGCATGATGTGGGTTCACCTTTACCTAGTGGGCATCAAAGTCACGGTCTGCCAAGCCTGGCAGGTGAGCTTGTAGACCGGGCACTTGCAACCGCTCCAAGAAGATCAGAGCAGGCCAGAGGCCCACCAAAGTATTTGTAGGACTCTGTGAAGTTCCTGTTAGTAGGTGGGCAGGCTTAAGTGTTCCTTAGAAATCAGAACACGCTCAAAAGAATTGAACAAGTGTTAGATTTGTAGTATTGCAAAATAGTAAGGGCTATGTTTTTGAACTAAGAGGGGAGGGGTGTTATGTCCTGGAATATGATTGACACAGCAGGTGCAGGAAGCTGCAGAGAGTCCCGGGCAGACCACGAGGCAGTCTCTAGCCTATTGCACATGCGCAAGGTGGGAAAAATACATTGCATTTATTGGTTGATGCTGCTCCCTGCAGAAGTGTATAAAAGGGATCCATGCCATTTTGTGTTGTTCTGTTGAAGATTGAAT
This sequence comes from Crotalus tigris, assembly GCF_016545835.1. Taxonomy (NCBI): domain Eukaryota; kingdom Metazoa; phylum Chordata; class Lepidosauria; order Squamata; family Viperidae; genus Crotalus; species Crotalus tigris. The sequence continues at coordinate 2,034,997 of NW_024100112.1, read as the reverse complement.
AAAGAAGCAACTGTTGTTACTCCTGCCTCATTTCAATGCCTTACCAATGCTCAGAACAGAACAGATAGGATGATGATTCTTTTATCTTGTTTCACTGTCTTTAGTGCTCTCTTCTCCTTTTGGCTGAGTGTTTCATTTTGTCTGTTGCATTGCATGTTGGGGATAATTCTTTGTCTGATGTCTTCTTGTGTTTCTTGGTCCAGGTAGTGCATTTTTAGAATGGATTTGAGATTGGTGAGGAATTCAGTAGGCTCAGCATCTTTGTGGCTGAAATTGAGGCTGTGTGTGAGGATGGTCTTTTCGTTGTCATAGGTCTGCTAGATAGATTTCTGATCCATAATTCTGAGTTGTCATCTTGATTTTGGGGTGATGTATTGAGTTTCTATTGTAGTGAGTTGCATTTTTGGGTTTGTATTTTGTTAATATTTCTGTGGATCATGTGTTCTAAGGTGTCTGTCAGGCCTTGTTCAATGGAGTTGAGGCATGCAGTTTTTTGTTTGTTGATGATGTATTGGTATTTTTACAAGTGATTGTGGGCATAAATTGAAGCATTTTGGACCCATTTTGGAAGGCCAGTTTCTGTGCTTGTGGGTGTATGCTTTTTGAGGTTGTTCATTTGCAGAGGCATTCATGGAGGAATTGTAGCTCTTTGCAGGTCAACAATCATCTCACAGCAAAACTCTCCCAGCAGCGGGCAGGTTTAAGCATTGCACACCCATGTAGGTTTGCAATAGTGGTGAATATCTGTAGCTCTGAATGTTTTGTCACCAGGCTAGGGGATGTCGGTGTCAGTGTTTTTCTGTTTATAAGGGCTTTGGGTGTGGGTGTGTCAAGTGAGGGTCTTGTGATGGGTCTTGTGATGGGGAGGTTACATCAAATCAGGGTCATTGGGAGGCAAACTGCTGGTGACGGGGCTTATGTGGGTTGGTTGAGGGTCGATGCTGTCTCTGGTTGGCTGTGTGGTTGAAAGGATGTTGCATTTTCCATGACTAATAGACACTAACCTGATGTTGATATCAAGCATTCCTTATGACTCCAAGATATGACTTTTTCTTAATGATGAACACAGGCAGCTCAAGCTCCTGTAGGCTTTTTTGCCTTGGTACCCACTGTTACATTGACTTCAGTTGAACTACATCTGCCATTGCTTGACAATTTATCTGCATAAAAAATCATTCTATAATTCTTTAGTTAGTTTTGGTTTATGTCACCCAAATTGTTTGGTTTTAATGGCAAATCGGAGTGGCTTACTGCTTATCCTTTTCAATATCATTTATGAACAAGATAAAAACAATCTGTCTCAACACAAATCCTTGTGGGACTTCACTTTACTCTTTCTTAAGAAAAGTACTCATTGATTGCTATGTCTTACTTTCTCATTTTTTACCAGCTTGCAGTCCATAAAAAGACAGGTGATCTCATCCCATGACTATTAAGTTATATCTTTGAGGAGGAATTAGGACAAAGATTTTTTGGGAAGTCCAAATATACAATTCATCTCCATCAATGTACTTGTTGTCATTCTCAAAGAAGTCCAAAAATTGGTGAAATATGATTTGTCTTTGCAGAATTCATGCTGACTTTCTTACAGGAAGGTTTGTTCCTTTACAATTCATTAAAAAGAAAGAAAGAAATGACTATTTCCATCAATTTGCTCAGAGCAAAAGTTAAACTGGCCAGTCCTGATCCTATTTCCTGACTCTCTCCTGATTTATTATTTAAAAATTAGTGTCACAGTAGCTGTCTTTCAGTCTTTGGGCACTGAAATTAGTATGAGGGATATAGTACATTTGGGTTTTTTTAAATAGCTTTTGGGTGACAACAGGAACCAGTGATGTTGTTTTATATGAGGTTCTACAATATCCTCTTGGGTTACCTTAAGTTGCTTTCATTGTGCTGGTTTTTTTTCGAGAAAGTCAATAGTGGCTTGAATATTTATTCTAAATCTTGTTTCCTAAACCCAGAATTTGTTCAGTTTCTTAGCAATCTTCATATCTTTCTCTAGCAGATCTTTTATTCCTTTGTCATCTAAAGGCCCATCTGCTTCCCTGGCTGATTTTCAGCTTTGGATATATTTAAAGGCATTTTTACAGCTTCCCTTAAGGCTTTTTTTTTTTTTTTTTGCCATACACTTATCACTTCTTTTTTTTAATATTTACTTCTGTCACCTTATATTTTGTTTGCTTTTTTTGTTCTTCCTGTTAAGACAGACTATCCATTTCCTGAAGGAAGCTTTCTTTATTTTTACAGTTTCCAAACTCTTCTAGACAGCCATTTTAGCCTTCTCCTGGACTTCATTGTTACCTTCTTACAATTTGGAATATAGTCCACTGAAGTCTCAATTATTTTGGTTTTAACTAACTTCTAGTCATTTTGGCCCCTTGGGCTTTTATATCTCTTTTCCCACCTGTTCTTTTTTAATTCAAATATTTATTTTATTCAAATAAAGATTAAAATACAAAACTCCCAAAAAATAGGAAATAGAAAAAAAAAACCCAAATCAAAATAAATAAATCAAAAGGAAGAGCAAAAAAAACAACAACAGATAAAATGCAGCAAGGGATTAAAGTAGGTCAATATTCAACCAGCCAATCAACTTTAAGCAATACATTCAAAAAGTGAAAGTTAATGCCCAGGCATGCTTAGAAAACAAAATGCTGAAAGAAAGATGGATGCTCTGACTTTCTGACTGCTCCCAAAGGGAACTGTAATCTTCAAAAAACCCCTTCCCAGATGGGTCCATGCCCAACCAAAAGTCATCTGGATCATTCCTAAATGCTTCCATTGAAATCCAGGGAGCAGCACTGCTGGAGAACCAGCTCTGGCAGCAAAATCAGCAGATCATCGGCAGGAAAGAGAAAATTTCCTACTGTTCAGCAGCCATCTTGGGGTGTCCAGAAAGTTCTTTTGTAGACAATGGGTACTGAGTTGGAGCCAGCTCATAATTTTCAATTATCAGTTATCTAAAGGTAATATTAAATGGTCACTCTTGCCTATTCATTACACATGAAATCACTTGCACATAATTTTCACCAGCTTTTAATAAGTTTAAATGAGTTTTGATAACATTTAAGGATTCGCTCTAGTTCTATAAATATTCTCCATAGTGAACTTGAACGGTATTCATTAAATCCTCAATTTTCTGAATTTTTTTTCAAGTCATTACTTCCTGACAAATGAATGAGAGGTTCTATTTCTCCTTTTCAGAAAAAAAAGAGTAAACGTCGAGAGCTAGTGAAGTATAAGCTGTTTTTAATCTGTAAATACTATTGTACCACTGAGCCATAGAGAAGACTGTAGGGTTTCAGTTTCATTTGTGGTGTCATATTGATGGATTAGCAAATATTATTCATGGGTTGCATGCCAAATGATGCCTTTTGAATTTGAGTCCAAGGAAAACAGCAGGAATCCCACCTGATGAAAGGCCTAAAGGAGTTGTTAATTCTGGCTATTTTAGAGAAGTTATAGGTGGCTGCAAAATAGAACATATCAAAATATGCAACCATTCCTTTCAAAATAGCTTGCATATTAGATTGACTATGATGAAGTAAAAAATGTGTTTAAAAGGTTTTGGAGTCTTTCATTGCACCCTGGACATCTCAGAAACATTTCTGTAGATAAACCCTTTGAAAGACTGCTATGTACAAAAGAAACTGAATAGTAATATGAATGGTAATTTACAATACAAAGAAACCTCTCTCCCCACCTTGTTCCACAATTATTGAAACTTTATTTCTGTAGTTTAGGAAGATAAATTAGTTCTTGCTAATTTTTATACAACCTTATGATTAAATGCAGACCATATCAAGCACATTTGCTGCAATGATAAAGTGCAAGATCTTTTATTTTGACATTACAGTGTATTTTTGCCTGTAATCGTAAGTATTCAATCTATTGCCAGTTCTGATTAAAAACAATAAGAAACTATTGCCTTTATAGAGCAGCTTTTGTTTGATATTAAAAAACCGTTGTGGGTCATTATTAGGACTTGGATCCAAGCATGAGAGAAGGGGATTAACAATCTCCCCCTATGGCATTTTCTTGATCCAGTCCCTTAATCTCCAACTGTTAATAGCAGCAGGGAGAAAACAATATAGGCACAATATGTCTCTCAGAACTGGAAGAAAAGAGGATAAGAATTCTTTTTTCTAAACTAACTTAAAGAAATAAATGGAAAGAAAGTTTTCTAGTTCCTCCCCTCCTCCTCCTCTCACATAATTCGGGACAACCCCTTATGCACTGATCAGAACTTTCTTCAACAAAGGAAGAAAGATGGTTGCAGGAGGAGAAGTGGATAGAAACTCTCTTCCTACGTATGTCAATTAATCCTAGGAACCAATGAGCTGCTATTAAGGCTTCGGGAAAATTCTGTCTCCTAATTTGTCTTGCTCCCAAGGATATGTTTTGTACCATAGAATTCATATTTTTTTCCAGAATATTATGTAATTTATTTTGGAACAGCAATAAGCTAAGGGAAATGACCAAGGAAATAGGAGTTCCTTCTCCAGTGCTTGCGCTAGAGCAGGGGTAGGCAACCCAAAACACTCAAAGAGCCACTTGGACCCGTTTCCCACCAAAAACAAAACACTGGGAGCCGCAAAACCCTTTTGATATCTAAAATGAAGATAACACTGCATATATCCTTTTTTACCTTTATTATAGGTGTATGTGTAGGTGTGTGTGTGTGTGTGTGTGTGTGTGTGTATGTGTATATGTGTATACACACACACACAAACACACACACACACACACACACACACACATATACACATTAAAAATAAAAGTAAAAATATGACTCTTGGGAATATCCATACTATTAAAACAATGATCACCAAGAGAATGCTTTAAGAGAATAAAATTACATACACACACAAGTAAAAAAAGGATATATGCAGTGTTATCTTCATTTTAGATGTCAAAAGGGTCTCTCTCTCCCTCCCTCTCTATCTGCCCTTGGTCTGCCACTCCTCTTCCCCCACTCTCTCTCTCCCTCTCTCTCTTTCTCCCCCCCCTCCTATCTGCTGCTCACCTGGCAAGCTTCAAGCTGTTGTCCAACAACCTCCGGGGTAGGCAACCTCGTCTCTTTTAGGACTCATGGACTTCAACTCCCAGAATTCCTGAGTCAGCCTAGCTGGGCTAGCTAGCTCTCTCCTGCCCTTCCTGCTTCCTGCTTCCTTCAGAGACGCAGGAAAGGGAGGAGCTCCGCCCAGAAAGCTTTTCAGCTCCTCGGAGAACACTGTGAGTGCACTCTCTTTTACACATACACGCACACACACACACACACACACACACAGAGAGAGAGAGAGAGAGAGAGAGAGAGAGAAGCAGGGAAGTGCAATTGCCTCTCTCTGTCTCTGTCTCTGTCTGCAAAGGCAGAGGAGGCTGGGAGCCACAGGGGAAGGTTCAAAGAGCCGCATGCGGCTCCAGAGCTGCAGGTTGCCGACCTGTGCGCTAGAGGAACCAGAAGATGAGTAGCTGCTGCAGTTCAGTTCAAACCACAGTATAATCACTCCCAAGTAGCATTACTGCCTGTCTTTCTGGGGTAGATGGACAAAAAGATTATTGAGGTCAAATGTTACACTCTAGGTCTAAACTAGGTCTAAACTAACTAAATACAAGGCAGAGGTTTTACTTTTAAAAGATGACTACTGGTCTTCCAAGGGCAACCTGCAACTTTCCTGCAACTCCATTAGGCACCCAAAGATGCTTAACATCACCTCAATCTTTCTTCTGGCAAATTTCCAAACTAAGCAGAGGGAGAGCTAGCCACATTTTAATTTCCAAGAATGCTTATGCAACCCATATGAATCCCAGATCCATCTTTGGAAATAAAAGTAATGGTAGAGGGTGACACTTTTCTTGGCATCATGCTTACTTCCTCTCATTGTTTTGAACTAAGGGAATCTCAGAAACAAAATAAAATTCAGGCAGATCATGCAACCTGACAGGCACCAATTCGCATATTGCACAGATGCTTGCAGATTCCAATTAGGGACTCAGAAATTCAAATTAAGATTCAAAAAAGAGGAGGAGGAGGAGGAGGAGGATCAATATGTTGTTTTGACAATCTTGCCAATATAGATCTACATGTACAGCATAATGAACAGGGTTAGCAGAACTATCTAAGAGGTAAATACTAGCCCTCTGAACTATGGCATCCTCAAGAAGTATTAGAAAAATCCAGAATATTAGACAGCACGGTTGGCAAATAAGTTATGGGAGTTGTAATTCTAACACCAAGACAGCATCAGGTTTGCAAAGGAGTCAGTCAAGAGTGAAATGACTTTTAGAGCAATTCTTTATCATTACATTGGTTTGGCTTCTTTGATAGAGTAGCAAGTATTCCCCAGTGATTGCTTTAAGAAGGAATGGGAAAGTAGAAATTGCAGGAGAAGCAGAATAGAGGTCTTTGTAATTAAATTTAGTTGCATTCTATTTTTTCCCCATAATTCAGTCACTACTAAAATATCTCTATTGTGATACTAAAATTAGAATCTAGACTAAGACACAGGAAACTGAAGTGATTGGCAGGACTTGAACTTGAAGAATTCTTGAAAGATGTTGGCTGCATCCATCTATATCTTTTATCATCTCCACCCCAACCCTTTTCAGTGATGTTACATAGTTTCTGGCCAAAATCCTTGAAGCCATCAGGAAGTTACAGTGCAGCTTCCAAATGAATATTGTTGCTCATCTTAGAGATGCAGCAATTTGGAGGGAGACATAATAGAGGTTTTTCAGGGTAAAAAGAGAGGATACATAGAATATAAGTGCATGAATAACTCTGCCTGAGATGGGACAGAAAATGCTATCTCACCTTTAAGTTAACATGTGTGTTATCTGAGGCCAAGGAATTCACTGCAGGAATTTCCTCAGAAACTCCCACAAGCATCTCTTTTACAATAGTAAGATTTTATTTGCTCTCCCAGTCAGCTGCTGAAGAAGCCATCTCCTTCTCCTAATTGCAAGGCTGGGAAGAATTACAATATTTGACTAATTCTTATAAGTACAATATTTTGCATTATCTTCTACAGATTAAAAGTGTGAAAGTATGATCATGAAATCAATGTATATGAAGCATGTGTACCAATCTCTTGCCAGAAGAATATATTCCCTGTAAAATAAAAGATTTAAAATGACACAAAGAACAGCTCCATTTCAGAAACAAAAAGCTTAATAGACTAGGTCATGCTTTCTTGTAGCTATGACAACATGGCATTGGCTTTTTTTTCTTTTCCAGTTTCATTTCAATATTTTTTGTTGGAATATTCATGAACAGGAAGAGTCATGTGGTAACTCAGTCAGCCAATGTGAAGAAAGTGCTACTGAGTCTGTGCAAAAGAGTATTGAGTTAGGAGCTGGATTTCCAGTCTAAGGTTTTGTCTCTGGTCTGTCTATGTAAGAAGTCTTCATTAAGCTATGTTGCTGTAAAGAAGAATGGTAGTATATAAATATAAAGTTATTTGAATCAGCTAAATGCAGTCAACTGTGAGAGCTTCTGATTTATTTTTCACCAATAGAGAAATTTAAAAATTCTCTAACATTTTTCTACCAGAACAAAAAATTGCCTTGGTTCCTAGTATAACTGAGATGGAATGAAACAACATTTAGGCAACTGTCCCAATAAACATACATTAGTAGTAGTAGCAATAGAAGTTGTTTTGATAATCTACTTTTCAATTAATCAATTTATGTGCCACCGAATTCCAAACCAACTCTGAGTAGCTCACAATATAATAAACTACAAAAACAAAAATACAATAACAATAAAATACAAAATAAAGACAAATGGGATCCAGCTGCTCGAAAAAAAAATATAGACAAAAACACATCCAATAAGAGGCTCTGTTCACCTTAACACAAGATCTGAGAGACCCACCAGGTCTTTAAGGCCACATTGAATGCCATTTATAAATTTGATGCCAATAGAGATTTCTTTTTTTGTTTGTCTTAACTCTAGTGGATGGGATTGAAGAAGTTGTAAGCCTCGGGATGCCATCCACAGTTGTCTGTACATTACATATGTATAGACATTATATAATTAATATTGGTAATGTTGAGTCCGTGGCGGGAAAACAGACATGAGAAGCAGCTGGAGTTCTCAGTTTCATTTATTCAGCGTTCAGCTTACAGGAAGATGGCTTCAGCCTCGCCCAAACGCCTCGCAGCCTCTTATATAGGCAACTCCCGGGTAAATGGGTTACTTTTCCCGCGCCAGCACCCGCGCATGCGCACGGCGCTGGCGACAGCCTGTCTGGTCCCGGGCAGCTTTGCACCTGCCCGGGACTGCCTGCAAACGCCCGAGCCGTTTGCAAGGCTCGGGACATAACACCCCTTTCCCCCGGGCTAAAACTACTACCAACATACAACATTTATTTTATATGACATTTTGCTCCCCAGTGCTCCCACTGATTACTGGCTTTTGCCTTGCCAGCAATGTTATGTAATCTTCTAGATACTTAGGAGATTTCTTTGCTCTCTGTGACCTTCTTAGCTCTGGGTTACTGGCATAAGTCCCCTGACTGGAGGGAGGCGTGAGCCTGTTCTCTCTATTGTGCCCTGGTGTCTTCCAAGGACTGTGCCCCGATGCCTGGCCTGCTTGCTTGCCCACCGGGCTCGTCAGGCCAGGGCTTCTGTTACTTTGTGACCTGGTTGACCTACCTAGCTGTAGACCCTCAGGCCCCTTGAAGTGATAGCCGCTGCTGGGCGTCTCTGTAGAACCTCCTAGGTCAGTCCAAGACCTGTCAGGAGGCTGTCCATTCCCTGAACCCCATTCTGTGTTCGGGCTCGTGTGGGTTTCTGTACTTTCCCAAAACTCAGGTGTTCCCTGATTTGTGCTAGGGTTGTTGTAGTCGGGACTTGGTTCCTCGACTAACTCTGTGTATGTTTGACCCCCTGTAGGATTTGGGGTAAGGTCAGGCCAACCTTGGGAATTGTGTGCCAGTTCTCTTGCGGGGAATGATTTGTTGGGATGCCCCCGGGTATCCTCCGTTGCTGGAGTGCTGTGTGATGTGTGTGGAAAGTGAGTATGCCCCCGGGGTGACTCCCTGGCTGGAGTAGGCGTGAGTGCCTGTTGTGTGGGTAAGCTCCATGACTTTCTTTTCGGAGCAATTGCAGAACCTTGGGACGAGCCGTTTGTGGCTCCCTCAGTGGAGATGGGCAGTAGCTCTTGCCCTTCCCTTTGCTCCAAAGGGTCCCCCTCCCCCCCTGGAAAAGACCCAGGAGTCTCAGCAGAAAAGTCCCGCCTAGAGCGGAGTTGGTCGATGTGCCGACGCAGGACACGACCGTTGTCCAGGGCAACCTCGTAGGAGAGAGGACCTGTGATCCTGGACACAGAAGCGGGGACCCATGTATGACCAGGCCCGTAATTGCGAGCCCAAACCGGGGCACCCACAAGTAGTTGTCTAGGTGCCCTAGGATGTGAGGTAGATGAAGGCAGTCTGTCCGGATGCAACCGGTCAAGTCTAGTAGTAAGTTGGCGCCCCCAACGAAGTTCAGCTGGACTTCTCCCTGTAGAAGTGGACGGTGTGGTGCGATAAGAAAGGAGAAAGTCAGCCAACCTGTGATGCCAGTCCCCGTAGGTGAGTCTCTTCAAGGCGTCCTTTGCGATGCGCACCATGCGTTCAGCCATACCGTTGGTGGACGGGTGAAAAGGCGCAGACGTGGCATGACGAATCAGGTTTGCCTGTAAGAAAGCTTGGAATTCGGAGGAGGTGAATTGAGGGCCGTTGTCGGACACAATGACATCTGGCAGCCCGTGTGCAGCAAAAATCCCCCTCAGTACCTGAATAGTCTTTGCAGTGGTGGTGGATGAGACAGGCACAACCTCAAGCCATTTTGAATGGCTGTCAACAAGGACCAAGAAGAACTGGCCCTGAAAGGGCCCAGCGTAGTCAATGTGCACCCTAGACCATGGGGACTGTGTTTCCTCCCATCTATGCACAGGAGCTTGGGGCATCTCTGGGCGAGATCGTTGGCACAGGTGGCATGCGTGTACCTTAGCCTCAATATCTTTATCTAAAGCAGGCCACCACAAGTGGCTGCGTGCAAGAGCCTTCATACGAACAATGCCAGGATGACCCTCGTGGAGGGATTCTAAGACCCTAGTCCTCATTGAGGTGGGAATGACAACTCTGTTTCCCCAAAGCAGACAACCCTGAGAAAGGGACAGTTCGTTCCTTTTGGACCAGAAACTCTGAAACTCAGGACTAGGGCAGTGCTCAGGCCACCCGGACAGGACCCAGGAGCGGACACGTGAAAGTGTGTGATCTGTACCTGTTTCAGTGGTAACATCCCTGGCACTAAGAGGGAGCTCGGGCAAGGCTTGGATTGATAGAATGTTGACAGCTGGCGCGGGGTCAGCTTCTACTACTGGCAGAGGCAACCTACTGAGGCCATCAGCATGGCCCATTTCTTTCCCAGGCTTGTGGAGTAATGAAAAATCATATGCAGACAAGAAAATAGACCACCTAAGCATTCTAGGGGAAATGATGTGGGGAGTCTGCTTACGTGTGGTAAACAGTCCCAGCAGAGGCTTATGGTCAGTGAAGACCGTGAAATGCCTGCCATATAGAAAATCGTGGAATTTTTTAATTCCAGCAACAACAGCCAGAGCCTCCCTGTCTATCTGAGCGTAGTTGCGCTCGGCAGAAGACAGTGTTCTGGAGTAGTATGCAATAGGAACCTGAGTTCCATCAGACCTGAGGTGACTCAGGACAGCTCCAACCCCGTAGGGGGACGCATCACAAGCGATGCACACAGGGAGAGACTTGTTGAAATGTGCAAGAACACTGTTAGAAGTGAGCAAGGCCTTGACTTCTTTAAAGCAAGCCTCATGCGCTTGTGACCACAGCCACACAGCCTGTTTGTCTAGTAGCCTGTGAAGAGGCTCAGCTACACTAGCTTTATGTGGAAGAAAAGAATTGTAAAAATTCAGGAGGCCTAGGAAGGCCTGAAGTTCGGCCTTAGACTTTGGCCTGGGTGCATCTAAAATAGCAGTTAGTTTGGATTCAGCAGGATGAATCCCAGCAGCATCAATTTTGAATCCCAGAAATTCAGTAGAAGGCACCCCAATCTGGCATTTGTCTTTTCTGAGCTTGAGGCCTGATTTCCTGAATCTTAACAGGACAGCCCTAAGCCTTTCAGCTAGAATGTGTGTGGAGTCTCCTGCAATCAAGACATCGTCAAAGTAGGGGCAGACCCCTGGTATACCTCGTAGTGTGTTTTCCATAACGCTTTGGAAAATCCCAGGAGCGACATTCACTCCAAACTGTAGCCTTTTTACCTTAAAGGCTCCCCTGTGGGTCACAATGGTCTGAGCTATGGCAGCATCATCATCAACAGGCAGCTGTTGATATGCTTGAGCTAGGTCAAGCTTTGCAAAAACACGCCCCCCCTTGAGAGAGGCCAGGATGTGACTGACCACAGGAACAGGATAGGCATGTTGCTGCAATGCCTTATTGAGTGTGCATTTGTAATCAGCACAAATGCGAATGTCCCCATTTGCCTTTAGAGGCGTGACAATGGGGGTCTCCCACGGGCTGGAATCAACAGGTTCTAGGATTCCCTGTTGGATTAGTTTGTCTAGTTCAGTGTCAATCTTACTTTTTAAAGCAAAAGGGACCCTTCTTGCTTTAATCCTAATGGGAGTGACAGTGGGGTCTAGCTTTAAGGACACAGGTGGTCCTTTGAATGTGCCCAGCTGGGGGCTGAAAACATCTGCAAATTCTTTGCAGACTTCCTGTAGGTCGAGTGTTTGTAAGCTGTTGAGTCCTGTGACGTGTATCCCCAGGGCCTCAAACCAATCGAGTCCTATGAGACTCGTTCGTTCACCCCCTACTACTAATAAGTCTAGTGGACCTTCAAAACTCTTGTATTGCACGTTAAGGGTGGCCTCCCCCTTAACACACACTCTTGAGTTCTGAAAATCTGTTAATACAATATCAGAAGGCCTTAACTTGGCCTTAGACCCACTTCTGGAACAAATCTTCCTAAATGTATGCAATGAAATGATGGACAGGGCAGACCCTGTGTCTAGTTCCATAGATAATGGAACCCCTTGTAGCTTCACGTTGAGTGACAGCTTTTTCTTCATGGGCTTGTGTGTGCCTGTTCTACAGATGCTTCTTCGCGAAGCGCAAAAACCTACCCTATTCTGGCTGGGGAATCTGGTACCCTTCAGGCGTTCTTCTTGGGGTTGTGCCTTTCGTCGGCCCAGGCACACAGCTGCAATGTGCCCTTGTTTACCGCATGCCCGGCAGGTAGCGGAGCGGAACTTGCAGTCGGTTCTCCTGTGGCGACCTCCACAGCCGATGCACTTGAGCGGAGCCGAAGAGCTTCCCTTCTGGTTCTCTTCCTTCGCGGGGTGTAGACGGTCGACTTCCTCGTCCGGATCCTCCTCGGAGTTTCGTCGGACGTCTTCCTGGTGCACGGACGCACCCTCTGCACTGTTTCTGATCGGCCGCATGTTTTTGACGGCGCCGCCTGCTGCTTCTTCTGCGGTGACTTCCCTTAAGGCGTCTTGGAAGGATAATTCTTCCTTTGCGAAAAGTCTCTGTTGTAGCTCGCGATGCCTTAACCCGCACATGAATCGGTCCCTCAGTCGTTCCTCGAGGTCCTTGAACTCGCAGGGCTTGGCGGCCTTCCGTAACGCGGCGATGTATTCCTTGGCTGACTCACCGGACCGTTGATCCCTTTGTTCGAAGGTGTGGCGCCATGAGATAACGGACACCTTGGGATGGAAATGCTCCTTCAGCAGCTTCTTCAGGTCTGCGTAGCTTACAGACTCTACTGGGACAGGTGCTGCAAGGTTTCTGCGATTTCGAAGGCGTCTTGGCCGCAAACGCAAAGCAGGGTGGCCACCTTCAAGCTATCTTCCCTCACTTGGTTTGCCTTGAAGTAGTTCTCCATTCTGGATACATAGGACTCCCACCGCTCTGGATGTGAGACGTCGAATTCCGAAAGCCTTCCGATTTTCGCCATCTTTGGATCTTCAGGAGACGGGTCTATCAGCCAGCCTACCCCCGAATGCGCACCGGATTGGCGGGCAGCTGCCGAGTGACGCCGTTCCTCTTTCGCCGCTCAGGACTCCTTGGGTAAGCTTACACTTCTTCCTTTCCAGGTAGTGCAAGGCATCCCATTCGTCGCCAGTGTTGAGTCCGTGGCGGGAAAACAGACACGAGAAGCAGCTGGAGTTCTCAGTTTCTTTTATTCAGCGTTCAGCTTACAGGAAGATGGCTTCAGCCTCGCCCAAACGCCTCGCAGCCTCTTATATAGGCAACTCCCGGGTAAATGGGTTACTTTTCCCGCGCCAGCACCCGCGCATGCGCACGGCGCTGGCGACAGCCTGTCTGGTCCCGGGCAGCTTTGCACCTGCCCGGGACTGCCTGCAAACGCCCGAGCCGTTTGCAAGGCTCGGGACATAACAGGTAAGATGCAGTAGGGTTGAGTGTTCTTGACCTTTGATGAATATTTTTTCAGTGTATGCATTCACATCACCCAGAACATTGCTGCTTATGAGAATGATAGCCAGAATGTATTGCTTATCAACCAGTGTTGAAAGAATTATCTTGAACAGGGATAGGCAAACAATGGAACTGTCAGCCCTTCAAGGTGGAACACTCTAGGAAATTATGCCATGTAGCTCAGTATTACTTTAACTCTAAAACAGAATCTTGCAATATTAATTTAAGAATTAACTTAAACTGTAACACAGAATCTTGCAATATTAATGTAAGATCCGTACTCCCCCTGTATTCTGCCTTTATTATTTTTATAAATAAATCAAAGCAGCAAATAGACCTGATACTTTTTCCTCCTTCTATTTTCCCCACAACAACAACAACAACAACAACCCTCTGACTGGAACAAAGTCACCCAGCTGGCTTTCTTGTTTAAGATAGAATTAGAACTTACAGTTTCCTGGTTTCTAGCTCAGTGCCTTAACCATTACACCAAACTGGCCCATTCTCCTTTATCTTTGTGTGAATTAGGGACAGGTCTGACATATTTACTCACATTACTGTCTTGGGATGGGTTCAGGACCCCTTTTATCTGACTATTGCCTTGTTGGCAGCTATTTCTCTTGTCTTTCAAGGCCATTCCCTCTGCATGAATACATCAAGTGAATTATAATTCTAAGGATCCATCAACTTTAGTTAAACTTTTTAGCATTCACCAATGCTAGATTTGTCCCATTGGTCATTAAAATGGAACACTTATTACAAGGAACTATTTCTCAGTTAGTAAAAATGTTTATGTAGACTTTGGCTTAACTGAGAAGAGAATCAAATTCCAAAAAAGCATTCCTCACAATATATCAGCTCTCTAGATTTCTCTAATTTGTGAGACGGAATGGGATGGAATGCATAATTGCCTCTTGGCAGCTATGCAGAAATTCTCTGCCATATGCCAGGCCTTAACAGTGTCATATTTTAGATATTTAAAAAATCCAAATAAATATTGCTGAACTGTATTTCTTGCATTTTTAAAATCAGTGTTTATTGCACAGAACACATCCCCAGGAAGATAGTGGACAGAAGATGGGTCCATGAATTCAGAGTTGAAGATTACAGCTAAGAACAAAGAGCCGAAGAGCAGGTCAGGTTCTTTGACCCTTTCTGGAGAAAGGGAGGATTTGAGATTGCTCCTGTTGTTCTCTATACAGTTGTTTCTTGTGAGAAGACTGGAAGGCAGCAGTTTACTGAGGGTGGGAAAACTTGAATATGAGGGAATTTACCAGAGATTTGAAAGGACACAAAGTTTGCACTTTCTTTGCTAATGACTTTAGGAAAATGCCTATTAACTGCTTTAAAGAAGTTTAAATGATAAGGTTTGGAAACAGTCTGACCTGTTTCTTTATAAACTGTAAGGATTGAAAATAAAGTGCAAGAAACCCGACAAGGTTTTAGGTACAGACAATTTTAAATGGATTAAGAGCCCAATGTTGGAATATTTGATTTTAAATATTAAGACTTTGAAATTATTTTTTTAAAAAAAATGCATTTTGATGAATTTTTAACATTGGAGATATAACAAGATGACCACCTTATAGTGGTATTTAGATATATTTTTGAGAAACTGTACTGGACCTTGAATCAATAATACTATGCAATCTTACAATCTGTTCCCAGAATAAGCTGTTACAGAAAAAGATTTGCAGTAAAACTTATCTGACTTAAAAAAGAGAACAAGATGAAAAAGAATTTTTTACTTGATAAACATATATTTCTGTCTCTGTCTCCAACATCTCTATCTATCTGTCTGTCTGTCTGTCTGTCTGTCTGTCTTCTGTCTGTCTGTCTGTCTGTCTGTCTGTCTGTCTGTCTGTCTGTCTATCTATCTATCTATCTATCTATCTATCTATCTATCATCTCTTCTCTCTCTCTCTCTCTCTCTCTCTCTCTCTCTCTCTCTCTTTCTCATCTCATGAAGCTTTAAAAATTAAGAATACAATTAAAATACCAATCTTAGAGAGCGGTTGGAATAATTTCTTCTTGCTGCATTTACAAAAGAGATTTGTTAAAGTTTTGAAGAAATTTGAGGCAAGGATCAATAATTATTTAAATGGATTAATGAACAAGACTCATCTTTCTATGTATCATATGAAAAAGCTTTTGCAATATGAAATAAGAAAAGCAAAAAGACAGAGGACATTAAAGTTTAAAAAGACAATACCTGAAGATTCACTCTGGACTAGTAGTTATGGGATCTTTAATCCATATCTAAGCCATGCCTAAGTCTACAACTAAGTGTAAGCATAGCTAAAACACCTTCTGTCTATTTATTTTGACTTTTGTTTTGCTTGATTTTTGGAAGGTTTGGGAGGTTTTTTTTATAATTCACGTAAATGTCTACTTTTGGTGAGATATTGGTTCCAAAATTAGTGCTTTTGCTTGTTCACTTAAAAATTCTTCAACTCAACTAATATTATGACTAATAGAGCAAAATAGAAATAGATAATTGAGACTGTGGATATTAAGCAGAACATTCACAGAGAAAATGTGATTTCAGAGAAAAAAATATTTCCCTCAAATTATTTTGATATGGATTTTTCCTTAATATGGTTTCCCTGAAAAATAAAAAGTGGAAATGGTAGTGTCAAGCATCTGCTTCAACCATTATTGTTTCTTAGCTTGCCTACAGATACGGGGGGGGGGGGATGTTTGGAGTGCTCAGCGCACCTGTAAATGGTCCAGCCTGGGAACCA
Organism: Crotalus tigris; assembly: GCF_016545835.1. Classification (NCBI taxonomy): domain Eukaryota; kingdom Metazoa; phylum Chordata; class Lepidosauria; order Squamata; family Viperidae; genus Crotalus; species Crotalus tigris. The sequence continues at coordinate 2,018,790 of NW_024100112.1, read as the reverse complement.
AGGTTATCAGAGAACCATTTGGCTGGGAATTGAAGATTTTTCTCATAACAAATGTCTGACACTTAATTAGGGAAAGAAGGTTCTATACTTTTAATTTATTGTTCTGGCACCATTTCCACTAGAGCTGGTTTTCTATTCATCAGTGCTGATATGTTGTACTCAATAAAGTTTTGTGTTAGAGATTGGAATGTCTCAGCTCTGCTTACTTCATTGGTATCATCAATTGGAACCTTGACAGGTAGACCATATGAGCAAAGGGATGATATTTGTACAAGGAAATGAAAGTAGAACTATGCTTTTTTAAAAAATAATTTTTTATACAGAAGAGCCAACTGTTGATTAAGAAAGTACTGTTTAAATCAAGGGTGTCAACCTTGGCAACATTAAGACTTATGGACTTCAGCTCCCAGAATTTCCTAGCCAATCTTCTGGCTGGGGAATTTTGGAAATTGAAGTCCACAAGTCTTAAAATTGCCAAGGTTGGACACTCCTTGTTTAAATCATGATTGCAAAATGCGTCCATTGAAGTCAGTTAAGTGGAAACTGACAAACATATTAAAATGCATAGACATTTTCACAGGTTTTCTGCTTCTGAATAACTTTAATAATTGCTTCAAAGCCTGGTCTTTCTATTTTCCAGTAAAATGTTGATACTTTCTTGATAATTTCTGCCAATGACCATTACTAGGTCAATAATGTTCCTGACTATTAAAAACAACTCTAAATTTGTGACACATTCAAAAGTTGATCCAGCATCCCTTTTCCTTCCTTTAAAATTGCACAGTATCTACTCTTATGTTTGAAGCAACACATGGAGTTTAGCAAATACATCCCCAAAAGGCTACTTTGAAATATAATAAAAAAATCAAGTAGGGAAGATTTCCATTTGTTCTGTCTCACATTCAATATTCTAAAATGTCAGAAAGCCTGCAGCATTTTTAGAAATACATTTTTCATTTAAACAAACTGTGATAAAAGGGGATTTGATATATATTTACTATGATTTAAATGAACAGGGTAGGTCAGCTTTATGTTAAATTATGCAAATGTAATCTAACATAAACAAAAGTTTAAATCCCTTTTAGCAGAAATAACTTAATTATTATTGAGGTTTCTGTGCTTTTTCTTTTTTTCAATTCATTTGGCACGGTGTTTGCTGTCAAAGGCCCTTTGCCTAATCTTATTCTGCTCTAGCTGCTCCTGTGCTGCTGAGCCAATATCCTAGGCCAGCAACAAGTTAGTGATCAAAAAAAGACTGGCCCCCTCACTCACATCAATTTTGGGAAAAGCCTCCTTTCCTTTTTCTGTTTTTTAAAATATCTTTAAGTCACAATATTTTGCTACATTGTTTCTATGAAACTAATCTATTGGTTTTCTCTTACTATAAGGTTACCATGGTCCTTCAAAGAGATTAGGAGCTAAAAAAAAAAATCAGTTTAATTATAAGAGAATTGGAGGATGGGAGGATGGATGGAGTCTGTGTTAGTGTCAAAAAAGATAATTTGGGATTGGGGGAATATGAAGGCATTCTTGTGTGCAACCATCTAAGAAAATAAAGGAGTGGCATGAAGAGTAGTGGGAAGGGATCAGTGACCTAAAAACAAGTGGCAGAGACAAGTAGAAGAATCCACACAGAAGCCAGCAAATGAGGCTTCTCTTCCCTGCACAGATGAAAAAGGCAAGAAGCAGGGCAATGACCAAATGGACCTTATACTACCATGATCTGAATTGGACAGGTCCCTTTGCACGGTGTTTGCTGTCAAAGGCCCTTTGCCTAATCTTATTCTGCTCTAGCTGCTCCTTGCTGCTGAGCCAATATCCTAGGCCAGCAACAAGTTAGTGATCAAAAAAAGACTGGCCCCCTCACTCACATCAATTTTGGGAAAAGCCTCCTTTCCTTTTTCTGTTTTTTAAAATATCTTTAAGTCAGAATATTTTGCTACATTGTTTCTATGAAACTAATCTATTGGTTCTCTCTTACTATAAGGTTAACATGGTCCTTCAAAGAGATTAGGAGCTAAAAAAAAATCAGTTTAATTATAAGAGAATTGGAGGATGGGAGGATGGATGGAGTCTGTGTTAGTGTCAAAAAAGATAATTTGGGATTGGGGGAATATGAAGGCATTCTTGTGTGCAACCATCTAAGAAAATAAAGGAGTGGCATGAAGAGTAGTGGGAAGAGATCAGTGACCTAAAAACAAGTGGCAGAGACAAGTAGAAGAATCCAAACAGAAGCCAGCAAATGAGGCTTCTCTTCCTGCACAGATGAAAAAGGCAAGAAGCAGGGCAATGACCAATACTACCATGATCTGAACTGGACAGGTCCCTTTGCCAGTAAACTTCCACCTGGATTGCATATTCTCAGGTTGGTTTAAGAAATGGCAAGAAGTAGCACAAGACACAAACAGAATTGCCTTGGAATTTGCAGCATGGTCTTTTTTTATCTGAAGTTTCTAAAAGGCTGAAAACGCAAATAAGAATATAAGGAAATGTTACAAGTATCTTGGAAAGAGAAATATAATGGACACATCAGATGATGAAAAGGCAGAATGTCTTAACTCTTATTTTATGTCTCAGAAATGAAGCCCTAGCTAATATTGCCATTAGAAGAAGAAATAGCTGCAGCTCAGAACCGACAAGAAGAAGGTAAAAAGACATTTAGCTAATTTCATTATTATAGGTAAGTCTTGCAATATTTTATTTGTATATGGCAGTCCATATTTCCCTTCTCCTATCTCCTCCATCTCTAGGTCCATTTCTTCTGTTTCATCCTCTGGTTTCTGCTTTATTTGTTCATACTTTGTAGTCATTATCTGGGAACTTTCTAGTTGTAGCTTTAATGTCGAGATTTGGTCATTTATATCATCTAGGTTATTTTTAGTCTCATTATGGTTCCTTTTTATGTCTTCTGTGTGCAACAATTGTTTGATGAAATAGCTATAGCATGGAGAATATTTCCTTCTGAAAGGTATTTGTTTTTTCTTGAGGCATAATTCCTAGAAATCCTCTAGTGTCACCAGTCTCAGTAAGAGTGGAACAAAGTTTCCTCTAGTTTTCTAGTCTTTATATGTAGCCTTTATAATCTAGTCCTAATGGCAGTATTTTATAGTAATTCTCTAGTGTCACCAGTCTCAATAAGAGTGGAACAAGGTTTCCTCTAGTTTTCTAGTCTTTATATGTAGTCTTTATAATCCAGTCCTAATGGCAGTATTTTATAGTAATCCTTTGTCTCAAGTATCCTAAAAATTATCGATCAGGCAAAGTTGTAATCCACAATGTTCCAAGTGTTCAAAATGTTCAACCTCCCTGCAGCCAGACATATTCAAAAGTTATATTTTCTTTCTCTCCCACTAGCTCTTGAGATTAAAAGTTCAAGCTCAGTAGGTATTTATAGTCCAAGAAAATCAGGATGATAAATATGCCAAAATATTTTCCTTTATTGCCAGCTGTTCTCCCTTCAGCTGAAAGTCACCAAGCAGCCAAGGGACTAGTTATAGTGCTATAGTTAAATCCACCACTAGATGTCATTCAAAGTCCACTTTCTACTCTTAAAGCAAAGGGTTGATTTCTTATATTTCTTATATTTCACCTCAATTATTTTTTTCCAAAGAGAAAATCTTAACAATTATCTTAGTTCTCAAATTGATCAAAACTGTAGCTTTGTATAACTTTCACTTCAGTATTGTATATTTCTGTCCCCCATAAAAAATTTAAAATGCAGCTTCCATTAACATCCAGAGGTTTTTAGCTTCTTGGGAGCTTTTCCCAGGAAATTCAGTTGTAAAATAGTAAAGAAAGCATCAATATTCTCATCCAGTTCCAAATATGCTGTTTATGATTTGCTAACTGAAACTTTTGTTCTTTGGTTGTCAGCAGCTAATGGCCAGCCGCAGAAGTGTGGCCAGTCTTTCCCCTGCCGGTTTAGAGGGCTTTCCTTGAATCAAATGGAAAGACCGCCATCTCTCCATGATCAACAAGGCACCCCTCCTTCTTTATTGCCTCTTTGGGGTGATTTTAGGACCTTTTCATGGGCCCTAGCAGGGCAAAATCAGGCACGGAAGGCAGAGACCTGCTTTCCTATGTCCGTATTGCCGTGATGCAAAACCGGAAGTCCCAATGATTGCAGTCTTAAAACATGATGGAATCAAGCCTGATGCAACAAGAGATTGAAGATGTCTGTGAGAACAGTGGCCAGTTGGTCAGCATACTCCTTAAGTACTTGCCCAGTGATATTATCAGGACCTGCAGCTTTCCAAGTACTGACTTTCCGCAGGACCTTCCGAACAGCAGTTGTATTAAACCTGAGCCCCTGCTCATTAGGAAGGGGATCAGCTTTACTTGTTGGAGCATTGCTTGTGGTCTCAATCCATCCAAAAACATTTAGCTTGTTTAGAGAGTCACCCTTACATGTCAGGGAAGCTGCCTTATAATCAGTAATTACCTAAGTACCTTACCACATACGTCTCGGGTCCATAGGATCTTGAAAGAAATTCTGCACTTTCTGACTATAGGCCTGCTTTGCCGACTTTATAGCACACCTCATATCAGCTCTTGCTATTCTAAGGGCTGCCACATCAACTGATTTGAAAGCTGTGTTTCTCACCTTCAACATTGCATGGACCTCCTGCAACATCCAAGGATTCTCATTTGCTCACATGATAATAGACTTAAGAACACTGACATCCTCCATACACTTTTGGATATAAGCAGACATAGAAGAAGCATACTCGTTCACATCAGTATGTTGTCCATTCATTGCATCCTCTTTAAATATGTTCCAATCTGTGCACTAAAAATAGTCTTGTAGAGCTTCTATAGGTCCTGCAGGCCACACTCTCACTTGTTTTCTAATTGGTCTCTTTCTAATTAACAAAGGCTTATATGCTGGCATAAGCATCACAGACAGATAATCTGAGGAGCCAAAATAAGGGCAAGGGGCAGCCTTAAATGCTTTCTTGATGTTAGAGTAAGCTTACAGAAAATTCACACATCTAGTAGCAAAATCCACATATTGATGGAAATTAGGGAGGGCTGCTTTCAAGTCAGTCTAACTGAAATCCCCTACCACAATGAAAAACCCTTCTGGGTGGATAGTTTCCAAGTCACTGATAGAATAATAAAGAGCACTCAGAGCTTTATTCTTGTTGGCATACACAGCGATGATTAGGAGGACAGTAAATTCTCTTGGCAAATAAAAGGGTTTACATTTCACAGCCAAACACTCGACATCAGGAGAGCACTAGCTGGAGACTACCTTAGCATTGGTATACCACCTCTCACTAATATAAATACATATACGCCCACTCAAATCGCTGTTCCTGTCCAGCTGAAATGTTGAAAGGCCCATCATACTGATAGCATTGTCTGGAATAGATGACTTTAACCATGTCTCTGTCAGGATTATAGCATAGCAATCTCTCACCTCCTTGTTCGTGACCAGCTCAAGTTTCAGATCATCCATTTTAATCTCTAGGGAGCGAACGTTGGCAAACAGGACAGATAGAAATGGTGCTCCATGTTGGATTAGCTTTCAATTTAGCTTGGATTCCTGCACAACAACCTCACCTTCTTTTCTTTTCCTGATCCTGTCTCTTCCACCTTTTCCTTAAAGGGGCCTTGCTCCCTTTGGGCCTGCTGACAGCCTCATCCAGTTCCTTCACTCCAAAAGTCCTGGGACCTCTCCTCCTCTGCATCCTTCAGAAACAGCAATAGAATCTGTTGCTGTGCCAACAGTCAGATCTTACTGCGGGCAAAATATAAATAGTATTTGTAAAAATGATCTGGATGTTCTAGTAGATCCCAAATGGAACATGAACAAACAATGTGATTTAGATGCTATAAAGGTAAAATGTTATTTGGAGATCTTTTGGACAAAAATTGTATCATAAAACCCTTTAGCAGAGCCTGAAATGATCAAGGCATTGGACTAGATGACCTCTGAGATACTTTCAACTCTAGATAATTCATACAGACAAAAACCTAATGTGCACATGTATGTACAGTATGTGTATGTATCTGTGTGTTTGTATGTAGAGAGGTGTTTCTTTGTGAAATGTAGCAGAAAGTCTTGTAAAAAAATCTATCAAAAGAATTGTGGACAGATTGGTTCGCCCCTTGCCTATCTCTTTGGGACTTGAAACTTAATGTATTGTGTGAAACCAGCCAATTGTAATTGATTCAAAAGTCTATTATTTAAACACACTCTGGCTTAGCAGAATGTGCAAATTCAAATCAACTAAATATAACATTATTGGACTGTATATTTTATTTTGTTTATTTCAAAATATCTACACTGACCTATTTTTATTGATATGTAGCCAAATTGCCTACTTTCTGCCTGAATGTTTAGCGTTGGTTCCCACTAAATTATCTTGGTTTTCCTTGTCATTTTATAAACTACCTCCCGGGAGCTTAAGTTATTAAAGGAATAATTCTTTAAGATAAGTTAAAAAGAAACAAAAGACATTCACAATTTAATATTTTTTGGCTCACTGCACAGTCCTTAGTGATGAGGCTAGCAGGAAACACAGGGAAAATAATACAAGGAAACCTTTTCATCAACACCCATCCCCAAAGCTACGTCTCCCAGGTCTTTGTTTGGCTTTTTGAGGTGGACTCCTAACAACACAGCCAATGTGGGAATTACTGATCAACCACTCAGCCAAATAATATTTTTATCATATTGACATAAGTATGCTAAGAACTGCCAAGCGTACTTCAATTAAAATATAATTTTCCTTTTTCAGGAACTGGATGTTTATACTTAAGTTTCCTATCTCAGCATACCACAGGCTTTATAGCATTCTCCCCCTTCTCCTTCTCCTTCTCCTCCTTCTCCTTCTCTTTATTCCTTTGATTTAATAAATACTTAACACTAGAATAATTCATTCAATAGCATTTAATACATCATTAACTTGTATTGCTTGTGCAAAATAGCCACTTATACCGAAGATAACATAGTGAATCAGTTTTAGGGGGTTGAAAAAATGTAGATGAAGTAAGTACGCAGAAAGTAGAAGATTCTCATTTGACAAAGACGTTGATTACTTTTATAATGTCAAAGTGAATGAACCTTAACTGTTTGTTTTAAAATATTTATAATGATTCTTCTAATTAGAAAGGAAATACGAAAATGATTCCAATTAACCTTAAGGGGTGTAAATCATGTTGTGTTCTTTGTTTAGGTAGGAAATTACATGATAGGAGGGAGGCAGGATATCCTGTTCATCATACTTTCCTCTATGGTTATAAGCCCTAAATTTCTCACTTCTAAAAAAACCTTATTGAAATAGCAGGAGATTTTTCTGTAAGAAATATTAAGTTGGGTCCTATAACACTGGAGTGAGGAAATGGTAGACTAGTATGCTAATGGCTATTTATTTATATTTATTTATATATATATATATATATTCATATAAGCGAATTTATATAGCCACCCAGTAATTTTGGAATTACAATTAGAAATAACTAAAACTATTTTAGTCTGTTTTTTTAAAAATTTATCAACCTGATCATAGTAGTAAAGTGTGATTCTTTTTATTATGACTGGGTCCATGTGGCTCTTCTCAATCACAGTCAGCAAATTCTAAGAGTAATTCCTTCTCTTCAATAAGTATCACCTATTTTATTACACATCCAATCATTTGGCTTTTATAAATACTGGTTGAATATTTTTCTGCAATTCCCACAATAATGCCCACATATATTTAATTTCATACTGATTAAGTCTATTTTTATAGACTAGTAATCTTCCTTTCTCCTTCTGTACCTAATGTAAGAAAATTTACTTTATAATAGACCCAAAGACATTCCGATTCTTATATGTGTTCTGCTAAATCCCTAACAATCAACAACACTTAATTAAGAAAGGGACATCATTACTCTATTCTACCTAAAATTTTATATTAGTATTCTTTCCAGTGTTACTATTAATACAAATTTTACCAAAGTCTACATTTACTAATTCTATTTATATAGTTTTCATCTTATATTGCTAATAGATTTGAATTAGTTTGCTGGAATTTCTATATGCTCAGTAGTATGAATGAAGTGCTGTGTTAATTAATTTTGCTCCAAATAACAACATCAGAACAGACTAGACAATCTATGATCTGGAATGATTTAGACCATACTTGAGGAGCTTGTCAGTCTTTTGATAAACTTGAGGTTTATGCATACACCATAGCTATGCATGCAAAGAGCCATCACTATATCTGCATTATTTAAGTAGTCCTAGATTTATCTATTTATTTATTAAACAAAAATAAATAAAATAATGTAATCCTAGATGTCATAGTTATGCCACTAACACCCAGAGAATGCTTATGCTAGCTGAATTGCTGATATTCCTTTCAACTGCTGCACTGTCTGAAGAGTTATTTGAGGCCCCTTAGGCTGCAGAGCCTTTGACTTTATCCCCAGTATCCAGGACAACTAGACATCCTGACATTTTGAAGAAAGTAAAATGGGTTCAATGATGAAAAGCCAACAGCCAGGATTTGATTGAAATACTAATTTATCCAAATCAGTATGCTTCCCTTCCAAAATTTGGATGATTTTCATGACTTCAGTGCAGGATGTGTTAGACTTTGAACATCCCTTAGAGTATTCAACATTTGGCAGTCAGAGCTGATATTTTTTTGTAACTGAAACACAATTTATGTAGAAAAATTTGAGTATTTTTTAAAAGATTATGCTGTAGAATCTATCACTGTTTGAGTTTTATTTCCAGTTCTTAAGATCACTCAAGCTTTATTTTTTTAAAGCTTAAGGGTCACAATACACACAGACACACATACATAAAATCAACTGAAAATAGAATCATAAATAAATTGCTCAAAGATAATTTTACTATGAAATGAAAATCATGGCAAATCAAAGTAAATTAAGTCTAGTTTATTTTTAAATAAGGGTTTTGCTAAATTCTCAAGGTTAGGAAGTGCTAGCTATTTTGTCCCAGGAGGTAAATTTTGAAATCATGCCACAAGATAACATACAAAAGGAAAATGTATTTTCCTTTCAATTTATGGATCTATTAACACTGAAATATTACAAAAATAGTTGAGAGCTATTATACATACAATGTTTGATTATATGCATGTTTCACTCCTAATTGTCTCATTTTTTCAACTCTTACAATACATGTATGATACACTTGGAGAAAGTCATATCTGTGGTTCCATTTTATATGAGCCTCATCAGAAGTAAACTTCACTGAGTTCCTTATTACTTAATCTCAGAAAATTGGAAAATATTTTAAAGATCTGATGTAAAGTATTTTCATGAATTACAAGATCTATGTATAAATGGTGAAATGGCAATAGAAAAGATAATATAAATATATAACTAAATATAATAAAAAAGAAATTTTGAGTCTGAAAATGAACTGGATCTGGCTGTGGGCTATGGGAAATATGTAAAAAAGATTTCTCTGAGGTAGTCCTCTTGGAAATGCAGGCGATGGTGCTGATTCTCCATTCTAAGCCCACCTTTCCTATCACATGACAATAAACCATGCTTTGCATATTTTGCCTATCACGTTTACCTCTTATTGGCTAAACAGCAGCTTGAAATGAATAAGAATAGAGTGAGTATTGGGAGATTCAGAACATGTTTGAGGTTGCTATAAAATTGTGATGAAGCAATTAGGCATATACAGAAAAGTATTATTGTAAATATAAATGTACTTTAAAATGCTGCTAAAATGAAGCTTTGTTCAGTTACTGTTTTTTAATGTAAATATTTTGATTCCTCTTTTTATTAAAAAGATTTTATTCTTTAATAATGACAATAATTTAAAATGAGAGTTAAAATAATAAGATTCAATCAAACTAAAAAGTAAATGGATTTAAGCTGTAGTTATTCTTACCATCATTCACTTAGGCAAATTCTTTATTGAAGAAATGTAGCTTTTTGTCTTATGAACTGAGACTATTGTTAAGAAGCACATTTGGAAATTACAGAGATTAGCATTTCTTTCTTATTGCCAGTCTGCCCTGAGTATCATAGCTTCACATCTTGAATTGCAGGAATTAGCACAATCTATCTTTTTAATGTCACTTTTATCTTTTATAGGTTTATTATGATAAAAAAACTATATCATTTGTGTAATATGAAATTTAATTCTGACTTAGAATTGTCCTAGTTACTGTGGAAAGACAGTGTAATGATTAAGGCACCATGATAGAAACTGGGAGACTGTGTATTCAAATCCCACCATAGGCACAAACCAGCTAGGTGAGCTTGGGCCAATCATTCTCTCTCTCTCAGCCTAAGGAAACCACAAGGACTTGTCTAGGCAGTCGCCAGCAGTCTACATTAACTTGAGGGCACACACACATTTATTGTAACTAGGCTGGTTGTTGTCTTTTCCACAGCCCAAATTCTTTCTTGATCTTCAAACTAAGACAATCTACCAGGAAAATTTAGTTCCAGTTTAGAATTAGCTGTATCTTTCTGATCATGTGACATTGGCTTCTTTTGAGAAATGAGTTGCTTTTACTTCATTTGTTTATTTGTTTTATTTGAGATTGAAAACAGACTTTTCTCTTGAAGTTATGTGCCCCCCGATATCCAGCTTCTGGACATAAGCAAGTCTTCTGCTTTAAGGAAGTTATATCAGATGAGGGTAGGGGTGAAAGAAACAAGACTTTGTAGGCAGGATAAAGCCTTCCTTGCTGAAGAGAAGGGGGAAAACAAAACAAAATGCTATTCATGTAGATTGCTGTTCACTTTACTTGAGCTATAAATGCAGCACTGCAAAGACTCAGAATTGCTCAGATCAAACCTGGCTGTATTTATTGTAGAATTCCTGGATTCCTATGCCTATTTTTCAGAATAATTATCCACCCAGTCCAGCCATTATAGGAAACATGGTTGGAAATATTGGGGCAGCACTTGATTGACAAAGTGAAAATATGATATCATTTTGCAGTTTCACATGCTTTTACACTCAATCTAGTGATGGTGGTGAGGTGGTTCAGACATTTCATTATTTTACATATTACCATCTCTCACATAGTTACCTGCAATAGCAATCTGGTATGAAAACATTCACAATTACTTCAAGTGTGTGTGTGTGTGAGAGAGAGTTTCTCCAAGGGCTCATAGTAGTTCAGCAGGTTGAACATTGGTTGGATGACCTTTTTGAGATTCATAGCATTCATAGCATTCTTCAAGAATCTCTGCAGTGAAGACCATTGATGCTAGTTTTCAAACACGTTTGGGGAGTTAATATAGTAGTGTCCACAGTTAATGAATACGAAGTTATATTTATTGTAGCCTTGGACAATGAAATACTTGGGAATCTATATATTTATAATCTCTCAAGAATAAAAATGTTGGATTACACTGTGTGAACCTATTGTTTCATAAGGACAGACTTTATGGTATCTAGAATAATAACTTTTTCAATTATTATTTTACAATTAACAAGTAAATATCAAATGGAAAACAAAAAAATAATTACAACTAAGAGCAAAGAATAATATAGATCACACTAGGTGGTGCTGTAATCCTAATTGGAGTTTTGCAATTTGCAATAATTGCAGTGAGGAATATACTGAATTTTTTTGAACATAAGAGAAAGATCTTGGATATGTGAAGCAGGGTTGACTTTAAATAAAATATATGCTTGACATCCTAATTTATTTAGTATATCAAAAGAGTGTTGTAAAATTATAAATTGGAGGAAAAGCAGTACCCTTTTAATAATACTGACAATAAGTGACAGCAAGCCTTATTACTATTACTATTGATATGTTAACTTGTTTCTTCTTTACTAGTAATGCTGATTACATAAAGTAATTATTTAAATTTCTTAAATTTCTTTAATTGTTTTAGAGGCAACCACAATTCAGTAATGCATAATTTCTATAAACTTCTGAAGTAGGGAAAAGACCTCTTCTATAAACAATACTGATATAGTTTAATGCATATGACATTTTCAGGAAAGTAAAATAACTCACAATTTAACTGTTGGAATAGACCCTCCAAATGGCCTGAATAGACATAGATACTTTTATTAGATCTATCAATAATAGATTAAGTGTCAATTAATATGATAATTATAACTAAATGGAACCTTTAGCCACTCTGCCCACTAAATTCTGAGAAGATACAATAATGTTATAATTTACACATTATGTAGGACCTTAAAGACTACTTCCTCTTGACATATTTCTTTTCCAGTAGTCACATTTTCAGTAGAAGACCCCTGGTGATGCAGTGGTTAGAATGCAGTATTGCAAGCTAACTCTACCCACAGTCTGGAGTTTGATCCTGACAGGTTTGAAGTTGACTCAGCCTTCCATCTGTTTGAGATTGGTAAAATGAGAACCCAGATTGTTGGGGGCAATATGCTGACTCTGTAAATCGCTTAGAGAAAGCTGTAAATCTGTAAAATGGTATATAAGTCTTAAGTGCTATTGCTATTGCTAATTGGCTTAAGAGACTTAATTGGCTTAAGTGACTTTGCCTTTTCAGCATATTAACATAAGTGACATTTTAGAATTTTGTTGATTGTAGAAACTTGTAATAGTATAGAGTAAAAAAAAAGAAAAGAAAGTTGAAAAAAATCATTTTAGTTGCTTTCCAAAAACCCAAACGGAGGAAGACTGCTTTAGCTCCAGTCTAAATATTTGGTGTCACTATGGAGAAGACTTCTGTTATAGGTAGGACGGTCAGCAAGCTTTCTCCAGAACAACTCAGAATAAGCTATGTTTGTTAATGGTGAGGTCATTTCTCAGGTATCCAAGTTTAGGCACTTTTATGACTTTAAGTACTGGCTTTAGTACTAGATTATATTCCTGGCAACCAATGCAATGATTACAGAGCAGAAATAATGTGTGCCTGTCTTCCAAATTCAGATGTGTTATTAGCATTTAATCATGTGTAATAGAATTATTGTTATCTGAATGAGATTGTCTATGTTGCAACGAATTTAGCAGAAGCCATTTTCGTTTTTGGTTGTCACAGTATAGGAGGGGGAATGTCTGCTTTTAAGGTTAGACAAAACAGTAAACTGTCCTGTGGGAACCAAGGTCATTGCTGCCTGAATTTTGGCGGGCTGAGCCTTCCATTAGAAAGCCCACCAAAGTAGTTTATTGGGGAATGTGATTTATGACATAGTGCTGGGGTGGGAAGTTCAACTTTACAACATTGTAACCTTTGGGAGAGAACTTCAGTTTTGGTTTCACTTTTAATTGTGCCGATACTTTGTAGCCAATAAATATGTTCTTTAAGGAAACCTCTTGGCTTGCAGTTTTGTTTTTACTGGTCTCATCAATTAGAACCATGACATTAAACCAAGACTACAAAAAATTAAATTTTTGAGCTCTGGTCACCTACCTAAACTTTTGGGAGAATGACAAAGACTCAGGGAAGACATCGAGATGGTGAAGAAGGGGGAATCGGCCACTAGCCTTGGCGCAGTGGCGGCAAATGGAACGCAGGCTACAGCCCAAGTGGAGAGTGCAGTCCTGCAGCCAGAGCGAGACCAAAAGCCTGAGAGATCCCACCAGGGAGGCTAATGCAGCAGGAAGGAGCACTGATCCTCGGAGGGATTTGGCGATTGAATGCTGCCTTGCTGCGGAGAAGCACCTTTAAGGCTGCAGAAGCTGAATTCCCATTGATCTCGTTCCCATGGATTTCATTTGCCTGTTCTGAGAAAGGCGAAGCGGCCTGCTGCTTGAGATGAATCAGGGGAATGGAGGTACCTGACTGCCATCCACAGTCATTCCATCGAATGTTTGAGGGAAAAGTTTGATTGACTCAAGATGGGGAAGTGGAGCCAATTACCCGCCAGGTAATCTCCAGTGGATGAGACAACAGGCATCCCTAAAACTGTCCACCTCCACGGCAAAGCCCCAGTCCCATAGCAATGGCTCGTGCTGCCTTCCCGCTGCCTAGACCAGCCTTAACATCAAGCCCAGTGCACTGGCAGAGCCCAGACCATTATCAATGCCCTGCCAACCCAAGACCCTAGCCAAGGGCTTTCCAGGGATGGGTCCTTCCATGATCCCAACACCAGCAGCCAGGCATATAGCAAGCTTTCTGGTGGCAGCAATCTGTGGACCTTCCCCCAATTAAGCCCACATTTGATGGAGATCCCGAGAAGCTATCTTTCTTCTTGAATCAAGTGTAGGCTCACATGAATCGTTATGCCCATACTTACCCGGACAGGGCTGGAATGGTTGATGCCATGACAGAAAGCTTAGAAGGGGAAGCAACCAAACGGGAGACTGGCCTACACGATGAGGAGGTACCAGAGCTGTGGGGCATCAATCTGTTTATGTGCAAGCTGAGAGCCAGATTTGAAGACAAATCCCAAGCCCTACAAGCTAAAAAGGACATAGACAATTTGAAGCAGAGGGGCCAGCCAGTGAAAGAATACATAAAGGAATTCCAAAAGGTGGCTGGGTGGATCAGGCAGTGGCCTGAACAATCACTGATTCACCACTTCAAGGCCGGTTTGGATCGTGATTTATTCCAAACATGCACCTACAGAGGGATTCCTGACCAACTTCATTAATGGTACTGTCTGGCTATAAACCTAAACATCAAACTGGACCACTACCAAAGACCTACATTATCAGGATCCAGACCAAGGCGAGGCCAAGAGAGGCATCAGGTGTCCCAATGCCCTCCGTCTGCCATAACTGCTGGTTTCCCTAGAGCAGGGCTTTTCAACCGGTGGTACACATACCACTTGTGGTACTTTGCCACATAGCAGGTGGTACGCAATTGCTAGCCAAGTGTAGCAGGGGAGGGGAATGAGCTGAAGCGGGCCAAGTGTGAGGGAGAGGCAGCTGCAGCTGCATGACTGTCTGGGCTCGGCAGAAGCCCCAGGAGCCAGCAGGGCTCCAACTGATTGGCTCCAGCTTATCGACGCTTCCAGAATCAGCTAAGAGCTGGAGGTGAACTGAAGAAAAAGGAGGGGGAGAGAGGAGAGGCTATAAAAGAACGTGGTTTGGATGGGGGAAGGGGAAAAAGACAACAGGAAAGGTTTAATCCCTTTAAACAAATGTAATTAGTTTTATCCCCTTTAACTGAGACTGTCTGTGGCTTTTAGAAAGTTTTCTTTGAAGGTAAATAGGCTTAATTTAAAGCTAAAGCTCTTCGCAATTGCTGGAGCCTTTCAGTCTAGAATTGCAACATTGTGACATGTGACATGCCTGAGGCAGCTTAAAGAGAAAAAAAACACGGAGTTTGTGTTTCTTTATTTTCTTGCTTTGCACTTGATTCCTGTGTCTTTAAGGCTACAGGGAAGGGATTGGAGGGGTTGCATTCTTACTACACTGTGGAAGAGCTCAGAAGGGCAAACCAGCTAGCTCAGGAGTCTACAAATTTAGCAACTTTAAGATCTGTGGACTTCAACTCCCAGAATTCCTCAACCAGCCATGAGGGCTGAGGAATTCTGGGAGTTGAAGTCTACAAGTCTTAAAAGTGCCAAGTTTGAAGACCTCTTAACTAGCTGGTAGTGGTACATATTAATAAACATGGATAAATTCATCATACATTTGTCAGTGCAAAGGGAAAAGAATTCAGCAAAGGAACAGCCACCGAAGAAATTAAAACTGGTACTTTTTTTCTTTTTTTCTACAGTTTGTAATATTTTATTAGATTATAGAATAAAATACAAAAATACAAAAACAAATAGTAGGACACAGTAGAGAGGAAAAAGGGAGAAAAAGTGAGGGGGAGAAGGGAAAAAGAACATACTTCCTCTGTTGCAGTAGAAGGAAGCATTAACACTGAACCTCAACTTTTTACTTGTCCATAATATTATAAACTAGCCATGTCTATATAACAACAAATGAATCTAATCAATAAAATCCAAAATCCCCCCCTTTTTAGTCATCAAGTTTTTGACACCTTGCTAAGCACTGGTGGTACTCAAATATTGTCATGTCCTAAAAGTGTTACAATCTGTGAAAAGGTTGAAAAGCTCTGCCCTAGAGCACCTACTGGGACCCCAATCAAATGCTTTAGATGCAGGCAGCTTGGACACCAAGCAGCTGACTGTCCAGTCCCTTTTTCTCCAATTAAGAGTGTGCCTATTGCTTTTATAAAACCTAAGAAAAAACCCCAGCCAGTGCGTGAGAAGTTCCATTGGGTCATCCAGGAGCAAACCACACAGGTTACTTCTCCTCCCCAGGGGAAACGTGAAATCCTGGCTGAATGCTTGCCCACGCCTGCTTCTTATGACAGTGATGATGATGAAGAAGGCAATCCTATAGTGAGTCAGCCTGTCCCATCTTTGCCTTTTCTGCAAAGCTCCTAGTCCCTAAGAAAGGAGCCCAGATGGACTTACATGTTTTAATTGACTCAGGCTGCACTCGATACCTGATCAACCTCCCCACAGTGCTTAAGCTAGGCATTCATGCCAAATTGTTGCCCATACCATGAGCAGGCAGATGTATCTCTTATAGGAGGGGCTCCTGCCACACACTTGACCAAACCAGTATGCCTAGAGGTGGGGGAGCATTGGGAACTCATCCTCTTCGTAGTGGTCCCAAAAATGTCTGAGGCAGTAATTTTGGGATTAGCCTGGCTTAACAAATGGCAACCCATGATCTGGTGGGAGAACAGAGTGAGGACTTTAAGATTAGCGATGGGACCATTACCTCCTACCTCTGCCAGCAGCGTGAAAACCAGGGACAGTCCCTTGAGACCCTGAAAACCATCACAGACTCCCTGCCTGGGATGCAGCTCATCCCAAGTGAGTATGTGACACCCTGCCTCCCCACTGAATGACTGACTGCGCTATTGAGATTATGCCTGGAGCTAAACTTCCCAAACTAAAAATGTACTCAATGACACCCCCTCCATAAATTAAAAGAGCTGAGAGGGTACATTGATAAGAACTTAGCCAGAGGATTCATTCAGCCAGCAAAATCCTGTGTAGCTGCCCCCATGGTTTTTAAAGAGAAGAAAAATGCATCGCTGAAGCTGTGCGATGATTTTAAAGGGTTAAACGTAGTCAGCGTGGAGAATATGTATCCCCTCACTTTAATGAAAGACATGTTGGTCCATTTGGCAAAAGGAAAAGTTTTTTACCAGATTAGATCTAAGAGAGGCATACTATCGAATAAGAGTTAAAAAAGGAGATGAATGGAAAATAGCTTTTAATAGCCCTCTGGGAAGCTTTCAGTTCAAAGTTATGCCTTTTGGTCTGCAAGAGGCCCCTGCCGTATTCATGCAATTAATCAAGTGCTGCATGATCACCTGTACAAAGGGGTTTTAGTCTACCTTGATGACATCCAAATTTACACAGAGACCATGGCAGAGCATATTAAATTAATGCATGAAATACTCAAAAAACTAAATGCCAGGCTTTATGCAAAACTCTCAAAATGTGAATTCCATCAAATGCGTCTAGACTATCTAGGATACAGAATTTCAAATGAAGGAATGGAGATGGATCCAGACAAGGTTAAAGCTGTAATAGACTGGCAACCCCCATGAAGATGCAAACAACTTCAAATTTTTTTGGGATTCGCAAATGTCTATCGGCAATTCATTCCCTCTTTTGCTGAGATAGCTTTGCCAATTACTGAACTGTTAAAAACTGGAAAAAATGGGGGAAGCCACAACCTTTTCAACCCCTACTGTGGTGTATGGAATGCCAAACCACTTTTGAGAACTTAAAAATGTTGTTTGCAGCCGAGCCTGTTCTCAAACGCCCCAACCCTGAGGAGCAATTCATCATCCAAGCCAACACTAGTGATGTAGCTGTGGGGGCAGTCCTTCTGCAAAGAAACCAAAGGGGAGACTTACAACCCTGTGCCTACAATTCCAAGAAGTTAACAGACACTGAGAAAAGGTGTTTGGGAGAAGGAAGCTTTTGTGGCCAGGTGGGCCCTGCTAACATGGCATCATTTCCTTGAGGGGGGGGGGGCAGGGTGCCTTTTGAAGTATGGACTGATCATAAAAATTTAGAGGCACTGAAAACCCCCCATAAGTTATCTCCCAAACAAATTTGCTGGGCAGAGTATTTTAACCATTTCAATTTTACAACCATGATAAGAAAAGGGCTCCACAGAAGCCATTTCATGTGGGGGAAAGAGTCTATCTCTCTACAAAATATTTGAGACTCAAATTGCCTAGTAAAAAAATAGGACCAAAATTCCTTGGACTTTTCCCCATAGTTTGGATTATAAACCCTGTCACAATGGAATTAAAACTCCCTCATCTTTTGGGAAAGGTCCACCCTGTTTTTCACTGCAGTCTATTGAAACTTTTCAGGGAGTCCTCTTTAAGACCTCCTCCAAGACAGGCACCTGGTCCCCTTGTAGTGATGGGGGACATTCATTATGAAATAAAATGAAGTCTTGATTCTAGGCTGTACAAAGGCAAATTGCAGTATTTAGTACAGTGGAAAGGTTACCCACTGTCAGAGGACACTTGGATTAAAAGTGCCAATGTCAAAGCAGATAGATTGATACATATTTTTTTTTGATAAGCACCCTCATAAGCCTTGGGGAGATTCCTAACTCTGACTCTTCTTCATTTACAGGTTTTCTCCTCTCTTTAGGGGATCCAACTGTCAAAGCTGCAATGAATTTAGCTGAAGCCATTTTCAGTTGCCACAGTATGGGAGGGGCGATGTGTGCATTTAAGGTTAAACAAAACAATAAATTGTCCTGTGGGAATCAAGGTCATTGCTGCCTGAGTTTTGGGAGCCTGAGCCTTCCGTAGAAAGCCCACCAAAGTAGTTTATTGGGGAATGTGATTTATGACATAGTGCTGAGGTGAGAAGTTCAACATTGTAACCTTTGGGAGGGAACATCAGTCTTGGTTTCACTTTTGATCGTGCCGATACTTTGTAGCCAATAAATATGTTCTTTAAGGAAACTTCTTGCCTTGGAGTTCTGTTTTTATTGGTCTCATCTTTCGGAAGCATGACAGAGATGCTAGTAACTAACAACACACTGATACCAAGTAAATGCAATAGTTAAACTGTAGAATAGGAGAAAGTGGATCCCACTGTCCACTCTCGCCCATAAAAGTTTATTGGGTGAATTTCAAGATCACTTTCCCTCAACCCAACCTGCTTCACTGGATTGGAATTGTTGAGAATAATATGAAGAGTATATGGTACATTAACTAGATTTATAAATGAAAGGATGGCTATAGACCTCATATAAACATAGATGTTTCCTATTCACTTGGGATTTCATTCATTCATTCAATCAATATTTAGGCAGATGTTTCAAAATAGACATAGCGCTACCTATTGTAAGAAACAGATCAAAATCTTTATGCTTTACAATTTTTGATTTTTGAATTTTTTGGCATATTGGAATGGTACTGAGTGCATTTCAGGTAAGAAAGAAAACTTTCATTTCAAATGAAAATTAGTTTCATGTTGTGTTTTTCAGCCATTTTTTAAAACTAAAGTATAGGGGAGGGAAATTAAATTTTTAAGTAACTTACTTGTATAATGTTTACAAGTTCAAAGTTACATTAGTTCAACTGCTTTGGCATATGCCATGTTTGCCTGTAAAGCCAGACATTTTGTTATTTCAGTAGGCGTTAACCATATAAATATATTTCCACTGGGTTGGCATTTCCTTTTTTACTTCCTTGTTGCAGGCAGATTGTTCCTTAACACTCTCTGGGGACTTTATGAAGTTTCTCAGAATGACTAAAACAGTCAGAAGATCAGAGTTCTCATGCCATTTTCACATAAAAAATCCAGCAAAGGACAATTTAGTCAAACAATAGAATTACAACACAACTTTGCGGTCAAGTGCATTTGCAGGTGTAGGAATGGCAGAGGTGGAATACATTTTAATTCTCTTAGGACTAATTTGTGAATTAATGGAAACAAGGAATGGCTGCTACTGCTGCTTTCCTGAAAAATTTCAAGTATACACCAGACACTCTCATGAGTCTCTTGGGAAACATATATCCTAGTCAAAGCTCTTTGTAGGAAACACTAACATTAAGAAAACAAGAACAGTGTAGTATCTCAGAGGTAGGACTGATTTTTATAAAGCTCTCAGTCTTAAATACAATGCCTTGAACCCAATTTTCTCCAGAGATCATCATAAGCAATAGCTGAGAATATTATCAGCAATTGTTTTTCCTTTGCCATTTTGTATATGAAATTATATATTTTTTCATACTGATTTCATTTACTGTAGATTAGGCAGACAACTTGGTGATTTCCAGATGTTGTAAAATCCAGTTTCCATAGCCCATAAGCAATGTGGCTACAAATAACAGATTATGACAGATATAGTTGATGATATTTTGAGGGTGCCAAGTTGCCATTCCTCTCATGACCAAATGATAACTATCTGGAATCCCAAGTATTGCTTTTATTTTTACTTAATTGACTGATCAACTCCTAAATGACTCTGGATCAACACATATAGAACTATATAGAAGACACAATGGACAAGAAAACAAAGTATTCAAATCAAGACTAAAATAAATCAAGGGAATCAAAAAAAAAAAAACACCAAACCCAAGATGATATTGTATAATCGATGAGATCAGGAATATGCTCATCCTGCTGGATCATACTGGTCAAGAAAATCTACTGGAGAGAGGCAGTTCCTTGTGGCAGGTATCAATTTTCTACACTATTATTTTTGAACTGGTATGCGCATAGGTATGGTATGAACTTGGGATTAAGTTCAAGATAGTTCCATAAAATGGTTGCCATTTGAAGCCACAAAAATGAAGTTAATGAAAAATCAAACCAGAAATGAAACTTCCTGTAGCATCTTCTGCTGGGATGCTTCTGTACACCTCGGTTGGCTTTTTCTGGTAAGTGCATGCATTTTCAAGCAATGCACTCAGATGCTCCAACTACCCTTTCTATTTGCTAAGAATGCTTATAGTTTCTGAATGACACTGGAATTTTGGTTATTTCTTACCCAGGAGCTTGGCTGATACCAAAGAAAGTGTATTTTAGGCACATTGATGCTGAAAGATGCCATTTTAGAACAATCAAGCTACATACCAAAGAACAGTCAATCTATGTATTGTGGACATTAGAACAGGAAGTCATAACTTAAAATTGTATTTCTACAGAAAGAGAAGACAGGTGCAAAATTACAATTTCAACTTCTTCCATTTTCAAAAATAACAATTCAGTTCAAATTATTGGGCACTGAGGATCATATTAAACCTTGCACAGTTGCTTATTACTTTTTTCAAATCAGAAATAAAGCTTTAATATGGATTTGAGCGAAGAACGTAATGAGTGAGAGAAATTGAAAAGAAGGACTGTTTAACAATTTGCTCCTCTTTGGCATTTTTTTAAATAATTCATCTCCAACTGCTCTTGTAATGTGAAGAAAGATAAATATACTTATGTGGCTGAGTTTGTACGTAGGAAGCAACCAGAAAGATTTTGAGTAGAGTAAAGCCAGCAAGGCACTGGTTAAGCAACCTTTTTCAAAAGTTTGCAGCCTCTTAGAACTGCTATTCAATTATAAAACAAATGATATTCCATGTAGGTTTTGTCTAATAAAATGGATACATTTAGCATTAATTAGATACTGGAATATCTAATTAATAACAAACAATGGAACTAACTAATACAACAGCTCATGGCATTTCTCAACTCAATTATATAGAAAGCTTCTAACACGTAAGTCTTTGTTTTAAGATTAGTTTTGTGATAATATTCACAGGATAGTTCAGAACTTTTTTGGGGGAGTGTCAATGATTAGAGGGGTTTTTTTGTTACCTGTCAGTTTAGAAATATCCTAAGGTTACAAAGTTAAAAGCTGATTATTTGTTTACTAAGGAAAGCTGAAATTAATATTGAAACACTGAGTACTGAATATATAAGCTTTACTAAAGTAAATAACCACACAGCTAGATTGAAATTTATAAGTGCATTAGGCCAAAGCAACTAGAAGAGTTGCCAGAAAGCATCTTTGCTTAAGAAAAAATAGCGGCAGAAACATTTTTGAGCGCTGCCTGCAAAAGGTTAATTGATTGTACAAACATATATATTGTTGAAAGAGCTGCATAAAATGCATCTGTATCTTGACATGAACCAGTTCTTCCAAAACCTGTGGACAAAATCAACTTCTGGTATTTCTGTGTTTCAGTAAGTAGAATTTGCTCCATAGTGCTCTTTTTCTGTGTGATGTAATATACAGAACGCTGAGATTTATATAGAAAACCTAGGATGTATAATGTGCAGCTATTCTCCATGACCTGATATAAAGCATTATGTTGTTTGTGGACAAATAAAGTAACAATTAAATCAGTTTAGATATACTGTTTTCTTGCCATGTTTTCACAATGAGCAGAATAGCCGGAAATATGCAGGACCAGTAAACACTATTTCTTAGCCAATCTTGATTGATCTTCCTGCTTCCTGCTCCTGCTTTAGAGAAGAAAATACCAATCCAGGACTGAATATTCCTGAATATGGGAGGTTAGACATCATTTGGCTGATTACCGATTGTTCTGAACCACAATAAAATAACTGATTATTTTCCTTCTGACATAATACTTTTTGTTGCTGGATTCAAATATTTTTAATTAGTGATATACTTTGGGTCCATTGCTGATACTTGCAGAAATGTGGTATTATATTTGTACAGGGGTGATGGTGGTAAAAGAGGAGCATATGAAGAATGATTGGAAATCAAAGAATAGGAGTAAAAATATTTTCATTATGAAAATGAGTTGGAAATATGGCATGAAAAGTACTGCAAATGCAAAGAAAGGGGACATCTAGTGCATAACCACCGTTCTATTCAAAAGGTGCTATGAGAGAAATAAAGCAGCACAAGAAAAAGTTGTGCTTAACTAATAGTATACATACAGTGTTTTCCATTTTGAAAATATGTTGTAATTGTGGTACAGAAATAGGACTAATGGTGGGAACTATCAAGCATTAGCTGAAGAAATACTGTTTATAGCCATGTTTCTGAAACCTGGCAACTTGAAGATGTGTGAACTTAACTTCAGCTGGGGAATTCTGCAAGTTGAAATTCACACATCTTAAAGTTTCCAGGTTCAAAAACACTGGCCTAGAGTATACAAAAGATACTGTTCTCTTTCTAAGACAAGAGGTACTATTTTTGTCTTAAATCAAAGTGCTATGACTATTATTTTGTCCTCCTTCCAAAAACCGTTTCAGTTGCTCCTTTTAATTTGTCTCTGACAATAACCAGCCCCACCATTCCAAATTTAAGTACAGCAATAGTTGAATTCATGTCAAAAAATTATGTGGTGAATAGCGGAAGAGATTTGGAGACCTTGTTTAGTATTGTTTTGACACTCAGCCTTTTTTATTACTCTGCTTTTGGAATTCAGTTCTACAATCTGCTTACATTGAGCTCAGCACTTGAACCAAGCACACTTAAAGAATGTATGATGCCTTATCATATGAGAAAACATGCATGTCTCTTCATATCTGAAGGTTTTAAGTTTTTTTTAAAGCAGAGAATACAGAAGCAAGTGGATGAATCAGTCTTTTTAGAGCAACATTACCAAAAAAATAAAAACCAGTGAAATTGTTTGGTAAAACTACAAAATGAATGTGAAGTTGGCAAACACAGTTAATCTTAATATGGCATCATAAGGCACGAGAAAATGAATATATGATAATATTTGAACATCTGGAGATAATTTTTAATTTAAACTCCATTTTGATCAGATTTACTGAGATTGGGAGTTGGTTTTCTTAATTGATAGCAGCCAATCAAACCATCAATGTGGGTTTATAATAGTAAGCATTCAACTTTTACTAGTAATTCTCTCAAAGCCACATTGAGACTAATCTTCTATTGCTGAGCGTGGATAAGATTTTATGTCTTTTATATGAATATATAAAAAGGTCTGACATATTTTATTATGTTGGCTATCAGCTATACTTAAAAGAGCAGAGAAGGCCTGGTAACAAATGCCTTCTCGTGTTAAATGCTGCCATAAAAAGGTGCATATCTTTTGCAATTGCACCTCAGGACAGCAGATGTGCAACATTCAAGAACTGATAAGGCTTTTTACCAAAAACTAATTCCTATACTTGTAGGCATCTTTAAGGACCATGTTTCCATCTTCCTCATGTAATTCTTCTATCACCATTGTAGCAACAATGTTACAATTGAGCATTGTTTAGAGTTAGTTAAGCTATTCATTCTCTCAAGTTTTGCATTTGTCTTTAGTTGATCCTGGCCACAAATACATCTTGAGAGTCAGGTCTCTGTGATCATAAATATTTTCAGCCCCCAAGAGGAAGAGAATCCTTTTTAGCCAATCAGAAAGACACCTGGGGAGACATGCACTGAAAATATATGGATAATTTCAGTCCCTGCAAAGATATCAGAATATCATTCAGTCCCTGTTCTGATCTTCTAGCCATACTTTCTCCATTTTTCATTCTTTATTAGCATTGACCATCACCTGATTTGGAAAATGTGTTGCCTTCCAGTCCCTCTCTTTAAGAAAGTATGGGAGAATTTGTTTGTAATAAAAGATTGGATATTATTTATTCTTTTTATTAGCCCTATTTCACCATCCTATCTTCTACTGCACTACTTTTGAATTTATTCTTGTCTTGGAGGAGGATGTTTGATAAAGTTTTTCTTGCTTAGTGTTTAGAGTTCCCTTGCTTAAAGTTTTTCTTCCTTTGTTATCTTCCTTTTCTCTTCCTTTTTGTGTCCTTCCTTTTCCAGGCTCTTTTAACAATGTTCTCTTTCAATTCTTGCTGAAGGAACTATCTTTAAAGTCCTCCTTGACCTCAAATTTCTACTATGTGTACCTGCTTCCTCTTTTTCAGTAGTTCTTGAAAGAGTTGTCACAATTGGGACTTCATGTGTCTTCTAATAGTTGTCTCAAGTAATCTCAAGCAAGAATTCAACCCACCCACCCAAAAAACACAAAACTCACTCGTTTTCCTGAATTCCAAATTTATTCTGTCTTTTTCCCATTTGCCTTTAAAGCTCCTGGATCTTCTCCATTTGTTTTACCTCACCACCTTGGATAGGTCTGATGATTAGCTGACTTTGCACCTTTTTATTGATTCTACTGCTAAGGCTTTTAATTTTTACTTGATTAATACTTGGAATCTGAAAGTTTCCAATTGAGATCTTTCAATGCAAATGTTTTATAGAAGACACTGTATTGAGGACTTTAGGATTATATATTAACACAGAAGAAATAAAAGAAAGGAACCAAAACAAAAGCAGATTTTTGATAAATGTGTCAGGTCCCACTTCAATATCTAAGAAAGCAAAACTCGTGGAAGCAGTTTCTTCCAAAAGGAACTTTTATTAGGACAAACTGATAACAGGCATAATAGACAGGATCTGAGGTTTCCCTGAGATCAATAGATTAAAAGAGACCCCAGCAACCCCCACCCCAATAGTTCATCCAGTCAGTTCAAATGGGCCAATCTCTGTTGTGGAAAAGTTGCTGATAACACCAGTCATTCCCAGGCTCATAGCAATGTTGTTGTGGCTTCGCACCTTCCTTTCCGAAATGAGAGATAAACCAGATGGCTGGAGGCTCATTTCTTTCTCCCCCCCCCACAAGGTGACATAAAGGGAGAAATTGTTCAAAGAGTGAGTATGCAGAAATCTGAGAGATACATTGTAGCGATAGAGAACACAAAAGAAACAGCCACAGCGTATAGCAGAACCCAGAGCAATAGAAGGAATAGAATGAGAGAGAGAGTTCCCTTTAATAATATATGGATTCTGACAAAATGTTTAATAGACTTGGAATTATATGAGGTATCACAAGTAAGGCATGTCTATCTATTATTTTAGCACTGTAAGTCATTCATTATAAAACAGTATGACAACCATTACCTGTAGTAGAATGCTTTAGATCAGGCTTTTCACCTGAGGGTATGCATATCACCGGTGGTACATTGGCAACTGGCAGGTGGTACACGCCCCCCCCCCAGCCCAGCCAAGTGTAGTGGGAGAGGGAATGAGCCAAAGTGGCACAGTGCAAGACTTGCTGTGAGGGAGCTGCAGGGTTGCTGGGGTGCTGGGGTGAGACAAAGGTCCCAGGATCTGCACTTCCAGCTCACCTGGGAGAGAAAGGAGGAGGAAGGGGCGGAGATAGGAGAGGCTATAAAAGAAGGCAGTTTGGGCGGGAGAGGGAGAGAGAGAAAAAAGATGCAGCCTTGGGAAAAGGAGGAATCAGCTGGAGCTGCACTGAAGGGAAAAGAAGGAGGAAGGAGGAGAGAGGAGAGGAGATCAACAGGCCAGCCGGGAGACGATCTACAACTTCTGTGGCAGCCATCCATGCCAGGCGTGCACACAGGTGGCAGCAACAAACAGGCAAGAAACACAGCTGGGGAGGGGATCACCCTCTGTGAGGAATGAAGAAAGGCAGCATCAGCTGGAGGTGAGGCATGGAGGGAGGCATGGAGGGAGGAAGGAAGGAGATGGCAATGAGAAAGAGGAGGTAGGGAGCAGGAGGGATGGAGGGAAACAGAAAGGAAGGAAGTGTTTGAAGAAAAAAACGGGGCCTTGCTTTCTGGCCAGGAGGCTATACCTTTAAGATAAAAGGGAAAAAAATGAAGTGCTGTGTTTGAAATAGGTGAAAGGAAACCAGCTGCTCCAGCTGCTCGAGAGAGGATGTTTATTGGCAGAAGTGAAGTGCCATTTCAGCAGTTTGGTTCTGGATCAGCTGAACAACAAACTGGAGAGTGGAAGGATTCTTATGTGATTTTGTGACTTTGAAGTTATGGGATTTGTGCAATGTAGGCTTTGTATTCTTAAGGAGTGTTTGGCAATTTCTATTGTGGCTGATGTCCCATGTTGGATTTTGGTTCTAATTCTATTGCTCTGCTATTGTTAGCTGTAAGTTTTGCTGAAAGGGATTTTGAAGTATTTTTGTCTTGAATGGATTTTGCCTGTGGCATTCGTTTACTTATGAATGGAGCCATTTGAGGGGGGCTGCCTTAGCCAGCGGCTAGTACTTGCTACATTTGTGGGCTTTTTTTTCTTAAGTGCTGGCTGCTGGCTCCTTAACTTTCCTTTCTAGCCAGTAGCTAATTCTTAAAGGGGAATACACCTTTTTAAGCTAGTTCCCTCTGTGGCTTGTCTTTTCTGTTTCTGGAGGCTTTTCCTTGTTTGATAAATATATGGAAAAGGGAAAATATTGGGGAAGGGGTGTCAAATTCTTCCTTCAGAAGGAATGAGATGGGAATGAGAAAGAGGGAGGCAGGGAAGGAGGGAGAGAGGAAAACAGGGAGGAGGGAGGGAGATTGGAATGAAAGAGAGGGAGAGTTTGAAGGAAGTTCTGCCTTAGCACTTGGTCACCAGCAGCCCTGCCATTGACTTTGCTTGTCAAAAGCTTGCAAAAGGGGATCACATGACCTTGAAACACTGTGACCATCATAAATATGAATCAGTTGCCAAGCATCCAAATATAAATCACATGACCCTGGGAATGCTGCAACAGTCATAAGTGTGAAAAATGGTCATAAGTCACTTCAGTGCCTCATAAGTCACTTCAGTGCCATTGTAACTTTGAACAATCACTAAGCAAATTGTTGTAAGTTGAGGACTACCTGTACTTTATCACCTTTTTCCTTTTTTTTGGTCAAGTTTTTGACACCTTGCTAGGTGGTACTTGAATACTGCCATATCCTAAAAGTGGTGCAATCAGTGAAAAGGTTGAAAAGCCATGCTTTAGATAGTCAATGTGAATGTGAGGTACAAGCATTCTGCTACAGGATAAATTGCCTTCCTGATTATAAGCAATAATCAGCACTTGAATTGTAAACTGAAAACTAACTGGAGATTAAAATTAGATTTTTTTTTAAAAAAATAACAACTGCTGTAATATAGCAAATATTGGAAACAATGAAGAATCCTTATTTGCTTGAGTTTTAGAATACTCTTCAAAAATGTTCAACAAGAATGCATTACAATCCATTCAGGAAATAAGGACATTTCCCAGATGTATATGATGCAGGAATGGAACAGCCATATTGCAATCCTACCTGAGCTAAAGTTTGTGATCAGTTTTTCCCAGTCTTCTGAAACTGCAAATATAGTATTGACTAAATATCCTAATTTGTCTTGCAGAGCCTCTTTTCCTTAGCCTGGATCATATTTGTTCTTGACCAATATACCACTTCTATCTTGCTTGGATTAAATCTCAATTTGTAAAGCCACTTTCAATCTATTCTGAATGAAATCAGACATCAATCAACACACCTAAAATCTCTTAATCATTTTAAAATATATAGAGTAACATCTCTATATAACTGGCCCTTATATTAATGACTGAACTCCAGTTTAGAGATAGCTACTCCACTGATTTCATATAGATGCTAAATAGTTGAAATGATTTTGATTATTATCCCAGGATAGCACATATGTTTAAGGCCTTGAGGATGGGCAGTTGAGTTTAACTCAACACACTAGTTTGAAGTAGCTAGAGAAAATTAAAACAACTGTAAAATGTTGTTCCTTTTACCCTCTTTGCAAGATGTCCTTGAAGAATACCATGATTAGTTGAGCTGATTTCTATAGAATGCAAGAGATTCTATAGAATATGGCACAAAATTGTGCTTTTAAAAAAACTGTTTCAAAATATGAACTGGTCATAATTTATTCTTACTGGTCTGTATCTTTTATGATTAGAGTAGAGTTCTCATGAAATGAATTCTTCCATGTGGCATAATGTCATAATTAAAATATGGGTGGAATGTTGCGCATAGCCTCAAATGAATGAAACCAGAATACTAGGCCTCAGTTTTTTCCTGAACCTTCCTGTGATTATTAAATGATTACTACTTCATGTCATATAAAAACTGAGAAGAAAGAAATGAAATTATATCACCAAATTACTTTTGTTTAGTCTGCTCCATTTGGTTTTGATTGATAAGCTCATATAAAGCAAGTTATACCAGTAACAGTGTAACAACACTCTACATCCACCTACGCCTACATGTTATTTTAAGATTAAGATGATCCAAAACCCTCTTCATAGGATTTGAATCAGTGAGCTAACATACATTAATAGATATAAGATTTAATTGTACACCTGTTAAAAAGCACACCATCCAATCAGGGACTAGCATGTTTAAGACGGGTGGGGGAAGACATTAGAGATAACTGACATCCAAAATTATAATGAATTGGCCCAAATCATTATGATTAAAATCATTATTGGTGAGTTGACTTTGCTTAATAAAGAAATTAACAGGGCTTACAGGAGCAAGCTTCAAATACTGTATATCATAAAGAGAAGATGGAGTTACTTGTTTTTTGCATGACTAAAACAAAATGGGATTTCAATTAAATCTTAAGTATTTCCGTTGATAAGAGCTGCTCAACATTAAAATATCTCTCAGGAAATTATGGTTTCTCCTCAATTAGCAAAGTTTGGGATGCTGTAGTGGCAACTTATATTGCAGTTTCTGCTCTCAACTCTCCTCCAGTTATGTTAGTATATGGCTGTTGTGTGCAACAAAACTGATTTAACTAGGCTAAATCCTAATATAGTCTTACACTCCTGTTTTCTGGATCCACTTATTTTTGCAAGATTAATGTGATCATCAATTCAATACTTGTCATTCTACTTTTAAGTATATTTGCCACAAATATATCTAGTAGTGTTTTTCACTTATTTCTTGTACTTTCTTTAAAGTACAAGCATATTTATATTACTATGTTCTCAGAGTCTTTCTTCAGTATCTTTTCCTAACATTGTTCCTTGTTTTATAACTCTCACCTTTATGTCTCTTTCCCCCCCCAACCTATATTTTTATTTTACACCTTTGAGAATTTTTTTTCCTTCAACATCAAAACATCCCCATCCATTGTTAAAGTAGTATGGTTACTGCACAATACATCTGTATTCCTGGATGAAAACAAATGGAGAGAAAAGAGATAGAAAGCCTACACAGAAAAGGCTAAGTATCGAGTTAAAAAGTGTTGGAGTTGCACCCCATATTGCAAATTGAGATTGCATCAGATTTAATATTATGGTACACTATTAATTTGTAAAATGCCTAGGAAGTTAAGGGATTCAAGAAAAATGCTGTATTTATAAAAGCATCAGCAAATTCAAGGTGATGATCCTTAATATCATTTTTTTTTCTGCTTGTGCAGAACTAAAAGAAAATTTTATTTTGTTAAAACATGGTAAGTTTCATTGCATCTATATTTTTATAATGACCCTCCAAATCTTTAAGGATAATGACTATTAAAATATAAATCTAAACTTTTTCTCAGTTATTTACGCCGACAAGTGAAGGTCAGGTATTTTCATAATATTTGGCAGATACTAAATTAAAATAATTGGAAATAGCATGATATGAATTGTTCATAGAATCTGTATTAATCTGTTCATAGAATCTGTATTTTTGAACATGACAGTTTAAAATTTCATAACAATGTGCATCTGCATAAAACAATTCAAATACGGACAGAATCTTTTTAAAAATCAGCAACTGGAATGCATTGAGACTCAAGTCATGTCTGCTACAATTAGATTTTAAGCATTACAGCAACAGCTGCACCAGAAGCAAAAGTATTTACACAATACAAATTGTGTAAAATTGAGGCTAAAACCTTAGAATGTCAGATGTTTCCTGAGAGGGGCAAGTAGATTATCAGTTCTTGTTCACAATCCTAGCTACTGCAAGAATTCTTACATACATTATTCAGTCATGTGCAAATGTCTTATCAAAAGATTATCTTTATATTCCAAAGACTGGTGTGCAAGATTGACATGGAACAAAAAGGTCGAGCAAGACTAAACTATAGTGCAAAAGATTTAGAAATTATAACCGAAAAAATGTTATATAACTAATTACTGAAGTACTCTATTGCCAGAATATCTAGGAAGAATGCTTTCCTGTGACAGGGTTCTTTTTTGTCTTTTGTGTATAATTTTATTAAAGAATTATTTAATGTAATAAAAACCATAATAAAATAATAACAATAATAAATCTCTCTCTCTCTCTCTCTCTCTCTCTCTCTCTCTCAATATCTGTGACAGAGTTCTAGCTGTTCAGTTGTGAAGAATAGGGAAAAAAATCCAAAGGAGAAATCTACTTGACTGAACATTCCTAAAATTCAAGGCAAGCCATTTATCTATTTATGAGGGAGAAACTATTTTCAATTAACTATTAATGATAATCATGTGCAATCTCATTGGCAGAATTTTTTTTTACCACAAACTGTTGTTGCACTCCTTCAGTAGGCAAAATTCTGATTTCAGTTATGTTGGTAATATATCAGAAGTGCAAACTTGGGCCCCCACTGTTCTTATTTTACTTATCACTCACTTTACTGCATAGGAAATCTAAACAGGAATCTTAGAGAAGAACTTAGTGTCACGTATTCACTTATAGTTTTGGTTGCTACAATATAAAAAAAGATGTTGAGACTCTAGAAAGAGTGCAGAGAAAAGAAACAAAGTTGATTAGGGAACTGGAGGCTAAAACATATGAAGAACAGTTATAGAAAATGGGTATATCTAGTTTAATGAGAAGGACTGGGGTGACATGATAGCAGTCTTTGAATATTTAAGGAACTGCCACAAAGAAAGGGGGTGTGTGTCAATCTATTCTCCAAAGCACCTGAAGGCAGAACAAAAAGCAATGGATGGAAACTAATCAAGGAGACAACCAACTTAGAAATAAGGAGACATTTCCTGAAAGATAGAACAATTAATCAGTGGAATGGCACGCCTTCAGAAGTTGTGGATGCCCCATCACTGGAGGTTTTTAACCACTTGTGTGAAATGGTATAGGACAGTGATGGCGAACCTTTTAGAGACTGAGTGCCCAAACTGCAATCCAAAACCCACTTATGCATCGTCGAGCGCTGGGTGGGTGTGGCCAATCGGGTGGGCATGGCCCATTGGGTGGGCGTGGCCCATTGGGTGGGCATGGCTGCTGTGGTAACGACAGACTGGGTGGGACTAAAAAGTTCAATCAATCAATTCCAACTTTGCAAGCTCTTTTTTTTCCTGCGAGAAGTTGAAATTGACTGATTGAACCTTTTTTTTTTTTTTTGCACACGGCGGGGGAGGCCTAAAGCGAAAAGGTTTTATAAAACCCAGCTGAAGGTCTAGGACTGGAGCGATGGCACGCGTGCCCACAAAGAAGGCTCTGAGTGCCACCTCTGGCACCCGTGCCATAGGTTCGCCACCACTGGTATAGGATCTCTGACTTCCAAGATTCCTCCCAACTATGTTTTTCTGTTATATCAATTACATTTAAACATATTAACAGGACAGAATGCTGCATTTACTCAAACAACATATAATACACTTCCATTTTATTTAAAACATGTTTTGCAAGATATAAAAATATTGATCACAGTGAAATTTAAAAATTGTTTCTGGTATAAAAAAGGATTGCATACAGTATCTTTAAAAGAAAATAAATTATGTAATCATTATCTTTTTTAAAAAAAATCACAATGAAGAAAATTTAGTCTGCTTCATCAATGACAAATTATAATCTCCAAGAAGAAAATCCCAGGTTTTTTTAAAAAAAATTACTTCCCATGTGTTTCAGAGTAAAAATGTGTCTGTTTCCAATAACGTTACGTCTCTTCTGCATTGTAAATCCATACGTTAGCAGTCCAGTATTTTAAAAAGTAGAAACAGGAAAAAATGTACATCAGATGAACTGTCTTTTCTAATTGATAAGTGGTAGTTTCCAGTATGTCGGTACACAGCGACAAACTTCTTCACTATAATAGAATCCAGAATCACAGCGTTTCTTTCGAACTGTACATGGTCGTCTGTAGCAACTGAGAGTAAATGGGAAAAAAGGTATGTTGAAAAAAGGTATAATACAAGTTACATGCATTTAAAAAATGGACAGAACTATTGAAAATAGGGTAAAGTGACTTGTAGGTTTCAATTCATTTTGTTTTCAAGGATATGTTTTTATTTATTTTCTTTGTACTTGGGAATACACATTGGCCTTTGCAATTTTGCATACAACCCAAAGTTATTTACTGTTTTAACTCTGTATTAGTCACCGATATTGACACCCATTATGTCTTAATCACAATAATAGCCATCAGGAAGTGTTTAGCAATATTCCTAGATAAGCATTCTTGCTAAGAGGATGAGGAAACAGGGACTACACAATGATCTATAGCAAACTCATGCTCAGTGGCAGCATGACATTGAACATCAGTTATTCTGGCAACTGTGCTGGATAGCGACACTGCTTCCATGCCTGCTTGTGCCTCTTGGCTAGCCACTGCAGAAAACAGGACACAATATTCAATGGATTTGCTATCTCGTTTGCAGATTCTCTCTTTTATTTCTCACAAGCAGAATACATTCCAAAGACATTATTGCATCCTACAATTATTTATAACTGGAGCTGTTATTTTTATAGACACTTCACTTATAATTTGATTTTTTCCAAGGCACAGCAATCCTTTAAGTTAAGTTACTTAAAAGGAAAGGACCCTTTCAGTCACCTAGGAGCTAGATTCACACAGAGGTTTACCAAGGCAATTAAAATTTAAGACCTACATGCCAAACTCAGATAATTTTAATCTTGGATAGTTTTTAATGGATAGGCATCTTACACAAATAGAGAGTGTTTGGTCAGTATATGATTCAATGTACTGTGCAAATGTATTAATTCAGCAACAAGTTACATATATTGTGAGATCCAGTCACAGTACACATTAACATATATGGGAGGTAATTTATTAATATTTATTGTTACGCTTATGGCTTTCATTTAAGAGCACAGTTATATACATAAACTCTTAGTATTTTTTACTCTAACTTATGAAAAGTTGGGAAATCAATCAAATCCTCCTGTATTTAAGACAAAATGAAGCAATCCAATTTTAGCAATGTCGAACTTAAACTATATGACAAGTAGTTGCTTTTTTGAAACAATACTGTATAAATATTGTATATTAACAATCCAATCATTTTTTTTAAAAAAATTCTTCTTGCCATAAAACAGCAGAAATACAGGAAATCCTTGATTTACAACCTTTTATTTATTGGCCATTCAAAGTTACAACGGCACTAAAAAAGTGACACATGTCCAGTTCTTGCATTTACAACTTGCAGCATCCTATGGACACATGATAAAAATTCAGGCACTTGGCAATGGGCATGTTGCAGCATCCTGGAGTCATGTGGTCACCATCTGCAACCTCCCACATAGTTTCGAAAAGCAACTTCAATAGAGAAAGCTGTATTCACTTAACAACTGCCACGATTTGTTTAACCACCATGGCAAAAAGGCATAAAATTGGGCAGAACTCACTTAACAACTGCCTTGCTCAGTTGTGATCATAAGTCAAGGACTACCTGTAGTAAGGGTGTAAGAAAGGAGCTGGATCATAGGCAGCTATGGTAGCTAACCCCCCCTGCTAACAACTGGGCAATATAAGATCTTTCCAAAGTGATCATTAGTGTACACTATTAATACTACCAATCATAAATATTTATATCAGATTATACAAAATGAACGCTAATAAATATTTTTAAAATAAATGTATACAGCTAATATTCATATGTTCTAATTTTAATGAGCTTTTACTTTCAGGATCTATTAGTCCAAAGATTTCATTCCTAGAGAGAATGAGCAATCCTACCAATCTGAATTATTTTATTTTCATGGAAATATCTAATTACAATATCTGGACAGAAGCCATGCTAAATATATATATAGTTTGCTCACATGGATTTTTTTTGTTACATTATAACAACGGTTCTCAACCTGTGGGTTACGACCCTTTTGGGGGTCGAATGACCCTTTCACAGGGGTCGCCTAAGACCATCAGAAAACACATATTTCCAATGGTCTTAGGAACCGAGACACTGCTCCGCATCCCTCTCTGCATGGCACTTTCGCTTCCCTTCTCTCTTTCTCTCTCTCTCAGGCGGACTTACCTCCTGCAGGGCTCCTGATTGGCCCTGCGCCTGGGTGCCTCACCCCTTGGGAGAAGTGCGGCCAGGGCCTCATGGCCATGGAGCCGCCCAGGGAAGCCCTGAGATCCCTGCTGGAGGCTCTGCTGAGCGGGCCAGCCCTCCCGCAAACTGCGGCCAAGGGAGACCAGCCCCTGCGATCCCCAGCCAGCCCGACCATTGGACCTGCTGGCCAGGAAGGCGCGCCGGAGTCCAGGAAGGAAGGAAGGAGATTCAGCAAAGGTAAGAGAGGAGAGCACCTCCTGCGGTCCAGCGCTGGCAGTGGCTTCCTTGCCCTCTTCCCTTCTTCCTCCTGCTGCCCCCAAGGCAGCAAAAGGGGTGCCTGGGGGGGAGCAGCCGGGCTGGCAGAGGGACTGGCAGGGGCCATCAGATGGGCGGAGGGTGAGGCCGGGCAGTGTGGTGTCCCGGCTGGGGCAGCAGTGGCGGCGGTTTTCTCGCCCTTCTCCTCTCCTTCTTCCTCCTGCTGCCACCAAGGTGGCTCAGACAGGCGCCGGGAGGAAGAGGGGTGCCTGGGGGGAGCAGCTGGGCTGGCAGAGGGGCTGGCAGGCTGTGTGGCACCAGCCCCCACTGCGGCTCCATTGATGGACAGAGGATGAGGCTGGGCAGCGCAGAATCCTGGCGGGGGCAGCGGCTGGGCCGGGGGTGGCAGGGACCCCCGACGATGCAGCAGTGGCTGCCACTGCCACTGCAGCCACTGCCTCCCATCCTGCTCCCCCTCCCCGCCTGTTCAGCTGAGGATGCGGTGGAGGCCAGGCTGGGGGCAACGGGGACCCCCGACAATGCTGCCATAAGAGAGAGAGAGAGGAAAGAGAGAGAAACAGAGGAAAAGAGAGAGGAAAGAGAGAGAGACAAAGAGAGAGAAGAAAGAGAAAGAGAAAGAGAGGAAAGAGAGAAAAAGAGGAAAGAAAGAAAGAGAGAGGAAAGAGGGAGAGAGAGAAGAGAGGAAAGAGAAAGGAAAGAGAAAGAGAGGAAAGAGAAAGAGAGAGAGGAAAGAGAGAAACAGGAAAAGAGAGAAGAAAGAGAAAGAGAAAGAGGGAGGAAATAGAGAGAGAGAGAGAGGAAAGAGAAAGAGAAGAGAGAGAGGAAAGAGAAAGAGAGGAAAGAAAGAGATAGGAAAGAGAGAAAGAAAGAGAGAAAGGAATGGCGCTTCTCCAACCAGGCTGGGCGGAGCCGGTGGAGCGGCCTTCCTGCCCCCCTCCCCAGCCAGCTGGATGGGGGGTTGGGGGTCACCACAACATGAGGAACTGTATTAAAAGATCGTGGCATTAGGAAGGTTGAGAACCACTGCATTAGAAGAATAATGTGCATGTTCAAAGCTTATATACAGGACAATCTGAAATAGATATGAAAAGATAGTGGTAATTTATAGTGTTACTATATACATTTATTACTTTTGGTCTAGAAAGTAATAATATATTTTACTAGCCAATAATTCATGCTTACAAGATAAATATTTTATATTGGTAGATAATCTGCTTCTACAATGATTTAAAAAAAAGCTATAAACAAGTATGTCACAGCATTATAATTTGGTAAGGCTGATTTTAAACCATGTTGACCTAACATAACCTCACACTGACAGGCAAAAAGCCTCTGATGTATAATGTAGACAAAGTGTAGTCTTTGGGTGTTTTAAACATTGGCAGTGAACCAAGAGTGAGAAGTATATGCTTCAAGTTTCAACATAACTATAGTTTAAATTCTTTTAATTTTGTTCTATTTTTATACAGCATAGTATTATAATGGGCATGGCTTATAATTAATAACTCATTTACATCTTCCAGTTTGTAAATAAATATTACTTTCATATCATGGTGGATTAGAAAAAAAGTTACTATTCCTCCTTCTGTTCCAAGTTCATCTGTATTTTCCTGCCTCATTAAGTTTAATTGAGAACGGCTTCTGCATCTTATCACAGAATTGAGATTTAACTCCAGTAGCAAATACTATAACCCATATCTCAAGCAATAAAGATACTGCAGAAGGAAACCTTATTCTCAGAATAAAAGATCCAGTGCAGGTATATTTGTGAAGTTCAATTCCTTTGTCCTTCTCTTGAATCACAAAACCACATGTTTTCCTTCTGGTCAATTAATGTTACTTTGCATGTACATTGCAAAATATTATGATTTTAACTACTTCCTATTTAAAACATCCCACTTTGATTTAAGACACTATTTCAAGTGCAAAACATTTATTTTAACCTGAAATGATTAAAACATTACTTTTTGTGCTCACAACAATTGTTTTATACATATAATGAGATATTTTGCATCAAAGGGGATCTTTCACATTTCAAGTAGTTCAGATTCCATTATCTATGCTTCTAATTGTGGATTATTTTTATTGACAAATTTTAGATGAACCACACAGTACTATGTGTTTCACCCTATCCCCTAATTTTCTAAAGCATTTTTAATATATTTTTTATATTTATTATAGAATTATATGAAGAATTACAATGTATTATTAATTTATGCAACTTAGCAAATTCCTTTTAAATGACATTTTAAATATAACTTATTATACTTCCATGTATATGTAAAACATTTCCTAGGAAGCAATGGTAACCTCTAACTAGTTGACAACATTCAGCTGGTCAAATGTTTTCAGAGCTACCATGTAAGCTAATACAGCTATTCACATATGAAATGTGTCTTTAACATAGAAATATCATAAATTTAAAGTAGCCATTACATTTTTTTCCAATTCTGACCTAAGCAATAAGAATTGTAAACTCTTATTGCATTTCCCTTGCCTATTTATAAAGTGCTACAAAATTAGTGATTGTAGAATTTTACAGATCCAGATATAATGAGTAATTGGAGCCATGGAAATAAACCCCAGCAAAAATGAGACAAATTCTCTAAGACTTAATAACAAAGAGGAAACTTCTACAGTTTATAATCTACAACAGAAATTTGGCAGAATCTACTGTATATTCTAAACTATATGCAAAAGCAGTTGCAGAAGAAAAAAGAAGAAATGGCAGCACAATCAGATCTCTTCTTAAAAAATTACGAATTATGAGATTTATGAATACCTATAAAATAGGCACTTTTATTATCAACTTTCAATATCATGACTATAAGTTTAAAACATGAAAACTTACTTTTGCAAGTGCTGTTCATGAGGATTTGCTCAGCCAATAATTTGCTCAGCTGAACATACATGGAAAATGATTCAGAAGAACTGTTTTTGGCCTTGTGTAAGTGTAAAGTCTCTCTCTGTATTCGTGTAAGAAGCCTGACTTTTTAAAAGACTGCTTTGGAAAATTAATGAATAGCAGAGAAGTGCTGGACCTGCATGAGGTTTAAAGCAATTCTGGATTGTTTAGAATCCTATACAGGCCTACTGCAGATATAGTATGTGGAAATACATTACGTTATTATTATTTTTCTTATGACTTATCAGATTCATTAAATGTTTTAGAATGTTCCCAAGTTTTTGGCTTTATATAACAGATATAGCTGTGCCTTATAGGTATCTGGACAGATGCTAGAAGAGGGTTGGACAATGCTAATATAACAATTATAGTTTAAACGACATAAAGTATTGCGCCTCTTTAAAAAGTCATTTTGATTTGGTGTTTGGATCTTTTTTCAGCATCAAAGTATGCAAAAGAGTATCAATATGATATGATATACTGCATTGATTAATCAGTTGATCATATAAAATATGAAACATCAGCCACAATAAAATGAGGCAAGGTACAGTGAAGTGAGAGATAAAAATACATCAGATGAATATAAAATACAGGTTGTCCTCGACTTAACAACAATTCATTTATTGACTGTTCAAAGTTACGATGGGACTGAAAAAAGTGACTTATCACTGTTTCTCACACTTACAGTACAACCATTGCAGCATTGCCATCATCACATGATCACAATTCAGATGCTTGGCAATTGACTCATATTTGTGACAGTTGCAGTATCCTGCGGTCTTGTGATCATCTTTTGTGACCTTCTGACAAGCAAAATGAATGTGGAAGCCAGATTCACTTAACAACCATTGTTACTAACTTAACAGTTGCAGTGATTCACTTAACAACCATGGCAAGAAAAATGGTAAAATGGGACAAAACTCAATCAACAAATGTCTCACTTAGCAAAATAAATTTTGGGCTCAATTGTGGTCATGAGTCGAGAACTACTTGTAGAATAAAATCTAGTAAAGATAAAAGATAAAAGAGTAAGATAAAATAGTATAAGGCAAACATGGAAGTAGAATACAACATTACTGAATTACTGTTTCTTTACAAATTACTTCTTATGAGTTTGATAAAGAGCATCAAGCTCATAAGAATTTTTTTCAATAAAAGTAATTATGTAAAGCAAACAGTCTTGAAGCAACAAACACACTTTAGGAGCTACCCAAATAAGTTTGATTTAAAATATCACATTATTCACAAAAACTTATGTTTGCTAAGATTTTTATAGGCATTTAATGACCCCTCCCCCAACAAAGAAAATTGTGTTCTGCCAAACACATTGGTGTTCCATGTTTGTAGCAGGATTAAAGTTATATTAGAGCCAATTTGTTTTCAACAAATCGACAGTGTTATGAGGAAATCACCAAAGAATGGCAAAGACACATGAGCTGTAATCATCCTGGCCTGGCCTGCCACATCTTGTGCAAAGTTTTCTGTATAACCTGCCACACTAGCTTGACAAATTTATATGTTATACACAATTCTGAATCTCAAGTTACATCATGCCTGATGGAAATTTATAACAAAACTATCTGGCATAGATACAATCTTGGAGTGCATATTAAAGGTCACGTTAAATGGGGAAAAAAAACATGATGGATTAATGGTTCAGCCAAGACTTTTAATCTGCAGTTTCATCATCCGTAAGCACCATATAAGGATTTGTGTTCTCCCTTTAAGCTTTCTTCATTTTGAAACTTATCTTTAGGTAAGTTATTTTTTGTTATTAAGTATTTAATAAGCATATATTTTCCACTTATCAATTGGCATAATTCATCCATACCTGCCTATCATTTGATAACATTTATACATAGTAAGTATATTATCATATTGAAAACCTATATAGAACTTATCCTATGTTTACTTCCTAGTAAACATCCTACATTTTATCCTACAAGTCCACCTTCTAATAAAATAACCCAAATATGATCATAAATATTGTCAAATAATATATAACCAATGAACACATCATCTCTTTTTCTTTAACCATTTACATACTGTATGACATGTTTCATTCTGGACTAGTGACATGGTTTGCCTGCTTTTCACTACGATAAGCATGAGGATATATATATCCTTTGAATCAATATGACTCCTGGCACCTGCCTGGAATAATGCCTGAGGTTTTCTTGGCAAGGTTTCTCAAAAGTGGTTTGCCATTGCTTGCTCCCTAAGGCTAAAAGTGCCTGACCCAAGATCACCCAGCTAGTTTGTGCCCAATATGACTTTAGAACTCACAGTCTCCCAGATTCCAGCCTGATGCCTTAACAAGTATACCAAACTGGTCCTCGAGCATCTGTTAAATTAGCGAGCTTAGAAAATATAAAAAATGCAAGAAACTATACCCACTGTCATTTATAAACTCAAGAAGAATTATGTATCTAACAAAAGTTACAAAGCTATGAAAATCTGTTATTTTTCCAGTTATATTGCTTACCTGCATGTTTGGTGATGAAATCTTTCTCCTTTCAAGAAGCATTTGTTTGGTGATTCTACACATTCACAAATACATTTTGTAGGGTTTAATGGCTGGTGTTTAGGGCATGTTCTTTTACACACACATTGGCACTTTTCTTCATCAAACTCTTTGTTCAGTCCACAAGAGCTAGGAAGCAGTTTATTTTTACATGTACATTGGCATGATGTTCTGTCTAGTTCTTTGTGAATTCCACAGCTAGAAGGTGTCACTCCTCCTTTGCAGACACACTGACAGGTTTCTTCATCAAGTTCCTTGTTAGACCCACAGATATCATGGTATCCTTCAGCAGTATCTGAGCATTTGAGATAAGAAAAATATGCTTCAGTCATTGCAAAAGAGTAAAACAAGTATCTGCTAATTTTTGTAACTAGTGGAAATTATTCATTTTTTCTATTTATTTCTTGATCATTGCACTTATAATTACATGATGTGGAATGAACAAATATGAATACACCGTTCCATAAAAATGAACTATAAAACTGTACAAAGATTTTGTGGGCATTTTTTTCTTTTCTATAAATTAAACTAAATAACTGACAGTAATCTTTTATCCCATATTTCTTACCAGTATCTGGTGGATAGGAGGAGAAACTGAAGTCATGTTGTGCCAGACATCTGCATAAGTGATTATTCCAAATAAGACTTTTTGGACAAGTTTTATTTGTTATTTGACACCTAAGGACAAAACATAATATCAATATATTTCAAAGCAAATTTAAGACAAGTGATAGTACATATATAACACAGGTGTTTCAGAAAACAAATAACATCTTCTAGTGCAGTGGTTCTCAACCTGTGGGTCGGGACCCCATTTGGGGTCGAACGACCATTTCACGGGGGTCGCCAATCCACGCTGTCCACCATTTTTTCCCTTTTCCCTAGCTGTCCTACTCCCTCTTATTGGTGGCCACACCCACTTGGGGGTCACCACAACATGGGGAACTGTATTATGGGGTCACGGCATTAGAAAGGTTGAGAACCACTGTTCTAGTGTATGTACATGTGGAGATTCTAGTTGGAATCTCCAACTAGAGAGGGGGGGGGTGATGTGAAGAGAGAGGCAAATTTAGAATCTCTGCACAGCAGAAAGTGGTGCAGGCCTTACCTATCCCAGAGTCCTGAAGCCTTATTTGCAGCAGAACCCTGAGGTCAATCAACCAATGGATTAGTTTGTCTTCAGAGGTTGTGGGTACCCCAACGCTGGAGGCCTTTAAGAAGAGACTGGATAGCCATTTATCTCAAATAATATAGGGCTCGAGCAGGGGGTTGGATTAGAAGACTTGCAAGTTCTCTTCTAATTTTGTTATTCTATTTCTGTTTGACTATTTTTAAATCAATACAATACAATACAATACAATCAAGAATACAATCAGTCTGGTGAGATCCTTGTAAATAGG
Source organism: Crotalus tigris (assembly GCF_016545835.1). Lineage (NCBI taxonomy): Eukaryota > Metazoa > Chordata > Lepidosauria > Squamata > Viperidae > Crotalus > Crotalus tigris. The sequence goes on along the minus strand of NW_024100112.1, from coordinate 1,976,810 downwards.
CATTGCAACAATAAAGAAGTAACTTTGATCAACTCATGATGTAGGCCTGGTTCCTTGTGCCTGACAGTACCTTTTGTTGAAAACTATTTTCTAAGCTAGAACAAAACTTCAATAATACGTACTAGATCATGGCCCCCAATATATTTTAAGAATAAACATATATTTACATATCCTGGTTTTGATCTTTAGAACACACTAAGAATATTGATATTTTATTTATAAGTAGTTTTTTTAACAAAATAGAAAGAAATATGCAATTTCTTACTGTGCTTGTATCACTGGCAAGGAGCGTCGAATAATTGAATGAACTTGTCTGTAGACATCTAGTTTGGACATGCATCGGCAGGAAGTATGATTGGCAAAACTTATTGTTACAGGTTTGGGACCATGAGAGAGGGGCACAGTTATTTCGAACAACTACAAAGAGCAGAAAAAGAAATGTAAATCAAGACTATACTGTTATGTTTTCTTTTCCTCCTTTTTCCTTCACAAAGCTTTTCCATCAGTTAAAATGTTCAAACCTAAATGGCTTCATCAATTAAAGTCTTTTCCCCTCCACAAAATTTATACTTCTTTCTTTTAAGCAGTTATCTCAACACATTGTGAGCGAGAGGTGTAAATTCCGTGACTGAGATAACACAAGACTTTATGACTATGGGTTTTGAAAATGGACAGAAAAATAGCACTATACGTTTATGTGTGTATTTAAAATACTTATAAAATTCTTCTAAACAGCTTATAACAAAGAGATATAGTCTTCTCAAGGCAGCCTCCTAAAGGTTTTAAATAAATAGTAGGTATATGATAAATAATTGTTTATTTGTATTCATGCAACAAGTACCTAAAATGAAGTGATCACTATTTCTAAATAAATCAATAAATAAGGTAGAATTTATCAGATTTGCTTTGACCTTGAAGCATTATCAGCTATTAGATTCAAAAACATGAAATGTATTAGGAGTCTAAGTTTTATTCCTTTATGCAATTTGGGGTCAAGAAGAAACTCACATATACACTGAAGTAATTTTGGGGAGCAATACTGAAAAATGCACACTGCACATGAAATACTGTATGCTCCATACATAACTATACTACAGATAAAATTGATAATAGAAATTAAGGTGTGGTCTCTTGCATATTATAAGTCATTTTTATCATATTTGGTCTCTAATTGGAACATGATGAAATGTATCTATATTGAAAGTTCATTTCTGTTGTAAAGCAATAGTTCTAGCAGCTTGTATCACTCAATGCAATTCCTTTCTAATACATCAGCCAAAGGATTGCTTATCTCTGACTTAGAAACTTGAGTGCTATGCGTGCTACAACTGTTCCCTTTTCGTAACACAGCTGTCAGAAAGAGGAGTAAGAAAACATTTCCTCAGTTTCTTTTATAAAATAAAAGGAACCTAAATACTAAATAAATGCTGTGGTGGTTAAGGTTCTGGTCTAGAAATCAGGAGACCATGAGTTCTAGTCTCTCCTTTGGCATGAAAGCCATCTGGGTGACTTTGGGCCAATCACTCTCTCTCTCAACACAACAGGGCTCCTGTTACAATGAATGAAAACTGTATTTCATTGATACGTAATGAACTCATCTATGTGTGTGTGTGAGAGAGAGGGGGGGGGAGGAGGCTTTCAGGATAATGGTCTTAATAGCCAATATCTGAAAATAAGTTATTTTCATATACTGTTTGTGACTCCCAAATCAGGGCAATTGTTTATGATCTTAGTAAAGAATATTATTACTATGAAAATCACCCATCAAAAGCCTGATTAAATAATGCAGTCTTCATGAGAAACCAGCAACTAGTAAGACATAACTTCAGAAGCAGGGTGTTTTAAGGCATTGACTAGCTTAAAGCCCCCTTCCCTATTATTACATCATTAAGTGATGTGTGGCACATGAGGTATTGCCATTAAAAATTGTAGGAAGATTGCATGTAAATCATTCCAATGTTACAAAAAGAAGGCAAGGTCCAAATCAAGCAGATAAATAAATGTAACTAGTTATATACTACTGATTGAGGTGTGTTGTTTCATTTCATACTATTTTCTTTCTTTGTTTGATATGTGGTAAAATATTGGCAACATTTTAAAAACTGAAGATACTTTTTCTTGATATAATACACTATTTTAAAGCTACCTGCCTTGCTTAGATTTTTCTCCAAATCATGTTATAGTTTGCCAATAAATAAATGCTCTGATATTTAAATCATAGTATGATCTCAAATTTCTAATTATATATGTTTCTTTGGAATGGGGTACTTTATATATACTTTCCTGTCTTCTTATAATGTGTACCACAATGAAAATATTCTCCATCATCTGTTATTGCATCCACATGAACTAGTAATTCTGAGGTTTCTAGAATCACAAAAGTCTATTAGAAAATAGGGGAAAAGCCTTCTGAAAGAGATGCTATGATTCTCTCTGCTATCACTGTCTGCTCAGAAAGAATGAAATTCCAGGAGCAATACAATGGTTTGTCCTGATAGAAAGAATGCTGAATTTGTTTTTGTGCATGACTCAATTATTTGTTCTAAAAGAAAGCAAATTGCAACAAAAGACAAATTTTCTACCTTCTTTAAGATTGAGCAGCAGCCTACCTGAGAGACTATGGGTAGTGAAGAAATCTTGTGCAACTCAAATCATATGTAAACAGAAGAGAATATTTCTACATGTCTGGTTTTATGTGGTTTCCATATAGAAGCCACTAAAAAATACTAAACCAATCAAAATATATAGAAACAATTGAATTAGATGTACAGGAAAGCAAGTATGAAGGTCATTATTGACATATGCCTTGGCATCTCAAATACTGGCTGCAGACAATATTATATCCCAGGTAAATTAACAGGTAGAGCTGTAAACTGTTTCCATAACTGAGGCAGCAACAGAATGAAATTGTTCTATGTAATTCACTGTATCAGGGTTAAATTAGGGTTATTATAAAGGGAAAAGCTATTTCTATGCATGTAAACATTATTCATAATATATATTTTTGGAATGCACTCTTTTCTTAGAGAGTCATTACATCTTCTTAAAGGCAAAAGAACAATTATTCCTCTCATCACTAATGACATATTTTTGTTTGTGTGTTGTTTTTAAAAAGATGTTAAATCAATCCTAGGATTTAAATAGCAGAAACGATCAGTCACTGATTACTGATAAGGCCTAGTCTCACAAAATGAGTTCATAAGCTCCATGAGACTCTAGGGCCACAGGATGTCCATTCTATCCTTTCATATGCTATATTTAATCATTATATTTTCCTATTTCCACCACTTATGCAATTGATTATTGGCTATTCTGCTATTAACACAAGGCATTTTGTGTTCTAGAAAAACTTTGTTATCGTATTTTCCGGCATATAAGACGACTTTCTAAACCATGAAAATCTTCTCAAAAGTTGGGGGTCATCTTATACGACGGAAAATATGATACATCAAAGCAAGCTCCCCCGTATCCTGCGCCCCATGCTCCTCACCCCTTGGCGCGGGGATTGGCTGTCCGGATGAGAGTTTAAGAGTCCCATGCAGCCAAATAGCCTAGAAAAGTGTCCCTTCGAGAAACAGCCGGAAGGGGCGAGATTGGAGCATTGGCGGACCAATGGCGGGAGAGGAGCGCTGGCGGAGAGCCAACCGAGTAAGAATGCCCATTTTGGGTCAGCGGTGGGGGCTTCCCTTGCTGCCGAAGTGCTGGTCAGCACTCGCAGAAGGCCAGCGATTTCGCAGAAGCGTCCACCCCCCAGGCGGGGATCTTGCCCCTCCCAGTCTAGGGCGGTGGAGGGAGGCGGTGCGAGCGGGGCTTTTCCTCCCCTGGGGAAACACCCCTGCCACCAGCCTTTGCTCGGGTGGCTGGCAGGAGCAGCTGGTGGGAGCCGGCGACTGAGCAGAGGGTGCCGCTTCCTCAGGGTTGACCACATCTGGTGCCGTCGTGCTGAGCACCAGAAGCCCTGGGACCTCAATGGACGGACGCTCAGCGTTTCCTCCTCCGTGCTCGGCCGCTTCTTTGGCAACCTGCTGCCGTGGCTGGTGCTCTTGCTGCGCAGATGACAGAGCGATCCGCCCACGGTCAGGCAGGTGCCTCCACTGAAGGACTTCAGGATGCACTGCCTTTGCCAGCCCCACCCAGTGTGGGCAGCCTGGGGGGTCGGGCAAGTGGGAGTAGAGGGTGTTTTCAGATCCATTTGGAGAAAATGGATCCAAAGTCTCTACCTGTTGGACAGCTGGGCTTGGCTAGCGCTGTGACCCGCTTTCCTCCCCCCTCCCGCTATCCTTTAGTCCTCCTCATATACTGCAAAGCTTCACAAGTGCACCCCCATGCTTATTATGGGATGTTACCCAGCTACATTTGTCTTCAGCAGATCAGGAACAAGCGATGAAATATAATGAAATGCTAATGTGTTTAGGACTTACATTACTTTTATTAGAAAGTTAAAGTACCCGTATTTTCCGGCGTATAAGATGACTTGCTAAAACCATGAAAATCTTCTCAAAAGTTGGGGGTCGTCTTATACGCCCAGTTGTCTTATATGCCGGAAAATACGGTACTATTTTATTTTAAAATATTGCATTTACTTTAAATGTATGTAAGTCGAGATCTAAATATTATGCAGTCAAAACAACTTACCGTTTTGCTGACGTAACTTGCACTGATATTCATACACTGCAGCCCTTCACTATTGCAGCAACCTCCACATCTGTAGACGGACACACATGGAGGTTTAAAGAAGATGTTTGTTGTTGCTCCAGATTCTTTTCCCACATCTACACATACCTCACGTGGCATGCATTGAGTTTTTCTCCACTCATTATCAATACCTGCCAAGTTAGAAGCTTACAGTTTATAAGATAGTTCTTTTTAATAATTTAAATCAGACTCATAACCAATCTTTGATTATAAAATAATTCATGCTGAAATCCATATTTAGTCCTATTTAGGCAGACATGTTTCAGAGAATGGAACAAGTTAAGCAAGATACCAGTGACAGTTTCTGCAGGATAAAGTCTGTTTCATCTAATTATTTATAGGCATAGAGTTAAAAATGTTTATAACAATTCCTAAAATTATTTTACCCAAATAATATTTTGCCCTTCTTATAGAAGATTTGCATCAGTGAATGGTTTGTTCACATATAAAGGTAGAGAAGAAAGGAATAAATAAAGCTCACAAAAAGGCAGGGAGGAAAGGGACAATTATAGAACATACCAGGACAGGATAAGAAAGAACCTTGTATTTAAGCCCCACTCAACATTGAAAATTTTAAAATTTGACATTTTAAATAAACTGCGAGAACTTTAAATTTTCAAACTAGACATTTTCCACCAAATTTTTAAATTTTTAAATGATCTGTTAGATCAGTGGTGATGAACCTATGGCATGCGGACTGGGAGCGGCACTCAGAGCCCTCTCTGTGGGCACACGCACTGTTGCCCCAGCCTCTCCCCTTGCGGCTCCCTTCTCACCAGCAGCCTCCCTGGAGAGTCACCCTGAGCGTGATCCATACAGAGCAGCTCAGCCAAGGACATGGCAGCCGGGCAGCAGGGACAAGATTCCGCCTTCACGTCAGGTCGCACGTAGATGATGCTGCGGGGCACAGGCGGAGGGCGTGGCTACCACGGTGCCACTGGGCCACTTAGGCAATCTACTGCAGTGGGCCGTGGAGGCAGTGGGTAGCCTTGCAGCGAAGTGGGGGCAGGCGGGGAGGAAGGGGCAATTTTTGGGTACCCAGTCTCTAAAAGGTTTGCCATCACTGTGTTAGATTATCAATTTCTAAACTGGACATTTTTCTCTTTTAAAAATCTGTGGTAAAACCTTCTACATTCTTATTTTCATTTCTTCTCATTTTCATTTTTTTAATCCACTCATAGAAAAAGAAACTGATGCTATTGTGATCTGCTGTGATGTTCCATGTATACACTTATGCCTATAGAACAGGGATGTCAAACTACTGGCCCGCAGGCTGGATACGTCATCCGGAAGCTGCACTCACCCCATTACAATGGCAAAACCTCCCAATACGTTGCACGACATCATGTGACATCGCGGGTTTGATATGTCTGCTATAGAAGATCCAAACTATAAATGTACCAAATGTAAACTAATTGTGTTATTAGAAGAAAAAGTAAAAAGTTTTGAGCAGGGGTGTCAAACTGCCGGCCCATGGGCCGGATGTGTCATGCTGAAACCACACCCACCGCATTGCCAGCAATGGGAAAAAAAGTCTCAATACGTCACGACACGTCATATGACGTTGCAAGTTTGATATCCCTGGTTTAGAGGAAATTCTAACCACTCTGAAACTCAGCCTACAAAATGAGAAACCCCAAACATTGCAAGGAGAATGTACCCAAATTGAAGATAATAATGATCAAACAACTTCTAAAAGAATTGATCCCTTAGAAGAAGACAGATGGAAACATGTCATTCATAGAGAAAAACACAAACCTAGAACAAAACCCATCCAGCCCAACCCACTCTGATGCAGCCCCACTGGCGTTGAGCAATCAATTTCATAGACTGTCCCTAGAAGAAGACATGCAGACACCTAGAAAAGTGGCATCATCAAATGTCTCTAAAATAGTAGCAACATCAAGTGCTTCTGTAATAGATAGAAAAATACCCCAAAACTCCCTAGGAAAAAAAGGGAGTTGGTGATAAGAGATTCAATTCTCAATGGAACAAAATCAGCTATCTGTTGACTGTACAGTCAATCCAGAGATGTATGTTGTCTCCATGGAGCAAAAATCAAAGATGTGGCTGAGAACCTAACAAAAATAATAAAACCAACAGATTACTACCCGTTTCTACTATTACACGTAGAGACAAATGACACGAAAATGGACCTGAAAACAATATTGAGTGATTACAAACAGCTAGGCAAGAAGATCAAGTAATTAAGTGCATAAATAGTTTTTTCATCGGTACTACCAACAAAAGGTCAACATCCAATAAGAAAATGGAAAGAGGGACACATAACTAAGACAGAATATCAGCACATAGTCAGAATCTGCAAAGACGAAGTCAAGAAAGCAAAAACTCAGAATGAATAAAGACTTGCAACAAAAGTCAAAGATAATTTTAAAAAGTTTCTTTCAACATATAAATAACAAGAAACAAAATCAAGGAAACAGTTGGTCCACTAAAGAGAGAAAACAGCAAGGAAGTAACAGGCAGTAGAAAGAAAGCAAGAGCTGCTTAACTCATTCTTTGCATCAGTATTCATGCAAAAAGAAATTATAGCACAACCTATTAAAAACATATCTGAAAAAGAAGAAGCTGGCAGATGTCATCTCAGAATCACTGTACCATTTCCTGAAGCACCGGGGGAACTACCAGGGGATTGGAAAAGATGTGGTTCCCATCTTCAAAAAAGGAAAGAAAAAAAAACCAGACCCAAGAAACTACAAACCAACCAGCCTAATATCAATACCTGGGAAGATACTGGAAAAGATGATAAAAAAAACAGATTTGTGAACATCTAAAAACAAATAAAGTTATAACTAGAAGCCAATATGGGCTTGTTAAAAACAGATCATGCCAAACCAATCTTATTTCATTCTTTGACCAAGTGACTAAAATAGTAGACCAGCAAAATGCTGCAGACGTAGTATACTTAGACTTCAGTAAGGCATTCAACAAAGTACAGTAGACCACAATCTTCTTCTTGGAAAGCTAGAAAAAAGTGGAATAGACAGCATCACCATCAGATGGATTTGTGACTGGCTGACAAACTGTACTCAACTAATAATCCTTAATGGTACGTCTACATGGAGGGAAGTAAACAGTGGGGTACCACAAGATTTTATCTTAGCCCAGTACTCTTCAATATCTTCATAAACAACTCAGATGAGGGGAAGTTATCAAATTTGCAGATGATACTAAGCTGGCAGAAATAGCCAACTCCTTAGATGGATCTTGACAGACTTATACACTGGGCCCTATCTAACAAAATGAAATTCAATGTGGAGAAAAGTAAAGTGTTACACCAAAAGTACACATATAGATTGGATGAAACCAGGGTTAATAGCAGTAACTGTGAGAGGGATCTTGGAGTCTTAGTGGACAATCAATTAAATATGAGCCAACAGTGTGTGTTGGCAACCAAAAAAGGCATTAACAGAGGGATTCAATCAAGACCATGTGAGGTACCAATACCACTCTATAAAGCCTTAGTAAGACCACACCTAGAATACTGCAACCAGTTTTGGTCTACATATATAAAAAAGATGTTGAGACTCTAGAAAAAGTCCAGAGAAGAGCAACCAAGATGATTAGGGGACTGGAGACTACAACATATGAAGAACAGTTACAGAAACTGGGCATGGCTAGTCTAGCGAAGAGAAGGACCAGGGGAGACATGATAGTAGTGTTCCAATATTTGAGGAGCTTCACAGAAAGGAGCTTCACAGAAACTATTTTCCAAAGCGCCTGAAGGCCAGAGAAGGAATAACAGATGGAAACTGATCAAGGAGAGATTCAACCTAGAAATAAGGAGGAATTTTCTGACAGTGAGAACAAACAACCAATGGAACAGTTTGCCTTCAGATGTTGTGGGAGCTTCATCATTGGAAGCTTTCAAGAAGAGACTGGACTGTCATTTGTCAGAAATGGTTTTCAGTTATCTTTTGTGTTACAACCAATCTGTTGATTTGGAATGAACAGCAATCTTAGACACATTTGATGTACTGCATGGGAGGGAGGGAGAGAGAGAGGGAGGGAGGGATGGAGGAAGGGAGGAAGGAAGGAAGAAAATGAATGCTCATTGTAGTGAAGCGATTGAGTTTGATACTGATTGTATGACCATATCTCCTTGGCTTGAGCTCTAGAAAGTTTCCAAATAGTGTTCTAAAACTTCATGTAAATGTACTTTGCACAGACTAAAAAAAGAGAAAAAAAAAGAGACTAACCCAAATTGATCAAGTTAACAAAAACAGCACTAGAATGCAAGTACTTAGAGTCATGCTTATTTTCAGATAAACATTTCTTGTTTGTTACTTTTTGGAAGCCTAAAACTAGTCTACCCCCAAATCCAATTCCCATAAACTTGGTATGCAATTCTTAAATCCTCATTTTTTGATAGCTTCATTAGAAACTGGAGCGGTTAAATCTCTTGGATCAAAAAGATTATTAAACTTATTAAAGGAGAAATTGCTTGTTGACACCGGTCTAAATTCTTCTCATTTCTCATAACTATACAATCTGTCAATTGTGTGCAAAAGGAACTGGCATACTCTTTTTAGTTCTTAACTTCATTTCTCCATTTATCTTAGCTTAGATGCTCCCTACACATCTTTCTTGTACTTACCTACTTTGATTATTCTTGTCTTATAGTCCATTGATAGTCCAGTAGACAGTAGACATTCACAACATACATATTTATATTTTATCATAGTAAACTATGTTAAAAACTATTAATATTTAAATCATTAAAGCAGATGTGTTGTTCTCAGCATGTTAAATCATATATTGATATATATTACTTTCTCAGTGCTTAGAGTTTAAAACTTATTTGAAAGAACACATACATTGTTATATACAGATTTAAACAACTTGGTAGACTATACATTACTTACTTTTTAAGATCTCTGTATTATAATGTGCTGCAGCAAATTTTATTGGATTTGAATCCCCTGTTCTTCCATCAAAGTTGGATTGCTCCCTATGTGGCCAACCCCCTTTCCTCAGCTGGCATTTGAACATTTTCCAATATTCTGGATAAAGCACTGTCATGAGTTCATCCACACTTGATACTGACCGCAACTGCTCTTCCAACTCTTTATTTTCATAATTCTGGTTAAAAAAATAAGATTAAAAAAACTTCCAACTTAATGACTTGGCTTTTCAGGGTAATACTGATACATATTAATCAAATTAATGACTAAATTTACATAAAATAAAACCATTCCTTTAAGGTTTCATATTCAATGAAGGAGAAAAACATTTATATTATTACTGATATAAATTAACTGCCCTTTAAGGTATGAACACAGAACACAAGTTAATTTTAGAAAAAAGTAATAATAGTTTTTTTCTTGTATATCTCAGGCTGCAATGGTCTTTCATTTTGAAATAAAATTATAGATAGTTTTGCTCTGATGTTGAAAATTTCTTTGTGTTATTTACTGTGTATGAAATTCCAAATTATGTTATTCCAGTGGAAGGAATAACACTCACTGTAATAAAATGCATATAGTTTTTATGCCACCGTGTTTTCCTGAAAATAAGACCCAGTCTTTTTTTTTTGCCTTCCAAAAAGGCACCAGGTCTTATTTTTGGGGAGTGTCTTTTTCACAGTGTCACCTCATGGCGGCGGCACCAACAGCTCTGTCCAACCAGCCAACTTCTTCTGCGGCAAAAGGAAATGTCACTGTAGCTGAGAATGGAACTCTGGCCTGTATTTCGCTGTCACAGGCCTTTCTGCAATCGATTCCATAGCTTGGCAGAAAGGCCTCACATGCCAAAATGCAGGCTGCAGCTCCATTCTTAGCTGCAGAGGCATTTCCTTCAGCCACAGAAGAAGTGGCTGGCTGGGCAAGGCAGGTGTCAATTCATGGGAGGCTTGGCTACATCGGTAAGTGGGTGTGGGGTGTGTGGGGCAGCTCCATCCCCCCCAGCTTGATTTTTAGGTTTGTGCCTCGTCCCAAAAGTGGGTTTTATTTTTGGGGTAGGTCTTACTTTCAGGAAACACAGTATTTAGGTTTTCTTTAAATGCTACCAATGCTTAGTCTTATATTACTTCTACTTCTATATATAGACCTTGACTTACAATTGAGCCCAAAATTTTTGTTGGTAAATGAGACATTTTAAGTGAGTTTTATCCCATTTTGCAACTTTCCTTTCCACAATCATTAAATGAATCACTCGAGTTATTAAGTTGGTAACATTAAGTGAATCTGGCTTCCTCATTGACTTTGTCAGGAGGTTGCAAAAGGTAATCACATGACCCGGAACAATGTAACTATCATAAATACGAGTCAATTACCAAGTATCTGAATTTTGATCACATGACCATGGGGATGCTGCAATGGTTAGAAATGTAAAATATGATCAAAAGTCATTTTTTCAGTACTGTTGTAACTTTGGTAACTAAAGAAACTGATGTAAATTGAGGACTTCACACACACACACACATATATTATGCATAATATAAAATATGTTACTTATACATGCTCAGGAGTCCTGTTGAATGTATAAGTAACATATTACTTGTGTTTTTTTTAATCAAATATAGAAGGAAGATTGTGCAGGTGCAAAATATATTTGAAGATGAAGATGTTACTTATACATGCTCAGGAGTCCTGTTGAATGTATAAGTAACATATTACTTGTGATTTTTTTTATCAATATAGAAGGAAGATTGTGCAGGTGCAAAATATATTTGAAGATGAAGAATACCTTTACTGATTTATGCTACTTGGGTTGAAATCATTAATATTTTTATTTCACACTATTTGGAAGCAGAGGAATAAAAGGGAAATTAATTATTTCAATGCAAAAAGATTGGTGACTAGTCTATGGGCAGAAGACTAGGAAAACCCATTGGTGGATTCTCCACTTGTCATGCTGGAGATAAGTAAAGGAACTAACTGAAACTGCCCACTCTGAAATAACAGCTTCCTGCTGAGACTGGATAGTGCATATATGCAGGCAGATATAACAGTTCTCCAGGATATCAAGAACCTATTTGCTCTAGCAAAGCAAAGTCTGCCTCCACCCTCTTGAATTCTACTGAACTTACCTAGTCTGACCCAACTGCAAACTGTCAGTCTGAGAAGGTTCCTCTATTATAGGCTTGAGTAATAAGATTGCTAATTGTACTTTTCACGTATGGATCTGATTGTTCATGCTTGACAGCATGAGACATAATAGATATAATTATATTTTGAAAGCAAAAATGTTGGCTGGAACTAAACTGAACAGTAGCAATCTGTACCACAACTTTAATTATACAATAGTTATCATAATGTTCCATGTACTTAAAAATGTATATTTTCATTTATTTTGACACCATTACGTTCCAACTGCTTTGCTAGTAAATCATATAAAGCAAAAAAAACTTTATTTCAATGTAATCTTTTTAGAAAATAAAATGTTGAGGGCAGAAACACATAGTTTCATTAAATAGAAAGTACAGGTTACTTTTTAACATTTGGAAGTAATTGAAAGCATAAATATGAAATCAGATGCTGATGCCAAGTAGAGACAAGTATTCAAAGCAACAACAGAAATAAAAAAGAAACAAATCATAAAACAAGTTAATCAATAAAAGAAGACAGCTACATAAGTTTACAACACTGTAACATTTTGGTCAAAACAATCTGTAATGTTCAGAATGGTTATTTATTTTGTACAGTTATGTATCTGAAGTGTTATTATCTGCAGATGTAAACAATAATGGCAAGCAGATTAAGGCAAATGTGGATTAGAAAACTGAATTTATGTGCCTTATACAAACTAGGCAGTAGCAGGGAGAAAGCCAAGTGTCTTGATAACAGCAATTCATTCTTCTACATCTTGCATAACATGGATTTCTGAACAACTGACTTGACATTTTTGCCTTGATCTTATATGTTGTAAAACCTTTTGGCCCAAAAAGTTACTAAATGCAACAGTAATTCCACATACAAATAAAACTAAATATAGCTAAAGAGAGTGAGAGGCGGAGACTGTGCAAAACAATCATTTTATTTTTCTATGAACATTTCAAAGATAGCAAGACTCATTTGTTAGAATTTTAAAGAGCAGCAATGTGGAATTGAGCTTTCAAGTTGGGATTAATAGATTGTTACCAATAACATAAATACTATAAACATTACAACAGAGGCAAGGATTTAATCTTTTGTCTTTGTTTCAAAGACAGCTTTTCAGTGTACAAAATTATTTCCCAATAGTCACTTCTCTAATCACAGGAACAGATTCAAGTATACTGGTAGCAATATCTAATCCTAACCTTCTAACCATCTGTCCATCCATCCATCCATCCATCCATCCATCCATCCATCCATCCATCCATCCATCTCTCTTTATCTTTACAGCTAATTTAACCAAACAAAAAAGACTATTTCCTTGAGTGCCTGATCATACAGTTCAGAATAATAATTTAGAACTCTCTGATAAAATGTCTTATTAACAAATTTATATCTACACTTGTACTGAGCAGTTGATTTTTCTCATAAGAAATCAGTATTTATTTGAAGGAGAAATATCACTAGCCACTATTTCTATGGCACTTACTGCAAAATTGATAGTTAAACATCTACTTGAATTAGATTTCTGCATGACAGACAATTGTTGTCGAAAGACTAACATATCCTTATGAAGCAATTTGACACCTAAATTACAAAGTTTTGAAAAAGTTATATACCATAATTTTAGTAAACAAATAAATTTATATTCCAAATCAAACACACTTTTTTACTTTCTACTTTTCTTCAAGAATGGACATACTTGAGATTCTTAGTGTTCTAATCAATGATACTAAATGACACTTCCCTTCCTACTTAAGTCAGAAACTAAATTATTGGAAAAATTATGTTTACTATTTATTTTAGAAAGCAAACTATCTCGTTGAAACTATTGTTTGTTCTTTCAATGTGACATTTTTTCAGAGATAAGGGTGTTTGGTGATCCTGGCCAATATATTTTTTTCTATCACCTTTGCAATTGTAGTAGAACTCTCAAAATATAATTCAAAATGTGCTGCAAATTGCATAGTGGAAACTGAATTGGGCCTGGAGCAGGTATTAAATATGGCTTGTGTCCAAAGTCTAAAGTGCTTTTTGTTTTCTTTACACATTTTAGAATTAAAATGCAACACAAGAAATGGAGATAAAGATAAAGATAAAGAATCCCTTGAGTCAAACTCAATTCCTGGGGCTTTAGGAACCTGCACCCACTGTTTCCAGGATTTTTTTTTAACTCTAGGGATTCTTTAATTTACCTACATTTTAGTTAAGGTATTGTTATTAATCTCTAAAAAAAATACTAGCCAAATACAAAGCAAATCCTGTTATTCACTTTTATAAACTGTTATTAATTGTAGTTAGCCCAGATAAGAATAAGGTACATCAGTCCATATATGTGTGATACATATAATAGGAAAGCCATAGTTATGACTGAAATGCAAAATGGCCATTAATCAACCTATATGGCTACTCTACATCTACAAATTGCTGCACAGCCAGTCATGTTCCATGCTCCTAGAAAACTACTAGAAACATTGGCCAGAGCGGGGGGGGGGGGAGAGGGTGGATAGAGAAAAATCAAATTATTGGATTTTACAACTTTGTTTAAACTGTTTAAGGTGGGCCTGAAGGGAGACTTTTCGTCAATCTGGCCAAACTTGTATTACTCCTCAATCTGCTAAGAAGGAGCAGCCAGATGGCAATTATAGTCATTGAGAAAAATGCTGTCTTATACAATTATCAAAATTGCTTTTCATGTATGATCAGGAGAGTGACCACAAATCAGGAGTTTCATTATCTGAAATTAGGAAATCTTCATGTTTGTGAGTTGATTTTCAATTATGTGCTAGACTTTCAAGACTAGAACGACCAAGCTTTGATCAACTAATATTGGGAAGGACTTTCTGATAAAATAACAAAATCGGTAAATTAGTAGAACAAGACATATAAGAATTTGGAAGAACTGTTGCAGTATTTCATGTTAACCTATGGCTGACTGGAAGACTGAGGCACGGAGGAAGCCACAAAGGGAGAAAACTTTATAGCCTTTTGTCACACTCACTCCTCCCCTTTCTGTTGCCTCCTCATAGAACCATTGCAAATTATCAGGCCTCCCAGGTAAGGCAGATAGGAAACACAACTAGATGAACTAATTCTATTTTACTGCAAGGGTATATTAACAGAATCTTGCAGGCCAGAAAATATAAACTTCCTCCTACATACACACTTTTAATTGCCTGCTCCATTAGGGCAAGTTCTTCTGTAGTTTCTCTCTCTCTGACTGTTAAGACACTGGGGCTCCTTGCTTTCTTGTTTGATTGTTTCCTAAGAAGCATCTCTTACTTTCATTCCCCAGTTCATCCATGCATTCTATTACATAAATAGAAATGGCAAAAAAGTCCTTGTCTGCAGTTGAAAAATGACAAAAGTGGGAACTTTGTTTTTTGTTTTTACTGTGGAGTTCTGGAATGCCTACCTTTAGCTGATCTTATTACTTATTCTTAGTGAGCAAGAAAGTTTCTTTTCATTTCAGCTGTTACCAAGGAAATAGAATGTTTTCAGTGCTATCCATAAAATATTTTAAAAATAGAAGTATTTCTTGGAAGACATAAACCACCCTGTACAGGTACAAACAGATCATAAGATTTTGGAGCATCTACAAAAAGTGCCCAGTCTGACTCAACACCAGAACATTTGGACTCAATTCCCTTCCATTTATTTTTTTTTCACTCTCCTATATTTTTAGCTCACAGAACAAACTGCCACATGACTTTCATACAAAGCTGAATATAATATTCCCCAGTCTTCCTCACACATTAAAATCTTGAAGTTAAACAATTTTATTCCCCAAGGGTACATTATTTACTACAGCCTTTGAGTCAGAACAAGTCCAGAGAAGTCAGTGGTGTGAGATAAGCAGTAGATTTGGTAATCTGGATTCACCTACAACTCCTTGAGCTATATGTCAGGGTTTCAACTGATTACCTCTAAATTGATTATTTTCCTTTCTTTGTGACTGAAGGGCAACAGTTATTTCTCTTCCTCTCAGAGAAGTTCTGCATGTTTGCCATGACAATAAATTTTATTACCAGTATTCCAGATGTGCATGGATACACAACAATTTGGTGATACTGATTCCTTTACCAAGATGGTTTATTTTATTCCATGTAAGCATTTGCCACTTGCTCAGCAAAGTACAACACTTTCTAGAACCATGTTTTTCAATATAGGGACTTAGTAAATTGTATCATCTTGGATCCTGGCTCCTAACTTTTTGAAGTTTGTGTTTTGCTTATGGGACATTCCTACTGCTTTGTCATGTTCTCATCATCTGGAATTGAATGGACAGATGGAAAACATAAACACATTATTCAACTAGTATTGCATTGCTATATCACATATAACAATTGAATTAAGGTATTGCCTCTTGCCATTTTTTTAATAACTTGCTGCACTCCTCCAATAGTATGTCTCCCATTTGCATGTCTCCCATTTGAGCATTGGGACCTGGCTTGAAAGGTCTTGAATTCACTGTTCCTTGACTCTCTAACATTCTCCAAAAGGCTACACCGCTCCATCTTAGAGAACAATGAGATTTGACCAAGGCTATATATCTCTATGAAGCAAATATGTCTAGGAAAGTTGGCATTAAGATTTCAATGAGGGATTTAATGTGGTTTTCTATCATTTTTTTTTGCCAGCTTCCTGTCTATTCAAAAAGCTTGACTTAATAATATTTGATCTTTTCCTGTTGATTTATTTGACATAAAGTGTGATAAATTATTATTTATTAAATTTATTTGTCACCTATCTCGCCACAGGGCAATAGACAGAAAGTCTGTCAGACATTTAATATTCTATTAATTTACCATACAACACTAGAGAGCATTTCTGAACTCCTTGCTACTTCTGTTTCTTTACTGTGCCAGCTTCAAAGGACTGACTTCTGCTTTTAATTCAAGAAAGTAACTAAAATAACAAGATCAGTCTACTAAAACTCTACCACTCATACTGTGCATTCTGGAGTAAAATAAATCTATATGCTACATTTTAATTATCTAAAATAAACTCAACATTTTGAATAAAATTTATACCAATTAGAAAAATGGTAATATTTTCTTTTCCCTGTATTACTTTATATGTATCTGATATTCGTCTTTTAAGTTAAACAGGAATAGAATAGAGCTGGAAGAGACTTTGGAGGCCTTCTAGTCCAGCCCCCTATTTTCTAGATAAGTTGTGAACATTATGACAGTGTTCTCTTTGTGTCAGAATAACATAGATAATATTTTAGATAATGACTCCAATGTTTTTTAACTTAATTCTTACAACTGAAAGTTGCAACCATAGCATCTTCTATAAACAATAATTTTTTTCTGTTTAAGAATTTAATTATTTTGATACTATATTTTTACTTTACAGAGTGAAACAAGCAGAAGGGAAATCTCCAGAGGGAGAGCTAAAGTATTTTAATATTCGGTTATTTATATCAATGGCACTTGTCCATAATTTAAATTGGATTGTTCATGAGGTGATGAGTTTGTATTACTATAGATAATAAACAATTAATAAGAATTTGCAAATAATATATCTTATTTTTTGAATCTTAAATTTATTACCTAAGCATATAGCTGCTAAAAGAAATCTTATTAAGTGCCTCATTTGTATAACTGAAAATACAAAAAACTTAAGTCCTGCACTTTGTTATATATCACACTTTTCAGCAATTTTTTATGAAAAAATCATATTCTACAAATCTGTTGCTATTGGATAAAATAGCTGCATGTGTGCTAAAAAAAGCTCTTGATCTACTATATTTCCAGTAACTAGGATGTAATATTTTTTAAATTTGTTTAATTAATGGAGGTTTCAATAAAATTTGTGTGAATGTTGTTTTAGCAGAAAGCAATAAGTGAAATGAACAGATTCATTCATCTTGTCAGAGGTTTTATCATAAGCTTAGCATCTTGATTTAACAAAGCAATTAGATAACTGAACTTCACATTTAAGGATATTTATTAAGTTTTGGGATAATAATTATTCTGGATTGTTTCCATGTCGGGAATTGTATTGTCTCCAAGAATATTACTCAAAAGAGACTAAAGCTTCTGTCCATATTCCAGGATATTTGCCTGATTTTAATCTCCTGTGGCTTCATTTAAAGAAATTAAGTGTCTGTATATGTTCCAAATGAAGACAGAGAAGAATCAAATTGGAATCTGGTTCAAGCCTGATTCTGGAAAGGCCAGATTTATTTCAAAAGGCTACATTAACAACTCCAGTCAAGTTTCTAATGGCCACAAAAAGGAATTCCACCTTTTTTTAAAAAAAAGCCTGTAGAATTTTCATTACCAAGTTTAATAAATTGGTAATTCAAATATATTAATATAGCATGTTATTCTATATTTATAAATATGAGTTTAGTTCTGTTTATTTTTTTCCTTTCAGGAATTTTACTGAAATGTTTTTGACTGGAGATCTCACTAATATTACCAAATCTCTTTTGCCTTCTCACCTTCACATTGTATTAATAGCTTGGGGTTTTATTTATCATATTTATATGTGCCATAATCGATGAGGTTTTTAGCAGTTACAGTAATTAAGTGCAAAATACAATAGTGCATATTTTAAAAACATCAAAGTTTAAAATTTTAATTAAAATAATAAATCTTAAAATATAAGTTAATCATACAATAGCAGATGTCCTATCGTTCACTATAAACTCTCTGGAATATCTCAGTTTTCAAAGATTCCAGGAGGCTGAAACCAGGGGGATAGACCTGATCTCTTCCAGAAGCCTATTTCATAAAATTGTCAGTGCCGTCAAAAAGCAGCACCCATGGGTCACCACACTACAGATTTCACAGAAGTGGAGGATCTTTAGCAACATCTTCTGAAATACATGTGTTCCATGGATCAGTTTGGATTGAAGAAGGTACCTCTGCAAGGATATAGCTGCCAAATCAATAAACATGGGCTACAGTCAACCCCTTTCAGAAAAATCAGAACTATAACATGGAATTAATATCACTCTAACATAGCAATAGCACTTAGACATATACTGCTCCATAGTATTTTATAGCACTCTGTACAGCACTCTCAGATTGTTGGGGGCAATATGCTGACATTTGTAAATCATTTGAATGGTTTACAAATGTCAGCATATTGCTCCCAATAATATGGACCTTCATTTTACCAACCTCAGAAGGATAGAAGGCCAAGTCAACCTTGAGATGGTCAGAATCAAACTCTTGGCTGTGGACAGCATTAGCCTGCAATACTACTTTCTAATCACTGTCCACCATGGCTCCAACATTACAGTTGAAATTAAGTTATTACTTTTACTATTAATTACATTATACTATAATTAAGTTATAATTAGATTAATTATAGAATGAGTATAGAAGAAGGCAAGGAAAGTAATTAAAATATACTTGATGGTAACTGCTACACTATATTTTAGATTCTAACCTCAGAGAATAATTATTTGTTTCTTTGGAACTGACCTCTTTCATATTTATGCATTTTTATCAATTCTATTTGAATTGTCTTCTGATAGTTAAGGATCACCTGCACAATTCCACAGGCACTCTGGTCCAGGAGAAGACCAGAGCCTCCATTCTACTTGTCATTGATTCCATGCTACTTTAATCTACACAGAATCGACTGTTTCCTAAAATCAGTTGATTACGTTTCCAACATAATGCCTACAATAACTGCAGAACAGCTTCTATACTGTAAAGCTAATGCCTTATCTAACACAATACTATTGGAACTTTTAGGAAAAAACCTAGTTGTAAAATTCCTTGCAGCTAGGTGAGATGACTGAATTAAAAAGCATGTCCTATTATATAAGGATAAAAGGTGCTCCATTATTGCTCAGATTTTACAGTCCTTCCAGTATTAATGGATCACTACATTTGTACTTTCCTGCTGAGATTTGTACATAAAATGATGCAATGGCTTATAGCATTACAGAATAAAAATATACCTCTGTTTCTTGATTTAGACATTTTCTTTCATTTCTTAGGCAAATATTTTGTGATCTTTAGAGTTGGCTTACTTTTTTGTTAATTATAATTACCTTCGGTATGTAAGTGTAACATCAGGTAACTGACTGAAATTTTATCTGTCTTTTCTTTTTTAAAAAACATGTTAAGCTTGGTACAATTGTAACATCGTCCCTAAATCAGTTTTCATGTTTGTAAAATTTCAATTAACCCATATAAAAATGTTTATACAGTGTTACAACATATTTGTTACAAAATCCTATGTGGTTTGACTTCATCCAGGAATTTATCAGTTTTGTGCATCTTAATTGGCTTATTCAAGCTATTGTCTCAATATAGATTTACAGGTAGTCCTTGACTTATGATCACAATTGAACCGAACATTTATGCTAAGTGAGACATTTATTAACTGAATTTTATCCCATTTTAACTGAATTTCTTGCCACATTTGTTAAGTGAAACACTTTCGTATTAAGTTAGTAATATGGTTGTTAAGTGAATCCGGCTTCCTCATTGATTTTGCTCGTCAGAAGGTCGCAAAAGGTGATCACATGACTCTGGGACACTGCAACCATCATAAATATGAGTTAGTTGCCAAGCTTATGAATTTTGATCACATCACCATGGGGATGCTGCAATGGTCGTGTGAAAAATGGTAATAAGTCACTTTGCTGTTATAACTTTGAATGGTCACTAAACAAACTGTTGTAAGTTGAGAACTACCTGCATTTATTTTTCCAATTCTCTATTCCTGCTTAAATTTAGATCTGTTGGCTCAGATATCATTTAATGTATGCTTATACATTTTATTTACTTTGTTTAACAAATTTATTTAGCAGCCCATCTCACATATATAACTCTGGGTGGCTTACAATTAATTGCAACAAATATAAAAACAAAGAACAATACATCCCTTTACAAATAAGAAAAAGAAAACAACATAAAATCATATAATAAAAACCATCATTAAAAAAACAGAAAACTCACAGTCCATAATCCAGTTCATCAAACCAATCACTCCTGTTCTTGAAGCAATGGCCCCTTGCTTTTATATTATACCTTCTACACATATATTTAAGCAAGTTTAATCATACTTATTAATTTTTCCACACTACTTGGATTTATTTTATCTATTTCTTGAAATCCATCCACAATTATTTAGTTTCACATTTCATGTCACACATGACTTTTAACAGAAAAAGGAACAAAAAGACCAAAACACAAAAATATATACATTATCTAAATAACAAGAGCAGCAGCAACAATAAAATGCTTAAAAATAAGTGAAAAGTACAACAGAAAAATCTTCTTGGGGACATCCAAACCAAATATAAGACATTTATTATGAAGAAAGCAAATTTTGGTAATCAGTCAATATTGGCTTGTTTTTAGCTTATGTTTTTAACAATTATGAGCTGACATTATATACTATGCCAGATGTCAAAAAATAATTCCTAACGATTAGGTAGTGCTTTCATTTTTATTCCTTATGAAGCTTTGCTTTTAATTTGCCCCTGAAACATTTTAGACTCCTATGTTAAATGAGCTCTCGTATAGCTTAGTGATTAATGCACCGAAGTATGAAATGGAATGGAATGTAACCCACCCTACTGGACAGTTGTAAAATAATTGCAATACCCCTGGGATATATTTTGAACATTTGATAGAAATTCTGTATAATTATTTACAATAAAAAGCAATGCAGTAGGTCAATAGTGCTCTGTTCCAAGCACTAGCTACAAAACAAATGCAAGAAGCCACATCAGGGAGTGTTATTGATACCACAGGCCCAATCAATCCTTCATTTGCATTGTGAATAATTTATATATTGCAGAGGAAAAAACAAAGAAAGTATTGGCCTTGGCATATTATTATTCAATTACCTTGGGTTTTTAAGAATAACTCCTAATTCTGAAACAACTGACAACATGACATATAAGACAAGGGTATAGCCTTTCTATACAGTAGTCCTTGTTTAATGATTGCCTTGTTTAATGACCGCAGTTATGACATTGATAAAAAGTATCTTTAAGACCAACTGTCACATTGACGATCTTCACAAGTCTGTAAAAAAAAGGAAGGCTAAATAAAATCGTAAGCACAGTGACTAAGTTGCTGTTCCCAGCTGTGATAACTAAATGAGGGGCACCTGTATTCCATAATTTAAAAAGAAAAGGAGGAAGAAGGAAGTACTAGGCCTATGAAGTGCTAGGACCAAAGAAGCAATGTACTTTCAATGGAGAGGAACCCATGCAGAGTTGCAAAGTTATTTGAAGAGACAAAGCTTTTGCTTTGTAGATGGGAGTTGAGAATGTCACACATAAACATGAAAAAACAAGGATGCTATAAAAAATATCTTATATAAATACAAGAGTGAGATACTTTCATTCCAATACCATTGGTGTCTTTTTCCTGCAATCTTAAGGAAAGAGGTAGGAAGAACCATTTTGCATAAAGACTTAAAACCCATGAAATCATTAACTGAGCTGTCAATGACTTAAAAAAGATGAGAATGGATATATTCACTATCAGTGGAGTTTCATAAAAAATAATTATATTTAATTAAAATCGATGAACACCAATAACAAGGGGGAGGGATACGACATCATCTATCTTCAGTTTACAACATAGTCCTTTCAATAGTTCCAAAAAGCCTTCACACCCATTTGCACTATTCAGATGACCCTGATGACACAGTTAAACCTCCAGGGGGCATCATCGACTCTCTAAAAGAATGCAAATGTGACAAATCTGAGTCCCATAGAAAAATAGATATTTCATCTCATACCTGGAAACAGTTAATTACTTTCTATAACTGGATTTCAGTTATACCCAATTATATATTTAATGAAATGTTATTTCAGGAGTGCAAATTACAGTGAAATATTCGTTTTTTTCAAAACAATTCTATTTTCTTAATATGATGTCATTCTTTCAAATGTCAACGTTTGGAATATTCAAGAAACTGTTCAACCAGAGGTGTTTTATTTTCTGTAAGGGAAAAAAAATCTTATTCTACTTCACTTGCTACCCAAATAAAAAACTAAAAAGAAGAGGAAAAGCAATTTGGAAAATGTATTTTTACTTGAATCAGTTGAAATATTTAGAGAATATGTTTATTGAATATTGAAATCCTTGGTTGACATAAACCAAATAATTTATTGTCAAATAATCTATTTATAATTTGAAAGAGGAGTCAAAGAGGCCATCTATGTCAAAATTGAACAGCCCTCTCTCAACAGAGGGGGAGGGATACGACATCATCTATCTTCAGTTTACAACATAGTCCTTTCAATAGTTCCAAAAAGCCTTCACACCCATTTGCACTATTCAGATGACCCTGATGACACAGTTAAACCTCCAGGGGGCATCATCGACTCTCTAAAAGAATGCAAATGACAAGCTGTCTGCAAGGAGTATAACTCCTTCCATTCCCCCACTATCCAGTCAGAGCTGAAGAAGCTTCTTGGATGAAAAGCAAAATGTCTTCAAAGAAAAACAAGAAAGTCCAGTTGCCTCGTGAAAAAGCATCTTTGGAAGGCTACATTAACAGGATCTTGAAAGATAAAAGTATAAATCTCCTGCTGTTTCCTTTACAGTCTGAAAACTTAAAGGACATCCCTTCTGAGCTTCTTTCTCCACCATTATGCAACTGTGGGATATGTTGTCTCTTATTCAAATATTTCCTAGGCCAGGGGCTCCAAGCTGCCTATGTACAACTGGACCACGTAAGTGGGAGGCTGGCACACACACACATGCAGCCCCACTAGCGCTAGTGGTGGGCGCCAGTACTCACGAACCCACTCACACAAATGAAGCTGTGTGCATGCATGCATGCCTGCCCCTCACACAAAACCATCCCCTCCCCCCCCCCTTGTGCTAGGCCGCCAACCTGGAAAGATTGGGGAATCCTGTCCTTGGCAACACCTTCTTGTTTCCCAAGGCCATTCCCATATACCATATCTTTTACATACTGGTTGTCCAGTTTATGCCTTGTCTTCTGTCTCTCAAAGTCATCCCCATATACCTAGTACATGTATATACAGTGATCCCTCCTCCTGCTTTTCCCAACAACAATCATCTGAGATATGCTGGGCTTAGAGAGAGAGACTAGCCCAAAGTTACCCAAGTGAGCTTCTGTGCAGCTGAACAAGCTTCTTCTTTTTACCAAGGGAGTGGACTTGTATGTGGATCTTCACAATTTTAGCAAAATATCTTAACTACTCACACTTGTATTTGAGGCATACAATTAGTTTATACACAATTCATGATATATATGAATTGCATTGCCATAGTAGAGTGAAACGTCAAAGAATTAGAATACTGATAGCTCAAGTAGTCAAAACTTTATGCACCCCAAACTTAGCAAGATTTGGTGATCTTAATTACAGGCTTTTTTTAAATTATTTCACTGCTGTTTAACGTTAGACTCCATAAGCACCATTTAGTTAAGCTATGAATGCCCTGATGCCAACATGAAATTGATTGCTGATCTCGGTAACTCAGCAATGCCAGTGACAGAGATCTAAAAATCTTTCTCGCTAAGGACAGAAAAATAAAATGAAAATCCATGCCTCTAGCCCAGTTTTAACAGCCCAGATACCTGAGGAAGTAGAGAATAGAAACAGCAAGAGAAAAGGCAAAGAAAAGCTGTGATTAAGAAAAGGTATATAATGTAGTTCAATGCAGCACTGGTAATAGGGAAAGAAGAAAAAGTAGAGATGACAGAAGTAGGAAAAGTCACCTTCTTTTCTATGAAGAAAGAATACAAAGAAGTATGCTCCTGTATAAGCCAATTCCATGATTTCAGACTGAAACAAACCAAATCACCACATATTATCTTTAATATTTGCTTATTCACAAAATAAATTCATTCATTCAAAAATAGAATTCACACACACACACACACACACACATACATACACATACATATATACATACAAACACACACACACACCTTTTCTGGCATAATAGAGGCAACATTTCAAAACAATTAAATGGGAACAATTGCCCATATAATGTGTAGACCAGGGCTGCTAGCCAATCTTCCATGTCAAACTCACGACGTCACGTGATGTCACATAATGTATTGGGACTGTTTTGCCATTGCCAGCAATGGGGTGGGCACGGCTTCCGTGTGACGCGTCCAGCCCATGGACTGGCAGTTGACACCCCTCTGTGAACTCAGTTTGGCATTTTGCTAAGACTTCTTGTTAGCATAAGCAAAGCACAACACTATGATGGTCAGACTTAAACTTCATTCTTCTACCATGCATATTTTGCTAACAGTTTTACAGAAAGCCAAGGTTAGTAACGATCACTGCATTACACAGTCTGGACAGGAAACCTTAGAACAATGTAGTAGAGATTCCTAAACTTAATCTAACAAAACAATTAGCAAAACTAATTATTTCAATAATAGTAGATGTTATTTCTTCCTTTTATCCCTATTGAGATAAAACCAGCAATTTATTTTGGTTACATATATGTTATATTCCAGAATGATGATATTAGAAAATATGACAGAAATCAAAGATAATTACAAAATATCTGCTGAATATTTCAGCTAAAAATCTGCAGGGGATTTCATTCTGAAATATGTAAGAATTATTTTGAGATATGTAGCATTTGTACTGTTACAAAAAAAATTCTGCTACAATAAATATAGTACAAAACAAAACATAATTCAGTAAGAATAATTCTACCTAAACACCAAAACTTGAGTTCAAAAAGAATATCTGTTATATCAGAATGTATTCACTATCATATGATGGATTTATTTAAACACAAAAGTTGAAAGATGAATATGTATGTAAATATATTCTTACTGGATGCAGCTACTTTACAAAACATAGTTGGCATTTCCCAAAGCAATCAACTTACATAGCAAGTGCAGCCAAGTGCTTTAGTAGGAAAAAAATAATAGAAAATATTTATTTTAGCAGGATACTGCAGGACTAGGAAAAATATGAAACTAGCAAACCTCTTGATGATTTATGGCAGATTGGCAAGAATCTACTCTTTTAAATTATATTGCTAAAATAAATACATTTGCAGCAACTGGAACAGATATATATGGAAAAGAACCTATGAGTTCCACTCAGGTTCTAATTCTCAAAATAAATCCCTAGAATAGTTAACTTTAAATGAATGTTTTCTGCATTAGGGGCCAATGGATCCTCACAGCTAAGAAAAAATAAAGTTGCATAACTCTGTGCAAATCTTTTCAAGGAAGTGCTTTACAGGAGCTTCAGTATGTGCAAAGTACTTTTCTTTGAATAATATAAGTAGTCATATCTTTTTCTATTTTCTTCAAAAGCCACTCACAAATCTCTATGATCTATGAAACTATAAAATAATATATACACTAAAGAAGGTATGGAAGTAGATACCAATCACAGCACAAATAAGAGAAGTTGAGATAAGCAACTAGAAACAAAACATACTGTATTTAAATTAAATTGGATTTTGGTTGCATCCATAATGTATTAGGCATAATATAATTGGCTCAACTTTTACTTAATGTGTTATATAATACTTTTCCCACTCCCCTATAAGATTTCTAGTACTAAACTTCAGTCAACACAAACTTGGTGTTTGGCTTAGCAACAATTGTGAATTTGGCCAATGTGGCTTGTTCAAATGAATAAAATGCATTTCTGTTCAATGTGTGATTTCAGCCTGAGATTATTCAATCCTTAAATGAGCATAGTATTAAAGATGACAGAAAAGAAATAATTATGTTGCAAATATCAAACTTATTTGTACCAACTGCACCAATCCCTATTAGGGTAGTATGCAACAATATTTTCTAGATTGACTACAGGTGCTGGAAATGAGAGGTATGGTTTGGCAGTGAATTCTCCTCTTTCTTCAAGGGTCAGTGCCAGACCGTACTGATGGGATAGAGAGGAATTTGAACCTATCTCCTTAGTATGTGTGGCAGCGGGCTCACATACTTCTCCCTGTTTACATGAGGCTACTGGATGAGGTTATTTGTCAGCACAGGGTCAGTGTCATTGGTAAGCTGATTGTATATATCAGCCCTGGTGATATATTGTCAAAAGTGATATTGTCAAAATCTTGCCTTAGTGGTTGGTGCTAAGAGTGTCTGGCTAGGGAAGAACAGGCTCAACCCTGACAAAGCCAAGTAGCTTTATGTTCATAGTTCTCACACTCCCAGGATTTTTCTATCCTTAGCTCTGAATATAATCACATATATCCAAACCGAGGACTGTCCTGGACTTACAGACCTGCTTCAGGAGCAAGCAGCAGCTGTGGTTAGGGAGGCTTTTGCATAAATCTATCTAGTGGATGGATACCAATGTACAGTGTACCAACTGCACCAATCCCTAGACTGGTAGGCCTACCCACAACCATTCATCCTTTAGTCATTAATTGTGTTGATTACTGCACTGTACACTCTGTATGAAGTCACCTTTGAAGGCCACTTGGAAGTTTTATCTTTTTAAAGTATCATTATTAGAAAGTAAGATAGTTGTAGTGATTCAATATCAGTATATTCTGATGATTCCAAAGTCTCACTGGACAGGACAGAAATGCTGAAACATTTGCTACCTTTTCTGAATTTTCCCTCTCCAAGAAATATATTCCATCTGACTGGAAGTTATATTGAGTTCAACTTACATGGGAGATCATGAGTTCCATCTCCTGTATGGTAAAACAAGCCTTACTATTACATCAGATCAGCTCTTATAATACATAAAGCAAAGGATGAAGAGGCCTTATTGAAAAGCAAAGTGGCTACACATATGAGTTATTCCAAATTATTCCTAATCCATTGCTCTTTAAAGGCCAATCCTTCCTGTTTTTTCTCCCAGATTGTCTAGATAAATGAAAAGTACTTGGGCAGAAAGATGAGGAAAAATAACAAGGTGAGCATCTCTGTAATTATTTGTAAAAATGTGCCAATTTAAATCATGTTAAATTACGTAAAAAGAAAATTCAGTGGAATTATATAAAACCAAGTGCAGTTGATTTTAGATAGATGCTTGTTTTATTAGAATACAAAGTTACATATAAGTAGTATTTGCTTCTTGGACCTTTGATGAACAATAATTCAAACAAGAGATAGTCCTAAGAAAATCATGTGCTAAAACTCAATGTACTAGGATAAGCAAATATATTTTCTGCTGTCTTTTAGCAGAAACATGGCTGGTCAACTCCTGAAACATGGCTGGTATTACCAATGATGAGGTATGCTGAGAAGAGTTGGTCAAATATATCTCAAAAACCCTAGGTTTGCCCTTTCCTGAGCTACAGGGTTTTTGTTTGTTTTTTTACTGAGCCTAGTATAGAATAAAGCGTTATTAGGATAAAAACTTCTTTAGTTCATCCTATATAATCACTAGATCCATATATACACAAATACGATCAGAAGGCATCCTGCTACAAAATAATAAAGCAACTGAAAATAAGAAAGAAAAGGTCCAGCAACTAGCATGCGACAATCTTTATATAGTACCATTGCTGAAGCTTATAAAGCATGGATCATGGATCACTGGAATGAAAAATTATTGGGAAATCCATGTTTTGTGAGCTTTCTTAAGGAAGAAGCATGATCTGAAAGTACAAAAAATAATAACATATTCCTCAGAAAAATCTAGTGACTCCTGCATTCAAAGTATCACACAACTTGACATCCTACAAGAGATTCTTACTTTATTTCAAATTCTTAAAAATTGATTAAATGATAGGAGGTGGTATTGTGAATTATAAGCTATCCTTACGAATATGATTTACATTCAGTGTATACTGTAGAGGCTACTGCAAAGGTGCTGTCCAATGAATATTTAACATAATCAGTAGTTACAAACATTAAGAAACAACACAGACACCTTATAATATAGAAATAACATTAATTTATGGAAGGTACAATGTAAATAAACAGTCTTGTCTATTTGAAATTTCTAAAAAATGGCATATATGAAGAGAAAGCTGGTAAGGAAAGTATAAATTCAACAAACAGATGAAAACCAAAGCATTCATTTTTATTACTTTCAAAAAAGAAATGTTATGTTGACAGCATAGTGAAACTTTCCTCAAAATGATTACTTACAGTGTACGTAGCTAATCTTTTCTAATACCTTCAGAATTTTTCTTTAATCATTTCTTATCTTAGAGAGGCAAATATGTAAAATCAGTAGGGAGTTCAAATTATTTTCATTCAAGTTCTACTGAAGTCATTTATATGGGCAGTTAAAACATGAAAAAAAAAATTGCCCTACTTGAAAACAATTGAAGAAAGTTTTATCCCTAACCCAGAAAATTTGTATGCTCTTTTAAGTCTACTGTTCATTGTCTTTCAGTGCCTCTGATTAGCCTAAGTTTATTGCATAGTCACTTAACTTTAAAAAGTACAGGGAAGATTGTGATGATTTTCTACAATATTGATATAAGTTTATGACATAACACCTTCTTAGTCCCACACTTTTCAGCTTCCAAACTGTTTTAAAAATTACATAAATTATATAATTTTAAAATATAATAAAACACAATCTCTGTCAACTGATTTGTAAAATTATGTAAAAAAGAATTTATTTTTAACTTTCAACATGTGGAAACTTGGTAAATTAGACTGATCATCAACTAAGTAGATTAATTCTATGTTCAATTATCAGAACTGAAATGATTTAAAGTTGTATAAAAATATCGCAATATCTCACGTCCAGCAATCACCTTTAAACTGACAGCAAAGAGCAACAGCAAGTGTCCACATGTATGGAAATGTTCTGGTAAACGGAAAGATCTGTATTCATGAACACTTAACAATTGTAGCAGGCCTACACAGAACTATTTTGTACACATAGGGGAGGTTATATGCAAAATATACACATTAAAAAAATTAAACAAGTATGGATTATATCCTTTTAAATTCAGGTAAATCCTCAGATTTATTGGATGATTATTTTTGTGTAAATATAAAAAGATCATTTCAGTCTATATTTAAAGTTAATACTAGC
Organism: Crotalus tigris; assembly: GCF_016545835.1. Taxonomy (NCBI): domain Eukaryota; kingdom Metazoa; phylum Chordata; class Lepidosauria; order Squamata; family Viperidae; genus Crotalus; species Crotalus tigris. The sequence goes on along the minus strand of NW_024100112.1, from coordinate 1,947,125 downwards.
AGACAGTCTAATCACATTTTAAAATCTATATACGATTTCACATCTTAATTCTTTTTATCATAATATCCTTACATGTTCAATGAAGTAGAACTCTTTATCTAACATCAATAAACCAGGGTAATCAAGAATTAGCTGAGTATCACTGTCAAATGCAGAAATCAGGTTAACTTCCTGGAAATAGTTTTGACTACATTCTGGAAAAACCATATTAGATACTAGAAAAAGTGAAGGCCAGTATAGCATTAGAGTTCTTATTTCTGTTTGGAGATTGTTATTGAAGTTGCATTATTTAGCTTTCCAAAACTTTTACATATTTAAGTCAGCAGCAACTACTGATTTCACTCTTGAGGATACAGAATACCATATAATCTTACAACTTTGCCCTTGATAAAGCCGCTGTGAAGTTATCATCAAGCCTTCTAGCACAGAGGTATCATTAGTACATTCCCAGACTTTTACTAGTGTAAACCATCTCATGCATACTTTGGGAAGTAATGGAACTTCCAAGACTTTATCTGTCTCTTTAGTACTTACAGTCTCATACAAACAATAGATAAGAGAAAAAATAACTAGGGTTACTGATCCTCACATCTTCAGGAGCTGTAATGTTTGCTTTTACTGAGCATACCAAGAATTACCTTTATAATCTCCTAACAAAAACACAGCAAAGAATTATCAAAGAATATGTGGCAAATATTTCCACATATCAACTTAATGTGAGTAGACTCAGACCTAGGAGCCACAATCAACATCTATGTACAGTAGAGAACATTCTAAATCTTAATTCCACGTTCCAGCAGGAGTAGCAACCAACAGATCATTCTGGTTTTAAAACAGCTGTCAGGGAGGATATACGTTGGAGGGTTACTTAATCTAGATCAAGTGATCGCATCACATGATGCTTGGGGAGCTAGCGCGGAGTGAAGTCACTTCGTCCTGGGGCAGGCCAGCAACCGGGTCCCCCGCTTACCTTTGCCTCCCCCAAATCGGGCTCCTCCTCATAGTAGCCCTGCCCGGATTCGTAGGCAGCGGCTATCGCAGGCTCGCGAGCGAGTAACAGCACGACAGCAGCAGCAGCCAGATAGTAACCCAAAGAGAATAATCCCAGCAAGTGCATTGTGCAAAAGGCGGCAAGCGGGACCGCAGAAGCCGTAAAGACAGCGTATGGTTGACGCTGTGGGGCTCCCGTCCGGTCCTGGCACTCGCTTGGCAGACCTTTTAAGCAGCGGGTTCCCCGGGATGGAGCAAAGGAAGGGGCCACGAAATCCACTCCCGCCCCTTCTCCCGCTGGCTGGCCCGCTCGCTCGTTTGCTCGGCGGTCGCGTTTTCTTTTTTCCTTCCGTTTGTCTTCTTCCAAAGTTGCGTGGGGATGATTAGGAAAAAAGGGACATTAAGAAACCGGACATCGAACCGGGCTCCCCCGGGAGCTGAGAGAGGTCAGCGGAATTTCCAAGGCAAAAGAAAGGTGGAAAGTATCCTCTTCAGCCCCCAGCCCCACCAGGGGGCTCTATGCCAGCCAGCTGAGTAGGGGCATTAGCCGGCTTCACTTCCCTCCTCGCTTCTTCGGGTGCCTTGTCAGTGGCAGCAGCGCTAGCAGAAGACGGGCAGCGGGAGCCTCTCTAACGCGTGGAGCTGTGCGGCAGCGGTAACCGCAGGGGCGGGCGGGCATGGCTAAAGCGCCCTCTGTCTGAGAGCGAGTGGCTGGCGAGGGAAGGAAAGGGAGGGAAGGAAAGAGAAAGGACGGAAGGCGCCCGGGTCGCGTGTTTCTTGAGTTCTCACCCCTCCCTGCCTCGCCGCCTTTCCCTCCTCCTCTTCCTTCGTCTGTGCTGCACTTTCCCACAAGTAGCCGCTCGCCTCGCAGACTTTTCCCCAAAGACGCGAGGAAACGCGAGAAGGGAGGCTCGCGCGCGCCGGGCCCGGGCCAAAGCTAGTCGAGAAACCCGAGCCACGCGCTGCTGAAGTGCACGCGCTTCCTTCGAAGCTGCTGCTGCTGCTGCCCCTCCGGGAAAGAGATCTACAGCTCGGTCTCTCTACTGCTCAGACTCGCCGGTTTCGGGTTATTGGGACCTTAAGAGTGCCGCGAAGGAGGGAAGGAAAGAAGACGCCTTATCCTGCAGCTGCACCTCTCCGCGGCCCAGGATCCAGATCTTTCTTCCCCTGGACCGCCTGGCGCCGCCCACGCCAGACCCCGTTTGTCCCGAGGGCGGCGGAGCGGCTAGGCTGTCGATTACAATACCTGTCGTTACCTTTGAGCTTAGCAGAATAGTGCATTTCTGATATACTGCGAGCCAATCTCAGAAGATGCTTATGCCCTCCTCTGTATGTCTTTCCAGGCTTTTCGACTGGTTTTTATTGTAGCCTTGCAGTACGCTAATAATTTTACCTGGTTTTAGGCAAGAAGAGTCTTCTCCTGCATTGTGCAACAGTAAGGACATGGTGCAGCCGTTCTGGCTATGCCATGCAAGAGAAATTAGAGGACTGATAAGGAAGGTTGTGGAAGCTTCTGCATGTTCACTTAATAAGATTTGAGCAATGCACCATTTGGGGTGATTTTTAATCTATGTAATCTCTAATAGTAATCCAGTTTATTCATGCAAATAAAACCCTGTTAGATCCAAACTCTGTTGTCCAAAGGTTAGACTTAAAAATTGTATGCAGACAAGCATCACTTGCTGAGACCTTTTTAGATGCCCAGTCATGAGTGAGACACTTACCTTACATCCTTGATATGGAAGACCTTAGAAGCTGGAGAAATGGCAGGAGATGATAAGTGCGTGGCAGAATGAGGCTTTCTAAAAATTTGCTCTTTCTTGATAGAGATACAAACTTTCTGTTTAGAGGATATTTGGTTCGCTAGGCTATCCAGAATATGTGAGTCGGTGGAAATCTTGTTATTAATTCTGCTGGCTCATTTTTTCTTTTTCAACTGCAAGGATTGTATAAAAGCAAAAATAAATAAATAATCTCCCACTTTTTCCCTACATGTGGACTTACAACCACAATTGGGACTGTCATAAATTGAGTCAGGCCCCATTTTATGACAAAAGTTATGGCAGTTGTTAAGCGAATCAGATAGCCAGTAAACAAATCCAGTTTCTCCAATGGAGAAATTGGCAAAAAAGGTCACAAATCACATGGCTGCAGGATTTAAAATCAGTTGTAAATGCAAGCTGGGTACCAAGTGCCCAAATTGCAATCACATGACTGTGGGGGTGGTGAAGCAGTCATAAATATGTGTACAAGTCATAAAACCCTTTTTCCAAAGCTATTGTAACTTTTAACTATTTAAACAAATGGTCATAAATTGAGGACTACCAATAGTTGTTTTAGAACAAGATTTCCTCGTTGGGAAAGATGCACACTGGATTAACTAGGAGAAACTATCCTAATCTTGGATTGAGGAACATATATGGCAGCTCCCGAAACGTTTGATAAGGAAATGTACTTTCCCCATCAGAGACAAACAACATAACAAAAAGTAGTCCTATATCTTCTGCAAAAAGGTTATTTCAGAGTCCTCCAAAGTAGGGCAAAGGTTGTTCATGTTTAATATTCTAAGCAGCATCATTTAAGTTATCAGTATCTGATTTCCATCAAGATAGTGTTCAGTTATAAAAATCCAAATAATAAGTAGAATTGTTGGCAATATTTTCTACTGCTAGGCATTCAGTAATGGTTGCAGTTGCGAAAGCTCAAACCAGAAATATACTCCAAATAATTTGTACAAGCATTTATGTTTGTTTTGGTCCTAAGCCTGCACCTTTCAGAGACTGCTTCAGTCCTGGCCTCTAGGTCTAGGAAATCCATTGCTGAGATGCTCAGCTTCATTTGCCTCAGGGCACTGGAGATTGGCATGGATCTTTTCTGATGTGGACAGAAGGGTTGTAACATATGTGCTTTTTCTGTGTACCAGAAATGCTGATCTTGAATACAGCTTTACAACCTAATGATAATATTTACATTTTAGTGCTATTCTGGATCAGAATAGCATATTTTGCATAAAGTTGAACCACAATCTTATAAACAATGGATGTTTTTATCTATCTGGCCTAACTCAGGATCTAGTTGGCTCATTTTGGAAAGAAAGCCCAGAACTTCATATATCACAGAAGGTATAATTTCTTTCCTTTTTTAAAAAAAAAAAGGGAGAGGGGTTGTTAATTCTTTTAGGAACCAAAGATTTAGGTAACAGATCATCAGTTAGACAAATATCTAGGTTCACGTATTTCCTTAGCAATTGGATTTAAAGAACCACAGGTATTTGGCATTCTAATGTTCTTGCTAGATGAGAAACATCGGGTAGCACAAAATCCGGTTACCTGTCTCAGTAGGATTGAGATCACCAGAGAATTTTTATCTACTTTCTGCCATTTACACTTGTTCAATTTGATGTGCTGATTTTGTCTAAATAAAATCATAAATGGTCTAAGGTTAAGTTTTCTTATAAATTACTAATTACTTCCATGCTTTAATACTAACTGAAATAGTGAAGTGGTAAAGGTTTGGAAAGAGACAAGAAACTACACCAAATAATATAAGATAGAATAATTTATTTCTATGCTATCTGGGTTTAGAATTTTATCTCAATATTTTTTTTTAAATACTTTCTAAAAATATTAATTTCTTATTGTTTTGGCATTTCTGACAACAATAGATATCATGAATAAATATTGTTAAGATAAAGTTGGTTAACATTGAAACAATAATATATGAGTATAATTTATTGAATATATATTAAATATGTTAACTATATTACTGAATGTATTTAATATTCAGTAATGTTTATTTATTATTGTACATGTAGATAGTGCTATATCATTCATATCTATATCTCAGTAACATGATTCAGAGAAAGTAGGTTGTTTCAAATAACAAATATTTTTTCATTTAGGTATAGTTCTAATAGAAACATAGTTAACTTATTGTCATAAATTTGTAAAGTGAATAGCTAATCTGTTTAAGTATATTTAAAGAGCCTTTTAAGGTCAGTAGAATGTAGCAGCACACACACACTCTGGTACTGGTAATCATAGCAGTGTTCCAATATCTCAGGGGCTGCCACAAAGAAGAGGGAGTCAAGCTATTTTCCAAAGTGCCAGACGACAGGACAAGAAGCAACGGATGGAAACTAACCAAGGAGAGAAGCAACCTAGAACTAAGAAGAAACTTCCTGACAGTTAGAACAATTAACCAGTGGAACAACCTGCCTCCAGAAGTGGTGAATGCTCCAACTCTGGAAGTTTTTAAAAAGAGACTGGACAGCCATTTGTCCAAAATGGTATACGGTTTCATGCCTGAGCAGGGGGTTGGACTAGATGACCTCCAAGGTCCTTTCCAACTTTATTATTGTTATTGTTATTAAATACATTTCTAAAAATACTGTATATAACGTCTCACTTAATATAAGATTTAAACATTTCAATGATGTTAAGAGTTCCTATCAAGGGAAACTATGAACTACTATTGAAATCCAAACTTTTTAATCATGTTACTATTGTATTGTACAGTAGGCAAATGTAAAGTACATTTCTCTGTGCGGTTTAGTCAAATTATGTACATATTAGTATTGTACACTACAATAGGCAACTATCTAGCATATTCCTCTGTATGGTGTAGTTATATTATCTGATATGACCACATTTTTGTTCAAACACATGGTTATTTTAAAAGTAGGATATGTGAATTATAGGAAACATTGGATTAGGGGGAAAAAAAGCTGAAAGAGCAAAGGAAAAAACGTATTAATTCTAGTAGCACCACAAATATTTCACTTCACTTAGTCAAATATGAGACTAGATGCTTAAGGTATAAGGCCCTTTAATAAAGCCTTTTGGTTATGCTAAATATTAAGAACATTAATTGTGGCTGAATGTCTAAAGAGTTATGACTAATCTAATATAAACAAAAAAATTTGCTTAATTTCAGTAGAAATTATACAGTATTTAGGTTACCTAAGATACTCTTTAGACTGTTCCAAGATAAGAATGTTGTTAGGATGCTTTTAAAATTGACAAGAAACGAGTGTAAGATATATAAATTCACAATTTCTGCTATCTAAATTTTGTAGGTCAATTCCATAATTCTGAGGATGAATTTTCCTAAATCAAGTGACACAATATTAACATTAATAGTAGCCCAATATTTCCTACTGTTTCTTAATCAAACACGAATGATTATTTTTACATCATTCTAATTTTAATGATATAATTATCACTGCAAGTCATATTAAATGTTCACTTTGGAAAGATGTAGTATTCAGGGGTTACATGATTTAAAAATATTTGTCAGAGGTTACATGATTTAAAAATATTTGTTAACCATTTTAAAAGGTTTTTATGAAATGAGAGACCTACAGGGTTCCTGGGTTGCAGTTACACATGCAACTGTGTAATATATATACAATAACATTAAGATTGTATCATCTATAGTTAAATCATGTACTGTAATTTGTGGTTAGCCAAGGAAGGACTTTGTTTAATAGACAAATGACATTACAAGTAAAGTAGTCCTAAAAGTCTTAATTTTCAACATGTTTCTTAACAGAACTATAACCATCACTTTTTTCAGTTCTTATACGTACAAAATGATTAGAACTATATATACCAACTGAGGCACAAAAAAAAAATTCTCTGTATGAAATTAGTTGTAAATGTTGGACTTTTCAGTTATGTAGTGTATATAATGTATAAGCTGAAATTCTGTGATATGTGAAAATGACCAAAAGAATTCTGTTTTGAGATAAGACACAGGTATCAGCTTTGTAGAAGTTGGATTAGTTTTCTGCAAACCTGTTAAATGTTATATGGTGGTGCAGTTCAGAACTAGTTAATAAATGTAATAAAAATAAAGTTTGAAATGTGCTTTTTTAAAAATCAAAAGGATATATACTTTATAAGTAGTGCATAATGAGAACCATACCTTGATATAAATAGCTCCAATTTTTTAATGAATCTATGAAGTCTATAGCGCAACATATTCTCCTATAACAATGTAAAATATACCATGCTGTTCTTTAAGCCTACACAGGGCTTTTTTTGGTCATAGAACGCCCAGAACAGAGTTCCGGTACCTTTTTTGGATGGAACCTTATAGGATAGGCCAGGGCTTTTCAACCAGTGGTATGGGTACCACCTGTGGTACATTGGCACCTGGCAAGTGGTACGCGACCATCCTAGAAAAGTGGTAGCGAGGGAGGGGAATTAGCTGAACCAGTGGCAGCACCCCACAAGCCTGAGCAAGAGATAGCTGGAGCTGCAGGGCTCAGTGGAAGCACCAGGATCAGTGCCACTTTCCAGCTGATCGGCGCTTCTTCAGGATTGTCAGGGCTCAATGGAAGCACCAGGATCAGCGCCAGGCTCCAGCTGGAGCTTGGCGCTGATCATGGTGCTTCTGCTGAGCCCTGAAGAAGCACCAATCAGCTGGAAAGCAGCACCGATTCTGGTGCTTCTGCTGAGCCCTGAAGAAGCACCAATCAGATGGAAAGCAGCACTGATCCTGGTACTTCTGCTGAGCCCAGGTTCATATTTATGCCGGTCAGTGTCCCAGGGTCATGTGAAGTGACCAAAACCTGCTGCAACTACCCAGCAGATGGGGGAAATAGAAACCAAACACCCCCCACCCCACACCCGCTGCCAATCCTCAACAGAAATGCTCACAACAATGAAAACCTCGGACAAGAGGAAGAGCGCCGCTGGGTGGGCAGGCAGGTGTCTTGCTCAGCTGTGCCTTGGGGGTACTTTTTCAGTGCCATTATAACTTTGAACAGTCACTAAGTGAACTGTTGTAAGTTGAGGACTACTTGTACTTTATCACTTTTGTTCTTTTTTTGTGGTCATCAAGTTTTTGACACCTTGCTAGGCGACAGGTGGTACTCGGATGTTGCCATGGGTGGAAAGGTTGAAAAGCCCTGGGATAGGCAAGGCAGGTTGTATGACATGTGAGTTCCGGAAACTTTTTTTTTTTTTTTTACAAAAAAAGCACTGAGCCTACACATTCCTAATGTAAAGATTTTCCTCCTGGTAGAATTTATATTGTAAGGGGAAAAATATGCTAAAAATAAATGTTTTAAATGCTTACTTTGATGTTCAAATCCACACCTTAAATTAGGAGATTACAGGTGTTTTTTTTTACTCATTCCCTCTTCAGTTTACAAAACATGTACATTATGTTGCTTAGTAGCTAAGAAGGTCATGTTTTAATTTTATTTACATCTATTGTCTTTTGTGGCCACTGCATCAGTAGATCAGAAAAAAGGACAAGTCAATCATAGATAATAGGTGGGGGTCATCTAATTCTGTTTGTTTCCCTATCTTTCCTTGCATGACATAAAAGAGAAAAATCGTATGGAATCAGATGTTCTTGACTTGGTCATAATCAACAAGGAAGGGATTAAGTCTTAATTCTTACATGCCTTATCCCTCCCCCATTTCTGAGCAGATTCGGAATTCATACTAGTGATTTAGCTTTAAAAAAAGCAATTTTTTTCTGATCACTACTGTGATTACTCTACCTTACACTTCAGTTAGAAATTTTGATTTTTGTGCTGCAGATCATGAACAAAATAGAAAAAGAATAGCAGGAAATAGGCCAACCCCGCTGCAAGTCAAAATATTAGATCTTAAACAGTCTTTGCCAAAACTGCTGAGTAGATTATGTCATAACCTGAATAATTATCTTCAGTTTAACATATTGATTAATAAAACCTTTACACATATTTATTTTTAGAACAAAAAGTTAATTCCTTGTAATATTTTCATAAATCTTTATTCCATAGTGTTAAGTCCTTCGCGAAATGGCAATGACACGAGAAGCAGTTGTAGTTCTCAGGAACTCTTTATTTCTGTTCAGCATACTGGTTACAAGACGCCGACAACGCCCAAATCTCCCTGCCTCTTTTATAGGCGATTCCCGGGCCAAACTGCAACATTTGGCGCGCTAGCACCCGCGCATGCGCGCGAGTGCTGGTGATAGCCAGTCTGGTCCCGGGCAGCTTGCACCTGCCCAGGACCGTTGCAATGCCCCGAGCCTGCTTCCACAGGCTCAGGACATAACACCCTTCCCCCGCGGATAAGACTATGATCATACAAATAATAATATACAACCCAACACGAGTGTGGTACCCATACTAGCTTTGTACCAGTTATCCCCTCTGCTTCTATTGTTCCCAGTGTTCTATTTCCTATGTGTACAGGAATACTCTCTGTTAACTGTGTTTTGCCAGTAGAGTTACAAAATCTTCTAAATACTTAGGAGATCTTCTGGCTCTCTGTGACCTCCTGACTTCTGGGTACCTGCCAAAGAACCCCTTGACTGAGGGGTGATGTATGCTTGTCCCCCTTGCTACACCCTGGTGATTCCCAAGGACTGTGCTCCAATGCCTGGCCTGCTTGCTTGCCCACCGGGCTCGTCAGGCCAGGGCTTCTTTCTCTGTTTGACCTGGTTGTCCTGCCTGGCTGCAGGCTCTCTGGCCCTCTTAAGTGACTGTCACTGTTGGGCAATTCTGTAGAACCTCCCAGGTCTGTCCTAGACCTGTCAAGAGGTTGTCTTTCCCCTTGTTCCCGTTCTGTACCCGGGCTTATTGGGGTTTCAGTGCTGTCCCAAATCTCAGTTGTCCCCTGAGTGATGTCAGAGGTGTTGTAGTCAGGATTTGGTTCCTCGACCACCTCCCTGTGTGCTTGCCCCCTTCTAGGGACAGGGGTAGTGTCGGGCCAACTAGACGGAATGTGTGCCAGCTCTCTTTCAGGGTGTGAGTTGTTTGGACGCTCCCGGATATCCTCCCTGACTGGAGTACTGAGTGATGCGGGTGAGTAGTGATTATGCCCCCGGGGTGACTCCCTGGCTGGAGTAGGCACTGGTGTCTGAGTTCTAGTTGGGCTCCATGGATTCCTGTTTGGAGCACTCGCGGAATCTCGGAATGAGCTGTCTGTAGCTCCCTCGTTACTGATAGGCGGCAGCCCGCACTCTTCCCTTTGCCCAAAGGGGTCCCCCTCCCCCCTGGAAAAGACCCAGGAGTCTCAGTGGGAAGGTCCCGTCTAGTGCGGAGCTGGTCGATGTGTTGTCGCAGGACACGACCGTTGTCCAGGGACACCTCGTAGGACAAAGGACCTGTGACCCTGGATACAGTGGCAGGGACCCATGAATGACCAGGCCCATAGTTACGAGTCCAAACCGGGGCACCCACAAGCAGTTGTCTAGGTGCCTGGGGTATGTGATTGTGGAAGGTAGTCTGTCCGGGTGCAACCGGTCAAGCTTGGTAGTCAGTTTGCGCCCCCAACGAAGTTCAGCTGGGCTCCTCCCGGTAGAAGTGGAAGGTGTAGTGCGATAAGAAAGGAGGAAGTCAGCCAACCTGTGATGCCAGTCTCCATAGGTAATTTTCTTCAAGGCGTCCTTGGTGATGCGAACCATGCGTTCAGCCATACCGTTGGTGGACGGGTGGAAAGGTGCAGAGGTGGCATGACGAATCATGTTGGCCTGTAAGAAAGCTTGGAATTCGGAAGAAGTGAATTGAGGGCCATTGTCAGATACGAGGACATCTGGAAGCCCGTGTGCAGCAAAAATCCCCCTCAGTACTTGAATAGTCTTTGCAGTGGTGGTGGAAGAGACAGGTACAACCTCAAGCCATTTTGAATGGCTATCAACTAGGACCAAGAAGAATTGACCCTGAAAGGGCCCAGAGTAGTCAATGTGCACCCTAGACCATGGAGACTGTGTTTCCTCCCATCTATGTACAGGAGCTTGGGGCATTTCAGGGCGCGAGCGTTGACAAAGGTGGCATGCATGCACCTTAGCTTCAATGTCTCTGTCTAACCCAGGCCACCACAAATGGCTGCGCGCAAGCACCTTCATATGTACAATGCCAGGATGACCCTCGTGGAGGGAACCTAAGACCCTAGTCCTCATTGAGGCAGGAATGACAACTCTGCTACCCCAAAGCAGACATCCCTGGAAGGTGGATAACTCGTTGCTTTTGGACCAGAAACTCTGAAACTCAGTGCCTGGACAGCTGTCTGGCCATCCAGATAAAACCCAAGAAAGGACATGCGAAAGTGTGAGATCTGTGGCTGATTCAGCAGCCACATCCCTGGCATCTAAAGGGGACTCAGGCAAGGCCTGAATGGAGAGGATATTGATTGTTGGTGCAGGGTCAGCTTCTATTACCGGCAGGGGTAATCTACTGAGGCCGTCAGCATGGCCCATTTCTTTTCCAGGTTTGTGAAGTAAGGAAAAATCATAGGCAGACAGAAAGATAGACCATCTCAGCATTCTGGGGGAGATGATTTGGGGAGTTTGTTTATGTGTGGTAAACAGCCCCAACAAAGGCTTATGGTCAGTGAAGACCGTGAAATGCCTGCCATATAGGAAATCATGGAATTTTTTGATTCCAGCAACAACAGCTAAAGTCTCCCTGTCAATTTGAGCATAATTTCGCTCTGCAGAAGACAAGGTTCTGGAGTAATATGCAACAGGAACCTGAGTTTCATCTGATCTGAGGTGGCTTAGTACGGCTCCCACCCCATAAGGAGAAGCATCACAAGTGATGCACGCAGGAAGGGATTCATTGAAATGTGCAAGCACACTGTTAGAAGTGAGTAAGGCCTTAACCTCATTGAAACTTGCTTTGTGTTTTTGTGACCACTGCCACACTGCCTGTTTGTCCAAGAGCCTATGAAGAGGCTCGGCTACACTAGCCTTGTTTGGAAGGAAGGAGTTGTAAAAGTTCAGAAGGCCCAGAAAGGCCTGTAGTTCGGCCTTGGACTTTGGCCTAGGAGCATGCATAATAGCTTTCAATTTGGATTCAGCAGGGTGAATCCCGGTAGCATCAATTTTGAATCCCAGAAAATCTGTAGAAGGCACCCCAATTTTACATTTGTCCTTCTTAAGTTTGAGGCCCATTTTCCTGAACCTCAGCAGGACAGCCCTTAATCTCTCAGCTAAGTTGTGTGTAGAATCTCCTGCAATTAAAACATCATCAAAATAGGGGCAAACCCCTGGTATACCCCGTAGTGTGTTTTCCATTACGCTTTGGAAAATTCCAGGAGCGACATTTACTCCAAATTGTAACCTCTTTACCTTGAATGGCCCCCTGTGGGTCACAATGGTTTGAGCTACAGCAGCAGCATCATCAACAGGCAGCTGTTGATACGCTTGAGCTAGGTCAAGCTTTGCAAAAACGCGCCCCCCCTTGAGGGAGGCCAGGAACAGGATAGGCATGTTGCTGCAATGCCTTATTCAGAGTGCATTTGTAATCAGCACAGATGCGAATGTCCCCATTTGCCTTAAGAGGCGTGACAATGGGGGTCTCCCAAGGACTGGAGTCGACAGGTTCTAAAACTCCTTGCTGAATCAATTTGTCCAACTCGGTGTCAATTTTACCCTTCAAAGCAAAAGGGACCCTTCTTGCTTTAATTCTAATAGGGGTGACAGTGGGGTCTAACTTCAGTGACACAGGGGGTCCTTTGTACGTGCCCGGCTGTGGGCTGAAAACATCTGCAAATTCTTTGCAGACTTCTTGTAGGTCAATTGTTTGCAAGCTATTGAGCCCTGTGACGTGTATTCCCAAGGCCTCAAACCAATCGAGTCCTATGAGACTCGTTCGTTCACCCCCCTACTACTATTATATCTAGTGGACCTTCAAAATCCTTATACTGTACGTTAAGGGTGGCCTCCCCTTTAACACACACTCTGGAGTTTTGAAAGTCTGTTAACACAATGTCGGAAGGCCTCAGCTTGGCCTGAAATCTGCTGCCAGAACAAATCTTCCTAAACGTGTGCCTGGAAATGATTGAAAGTGCAGACCCCATATCCAGTTCCATAGCCAATGGAACCCCTTGTAGCTTCACTTTAAGAGACAGCTTTTTCTTGATGGGCTTGTGTGTGCCTGTCCTATAAATGCTTCTTCGTGAAGCGCAGAAACCCACCCTGTTTTGGCTGGGGACCCTGGTACCTTTCAGGCGCAATTCTTCCCGAGGTTGTACCTTCTGACGGCCCAGACACACAGCTGCAATGTGTCCCTGTTTTCCGCATGCCCTACAGATAGCGGAGTGGAATCTACAGTCGGTCCTCTTGTGGCAACCTCGACGAACCGAGGCACTTGGGGAGAGCTGAAGAGCTTTCTTTCTGTTTCCCTTCTTTCGTGGGGTAGAGACGGTCTACTTCATCATCAGGATCCTCCTCTGGGTTCCTTTGGACTCCTTCCTGGTGCACGGACAAAGCTTCTGGAGTGCTTCTGATCGGCCTCATGTTCTTGATGGCGCCGCCCGCTGCCTCTTCTGCAGTAACCTCTCTCAAGGCATCATGGAATGATAAGTCTTCTTTAGCAAAAAGTCTCTGCTGTAATTCTCTATGCCTCAGTCCGCATACAAATCTGTCTCTCAGCCGTTCTTCTAGATCCTTGAACTCGCAGTGTTTAGCGGCTTTTCTCAGTGCAGCAATGTATTCTATGGCTGATTCTCCGGGTCGCTGATCCCTCTGTTCGAAGGTGTGGCGCCAAGCGATGATGGACAACTTGGGCTGGAAGTGTTCCTTTAGTAGTTTTTTGAGATCTGTGTAGTTAACAGATTCTAGAGGTACAGGTGCTGGTATGTTTTCAGCAATTTCGAATGCGTCTTGACCGCAAACGCACAGCAGGGTGGTGGCTTTTAAACTATCTTCTCTTACTTGATTGACTTTAAGATAGTTTTCCACCCTGGCTACGTAGGACTCCCATCTTTCCGGATGCGAGACGTCGAATTCTGAAAGTCTTCCAACTTTTGCCATTTTTGTAGAAAAAGGAAGGGTCTATCAGCCAGCCTACCCCCGATGCTCGCTAGATTGGCGGGTAGCTGCCGAGTCAACGCCGTTCCTACTGCTCAGGACTCTCGGGTAAGTTTACACCTGTCTTCAGTCGATGTAAGGCAATCCCACCTTTGTCACCAGTGTTAAGTCCTTCACGAAATGGCAATGACACGAGAAGCAGTTGTAGTTCTCAGGAACTCTTTATTTCTGTTCAGCATACTGGTTACAAGACGCCTACAACGCCCAAATCTCCCTGCCTCTTTTATAGGCGATTCCCGGGCCAAACTGCAACATTTGGTGCGCTAGCACCCGCGCATGCACGCGAGTGCTGGCGACAGCCAGTCTGGTCCCGGGCAGCTTGCACCTGCCCAGGACCGTTGCAATGCCCCGAGCTTGCTTCCATAGGCATTATTCACTTAGCAGGACCAATTCTGTAAGATAGTTTTTCTGTTAAATAGATGGGTGATTTAGTAATTAGGTTAAATATGCAATTTATTAAACTGTAGCCAACTGGAACCTCTTCTGTGTAGATTTGTATCTGAATGGGTCTTTACATACACAGTTGCATATTTTAAATGTAAATTAAAATTAGTGTTGCTGGAAGATGTCTACTTGATCTAAGTATCTTCTGCTTCATACTTTGCCATTATTGAGTTCCATAAGGATACATTTTATTTTCTTTAATCTTTAACTTCTAACATTTCTATAAAGCTACCACAAGAGTCTAAACAATGCAATATCTACAGGCCTATTCAGATATAAATCTTAAGTGATGTTTAATTCCAGGGAAAGTGGAGCTGTTTTCAACATATTTATTGTTTTTTGAATTATAGTTCTAAACCATCTTGAAATAAGTAATAAAAATGTAAATGTTATGATTAATATGTAAACTGATTCTTGATGCTTATTAAACCTGGAAACATCATCTTGAGTTGGCTGTATGCAAATCCAATATTTAAAAAATGACATCAATAAAGTCAGGTGTTCTGGAATAGAATATATAATCTGATTTGCTAGTTAAGGTAAATTTATGGAGTAAAATAATTTGTAATCACTTTAACAATTAATAATGAAAATCATTAAGACCCAGGTATTCAAAAAGACTTGAGAAGAAAAATTCTTGGCAAGAATTAAACTTTCTAGTATAATATATATTGATTTTTTTTTCATTGACACAAAGTACATTTCCATTGCAATTTGTTCTTTCTTTCAAGTTTGGTTTTTAATCTTCTTACTGAACTATTTTATCTTTAATTTTGGAAGGTATCATGTTCATAAATAATTAAATAATATAACACTATTCATACTGCATACAACTTAAATAAAATTGAAATTATAAATGATTAATCACATTTGAAACTGACTTCTACACAGATTTGTTTTGCTAGATATATAGATACAGAGAACCTTAATATCAATTGATTGAAAAAAGGAAATTACCATAAATAATTAGAAAATCTAATAGTCAATTATAATTTTTAAATAAGGGAATTAAATAATTTTGAATATTTAATTCTTTCTATGCATGTTGACTATAAATTGTTTAACTGTTTATTTGGATTCATAATAACTAGAAACCTGACATATTGGGTTCCATTTCTTTTAGTGTACACTCTAACATGTACTTTGAAGAAACTGATTATATTTAAACATTTAACAAATATTTAATTTTTAAACAAATCTTTAGAAAAAAGATATGCCTAGAAAACTAGGTTATATTTTTTCATTTTATCTTTAGTAGTATAACATTGAACGGAGATATTTCCCAGCGGACTGGTCCTGGTAAATTCCATTTTAGCTCTGTATTACTGAATCAGGGAGCAGAGGCCATGCGCCCTGTAGCCTCTTTATTGTTGTATGGTTCCGCTGAGTTGAGCCTTATGCGAGAATTTCTATGACGTATGACTATCAAAGAGCCAAGGCCTCACTAATCGTTTGGCAGTTGATAATGGCTCTCTGCCAATCCTATAGTCTCCTTCTTGTTATTGGCTAGACTTAAGTCCCTTAGGATTAACAGCATGTGACATTTGGATTTTATTTTAACTTCAGAGAAAAAAGAACATATACAACAAGATCACAGTGGAAAAATCTTTTAAATATGTACTCTATTTCAGCTATCCAAATGTTTCAGGCTTTTATCTGAAGCACATCTATCCTGAGAAAATCCTATTAGGACTTGAGGCTTATAGTATTTCCCTATGAAGTGAAAGCTAAATGTTAATTCAAAATGAAAATAAGATATTACTATTTCATATAAATGTAATTCAGACATTACATAGTTCTTTCATCAAGGTTATTTTTTTTTACAGAGAGCAGTTAAAATAATACATGATATTTCATTTCCTAGTTCTTAATCAAGGCTATACTGAAAATATAATATTTTTAATAGTCTAATATAGCAAAATTAAACAGTTTTGTAATCATTTTCTGTGATTTGTTGGAAAGGTCTAGCAGTATGCTTGTAATATATCTGTTTATCTGTATATCTGTATATCTGTATATCTGCCAAATATCTATTTAGACTAATTAAGCCACTGAGGCTACTTCTAATTAAAGTATTCCAATTTAAAAATGAGATTGTCAAATTACTTTAACACAAAAGGAAATAGGTATTATAGGTTAAATTCTTTATTAGACACTACAAAAACTATCTATTTTAATGTTTATTTTATACCTATGCATAAATTTAATTTTTTTTTAGTTACCTGCTCCTTTCTCCACTGGTCTACATCAGAGTCTAACAACTAATACAATCTAATTTTGTATTTTTGACAAGTTATTGTTTTCTCACTATTATACGTTCATAAAAATATTAAGAGGAATAGGAATATCTTTAAATATAAGCAAAGCATTGCATCCATTGTAATGAGCAATATTAAGCTTTTCAATTATTTTGAAAAATAATTAATGTTCTCTCATATTATAATTCATTTTCATAAGTGTATCAGAGAACTGAAGTAATAATAAATGTCATTAGTTTCTCAGCCGAACTCATTCATAGGGTTGTGGAGAAAACAGGAGGACGAAAATAAATTGGATATCACCATCTTGAGTTATTTGTAAAAATAATAAAGATGAGATATAAATAAATATCCTCTACACCTATGCTAGGAACTAATTGCAACTCGAACCAGAAGCCACTGTCTAAGCAGAGATGTGGATTAAAAGAGAGTAGAAAATTCACTTTATTTGAAAGAGAGCAAACAGCTCAATGATAACATGCTCTTTATTTCTATACTCTTCATTTACCAAGAAAAATGCTTTCATGCATCTTTACTATGATTTGAATATTTTTAATACAAAAATATATTTAAACCCAGCACTATGCTACATTAAAAAGAAAGCTGCAATAAAAGGAAATAGTTGTAATTCAAAATGCACTTAGAAGGGATTAAAATTAGACGTGAACAAGTTACTTTTGTTAATGGAAATCTTCCGACAGCAGAAAATATTTCTGCCAGTGCAGCACAGAGATCTCCCAAAAGATAATCTACCATTGCCCAATTTATTTAACAATTATGGAGGATAAAAAGTGCCTTCAGAGTATAAAATGTCACTTTACGTGATATCAGTACTTGAATACATATACTTAAAATTCCCATTTAATTTTGTGGAACTTATTTTTGAAATAATGTATAATGGTTCCATATATCTGTGTGTTTGTGTGTGCTTGTTGTGTGTTTAAAAGAATTATTTATTATAGGGTTTCAATCTTATATAGAAGTAGGGTGGCTCTATGACAAATGTATTTATTTGTTTAATTCAGTTTCAGCACCAGCCAATTCTAGACCAATTGTGGGTGGCTCACAATGTAAACAAAACAAGATAACAATGTAATCTACTGGGGAATCCATCCATACAATATCAAGAAACAAATCTCCAACTCACTAGTAAGGGGTTCCATTCACCCTAGCCTAAAGCCTGAAGTCAGGTCTTTAAATCCACTTGGAATGCCATCAGGATGGGAGCCACCTAGATCTAAGGGGGGGATTATTCTAGAGGAAAAGCATTGTGACAAAGAAGGCACACTTCTGTGATTCTGATGTTTTAATAAGAGAACCTGGAGCATGCCCACTCTTTTGGCTCTAACTGGCCAGGCAGAAACTATGGAATGTAAATTGTCCCTCAAATAACCTGGCCCTATACCACTAGGGCTTTATAGATGATAACTAAAATTACACATGAAAATATATGAGCAGCCAGTAGAACATTGCTATCATGTGGGCATTCAGAAACATCCCACGATTGCCCATGTTGCTGCATTTTGTATCAGTTGAAACATCTGAATTGTCTTTAGGAGTAACTTCATGCAGAGCACACTGTAATAGTCAAGGACATAAGTGACTCTTTGAAGTACCTTCAGATCCAGGAAAGATGCCTTAGATGGACCTGTACATAGATCTTCTTGATAACAACTGCACCTGCTCTTTGACTTTTTCAGCTTTTGTTTTCAATTCTGTGCAGTCCAGGGCTGAAAGACATCTATTAAGATTGTACAAAGAGAAATCATTGAAAAGAATTTTACACTGGTTTCCAAATAGCTTACAATAATAATATTTTGGATTAGGGTAAAATAGGAATAAAAATATGTTATAGCTTTATTCAACAGCAATAACTGGTCTTTGAAGAATGACTTGTGATGTCTTCTGGTGCTTGTTTCATGTCAGAAAGACTGAGATGTCGAGTATAATTTAATAATTTAACTTAAATTATTCTGTTTATTTATTCTGCAAAATATCTCATTCGTTGGAGCATTCTTTACCAATGTGTGAATATATCTGAAGATATTTACTCTATATGCATTACGTAATGAAATCTGTAATAGTGAAATGCCAATCCTTGGCACTGATGTGTTATTATGCTTGATTCATGATCAAGTTCAATCCTGTAAAGCCCAGGAAATAGTGCTGTTTTTCCTTTATACTATCTGTTTCTTCATACTAAAGAAGTAGTCATTTATTAAGTGAAGCCTACACATGCTGAGACATATTGGAGTTCCATTCTATTATTACCCAAACAACTTCTCATTTCATGAGGAATTTGGATAGGTGTAAGCCAAGAATCTGCTAAAATGTTTTCAGTGTTGTAACCCTTTTCTATATGATGAATTATATGTCCAACAAACTAAAGCCCACATAATGAATGAAACAGTTTGAATAAATACTCTTTGATGCATGATAAATAGACAGCAGTTACATCATAGAATTATGCCACCTTTATAGGACAAGAGGGAAAGGGAGATGAGAATTTGTTGGTCCAATTTTGGATGAGTAACGGTCCGTCAAGAAAGGCAAAACTTACTCCTCCTGAAATAATTTCATATTGGGAAAAACCTGGGAATGTTACTAGTATCAGATATATGCATAAAATCAGGAAATCACAAACATAAATGTAACTGTCACAAACATAAACAACTCAGATAAGGCTTACTGGGAAAATTGACTTACTCAGAAGTAAATTTAATCCTTTATTTGCTGAGTGACATAATTGGGTCACTCATAATATTCATAATAGCTGAAACTTATGTGGATGTTAAAATGTCCAGACCCTTGCAACTTAAGTGCCTTCTTCATTTTCTTGTTTCTCCCCCACCAGTCCTGGTAACTTATGATCAGATACTACTTCTTGTAGACTTTTGAAAAACCTCTGATGATGGTTTTATTGAATATAGCTCTATAAATGAGTAACCTTAGACACATGGAATATTTTTTGGATTCTCTGGATTATATTTAAATAACTGTCTTCAATCTTCAATCCAATCTCCAATCACAGACAGAATAAGTGATACAGGTAAACACCAGAATTTAGATTACAGAGAGCAGTTCTTGATTGGAAATACTGCAGTACATTGATTGATCTAGTATTTGTTCAGCTTGCTTTACATCTGGTTTAAATATAAAAAGTAAGTAAAATTCCTGAGATTGCTGTCCATAATTATCATTGGTGGTACATTCAATAGGATTGCTCAATCTTTGAAAATAATTTGGAAGAGTTGCTTCAAATCACATTAAAACAAGTAATTTTTTTTCAGATTTTTGAACTTGAAAAGAGAGGCTCTTCTCTTAATGAAGAGCAGAGATAGCAATAGCAATAGCACTTGAATTTATATACTGTTTCACAGTGCTTTACAGCCCTCTCTAAGCAGCTTACAGAGTCAACATATTGCCCCCAACAATCTGGGTCCTCATTTGATGGAAGGCTGAGTCAAACTTGAGCTGCTAGCAGAGTTCAGAGATGCTATGTTTGTGTCTGATTTGAAGCAATTCTTGATCAAGATCTTGGTGAGATTCTGAGACACCTTTGCATCATTAGCAAAGCATGTTACTGAATACAATGTCCAGTGCTAATCTTTGATAGCTAACCTCAAGACTACTATCCAGAAGCTACATAGGCCACAATGTTATACACTATTTAATATTTTTATTCACTATTGGAATTAATTCTAATGTGTATCAATTTGTAAATGAATAGGTACTGTACATTTATTCATTAGATAAATGCATATTTATCTAAATAGTTATTCTGTTTTTGCATTTTGGACATGATTTATATTTTTTAAATACATAAATATTTAGCCTAAGGAAGATTATGTTTAGATGAGGGTACCACTACAAATCATGACAGTTTCTCACCTGTTTTTATTCATTGTTATTGCTACCTGTTCTGGTGCTAACTGTAATCCCCTACTAATGAGTGTGAGCCACACACTAGGAAGAACAAAATGTAGAAACTGCATCTATCTTTCTTTCTTGTCTGCTCCTAAGTGAGACTACTTTGAAAGAAACTGAATTAGAGGTCAAAGAAGATGGGTCCTTTTAGGAAAGTTTGCTCATTGAAAATATTTTATCTAACCGCTTGCCAAAATTTACCTAATTGCACCTGAAAAACCTACAACACTCCTTCAAAAACAGAAGTAACAGAAAAGTGTTTTTTTAAATTTAGGTTTAAGAAAATAATACATTAGTAGTATCTAAATAATTACTAATGTATGGTTTAATATTTTAACTGCTAAATTAAATTCTTTGTAGTGTTGCTAATGATATATTAGATAGGAATCTAATGTTTATAGAAAACTGCTGGTTTCCTATTCCTGAGGATGGCATTAACCTTACATTCAATGTAACTTGGATATATTAATACTAAATTAAATAGTTACTCTTGGAACCATCAAGCAAAATGTAATATTTTGCCACCATACATTCAACTGTTCTTAGATCTAATACTTGCACTTCTAATCACAAAGTCAAAAGAGTCATTAGCATAATTGTAAACTATTTATCTACATAGTAATATGTTCCATGTAATATCTAAAACCATTGTGAAGGAAGGAGTTGACTGATACATCAGGTTTCAGTTTTATATTAAAGGAATTCACTATCCATGCTTTACTGTGATCTAATGAAGAATGACAAATCTGGAATGTAATAAAAAGCTGGTAAAAGTAGGAATTTATGCAATTGAATCTGCATAATAATCTATCAGATGTAGAGTAAAACTGAATCAATATGATCTTTACTGACTTTTGAACCTAATTCTATTTGAATCTTAAAAATGCATCAAAACTTTTTTTTTTCATTCTTTTTCTCCCAAGGTAACCAGATTCTTTCATTTTTGTTACAAGGAAGTTTGTCATTTGGTCCTTGGGTCTGCCAGATAAATTTCATAGAAAAATAAAAACAACTGAGATACTTTTAGCACTCAGCACATTTCACAAAATTCAGGAATCTCTTTTCTCCATATGTATATGCATATGCATATGTACAGTATATGCATATGGATATATACATAGTTTTACAAACAGCATAAAAAGTAACACAAAGTAATAAAGAATAAAAGCTGAAAAAGACATGAAGAATAAAAAACAAAATAAAAACAAATAGACATTTCCAATTTCCTTTTTCACAAGTACATTTGAATTTAAGGAAGTATTTGGAAATATATAACATGAATCAGCTATATAAATGTATCACAGTTACTTCAGGAAAAGCTGCAGTTAATAGGATATCGGCTTTTGTGGCTTTACCTTTAAATTAAAATAATGTATTACTAAAATATTTATACATAGTTGAACAAGACTAGAGTTCAAAATGAAGCATAGCTAAGGTTTCTGAAAGTTTATATATCCCAGAACATTCTGTGATATCTTAGAACAATTTTCAGTGTCAGATATCGAATAAATGAAAAGTTTTGCTGATATATTTGATATATAATTGAAGGCATCAGAAAATATGATAAGTGGCCAAGATGCCAAGATCATGGTACTAACCTACCCCCAAAATAAACCCTAGTTTTGGGGTGAGGTACACACTTAAAAATCAAGCTAGGGTGGGAGTGGGGGGGTGATGCTGTCCCACATGCCCCACATCCACTTACCATTGCAGCCAGGCCTTCCATGAATTGACACCTGCCTCCCAGCCCGCTTCTTTTACGGCGCCCCACTTCTGCAGCTGAGAATGGAGCTCCGGATTCTTCCCCGGCATGCATTTCACTGCCAGAGGCCTTCCAGATTCAGTTGAAGAAATGCAGACCAGGGGGTGCCATGCACGTCAATCTGGAGCTCCATTCTCAGCTGCAGAGGCATTTCCTTCAGCTGCAGAAGAAGTGGGCTAACTGGGTAGAGATGTCAGCGCCACTGCTGCGAGGTGGGACTATGGAAGTGATACCCCCAAAAAATAAGACCTGGTGCCTCTTTGCAATGACAATGTCAGTTAAAAGTATACATATTAGTTCCATTTCAAAATATTTTATTCCTTAGCTTGTTTACAAGATATATGTTTCAGTTTTAATTACCAATATCACCAAGCAGTAAGGTGCAGTGATGGAGGACTGAAAACAAAATAAGTTACATTATTCATTCATATTGAAACATTTATTCTGGTGTTGTGACATTTGTCAACAATCTTGCTTTCAAGGAATTTGGTCACATTTAAATTCTTAACCTGAATTTATTCTTTAATGGATTTCAGTGTACGATTGGAATCTTTCTCTGAAGACCAGCTTCTTTTAAGAGTAGGATTGGTACAAGAGGCAACATCTTCTTTAACATTTTCCAGCAGTTGTCTCAGTTATATGTTCTATAATCAGCTAATCACTTCAAATCAGTTTTACAATACTATATTATTTAGACAGAAAAAAGGAGTCATGGTATTTAAATTACATTTTATTCTGTGAGAAATCTATGGAATATTGTTGCAAAGTATTGAATGGAGCCTTTCCGTATTTTGATCCTTAGTAATAAGAAAATAGCTTTTTATAGACATTTTGCAATATGAGCATTTTTAGAAGACATTTATATTTAAATAGTTTATACTCCATTTTCGCAGATCCAGAAACAAGTTTCAATACTTTCTAAGGACTGTATACAGATCTCAATGAAATTAGTGGAAAAATGAACTCTACTTACTGTGTAAGGTTCTTTGAAATTCCAGGATTTATAAATTTACAAATTTCCCTATTAGTGTTGCAGGGAACTAGGGTCAACCCAAATTACTTTTTTATTTCTTATTTTAATTACTATTTGAATTTTATTTGAATATGAGAATCTCAATTGGCCTTTCCTTGCTTTACATTTATAATTGTTCTTTGATCAAGGAGCCAAATTTTCTTCTAAATTATAGACCAAACCATTTATTTTCAGAATAACAAGAACAAGAGTTCCAAATTAAGAATTTTTAGCTTAGGTTTTGGCTTACCATCAACAAGAAAGAGTTGACATGTGAATGAGATGGAAATAGATGACAGCTAACAAGGATTCTGCAAACAGAAGTTCCCTCTACGCTTTCAGGAAGCAATCTTGTGAATGCCCAAGCTATACCCCAAAAAACTTGATGGAGGGTGAATTGTCCACTCCTCGAAAAACCCTTTTGGTGTCAGACTGATCATCCTGAAAGATACAAGATATAAGTATATGTAGAACTAAATACTATTTTACATTATTGGCCTTTCTTTCGAGTAAACCTACAATTACTCTGAATTCCAAAAGTAGAAAATACAGAAGGTAGTTAATATTCTACTGAAAAATAATAAAGTGTGTTTGAAATTTCAAAGACTACAAATCCATAATGAGGCCATATCCTATTTCCCTAAATGTAAAAGTGAGAGTTACAGTCTTTTTCAGTGATAGTGCAGAAGCCTTCCCTGTATTCAATTTCTAGATGACAGCCAGCGAGGCTTGAATGTAATTTTCTACTGTGCTCTACTATTGCTTAAATAATTATTGCTTCTTTTAAATTATTTTCCCCAGTATAATATGCAGCACTTTTTTCTTCCACTTTATTTTTGTATGTTTTCCAAAGAAATTCTGCATGTGATCAGAGAATAGACTGGACTACTGCTTGATTACTTAAAACCATATGGACTCCTGCCAAAATTAATCAGCATATCATTTCCCTCAGAAACTGCTAAACTAAACATGACATTTATTTCTGCACAACTGCATTCTGAAAGGTATAATAGCCTCTGTGAAGGTTTCTTACAATGAAATGTTGGGGAACAATTATGACTGAGATACCCAAAGCTGAGACACATGAATGATATTCAAAAAGAGCTGAAGTGCTCAAACTTTATGTACAGACAAAAGATGAGCATTTCTTGTTTCTGGGTCACAGGCTAGCAGGACCTTTAACCTAGATGCCATAGATCTCCTACTCAAGCAAATTACTTATACCGGACTGCTTCATAAACAATAGCAACTTCTAAGTGCCCCACCAGCATTACAAATAATGCACAGTCCAGCTTGCACAGGATTTCATTGGAACTGAAATGAGCCTTCTCAGAAGACAAATTAAATCTTTTAAATAATGCCTGGGTAGTGACATTGGAACTAATATCCTTAATTAGAGATAGGCATAAGAATTTGGAGAATATTTTCTTACTATATGAACAAATATATAATTGAAAACAGTATGAAAGAAATAGAGAGAGACTGTAAGATCCCCAGCATATTCATTGTACAAAATCACAGTATATCTACTGAAAAACAAACACCTTTTTCTATGATGACACAGGGCTACCATATATGGGCTGCAAAATTCCTGATAACTATAAAACAGTAACAAAGAATTATAGAGGTTTCTATCTTTCTCTACTATCTCTGGAGTTCTGCAGCTGATAGCTGGAGCCCAACTATATATCAAGATGTTTTATCAATTATCCCCTTTTAAAGTTGTATATCCTGAATGGTTTTTTGCAAAGCATTCTAGCTTAGACAGAGAATCAGATATTTTTCAGTGCTTTGAGCTGTAGTAAAATGTGATTTTGTATAGCTGCATTTGCAATTGCTATATTACATAAGGTGTACTTATCAAATCCTTTGTCAACATAAAGTTTCTTTGATTGGAAGTTGTAAACTGTTTTGTGCAACAATTTCTGTTTTCCATATCCTAATGAGTTTTTGTATCCACATTTTAAAAGTTTCTGAAAAGAGGTAAAACTTCGAGTATAAATACAATAGCAGCTTACTGTTTTCTAAGACAGTACATTTTTATTATTTTCCCGTTCAAATATCATACTTGATAGATGTCTCACATTAAATTTAATATTAAGCATGTATCACTTCTTTCCAAAAAAGACAGAGGTGCAATGCTAGAAATGTCACTATCATTCTTTTACCTTTTTCACATTTTTATCACTGTCTCTTCTTTCAATATAATCATCTATTTTCCTCCCTCACCTGTTTTTTTGCCATCTCCTTTAACCATAAAATATATCACCAAGCAGCAAAGTCATTGGGATCAGTGATTTATTATATAGAAGACACTGGCTATTGGTAGTCATTAAGGAGAAGTAAAGCAGACCAAGTGCTTTTAAAAACTATAATTACTTGGTAAATGGAAGAGAGGAACTACAGGAATACATTCTTGAGAATTTTAAGGCTGAAGACAGGAGGAAATAAACCCATTGTTGTGGTGAAATGTCTCTAATGACAATGCATTGCCCTTGTAAAGCAACTTGATTCAATAGCTTGTTTGTCTATTTAAACCAATTAAAAAGCATAGCATAGAGTAATGAGTTCCATTTTCTTACCATTGTAAACAGGTGGGAACACTGACAGCTCCTGACAATAATTGAAATTTCTCCTGATTATTTTGAATATATACAGTATACAACAAGGGACAACTTTAGAGGCTTATTGTTTCTACATCTAGAAAGTAGTTAAGACATATAATGTTAAAAATGTTTAAATGTTCTTCCTAGTCAAATAAACTGAATCTTGGAGCACTGTCTGTGAAAAGTTAAATTGTGTTACCTCAATGGATGTTTAGCCAATCAGTTAAGCCCACAATAGGACAACAAAACCCCTTCATTATTATTAGTAGCAAATTCCATGTATTAAAAAGTGAACATTTAAATATATATCATTCTTCACCTGAAATAATTGAAATCTAAAGCTAATTGATTATATATTTAATTAAAATAATTAAAAATCAATTTATAAAATATACAAATTATACAAGAAATAAAAAATGCATAGAATTCTCTTTCACACATTCTATATATCCATTGCCTTTTAAACTTTTTCCAGAGTTTTATTCCAACAAGACCACTTTTGTTCCAGCAACAAATAAATACCTATCAGATAGTATAAGATATTGTAGCATATTTTTCTTCACTTTAGATATTTCAAAAGAATTTTAATCCAGTTTTATGAATTTGATTCTTTTTTTATATTCTAGGCTTAATAAATAACCAATGGCAGATTAAATTCTTTCTGTCCTGCAGTTTTATTTCAGTGGCTAGAAAATCTACACAGAAGACTTAGAAGGAATTGGGTAGTGCAAACAATATAGATAGTATTAGATATATGGACTTTCAGGTACCTAATTTTAATCAAGTATCATGGGTACACGATAACCAACCTGCCTTCCACTGAGAACCTGTATACTGCACAAGCCAGAAAGAGGGCTGAGAAAATTATCTACAGACCCTCTCACATCCTGAACATAAACTGTTTCAACTTCTCCCCTCAGGACGCCGCTATAGGGAACTGCATGCCAAAACATCTAGATACAAAGGTAGTTCCCGCCCCATCACTCTGTTAAACACCTAATTCCCTCAGCATTGTCTTATGTCTAAAGATATTTACCCATGCAGTAGGACTATATTGCTATTATCCTTCTCATCTTCCTCATCTTTTCTACTACTTTCTCCTATTAGTATCTTATGATTGTCACTTGTTGTTTGTATCTTATGATTTATCTTATGATATATGATCTATGACAGTGATGGTGAACCTTTTAGAGACCAAATGTCCAAACTGCAACCCAAACTCACTTATGTATCGCCGTGTGCCATGTGGGCATGGCCTACTGGGTGGGAGTGACCCACTAGGTGGGCGTGCCCACAGTAGGCATGGCCAGGGTGGGAATGGCCAGCTCAATGTTGCTCCTGGGGAGGGATGCCTGTTGGGGACGGGCAGGGTTGGGGGAGATCCAGGGGGTCTCTGGTGGGTGGGGCAGTGGGCAGGAGGGAATCTTGCTCAGTTGATGACTGGGGGGGAGGGGCAGCTACACCCCCTCCCAAACTCTGCCCTCTCACGAAAGCAGGATGAAAACTCCAAAAAGTGACAAGGAAAAAAAGTTAAAACAGAAGAGTGTTTCGCGATGGTTTTCTTCCACACTTCCTTCTAGCTGCAGTTTAAATATATAAAGACCACAAAAGAAAAACTTGGCTTTCTCTCATTTTAATTCAGAAGGCAGGAATGCGAGGATTGGAGGGGGGTTGTTTGTTTCAAAGGAAGGGAAAGAGAAGGGCTGGGGGAGCGCAGCAGGCGAACGGTGATGGCACAAGGCTTCTGGCTATGCAGGGGGATGTTGGAAGCACAGTCTCTTTAAAAGAACAAATGAGACAAAAAAATAAAAATTCCCCACTCACTCCACCTCCCAAAAACACAATAACAGAGCTTTCAATGATACAAACAATCCTTGGAGGCCATCTGGGTGGGCTCACTGCCCCTCTGACTCACCCCAGACACTTGCCAGAGATGCTTAATCACAGAATGTTGGGTGGGGAGGCCTCTTGAGTCAGGGGTGCCAGTTCAGCAGCACCAAGGAAGATTGGCATGGTCTGTCTCACCCTCATGTCACTGTGTGTGTATGTGTGTGGGAGGGAGAGAGATGGACTAGAAAAATTCCGATCCAATGCTCAGCAGCTGCTGTCAAGGTGGCTCATCTCCTTCCTTTGGAGAGAAAGGTGGCCAGCATGCCTTGGGGACCGGGGAGTGGGGGGCACAGGGGAGGCTCCTGAGCCCCATAGCTCTTCTGAAGGGGGGAGGAGGAGAGTGGGGAGGGGCTGTGCTGGATTGGGGTTCCTTATGCCCTCCGCTACCCATGGCTCCACTTGCCTTGCCAGCGCAGGTGGGGCTGCTGCCTCACTGGCTGTACCAGGCCAAAGTTGGGCTGAGTGTGGAGCCTCCTCACCGCTTCTTCCCCCACAGACATCCTGGGGCAGTCTGGCACTCTCCAGCCCATCACCGGCCAGCTGGGCATGCCGAGCTCGGGCCTCAGGCAGATGTAGGCTGGAGGAGAGTAAGACCCGCGGTTGCCCAGCTGCTCCGCCTGAGGACATGTGCAGCGAGAGGCGCTGCCAGGCTTGGTAAGCCGCGGTACATCCACAGAAGGAGGAGGATGGATGAGGAGGGCTTGCTGGGAATGGGCTGGTGGCAGGCGCAGCGCTGCCCATGGGGGAAATCTGACCAGCCCCGGCTTTGGGGGAGAGAAGCTGAGGAAGCCTGAAGGGTGGCAGGCACAATACTCGGAGGTAGCCGCTTTCCCCCCTACTCCCATGCTCCCGCAGAAGGGCTGGCTGGCTTTGGTGTCACCTGGGGCGTCATCTGCCCAGCGGGGCTGGTGGGCCCGGCCTCCCTCCCTTCCTCCCTCCCTCCCTTCCTTCCTTCCTTCCTTTCTCCCTCCCTCCCTTCCTTCCTTCCTTCCTTCCTTTCTCCCTCCCTCCCTCCCTCCCTTCCTTCTCCCTCCCCTCCTTCTTTCCTCTCTCTCTCTCCCTTTCTCCAAAGTCTAAACTCACATATCTTCCTTCCCCCGCTAGCCTTCTGCAAAGCACAAACAGACGCTGTGTCCTACTTATCTTCTCCAAACTCACGCCCACCATCGCTTCCAAAGGCCGTCTGCTCACTTTCTCGCTGCACTCCTGCCAAAACATGCTGCTTTTATAGGTTCCCTTCTTCCCACCCAGCTCTCACAGCTGTTTCCGCAAGAATGCTGCTAGATTCGGTTTCCCTGCCCTCTCCAGTTCCCACTAGCCAGGTGCATGTGGAGAAGAGGAGGGGAGCCTCCATATAGCATGAGTGCCAACAGAAAGGACTCTGCGTGCCCATTCTGGCATGCGTGCCATAGGTTCGCCATCATGGATCTATGACTTATCACTTTTATGTTTGTATGTACACTGAGAGCTTATGCACTGGAGACAAATTACTTATGTATCCAAACACACTTGGCCAATAAAGTATATTCTAGTCTATTAATGTTGGAGTAGGATCTGTCAGCATTGTTACACCATTCTTCATACTTAAAAGTGGTATCATTTATTGTTGCATTGAATCTGAAGTAGCAGAACATAGCTTGCCTCTGCTCATTTTTTTTTGTTCAAGGGAATAAATTATTTGTTTTGTTTCCATCTAGAAAACAACTGAAGTTTTCTTTCTATGACAGGCATAATGCTATGAAAAATATTTTTATTTATTAAATTTGTTTGCTGTAAGTTATTTTTTCCACTCTCTTTCAGTGAGTAAATGCATTGGCATTTTAGCAGAAATCTCTTTCCTATAATCTCACAAATTTGTTGCTTATTATAGAAACATTGGTGAATTTATACAAGAATTTAGAGGAACCTTTGACATTTGACATCTTGATTGCCTGGTATTTCAGCTGACCTATAATTTGCTGTTTATTTCTGTTTTAAAGCATTCTAAGATGGTGACAGCCTTGGGATTTTGCATTTATGACCCATATCTAAGCAAAAATGGAAGCATTTGCTTAGAGGTATCCCTAACAAAAATTACTCCTCAAATTTAAATATGTGCAGCTGGACAATTACCATAAAATATCACATTGTATATAACATAGGTACAGACTTTTATCTGAATTGCAGTTTTTACCATGTTGATAGAGCTAATGTGAAATAATATAAATAATTACTAGTTGTGAAAATGCCTGGTTACACAAACAGCAAAATATGCTGTAATTTGGCACTTAACCTCCTATTGTTTACATCAAACAAAAAATAAAGTTTCATAATATGCTTCTGTTAAAAGATTTTAACTGGTTAGACTCACTGAAAATGAAACCAGCAAATGCAGTTTATGAACACAGTGTTTAATCTAATCAGTGACTGTTTGTTCAGAAGAACATTGCATTGAATTCAATTTTGCAAGTAAGAGAATATCTGTTTGCAATATTCTGTAGAACAAAGCCAGTCTGGTGTAGTTGGACTAGAAACTGGGTTTGTGAGTTCTCTTTCACTCTCTTCTTGTCCAATCCACTTCAAAGGATTTATGCTGTTGGAAAAATAGGAGGCAGGACATATATAAATTATCTGGAATTTTGTTGTGGGAAAGGAGGAGGAGGAGGACTGTGGCAAAAGGAAGCAAAGATAGCACCAATAGATAACTTGGCTGCAATCCCAAAATATCTGGATCAACACTTGAACACCATTGGCATTGACATAATCACCATCAGTCAGTAGCAAAAGGCAGCTTTACTTGGAACAGCTTTCATCCTGTGACAACATCTTTAGCACCAACAATTAGCAACACTTGGTAGAGATAAGGAGGATAATGCCAAATCCAGTCTGAACATCTGACTGACTATGCAACCAGCAGCTATCAGGAAGTTTGCAACCAGTTAAAAGCATGGTCTATAGGGCAGTTGTAAAGTGATAGGTTATCACACAAGATGTGTGGATTTATCAAAAATGGGCATGTGATGGGATTTTCCATGGTTTTTAAAATCTGCTTTTAATAGGAAAATTGGATTGTATTTGTTAAAAATGTATTAAACAGTTATATGGCTGGTGTTACTTTTTTTAGCTTGGTAAAGAAAGAAATCACACTGTTAATTTCCTATAAGAGCACAACAAAATTTAAAGTTTGAAAGAAAGAAATTCCAATGTCTGCCCACTCCCCTCCCCCTTCCATTTTAATGGAGAATTTCACTAGATATTTATGGTATATTTTCCCTTATTTTATTATTTTATTTTATATTTTATTTGTATCTTATCTTTGCAGTTGTGAACTTTCATGAAATCAGATTGTGTCAATTTGTCATGAAAGACTAGACTTGGAATATTATTAATATAACAATAGCTCTAATAAAAAATAAAATGTGGAATATTGCTGAAAATGTGAATTTTTTAAAAGCTTGTTGAGTTGCATCTAACATAACAGGTGTTATGTTCAACTGGCATTTCACAAGTATTGCAGAATCAACTTGAATAACAGTTGGTGTGATAAATATGTCTATAAGCCTCATTTAATCTATTCCTGGTAGTTAAAACATGATGAATTGTCAAAGATATATAATGATGTGCCAAATACATGCTGAAAATGTTATTAATCTGAAGGTCCTTTTGACACTCTTTGGTGTGCATTAAGAAAGCTAAGAATTATTGGGAATAGATATTAATTAATAGAATTATTAGAATAAATGTACAATTGCAGATAAAAACTAGAGGTTTTTCTTTTACATCTGAGGCATAAGCAAGTTGAGAGAAAACATGGGACTATGTTTCTATATATGATAACAGAAGCAACACTTTTTTTATGCGTAGAGATGGAAGGAACCACAGATTGTCACAATGGAAGAATATCTGGTGAAGTTAATGGAACAGGCTGGGATGACAAAACTATTTTGATTTTAAAAAAACACTGTCTAGACTGTTTTCACATGAAGACCACTTTGGGACACTTTTCTTAAAATTTTAACTTTGGAATTTGATAATTAGAATCATTTATGATTACAGAAAAACTACAATTGAATTTTAGAGCAAAAGGTTAATGTATTTTATATTTGTAACTCTATTAAAGAAAGTCAGAAGTTACTTTTTTCTTATTTTTCTTAATCCTTGCACTTTGCAACACTTACTTTTTTCCCTTTCAATTCATTTTTTCTGTTTTTATATTTTATATTTTGTAGATTATATATGTATGTACGTATGTATGTATGTATGTATGTATGTATGTATGTATGTATGCAGCATCTAATCTATTAGATTGGTTATGAAATTACTTATAAAATGACTTGTGACATATTTTTGCAACTGCTTTTGTAAGAGTTTATGCAATACTTTATGAAATAACTTGTGCAACTGCTTGAGTAATCAATGTAGGGCAGTTTAAAGAAAAGATTATAAATTTGCTTGTAAAAGTAGAATAAGAAGTTGACATTTGTACAAAAATGAAAACAGGGCTTCCATAAATAGTAAAAATATTTTGCTATCAAATAAGTTCTAGAAGAGTACAGAGAAGAGCAACAAAGATGATTTAGGGGACTGGAGGCTAAAACATATAAGGAATGGTAGCTGGAATTGAGTATGTCTAGTTTAATGAAGAAAAGGATGAGGGGGGAACATGATAGCAGTGCTCCAATATCTCAGGGGTTGCCACAAAGAAGAGGGAGTCAAGCTATTCTCCAAAGCACCTGAAAGCAGGACAAGAAGCAATGCATGGAAACTAATCAAGGAGAGAAGCAACCTAGAACTAAGGAGAAATTTCCTGACAGTTAGAACACTTAATCAGTGGAACAATCTGCCTCCAGAAGCTGTGAATGCTCCAACACTGGAAGTTTTTAAGAAGACACTGGACAGCTATTTGTTTGAAATGGTATAGGGTTTCCTGCCTGAACAAGGGGTTGGACTAGATGACCTCCAAGGTCCCTTCCAACTTTATTATTATCATTATAAGCCACTGTTATGCCCAACACTAAACTCTGTTTGCATATTACACTTAATCTAGGAAAACAGCTATTTGATATGTAATACAAAATTTATAGGAATCTTAATTTGTCAGCTCAGATGTAACAGTAAATAATAGTTACTTCAAAAGCAGAGGAATCTGATTAAAAATAATCAGAAGAGGATAGTCAGGTACAAGGCTCATTCATTTACATTGCTTTGTGTTATATGTGGCCCAACCTGGTGACTGCTTAGGTGTTACTCACAACATATTTGATAATAAATATAACATGTTGTAAAAAGCTGAATGATCAGGATCAAATTTAAGAAAAGAAAAACTTTCTAAAAATCATTTTGAAGGAGAAAACCTTTTCACAGGAATATCTGGTTTCATTTAATCTCTTTCACTTTGATGTCTCAATTAGGTTTTTTTTTCCCCCAGTCACCAATTGTCACTTCAAGTAAACAGTTTCATTCACTTGATCTAGTTTTGTAACCTGTTTTGATGGGGCTTGCCTTTCATACAACTTTATTTTTTTTTTTACTGGAAAAAAATCAACTGCTAAATAGTAATATTGTACATTAACATGTTCATTAACAACTTTCTCTATTTGTCTATGGAGATTCTCAGTCATCCAGGTCATGGTAGTTCCAAAGGTACTTTTTCAAAAGACAACTGGACTTTGTTTTTTCTTGAAGACATTTTGCTTCTCATCCAAAAAAACCTCTTCAGTTTTGGATGAGAAATAAAACATCTTCAAGGAGAAAAAAAGCCCAGTTGCCTTTTGAAAAAGCATCTTTCTCTTATTATAAATCATTGATTTGTATGGAAATATTCAATATATTTTCACATTATCTTGAAAGAGTTTCATAGCATTACTATGAATGTGCTGTAACAATAATGAAAAATTATAGAAAAGATTTAAAACTGAGATAATATTGGACAATAGCAGGTTACCACATACATGATATTTTGGGCTGATTAGTTTGATTCAATAGCACATTTGAAATAGTCTGGAAAATAATAAAATATAGTAGACCAGTTTGAACCCTAATTATACCAATGACTGGTATGTCATGTCGGTAACTGAAAAAAACTACAAACACTGGATCAGAGACTAACTATAGAATTGTTAGACTCCCAAGTGTGATGTGTGGAGTTACTTCTCAGTAATTTTCTTTACTGCTCTTCACTTAGTGACAGAATCTTGCCATATGCAACTATCTACTTTTGTTGTTGTTGTTGTTGTTGTTAATTGCGAAGTCGTGTCCAACCCATCGCGACCCCATGGACAACATTTCTCCAGGTCTTCCTGTCCTCTACCATCTTCTGGAGTCCATTTAAGTTCACAACTACTGCTTCAGTGACTCCGTCCAGCCATCTCATTCTCTGTTGCCCCCTTCTTCTATTGCCCTCAATCTTTCCAAGCATTAGGCCCTTCTCCAGTGAGTCCTTCCTTCTCATTAGGTGGCCAAAGTATTTGAGTTTCAACTTCAGGATCTGGCCTTCTAAAGAGCAGTCGGGGTTGATCTCTTCCAGGACTGACCGGTTTGAATGCCTTGCAGTCCAAGGGACTCGCAGGAGTCTTCTCCAGCACCATAGTTCAAAGGCCTCAATTCTTTGGTGCTCAACCTTTCTTATGGTCCAACTTTCACAGCCATACATTGCAACTGGGAAAACCATGGCCTGGACTATACGCACTTTTGATGACAGGGTGATGTCTCTGCTTTTTAGTATGCTGTCTAGATTTGCCATAGCTTTCCTCCCCAGGAGCAAGCGTCTTTTAATTTCTTGGTTGCAGTCCCCATCTGAGGTGATCTTTGAGCCCAGAAAAATAAAATCTGTCACTACCTCCATTTCTTCCCCATCTATTTGCCAGGAATTGAGAGGGCCGGATGCCATGATTTTGGTTTTCTTAATGTTGAGTTTCAAGCCAACTTTGCACTCTCCTTCTTCACCCGCATCAAGAGGCTCTTTAGTTCCTCTTCACTTTCTGCCATTAGAGTGGTATCATCTGCATATCTTAGGTTGTTGATATTTCTCCCGGCAATCTTAATTCCAACTTTTGATTCATCTAGCCCTGCCTTTCTCATGATGTGCTCTGCATATAAGTTAAATAGGCAGGGCGACAGTATACAGCCTTGCCAGACTCCTTTTCCAATTTTGAACCAATCAGTGGTTCCGTGTCCAGTTCTCTCTGTTGCTTCTTGACCCGCATATAGGTTTCTCAAGAGACAAATGAGATGGTCTGGTACTCCCATCTCTTTAAGAACTTGCCACAATTTGTTGTGATCCACACAATCAAAGGCTTTAGCATAGTCAATGAAGCAGAAGTAGATGTTTTTCTGGAACTCCCTAGCTTTCTCCATGATCCAGCGTATGTTGGCAATTTGATCTCTAGTTCCTCTGCCTCTTCGAAATCCTTCCTGTACTTCTGGTAGTTCTCGATCTACATACTGCTGGAGTCTAGCTTGTAGGATTTTAAGCATAACTTTACTAGCATGTGAAATGAGTGCAATGGTGCGATAGTTTGAACATTCTTTGGCATTGCCTTTCTTTGGAATTGGAATGTAAACTGACCTTTTCCAATCCTGTGGCCACTGTTGAGTTTTCCAAATTTGCTGGCAAATTGAGTGTAGCACTTTTACTGCATCGTCTTTTAAGATTTTGAATAGCTCAGCTGGAATACTGTCACCTCCACTAGCTTTGTTGTTGCTCAGATTTTCTAAGGCCCATTTCACTTCACATTCTAGGATGTCTGGTTCGAGGTCAGTGACCATCTCATTGTGGTTATCTGGGATGTTAAGCTCATTCTTGTATAGTTCTTCTGTGTAGTTTTGCCATCTCTTCTTAATCTCTTCTGCCTCTGTTAGGTCCCTGCCATTTTGGTCCTTTATCATGCCCATCTTTGCATGAAACGTTCCCTTCATATCTCCAATTTTCTTGAAGAGATCTCTGGTCCTCCCTATTCTGTTGTTTTCTTCTATTTCTTTGCACTGTTCATTTAAGAAGGCATTCTTATCTCTTCTAGCTACTCTCTGGAATTCTGCATTCAATTGGGTGTATCTTTCTCTTTCTCCTTTGCCTTTCGCTTCCCTTCTTTCCTCAGCTATTTGCAAAGCTTCCTCAGACAGCCATTTTGCTTTCTTGCATTTCTTTTTCTTTGGGATGGTTTTAGTTGCTACCTCTTGTACAATGTTGCGAACTTCCATCCATAGTTCTTCAGGCACTCTGTCTATCAGATCTAATTCCTTAAATCTATTTGTCACCTCTACTGTATATTCATCAGGAATATGATTTAGTTCATACCTGAGTGGCCTAGTGCTTTTCCCTACTTTTTTCAATTTAAGCCTAAATTTTGCAACGAGAAGCTCATGATCTGAGCCACAGTCAGCTCCTGGTCTTGTTTTTACTGACTGTATAGAGCTTCTCCATCTTTGGCTGCAGAGCACATAGTCAATCTGATTTCTATGTTGACCGTCTGGTGATGTCCATGTGTAGAGCTGTCTCTTGGGTTGTTGGAAAAGAGTGTTTGTTATGACCATCATATTCTCTTGACAAAATTCTATCAGCCTGTGCCCTGCTTCATTTTGTGCTCCAAGGCCAAACTTGCCTGTTATTCCGGTTATCTTTTGGCTTCCTACCTTAGCATTCCAATCCCCCATGATGATAAGGACATCATTTTTGGGTGTTAATTCTATAAGGTGCTGTAGGGCTTCATAAAACTGGTCAATTTCATCCTCTTCAGCACCAGTGGTTGGGGCATAGATTTGGACTATTGTGATATTGAATGGTTTGGATTGAATTGAGATCATTCTGTCATTTTGGGGACTGTATCCCAGTATTGCTTTTCCTATTCTTTTATTGACTATGAAGGCTACTCCATTTCTTCTGAGGGATTCTTGCCCACAGTAGTATACCTGATGGTCATCTGAGTTAAATTCACCCATTCCTGTCCATTTTAGTTCGCTGATTCCTAAGATGTCGATGTTCAGTCTTGTCATCTCTTTTTTGACTACGTCTAGCTTGCCTTGATTCATGGATCTTACATTCCAGGTTCCTATGGAGAAAAAATCTTTACAGCATCGGACTTTCCTTTCACCACCAGATATATCCACAGCTGAGCGTCCTTTCGGCTTTAGCCCAGTCGCTTCATTCTTTCTGACGCTACTAGTACTAGCCCTCTGCTCTTCCCCAGTAGCATATTGGACACCTTCCGACCTGAGGGGCTCATCTTCCAGTGTCATATCTTTTTGCCTTTTAGTACTGTCCATGAGGTTTTCATGAGAAAGATACTGGAGTGGTTTGCCATTTCCTTCTCCAGTGGATCACATTTTGTCAGAACTCTCTGCTATAACCTGTCCGTCTTGGGTGGCCCTACACGGCATAGTTTATAGCTTCATTGAGTTACGCAAGCCCCTTCGCCACGACAAGGCAGTAATCCATAAAGGGTATCTACTTTACTATAGTTATACTTTAAGAGCTGCTAGGGAGAAGACGTTTTAATTCTCTTCTTGCTTGCTAGCCAAACTTTCCAAGCTCCACTACCTCTTTGCCCTCTGGAAAATTGCCCCTTCCCCCCAGAAATCCAGGTTACATTCGACCATAGAAATGACATCATCATTAAGATCATAAGTAAGTACAATATATAACCAACTAAAATAATATAATGAGACATAAAGCTGTTTATTTACTTCTTGCATTCTAAATAAAACCCCACAGCTTATCCATACAACCTTGTTTCATCATGAAAACGCCCTTCTTATTGATTCTTGAGAACATATAATAGTCACCTTATTGTTGAGGAGAACTTCAAACGAATGAAGATTGAAATTAGTATTTTACTTGGAAAACAGAGGAAAATCTACCATGCAGACATTCTAGACTCTTTGGAAGACAGAAACCTGCTGTGCTCCAATTGCCCTGCTGCAGGACTTCTCATCCAGGAACTGGATTGTGGCTATTCATAATTTGGCTGCCTGCAAAACTGAATTTTGTTCAACAATTATTTTCTTGGAGAGGAAGGGATAGTTCACAGATATAAATTTGTAAAAATCAAATGTGAATCTTCCAGCAGGTTGACAATCTCTTTAGTAAGCTCTTTGCCAAATCAGCTTATGATGGTGCCACCACCACTACCACACCACTACGCACCATAAGATGTTGCATCCAAGCAGGGCTGAGCTCTATCCAATACCAACATCCAGGAATGATAACTGCTGGTACACTGTCATGCCTCTTTTTCAAGCAGCCATTCCACACATAAAAGCAGAGATGTCTGTCAAATCCCATCTAAACCAAGGGACCAGAAAATTGGGGAAGTGGTATTGGTTCCTGTATGTAGCCTACCTTGTCTTTGCAGGAACTCTTTCAGGACCACTAACTACCCTTGCATGTCTGAGTTTTGCTGGGTCTTTTATTTGAGAAAGTGCTGGTCACTTTCCTGATTAGAGCCACTGTGGCAAAAGAAAGAGGCTCCTGGACAAGAGGGTGAGGGGCACTAGATGGATAAGCAGGGGATGTGGAGGCAGCAGCTGCAGCTAGCGTCAAAGTCAGGAGGAAAGAGGAAAGGCACTGAATCCACAACATTGTTGCTGTTGATCACGGCCATCCAGTCCTGGACTACTCAATGCTCCACAATGTACCCATCCTGATGAGCAAGTCTAATACGGAGGAGAACAATACTATTGGTCTCATTTCTTAGGCAAAGTAAAAGGCTGTTGGTGCAAATGTTTTAAAACAAGGTAAGTTCATTCTGTCTCGAGGAAAAGAGCAAATTACCCTTGAATGCATAAGCCATAGTTGCAGCATAACCCACATGCATTTCACTAGCTTAGACGCAGCCCTTTCTCACAGATTCCATCAAAAATAGTGGAGGTCCCTTTAAAGGATCTGCTCATCTGTTTCAAAGGAATCTTGGTTATGTGCTGTCCTATGTAACTATCATTTTTGATTGTTCATTCCTAGAAAAGCATTAACAGCATTGCTATTTTGTTTCTATAAAGGCTGCAACTATTGCAGGGGGTGGGAAAATTACAATACTGATGCTATTATCAGAGTTCAGTACAATGGAATAAAATGGGATAAAATTAATTTGGAATTCATGAATAAAATATTGGGAAAGTCCTTACAATTTCAGTTAGGAGATCTCTCTCAATAAATGGAATCTAGTCACAATAATTTAAAGCATTGATTATTCTCATGTGTTAGCTTTGATATATACTTTGGCAACTCTTCCAGTATATTGAAGGCACATGCAAGAGTAATAAAGATTTTATTTCATACTTCCCTTTGTTTTCTGTTTCTTGAATTTGTTGCTGCCTCCAAAGTTTATCATTGCAGTTCAGAATATTGGGCATTTCAAGTAAACTAGAAATAATTAATCAGCCAAAAGTGGGAGTGTTTCATGTTGTTTTTTACTTGACAGCATTCCTGAAACTGCAAAACTATTTCCTTCATACAAGGGTGAAAAGATTAGTGTAATTGTTCAATGTTTGAGTATTTTTAAAAACAGTTTGCAGCCATACTGCAATGCAATCTTGCAAAAAAAAAAAAGTCCACTATCTTATAGTTTAAAAGTGCATGCAATGAATAATCAGAGATAACTAGACATAAACATTTTAGAGAGATACATTGATAATCAGCATTTACACAATAATGATTCCATCTTAATTTGTAAATATGCTATTAAGATAATTTATTAAGATTATGTGAGCCATTCAGAGGGACAAATGTGACATAGATAGCTAAATATATTTAACTGTAACTAAAAAAATACTAACTAAATAAAAATCAAATACAAATAATACAAATACAAAAATTCAGTTTATGGATTAAATGGATATAAAAGAGAGTTGCTTGTCTTTTTTAAAATCTATACTGAGTGCATACAACAAAAATATGTCATCATTTTTAATTAAGAAAAAAGCATCTATTTTATACTGGGATATGTGACAATCTATATTTGCTCAAAATAAAGTAATAGATTTAATTATCTTATATATCCTAAGAAAGACAGAAGTGGCATGTTTTATGTTATTTTTTATTATGGCTTCCTTTTAGATCCTGTTGCAAATTTCTTTCATTCCAATATTATTCTTGCAACAATTCTGTGAGGTAGATAGCAAGGATACTGTATCTTCCTGTGCTGAAGCCAGATTTACATGAATTCATTTCAAAATGGAATATCCTAGTCCATTTTAACATTACCATAGTGGCTGTAAACTGTTTATTTGAAAAACTGTACAGGTAGTCCTCAACTTACAACCACAATTGAGCTCAAAATTTCTGTTGCTAAGCAAGACAGTTGTTAAGTGAGTTTTGCCCCCATTTTATGACTTTTCTTGCCACAGTTAAGTGAATCACTGCAGTTGTTAGTAACACAATTGTTAAATGAATCTGGCTTCCCCATTGACTTTGCTTGTCAGAAGGTCGCAAATGGTGATCATGATCTTAAATACAGGCTAATTGCCAGGCATCCAAATTTTTATTGCATGGAGATGCTGCAACAGCGGTTAGTGCGAAAAATGGTCATGAGTAAATTTTTATAGTGCCACTGTAATTTTGAATGCTTACTAAAGGAATAGTTTGAAACAAGATAATTACAAGTAAATATGTATCCTAAACTTATACAGCCAAAACTGAAACTCAGAAGAGGTACATATCCCTTTAAATTGCACATAAGTACTATTGTATAGAAACGAAGAAATTGAGTAGCATTTGATATATTTAAATTGATTGATTGACTTACTGATTGATTGATTGATAATATAAGTTGCCTATCTACAATCCAACAGAGTAATTGACATGTTCCCAACTATTGTAGTGCTTCTCATTTTCTATTATTTGGGTCATAGTCTCATAGCTTTGAAGTTATCAGGAATTTTCTATTCATAAATAAGTGATGGAGCAGAATGCTCTACATGCAAGCACACACATAAGCAAATTTCAATGTAAACAATGGTCTTCATTATAGAACAGAAAGCCACTGTGCATTTAGAAAAGATTTGTGTGTTTTTTTCTTTTCAGTTTATAAAGTACAAAAGGAATAATATGTACCAAAAAACCCCATTCCTTATTAAATTAATCCAATGAGGTCAGATTACTTTAATAATATTACAATCCTGTGATCCCTTTTATCAGGATAGAGTCGGGACGACTGAATGGAGCTGAGTGTTCACTGGCCGGATGCTCTTCATGACACCTACAGTGGAGTTCACAGCAGATATTTTCTCTTTGTGCCCTGATACAGAAAAAACTGTTGCTGCTAAGAATTGAACTCTCAACCTTCCAAGTGGGAGGCAAGCAGTGGAGGCTATTGTACATCTTGGCACTAACGATCTGTCTCAAAAAGATGTACTTTCTGTGCAGAATGATTTCCAGAGCTTGGGGCAGGAACTTAGCAGGATAGGCTGTAGGCTTACTTTTTCAGAGGCTTTACCAGTGTATAAGGAGCAAAATGGAAAAGGCCAGCATATAGCATAATTCAATATGTGGCTAAAGGAGTGGTGTAAAGGGGAAGGCTTTGGATATATTAGTCAGGATGTCAGCAGATGGCCCAATGAAAAAAATGTACAAAAGAGATGGTTTGCATCCATCAAAGAAAGGGACTAAGTTACTCAGCTATAAATTCACAGATTTTCTGGAGGAATATTTAAACTAAACAGTGGGGACAGTGATCTAATTGATACAGAATATCCCTGTCCCTGGCAATCTAAAAATTATAAGCCTATCAGTGCATGTAACATAGATGTGTGTGTGGACAAGAATATAAACCTTGCTGTCAAGCAAAATCAAGCTTTTAATAGTGAGTGCCACACGAAGTGCACTAACCAAATAGGTGGTAAGACAATAGGGGAATTCAGGCACCACATAGGTTATGTAGAAAGTAAACACAGGGTTGGGCATAAATGACTCAAACGTCTATATACCAATGCACAGAGTATGAACAGCAAACAGGGTGAACTAGAAATTCAGGTTAATGAGAGCAGATATGATATTGTTGCCATTATGGAAACATGGTGGGATGAAACCCACAAATGGAACACACAGCTAGAGGGATTTAAATTATTTAAAAGAAACAGACCAAATGAAAGAGGAGGTGGAGTTGCTCTCTATATAAGAAATAACTACATCTCTACAGACATAGAGCACAACAATGATGAAAAGTGTCTTGAATGCATTTGGGTCAATATAAAAGTGGGGGGGGGAATGACATTGCCATAGGTGTATACTACAGGCCACACAACCAAACAGAAAATAGATGAACTTTTTGCTAATCAGCTAATTAAGGTATGTAGGAAGCACATCACAATAGTAATGGGGGACTTTAACTACCCTGACATCAACTGGGAGACAAACTCTGCACCAAGTGGAAGATCAAACAGATTCCTGACAAACCTAGCAGACAACTTTGTCTCCCAAAAAGTAGAGAAGGGAACTAGGGGATTAGCCATTTTGGATCTAATTCTCACTAACAGAGATGAAATGATAGAAAGTGTTGAAGCCATAGGAACCTTGGGAAGAAGTGATTGTGCAATATTGGAATTCAGCATTATGGAAGCACAAGCAATAGACCACAGTCAAACTAGAGTCTTGGACTTCGAGAGAGCTAATGTCAATAAACTTAGAGAGGGCTTGGGAAGGATTTCATGGATGAGAATCCTCAAGGGGAAAACAACTCAAGAATTTTGAAAAATGAGATAATAAAAGCCCAGTCTAGCACAATACCACAAAGAGGGAAAATAACAGCTCTCAAAAGAAACCAACATGGCTGCAGAAAGAACACTCTGATAAATTGAAAGATAAAAAGAACAAGTATAGAAAATAGAAAGAGGGACACATAACTAAGTCAGAATATCAGCAATTAGCCCGAGCCTGCAAAGATCAAGTGAGGAAAGCTAAGGCTCAAAATGAACTAAGGCTTGCGACCAAAGACAAAAATAACAAAAAAAGCTTCTTTCAACATGTAAAAAACAAGAAAAAAGTGAAGGAAATGATTGGTCCATTAGTGGGTGAAAGTGGCAAGAAGGTGGCAAGCAACAGGGAGACAGCAGAATTATTTAACTCATTTTTCACATCTGTCTTTACACAAAGGGAAAAAACAGACCAACCTATCAAAAATAGTGCCATAAAAAACAGAATAGAAACACAAGTTAAGATAGGCAAGAAAATGGTAAGTGAGCACTTGTCCAGCCTAGATGAGTTCAAATCACCAGGACCAGATGGATTACATCTCAAGGTTCTTAAGAAACTGGCAGATGTGATCTCAGAACCACTGAACTATATTTTTCAAAGATCTTGGAGCACTGGGGAACTACCAGAGGACTGGAAAAGAGCTGATGTAGTTCCCATCTTCAAAAAAGGAAAAAAAAAATGGATCCAGGAAATTACAGACCTATCCGCTTTCCCAATACCTGGGAAGATTCTGGAAAAGATAATCAAACAAGGAATCAGTAAACAACTACAGGCAAAGAAAGTCATTTCTAAAAACCAACATGGGTTTGTCAAAAACAGATCATGCCAGACAAATCTTATTGCATTCTTTGATCAAGTGACAAAATTAGTAGACCAGAGGAATGCTGTGGATATAATTTACTTGGACTTCAGTAAGTCATTTGACAAAGTAGATCACAACCTACTACTTGATAAGATAGAAAAATGTGGGTTAGACAACATCACCACCAGATGGATTCGTAGCTGGCTAACCGGCTGTACTCAGTGTGTGTTCCTCAATGGAACCGCATCTAAATGGAGGGAAGTGTGTAGTGGGGTGCCCCAGGGCTCTGTTCTGGGCCCAACGCTCTTCAACATCTTCATCAACGATTTGGACAAGGAGATAGATGGGGAACTCATCAAATTTGAAGATGACAATTTGCAGGAATAGCCAACATTCCAGAAGACAGGCTTAGGATACAGGCGGATCTGAACAGACTTGAACACTGGCCGCTATCTAACAAAATGAAATTCAATGGTGAAAAAAGTAAGGTTCTACATTTAGGCAAGAAAAACCAAATGTACAGGTATAGTATAGGGGGTACCTTGCTCAATAGTAGTAACTGTGAGAGGGACCTCGGAGTCCTAGTGGACAATCACCTAAATATGAGCCAGCAGTGTGCTGCAGCTGCCAAAAAGGCGAACATAGTGCTAGGCTGCATTAACAGAGGGATAGAATCAAGATCACATGAAGTATTAATACCACTTTACAATGCCTTGGTAAGGCCACACTTGGAATACTGCATCCAGTTTTGGTCACCACGATGTAAAAAGTATGTTGAGACTCTAGAAAGAATACAGAGAAGAACAACAAAGATGATTAGGGGAGTGGAGGCTAAATCATATAAGGAATGATTGCTGGAATTGGGTATATCTAGTTTAATAAAGAGAAGGATAAGTGGGACATGATAGCAGTGTTCCAATATCTCAGGGGCTGCCACAAAGAAGAGGGAGTCAAGCTATTTTCCAAAGCACCTGAGGGCCGGACAAGAAGCAACAGATGAAAACTAATCAAGGAGAGAAGCAACCTAGAACTAAGGAGAAACTTCCTGACAGTTAGAACAATTAACCAGTGGAACAATCTGCCTCCAGAAGCGGTGAATGCTCCAACAATGGAAGTTTTTAAGAAA
The DNA here is from genome assembly GCF_016545835.1 of Crotalus tigris. Classification (NCBI taxonomy): domain Eukaryota; kingdom Metazoa; phylum Chordata; class Lepidosauria; order Squamata; family Viperidae; genus Crotalus; species Crotalus tigris. The sequence goes on along the minus strand of NW_024100112.1, from coordinate 1,902,824 downwards.
AGACTGGACAGCCATTTGTCTGAAATGGTATAGGGTTACCTGCCCGAGCAGGGGGTTGGACTTGATGACCTCCAAGGTCCCTTCCAACTTTATTATTATTAAATATTAAATATTATTATCTTCACCTCTAGGCCACCATGCCTCTTTGCTGAAAATATGTGTGTGTGTGTTTGTGTGTGTATGTGTATGCTCCCCATCCTTTGTTGGAGCAAATATACATAAAAGTATCAAAAAAGCCAGATGTTAAATTCTGCTGTAGTAATACAGCCATTTAAAAAGTATTTCAATAATTTTTGAAATACTGTGATTCTATAGAACAGTGATGATGATGATTTTTAATTTTTTATTCTGTGTGTGTGTGTGTGTGTGTGTGTGTGTGTGTGTGTGTGTGTGTAGTCCTTGCTTAACAACCATTTAGTAACCATTCAAAGCTATAATAATCCTGAAAAAGATTAACTTATGACTGGTCCTCCACTTATGACCGCTGAAGCATCCCAATGATCACATTATTACAATTTTGGTGTTTGGTAATTATTTTTTTTTTGCTGGTTGCAGCATCTTGCGGTCACATGATCATCATTTATGACCTTCCCAGCTATCTTCTGATAAGCAAAGTGAATGGGGAAACTAATAGTGAAGGTTGCAAGTTCACATGATGTCTAGCTTAATGACCACACCATTTAACAATGAATTTTCTGGTCCCTATTATGATCTTATGTCACGCACTACCTCTATGTTTGTACGTATGTATCTGTCAGTGTGTATATATGTATGCTAACTAACTCAAGATGGCAAACTCTTCTGCCTCCTATTTTCCCCTCAACAAAAACCCTGTGAGGTAGGTTAGGCTGAGAGAGAGGGACTGCCCCAAAGTCACCCAGCCAGCTTTCATGCCTTAGGTAAAAGAAGCTGGAAAGGTAAACTGAACCGAGACATAAGTATCTCACCATAAATGTTTAGCCAAGCTCTTTTCATGATAAATTGTTAACTGAAGAAAATATTCAATCCCCACTTTATCAATTTTGTTTCCATGGATTAGTTCATAAAAAGCAAACACTGTGACTAAACCATACAGTCCCAACAACTAAAGTAATCCTTCTCATTTAAAATGACTGTCATGTTAATTCCTTCTCTATTGGCCATTAGCCATGACTATCACTGTTTTGGCCTAATGTAAAATTCAGAATACAACTTTCTCCCCACTTGCTATACTGAAAATCTTGACACAATTTAAGGACAATTTAAAAGTAGCAACATTGCTGTATTTCATTTACTGTTAGACTCCACATATTTGTTGTTGTTGTTAATTGCAAAGTCGGGTCCAACCCATCGCGACCCCATGGACAACGTTCCTCCAGGTCTTCCTGTCCTCTACCATCTTCTGGAGTCTATTTAAGTACACGCCTACTGCTTCAGTGACTCCATCCAGCCACATCATTCTCTGTCGTCCCTTTCTTCTATTGTCCTCAATCTTTCCCAGCGTTAGGCACTTCTCCAGTGAGTCCTTCCTTCTCATTAGGTGGCTAATGTATTTGAATTTCAACTTCAGGATCTGGCCTTCTAAAGAGCAGTCGGGGTTGATCTCTTGTTGGACTGACTTGTTTGAACACGTTGCAATCCAGGGGACTCGCAGGAGTCTTCTCCAGCACCATAGTTCAAAGGCCTCAATTCTTTGTCGCTCAGCCTTTCTTATGGTCCAACTTTTACATCCATACATTGCAACTGGGAAAACCATGGCCTTGACTAGATGCACTTTTGTTGGCAGGGTGATATCTTTACTTTTTCCACATATATTTCCACATATATCTATACATATATATCTACCTATGAGGAATCAGTCAAGATACTGAAATTCTGGATGGTATGTATTCTTTCTATTTTATTCTACTGTTTATTCCACTATACTTATTTCTTATTTTTATCTAGACATTCTTAGGGAAGGCTATCAAACTTTTCTGGAAATGTTATATGGTTTTGCATAAAAATATGTAACATTATATAAAATCTGAACAGCTCATGAACAGAAATATGAAACCAGTTTCCTGTGATTTTGTTAAGTATAGCTTTACACAGATTGGTACAAAAACATTGGCTATCAATAGTAATTCATGTTAACATATTAAAAGTCTGTATTAATTTATAGAGAAAATAGAGAAACTTGAAGTCGGATATTATTGCTTTGACACTTGGACAAAAATAGCTGAAACAACTGGCTCACCATTTCACGGAATTATGAATGATAATATATTTATGGTTTGAAATTCAAAGTAAAAATATTTACGTTTAATATTTAAGTTTATTATAGAATCAAATGCTTTAAAAGTGCAGCATTGTTTTGTGGAAAATAAGAAGATATAAAACAGAAAAAAGAAAGCCAAAAATCACTCTAGTGAAAACTTGGATAGTTTGCTTTATCTTTTAATGCAAGCATACCTAAATTCTTTAAATAAGAAATACCAACATTTTACGAATAATGGTGAGAGAGACAATTAACATTGCCTGATACCTTTTAAAAGATATTTTAGAAATGCATTCTTTTCTCTGAAGTACTGCTCAAAATCTGTTCTTGGCTCTCGTGCCTCAGAAACTCTCATTCTTGCATTACCTCTTTGCCGGCCAATTGCATGTACAGTATAAGCAAAGTAACATTTCTCAGTGTTCCAAGAATGAAAAATAATGCAAATGAAAGGATGAAAGGACTAACAGTATGTTAGTCATGCTTTTGATCCAAATCTTTTTCCTTTTTGTTTTCTTTTGTAGGCACCTTACCAAGCATTAACATTAATGTCATTGCACGTTGTCTCTCATACGTTTCTGAGTGCTATATGGGAAAGACCCACATAGAGGTTCCTTCCCAGTTATTCCAGACATCTGACATTTTTGCCTCTGTGTGATTTGGAAAAGAGCCATGCCGCCTGGTAGCACCCGTACTATAATGGTAATCTGAGACAGCATTGCTGGTAGCATGACTTTACTTGTTCAGAGGCAGCACTGCATCAGGATGCCTGAATATGACCTTTGGATAAATGAATAGTTTTAGAAATACAAATAAAGTCACATATAGGAAAAAGACATATGGTTTCAGTTGTTGAAACTGTTGTATCTGAATATCTTACAGCTTTTTGCAGCTAGAATACCTACTATATAATCTTAGAATTGGCACTTCATATAATTCTGTAGCTACTTTTATAAACTGTCAAGGTCTTTGGCAAATAGCTGTACTGAGAGAAAGTTCATCTGAACATGCTGATATACTTCTTTTTGTAAATTTATTTTGAGCTTGACTAAGCTTTGGAGCATGAAAACACTCAGCAATTCAATACAATCCTTAAAAACCTTTTGACCAAAACCTTCCCTTTTTATTTTTTATTTATCTGTCCTTCCCATCTTTCTTTTATATGACCTTGAAATATTGTACAAAGCTTGCCTTTTAGCTAATGAGCACTGGTGATAATAATAAAAACAACACGACTGTGGTTTATGAAACAGGCACTTTTGCTATTTCCTGGAAAGACAAGATAAGTATTTTTCATGATTCAGGACATAATATACTATACAGGGCAAATCTGCTAGAAATTATTTCTTCAAAATCTATTTAACATACTTTCCTATATATGTTGCTCACCTAAAATGATAGCAATATCTTGAAGACAGTCTCATAGGACCACAATTTAGCACCACTCCCGAGTTCCACAACGCCAACTTGTCATGGAGTTATAGAAACTCAAAGCAGATCAACACATTCCTTTCTGTTGATTCCATATGTAAATTAAAGTCTTAGGCTGAAAACTTACTCATACTTACTAAAAGAGAAATATTAAATGAATTGAAAATGAGTTTAGGATTAAAATAGTTTATATGAAAAGTAGTAGAGTATACAACAAACTGAGAACTTATATAGATTATATCTATAAATATAGTCAAAAGTAATAACAATTATAAGAGATACACTACTAGACAAAGATTTGATTTACCCAACAAATAACATGAAATTTCAGATAGTCATTGAGACCTCATTTTTCATTGTAAATATTTCAATACTTTAGATTCACCTTATTAAGCATGTTTCTCTTATACATGTACATGATGGTCATTTCTACAAAGGGATGAGAATTTATTCTTCTCTATCAAGTCTTATTTTATTCGTCTATAGAATAACAGAGAAGTGGCAAATGCTGCTTATTTCTAAATGTGTGGATGGATCTAATACTTGCATGTAATTTTTTACACTTTTACAGGATCAGCATATGGCTTGCACCTTCAAAAGTACACTCTTGGGGTGGGGAATTGTTTTGTTTATGGACTAGAAGTCAGTTGGAGGTCATGCTAAAACCCTGTTGTAAATGAATTGCCAAAGGTCACATTCTAACTGAAAAAAGAAGGAATTATCTGATTCTAAAATCTTGACATTTAATCCCTCCATTCATTAATTGCTTTTTCTGTTGCCTGTGTATTCCACTATGCTTTAGAAAGAAGTAGGAAAATGCATGAGAGAAACAGAAGCTTACATTCAGTAATACTTTCATATCTAATTATGAGAATTTTTAAATAATTTTTTTATCACAAATAATGAGGAATCAGCTGAAAAAAAATACAAGAATCTTGGGACTTAAAAGTTTAGAAGATGATATTTAGGATCTGATCAATGTGCCAATTACTGTAGCTAAAGAAAAAAGATGGATAACTGTAGTTGGTTTGAAGCATTAGACTTGCTCATTTCACACATTCCAGAAATATTTTTAGAATCAATTCCCTTTTAAAGTTTTGGGAGTACAGCATGTACAAAAGCCAGCTTTTAGTGACCAATTCCATTTTAAACAGGCTTGTATTGTCTGTTTCTAAAACTATGAGTGGCCCAAAGAGCCATGGAAAAATACATGTTTGGCATCACAAGACAAGATAGAAAGACCTGCACATGGATTGGAGAACAAATGAAAATATATGATGCCATCAAAAGAGTAAAAGAATTGAAATGGAAATAGATTGGTCATATAGCAAGAAGAACGATGGCAGGTGGACTAAAGCAGTCATAGAATGATGCCACTTGATAAAAAGCATTCACAAAAGAGACCTAAAGCAAGATGGAGTGATGACATCAGCTAGTATTGTGGACCCAACTGACAAAAGAAAGCTCAAGACTGTACTGGTTGAAAATATGCAGAAGAGACCTTCCTCCTGCAGTGGATAGACCAGTGGTTCTCAACCTTTTTAATGCCGCGACCCCTAACCAGTCGTAAGTCAAGGACTACTCAACCGGTCGTAAGTTGAGGACTACTCAACTGGTGCAGTACCATTTGCAGAATGGGACTTTTGGCGGGCTCAGCAGGGCGGAGACAGCCTGGACAATTCCTATTGGCTTTTGAAAGCCAATAGAATTAGACAAGAGAGTCTATTCTATTGGCTTTCAAAAGCCAATAGAATAAAAGGGAGCAGCACAGCTAAGGAAAAGGGGGAAAAGATGACGGACTGCGTTGTTTGGTGACCCCCATGAAATGGTCATTCGACCCCAAATGGGGTCCCGACCCACAGGTTGAGAACCACTGGGATAGACAATGCCTGGAATGATGATAATGATTGTCTGTACAAATGATTATTTCTCCTTCTTCTTCTTCTTCTTCTTCTTCTTCTTCTTCTTCTTCTTCTTCTTCTTCTTCTTCTTCTTCTTCTTCTTCTTCTTCTTCTTCTTCTTCCTCTTCCTCTTCCTCTTCTTCTTCTTCCTCCTCCTCCTCCTCTTCCTCCTCTTCTTCTTCCTGCTCATCCTTCTCTCTCTTTCTCCTTCTTCTTCCTTTCCCCCCCTCCTTGTCCTCCATCTCATATAACTATATCTATGCTTAAGAATGTGAGATTCATGCTTTCTTTCACAAGTTTGTTGTGCTACAATGGTGGGGACAGTGAAATCATGCTGCATATCATAACTTCCACTTAATGAACTGCATGTGATTGAGTTAACAGGAAATTACTCTTTTTTTTTTACAAAAGAAAGTCCTTTTCAACCTTTGCATGAGAAGTTCATTAACATTACTTTATTGTATGTAAATGTAGTATCTGTTTGAAGTGCACTAAAAAAACAGATAAACCTAATACACAACATTAGCACAAAACAAGAAAGGAGGAATTGCTATATATGTCAAAGAAAAAATAAAATCAAAATTAATATATTTGGATGAAGAGGGGAGAATTTTAATGTTGGAAATAGAATTAGAGCAAAAACAAATCTTATTAATGGCAGTATATGCACCAAATAATAATCAACATGAATTTTTAAAAAGGTACATAAGAAACTAGTAGATCTGGATTACGAAAGTATTTGTATGATTGGGGATTTAAATGCAATAGTTGATGTTAAGAAAGAGTAGTAAAAAGGACTTCCGGTGGATCTGCGCGTGCAATGGCGGCTACTTTGTAGCCGTCCTCCTGGGTAAGTGTTTGAATCGCTATGAACAGCGGACATCAGCTGTTCAGCGGTTCAAAATCCCCCTCCCGGGCAAAGGGGGGGGAAGAGGGTTGTCTGAATAGTGGTAGAGCCTCTTATGCACCCCCAAGGCTTTTTTGGGGGGTGAAAGGAGTGCTCCCACGGAGTTCAGACTGTCTCCGCTTCCCAGCTGCTTTTGTCCCTAGGGACAAAACAAGCCGCTGCAACCACCTCCGCGATTAAAGTGATCTGGTGAGTTTTTCTTAGAAGCGGACAGAGCTGACTAGAGGATTTAGCTTTTGCTTTCTTTGATTTTATTTGGATTTTAAGTTTAAAGATTTACTTTTACGTTTATATTCCCTCTTTTTATTTTTTTATTTTTTGTTGAAAGGGAAAGTAAAATGGAGATCAGCAGGCTTTTTGGTGTTTTTTTTTTTCCCTTTCCGTTTTTTTTTAATGATTGGAACGGAATGTGGACCTGATTATTTATAATGATTTTTTGATGTTGGGTTTGGATTTTAGAAGCATTATTATTTTTGTTTAACTTCTTTGTTTTGTTTTTTGTACTTTTAAAAAATGGAATGGATTTTTTCTATTTAATCATTTTTTTTCTTCTTCCCTTTTCCTTTTTTTAACTTTCTTTTTATTATAATGATCTCCTTTTGAAGGATTTTTTGATTTTTTGGAGTTAATCTCTCTTTTTCTTTTGATTAATTTTTGTAATTTTTAAGAAGGAGTAAAGATTTTTTTTAAGATGGCTCCAAAGCGTCCAGTAATTCCTACAGCTCCTAAGGTGCTTTCTTCTTCAGTGTTATCATCAGCGCAATAACCTAAATCAATAGCTTTACCCTCTTCCTTGGCACAGTCAACAATGGTGAAGGATTTGCAAGATATGATGGGAAATGTTATATCTCAAATTAGGGGAGAAATGAAAGAGATTTTAGAGGAAAATAATAAGATTTTGAGGCAAGAGATAGTTTTGGCTTTAAAAGGAGTTGCCTCTGTTCTTGAAAAGCTGAACTCTTGCGTAGAAGAGCTAGAAGAAAAAGTGGAATTGATGGAGGGAAAATTTGAAAGCATGGAAAAAAGATGGAAAATTTTCAAGATGAGATTCTTATGCTTCAATATAGACAAATGGAATATGCTTTAAGAATCAGAGGCTTGAGAGAGTCTGTGCAAGGAGATTTGAGAGAGATGGTTGCAAAGGACTTTGCTGTGATTTTGAATAGAGAAAAAGAGGAAATATTTAGTGAAATTGAAAAAACATTTAGAGTTAACTCTGTGGTGGCAGAGCAGAAGAATTTGCCAAGAGATGTGGTAATTTACTTTGGGAAAAGATCCCTGCGCAACGAAATTATACAAGTTTTTTATAAGAAAAGGTTTCAAATTGCTTCACAAGATGTTATCATTTTAAAGGAGATCCCATCTAAGATTTTAAGAAGAAGAAAGGAGTTTGCTTTTTTAGCAGATGAACTTAAAAAGAGACGAATCTTGTTCAGATGGGATGTTCCGACTGGAATGGTGGTGAGTTACCTGGGGATACGTTATAGACTTAATACTGTTTCTAAAGCAAAAGACTTTTATACTTCGGTTCTGGGGGTATGTTCATCGCCATCTATTACGTTTAAAGCTTTGGAAGAAAAGAAGGTAGAATTGCAGTCGGAAGAGCTTATACTTATGAAAATTGGGAAATCTCAGTTTGAGAGGCCTCAACAAGTTGAGATGGAGGAGCAGAGGATAACTTGTGCAACATATAACTGTAAAGAAAAGAAGCAACAGAAGAAGGTCAAGGAAGCCTCACAAGTATTGGTTTCTGAATCTGCGGGAGAAGTAGGAGTTATAAACTTTTTGGAGCAACCTTTAAGGGTAGAATTGCAGTCTGAAGAGCCTGTATTAATGAAAAATGGGAAATCCCAGTGCGAGGGGCCTCAACAAGTTGAGATGAAGGAGCAGAGGACAACTCATGCAATATATAAACGTAAAGAAAAAGAGCAACAGAAGAAGGAGATTAAGGAAGCCTCACAAGTATTGGTTCCTGAGTCTGTGGGAGAAGCAGGATTTACAAACTTTTTGGAGCTATCTTTAAGGGCAGATTTCAAAGCACTTCTTTCGAGGTTTATGGATAAGAGAGACTGATAAGGAATGTGTTTACTGTGGATGGAATTGGTTATTGGAGAGAAGATTATGGAGATCGAATGAAAATTCTAGATAAGAAGTTTAAGTTTAAGTACTTAGTTTAAGTATTCAAAAGAGTACTGAGTTTGCGGGAGAAGCAAGATTCATAAACTTTTTGGAGCTACCTTTAAGGGCAGATTTCAAAGCATTTCTTTTGAGGTTTATGGATAAGAGAGACTGATAAGGAATGTGTTTATTGTGGATGGAATTTGTTATTGGTAAAGATTTAAATATGTATAGGGAATTTCAATGTTTTAAGTAATGTTTAAATTTGTGTCTTGGAGGGAGTTTATAAAGAATGATGGATAATAATATAAGTATGATATGAAAAGGTTCAGAGTATATTATAATGTGTTTAATGATTGAGTTTTTTTTTAATTTATTTATTTTATTTATTTATTTATTTACAAATATTTATATGCCGCCCAATCCCAAAGGACTCAGGGCGGCGTACAAAATTAAAAACAGTCGTAAAACAATAAAATAATCCAATCATACCGCGAGTCCGATCATATCCCGGCCCCCCGGGGACATCAGCCCCAGGCCTGCTGGAACAGGAGAGTTTTAACGGCTTTCTTAAAGGCCGGCAGGGTGGGAGCAGTTCGCACCTCGGGGGGAAGTTGATTCCACCAGGTCGGAGCCACCACAGAAAAGGCCCTTCCCCGAGGGCCTGCCAGCCGACATTGTCTGGCCGACGGGACCCGAAGGAGGCCCAATCTATGGGACCTCACCGATCTCTGGGAGCTGTGCGGCAGAATGCGGTCCTGTAGGTAACCTGGCCCTATGCCATGAAGGGCTTTAAAGGTGATAACCAACACCTTGAATTGCATCCGGAGACCCACAGGAAGCCAGTGCAGCTCGCGGAGGATAGGTGACACGTGGGCGTACCTTGGCGCGCCCACAATCGCTCTCGCGGCTGCGTTCTGAACCAACTGCAGCCTCCGAACGCTCTTCAAGGGTTGCCCCATGTAGAGCGCGTTACAGTAATCCAGTCTTGAGGTTACAAGGGCATGAGTGACTGTGAGTAAAGCCTCCTGGTCCAAATAAGGCTGCAACTGGTGCACTAGGCGAACCTGTGCAAAGGTCCCCCTGGCCACAGCCGATAGATGTTGTTCCAAATTTAGCTGTGAGTCCAGGAGGACACCCAAGTTGCGTGCCTGCACTGAGGGAGGTAAATTTGCCTCCCCCAGGACTAAAGATGGACCGTCCAGTTGGCCTTTGGGAGGCAAGACCCAGAGCCACTCGGTCTTGTCAGGGTTGAGTCTAAGCCTGTTCACCCCCATCCAGACCCTCACATCTTCCAGGCACCGGCACATCACGTCGACTGCTTCACTGAAAGGACACGGGGTGGAGATATACAATTGGGTATCATCCGCGTACTGATGATACCTCACCCCGTGTCGCCGAATGATCTCACCCAGCGGTTTCATGTAGATGTTAAAAAGGAGGGGGGACAGGACCGAGCCCTGAGGCACCCCATGATTGAGGCGCCTAGGGGTCGATCTCTGTCCTCCCGCCAACACCGACTGCGACCTGTCAGAGAGGTAGGAGGAGAACCACCGCAATACAGTGCCGCCCACCCCCACCTCTCCGAGACGACGCAGAAGGATACCATGGTCGATGGTATCGAAAGCCGCTGAGAGGTCAAGAAGCACCAGGATAGAGGAATAACCCCTATCCCGGGCTCGCCAGAGGTCATCGGTCAGTGCGACCAAAGCAGTCTCAGTGCTGTAGCCGGGCCTGAAACCAGATTGAAAAGGGTCCAGATAATTGGTTTCCTCCAAGGATCGCAAGAGTTGAGACGCCACCACCTTCTCTACAACCTTCCCCACAAAGGGGAGGTTGGAGACGGGACGAAAGTTCTTCAAAACAGCTGGGTCCAGGGAAGGCTTCTTGAGGAGGGGCCTCACCACCGCTTCCTTTAAAGGTTGCGGGAAAGACCCCTCCATCAAGGAGGCGTTGATTATCGCCTGGAGCCAGCCTCGTGTCACCTCCCTACTGGCAGAAACCAGCCAGGAGGGGCACGGGTCCAATAAACAGGTGGCGGCATTCATTACCCTCACCGCCTTGTCCACTTCATCAGGGGTCACAGGCTCAAACTCACTCCAGATAACATGACTAAGACCAGCCCCTGGCAACTCGGCTGGCACTGCCCAGTCGGAGTCCAGGTCTCTCTGAATCTGAGCGATTTTGTCCGACAGAAACTGAACAAACTCCTCAGCTCTCCCCTGCAAGGGTTCCTCCGCCTCCTCCACTTTAAGAAGGGAGCGGGTCACCCTAAACAAGGCGGCCGGGCGAGATTCTGCGGACGCAATAAGTGCGGAAAAGTGAACACACTTTGCCGCCTTTATCGCCACTAAATAAGTCCTAAGATAGGCTCTTAATAGTGATCGGTCAGATTCAGAGTTACTGGCCCTCCAATGTCGCTCTAGACGTCTCTTGTGGCGCTTCATCTCCCGGAGCTCCTCAGTAAACCAAGGGGCCCTCCGGGGACCACCACCACAGAGAGGTCGCAAAGGCGCTATTCGATCCAGGGCCCCGGACGCCGTCTCATTCCAGACCGCAACCAGGGACCCGGACGAGTTGTGGACAGGGGAGTCAGGTATCTCCCCAAGCTCCTCCTGGAACCGATCTGAGTCCATTAGGCGCCTGGGGCGGAACCACCTAGTGGGCTCCCTCTCCCTTTTAATATTATTATTATTATTATTTTTAAGAGAAGATAACTTGTTTAATTAAATGTACTTAGATTTGTTTAGGAATTATATGTCTTTCAAGTTTTTTTTTTTTTTGATAGGAGAGAAGATTATGGAGATTGAATGAAAATTTTAGATAAGAAGTTTAAGTTTAAGTACTTAGTTTAAGTATTTAAAAGAGTATTTAGTCTTAATGGTATAATGAATGTTTATATGTTTATTTTTGTGTTTTAGGATAAAGAAAGAGGGAGAGATTAGATTTTATATTGTAGGTATAGATATTTAAAGAAAGTAATGTTTAAATTTATGTTTTGGAGGGAGTTTATAAAGAATGATGGATAATAATATAAGTATGATATTAGAAAATGTTTAGAGTATATTATAACGTGTTTAATGATTGTAATTATTATTTTTTAGAGAAGATAACCTGTTTAATTTAATGTATTTAGATTTGCTTAGGATTTATATGTGTTTTAAGTTTTTTTTGAAAAATTTTAATTAAGCCTGTACTCAACTCTGGGAAGGTTGGGGGAGGGTATGGGAGGTTTGGGGAGGTGGGGGAGGGTATGGGAGGGTGGGGGGGTCTGGGGAAGGGATTTGTTTTGTAAAATTTAAAAACTCTCAATAAAAAAAAGAAAGAGTAGTAAAAAAACAAAAAGAATAAAAATATATTACCAAAATCATTCTTTGACATGGTAACAGAACTCAACCTTCAGGATATATGGAGAGAGACACACAGGTCAGACAAACAATATACATTTTATTCGTATCCACATCAATCTTGGTCTAGGATCGATATGGCCTGGGCAACAACAGATGTACAAAACGGGATAGAGGAAATTGAAATAGGGCTTAATGATTGGGCGGATCCAATCCAATAATAATAAAATGGAAAGGCCAGAAACAGAGAAAAAGATGGTCAATGAATCAAAGACTATGTAAAGATAAACAGTATATACAAATGCTAGAAAAGGAGTTGACATTATTTTTTCAGGTAAATAAAAAGGAGGAGACATCAACACAAAATTTGTGGGGTACTACAAAAGATTACATTAGGGGATTGACAATTGCATACAATTCTAAGAAAAACAAAGATAGGAGACTTCAACAAGGAAAATTACAAGAAGAATTAAAAAAAATAGAAGGTGATCTACAGAAGGACCCACAAAATAAAAAGATAAAAGAAAAGTGGAATATTATAAAACACAAGATTAACCTGACAACACAAAAAGAAATGGCACAGAAAATTAGGATGGTGAAACAAAATTACTTTGAAAATGCAAATAAAACTGGTCAATGGTTGGCCTATAAATTAAAAAAAGAAAAAGGTAAAAGAACAATATATCAACTACAAGATGAAAGTGGAACAGTACAATATAGACGGGAAGAAAAAAAGAAAATAATACAAAATTTCTTTTTAAAGCTACACCATCAGGAAGATATAGCAGATGATAAAGTCATCATATATATAGAGGCAGCAAAAATGAGCAAAATCGCTGAAGAACAAAAGGAAATGTTGAATAGACCAATAACCGCAATAGAATTAGAAACAGCATTGAAAAAACAAAAAAAAACAACAACAAATCACCAGGCCCAGATGGAATTCCGGTTGAGTTTTATAAAAATACACAAGAGTCACTACAATGGATAATGTTGGAGATTTACAATGAGGTGCTGGAGGAGGCAAAGATACCGACAACTTGGACTGAAGCAATCATCACCCTCATTCCTAAGGAAGACTCAAACCTACAACAAATTCAGAATTATAGACTGATTTCTTTACTGAATACAGATTATAAGACATTTACAACAATAATAGCAGAAAGGATAAAAAAAATTGAATAACTACATTCACCCAGATCAAAATGGATTTCTACCAGGACGACAAATAAAAAATAATATGAGGATAATAATGAACACTTTAGAATTTTATGAAGTCCATCCTGAAAGACAAGCGACACTGGTTTTTCTTGATGCCCAGAAGGCATTTGATAATCTGAATTGGAATTTTATTATAACACAATTGTACTATATGGATTTTGGGACAAAATTTGGAAAGATGGTTGAGAAAATATATACTAAACAAACAGCTACGGTAATTATAAATGAGGAAATGACAGAAAAAATTGATATAACCAAAGGAGTAAGACAAGGATGCCCACTTTCTCCTCTTGTATTTATTTTATCATTAGAAATACTCCTGACAAAAATCAGAGAGGACCAAGAAATAAAGGGTTTAAAAATTAAGAAGGAAGAATATAAGGTCTAGGCCTTCGCTGATGATTTGGTATTTATTTTGAAAGATCCATTAGAAACCGGCTTTAAATTGATTCAAAAAATAGAAGAATTTGGTGAGGTAGCTGGACTTAAGATTAATAAGAATAAATCCAAATTAATAACCAAAAATCTTACAAAGGCACAGGAAAGTGAACTGGAAGATAAAACAAAGATAAGTATAACCAAGAAAATAAAATATTTAGGGATCTGGCTTACAGCGATTAAGGAGGACAATTATGATAAAATATTACACCAGATAAAAAAAGATTTAGAAAATTGGGAAAATTTGTAAATTTCATTTTTAGGGAGGACCGCTACGGTCAAAATGAATATATTGCCAAAAATATTATTTCTGTTCCAAGTTATTCCAATAAAATTAGGGAAAACATTATTTCAAGAATTAAATAAATTGTTCACTAAATTTATATGGCAAAGGAAAAAAACCCATGATTAAATTAAAACTCTTGCAAAATATGAAATATAAAGGGGGATTGGCGTTACCAGAGTGGGAAATATACTACCAAGCATCGAACTTAACTTGGCTAAAAGATTGGATGGATTTGAAAAATACTAGAGTTTTAACAATAGAAGGACATGACTTGCAAGCAGGGTGGCATGCATTCCTATGGGACGAAAAATATAAAATACACAGATACTTTCAAAGACACATAGTTAGGAATGAATTGCTACAGACTTGGCAAAAAATAAAATAAAAACATTATATAAGAATTCCAATGTGGTTATCCCCAGCAGAAGCTCTGAAATACCCAAACCTACTGGATATAAATAAGATACTGTATATAACAACAGCAGCAAGAATAGCATATGCACAGTTCTGGAAAAATGAGAATATCCCATCGGAGGAAGAAGTGATAAGAAAAATCCTGGACTGTGTTGAGATGGACAAATTAACAAAAGAGATAAAAGAAAAGGAAGACACAGAGTACTATCTAACATGGAACATGGTTGGAGACTAGAAATAATAGAGGAGAATAAATGTGGAAAGGTCAAAAGTGAAAATGTGTGTATAATAATGTATAATAATAATAATATGTATTACTCTTAGTATGAAGTATAGTATGAAGGAAGAAAAATGCAAATAAGAAACAACGGGGCAACAAGGACAAATATTCTAAAGAAGAATAAGGGTGGGAAATGTAAATAATAGAAGATTACCGTTACGAAATCGCTGTTAAAAAAAAGGGAGGAGTATATACTGTGTGTGTATGTGTGTTATGTTTTGTTTTGTTTTGTTGGTTTCAAAATAAAAAATTAGAAAAAAAAACAGATAAACCTATGTATTTTGAACATTGAATGATCTTGTACTGAGACAATAGAGGTGTCTCCTCTTGATTTAGAAATTAGCCCTTTGTTTTTAAAGCTTAAAAAGTTTTTTAAAAATTGGGTTTGTGAATAAAAATACACATGTAAGCCTTCCTTCAATTCTACATAACTGCTGGAAAGAACAATATGCAAATTATTCTTAAGTGCTGAAATGAATGAATGAGCCAAGATTGCAAGATCATATTTATTCCAATATGACAGATTCTCCACATAGTGGGCATCTGTGTCCTCACAATGCTTGGGCTAAAAACCACTCCAAATTTTCAAGTATTATGTATTGTTGTTTCAGGTGGAAACTTAAGATGATTATGATTTCAGATCTGTTTTACCATATTCTATTATAACTACCTGGAAGACTTTTCTCAAAGTGAAAGAAAAGCCAACTGGATGATTTTGGGCCAGTCACTCACTATCAACTCACAAGAGAGTTCTTGTTGTGGGAAAATAGGAAGAAGAAGACGTGTTGGATATGTTCACCACCTTGTTATTTGTAAAAATAATAATATACATAAAAATAATATACATAATAAAATACATAAAAATAATATACATAATAAAATACATAAATAGGAAGTAGCCTTCATATTTCAAAGCTGTTTAAGAAGCCATTTTAGGGTGTTTTATCTTATCTTTTGTCTTAACAATAGAATTGAAAATCAAATTTCATAGTCCTCCCATCACTGTCAGTTTATGTTGAATAATAAAAATCATTCTACATTGTATAATGTATAAGCAGCAAATAGGAATATTAAAAAAAGGTGTATATATAGAAGAGGATTACTATAGCTATTACAGGTAGTTCTTGACTTATGACCACAATTGAGCCCAACCTTTCTGTTGTTAAGTGAGACATTTGTTAAGTGAGTTTTACCCCATTTTACAACCTTTCTTGCCTCAGTTGTTAAGTTAATCACTGTGGTTGATAAGTTATTAAGTGGGTTGTTTTAGTGAATCTGGATACCCCATTGACTTTGTCCGAAAGTCACAAAAAGAGGATCACATGCCCCTGGGACACTGCAATGATCATAAATATGAACCAGCTGCCAAGCATCTGTATTCTGATTACATGATCATGGAGATGCTGCAAAGGTCGAAACTCTGAAAAGGGGTCATAGGTCACTTTTTTCAGTGCTGTTGTAACTTTGAATGGTCACTAATGAACTGTTGTAAGTTGAGGACTATCTGTACTTAGTGCACCCTTGATGAACGCAAATAATACAAATGTTTTAACTTTACTTCGTACTCTTAATTTCTGTTTTCCAGTAAGAGGCTTTTGCTTTATAGGGAGACTTGCAAGATTGATGTCAGTCCTGTAAGATAGACTTGACTAAAAAACAGACAGTGCTATTTTTATTTTTTTTAAAAAAGCTCTAGTAACATAGATTTTCAAACCTGAGTGTGCTTCTCTTTATCCCTCTTTTATCTTTCCACAAGCCACTTTCTTGGCCTGGCCTAAAGTCTTGTCTATTGATTGTTACCTTTCTTCTGTCTTTCCAAATCATTCTCTATATTCACTATAGAAAACTGAAGGGATGGGAAACTGGGTGGAGCATTTTAGAGTTATGAATTGTTCAGCCACGTAAAGTCAGAAAACCTACTGGGGCTAGATGGGTTCGTATCTTGTTCTAGCAGGGGGTCTCCTGATATTCTCAAAAATGTGCTCCACAAGGCATGAATGCATCTCCATGCTAAGCCAAAATAAGTCATGATTGATTTGCATAATGGAAGCTCCATCCAGTGGGGGAGAAGGGTTGTAACTTAAAGATGGTCTATAGGATGAAAGGGGCAAAAGCTGGACCAAAGTGAGAATAGAATAGATCTGGAAGGGACCTTGGAGATCTTCTAGTCCAGTCCCCTGCTTAAGCAGAAGAACCTATACCATCTCAGACAAGTGACTGTCTAACCTCTTTTTAAAAATCTCCAGTGATGGAACACTCATGATTTCTGGAGGCAAGCTGGTCCACTGGTTAATTGTCCTCACTGTCAGGAAGTTTCTTCTTAATTCTAGGTTGCTTCTTTCTTTGTTCAGTTTACAACCATTGTTTCATGTCCTGCCTTTGGTGCTTTGGAGAATAGTTTGACCCCCTCTTCTCTGTGACAGCCCCTCAAGTACTGGAATACTGCTATCATGTCTCCCCTATTTCTTATTTTCTTTAGACTAGCCAGACCCAAGTCCTGCAGCCATTCTTCGTATGTTTTGGAATGAATTGGAATGATATTGGTTTGTTAATGAGTGGAATTGATATGGATGTTGTAAATGTGTCCAGGACCAAAAAAAAAGTCCAAGTCCAAGAAAAAAATCTATAAAAGGAAGTGATGAATGCTGTGAGAATGTTGAAAATGGTCAATCAGCTGGACAAACTAAATCTTTATTCTTAAAGGGTTATTGAGGAATGTATGAATTTAGGCAGCATTTCCCATTACATTTAGATTTAGAGAAATCATATGAATTCTGGAATGCTTTGCCTGACCTCAAAGGTTGATTGCTAAATACAATAGCAGCTATATAGGATGAAAATGAAAGATTTGGGGGAATAATGGATTAATTCAAATATGTGTAATGCCCCTAGGTTGTTTAATGTGCTTTTGGATGAAGGAATAAAAAATCCGTGTAGAGATTTAGTTCAGTAGATTTATAAATTGAAAGGGTGTGTATACTTTTGTATGAAAATGATGTCACATTGTTGGTTGAAAACTCAAGTGATACAAAGCAAATATTAAATATACTGTGTGAAGTAACAAGATATACAATGTGTAGAAGATCAGTGTAGTTGCATTTGACAAGGGAAATGGAATTAACCATTGCATCATATATAAATGATCAAAAACTAGAGCAGAAAGACAAATTTATTTACTAAGATGTGGGAATGGTGGTGAAATTTTAAAATGCAGAAATGCTGTTAGGAAGCTTGTAATGTCATCTGCTGAAATGAATTATTATTTATCCAAAGGAGCAAAATTGGATATCTATAAGAGTGTATTTCTGTTTACTTTATATGTGTAAATAAGAGTTGGATATATTGGGAAAAATATAAAATACAGTGGGAAAGAATTATTTATTGTAGAACAAGAAGAGTATGTGGATCAAGAATGAATGAGAACTGAATTAACATGGATTATTATAAACTGATCAATATGAAATATGTACTATCAAAGATTTGATCATTTGGTCAGATCTCCTATGGAATCAGTTTTCCAATAAATAAGATCAGCATCCTCCCTCCCACTAATTTAAAAATTAGTGAAAATTTGGTTATTTAAGGAAGCATTAAGGGACCGATATGTGGAAGAGCTATGAAAGTTGGATGGCATACAAATTTACATCTTTAATTTCTTTGATTCACTATTTATTCTTTATTTTCACTTTTAGTTTGTTTTTAAAGACACTTAAAGAGTAAATACAGAAAAGGAAATAGACCGAAAGGGAATATTAAGAATATAAAAATTGCATAAAAGAGATTGTTACACATTAGGCTGGACCAGAAATAATCATGGAGACTTTAGCACTTCTAGAACTAATATTAGAATGAAACCGGAGATCAACAATAACAATTAAAATAATTACCTATAAACAATAATTTATAGGTAATCTGATGCAATAGTTAACTGATTATTGGATACTATTCCTTATTGCTTTTCTGTGCTATGCATAGCCTAACATGAGATTGTCTAATTACAGCAGAGAGTGTGAGAAAGTAGTTGTTCTTCTACATCTCCTTATTCATGTTCCTATGAAGCAACTATATCAATAATGGTTTCATTATCACATATGTATACATATACACTTACATTTTTCCTAATTATGTATTTAATAGAAAAGACGGATGTGTTTGAGTCCTGAAACATCCATATTAATTCAAAGAAATTACTGCAATTTAGAATTTGTAGCTTGTCAAAAGCAGTTTTTTTTTTTTTTTATTGAAATTTTTCAAAAGTTTTACAAATAAGAATCCACCCCCCCCTCCCCAACCACCCCACCCCCCCCGACTTCCCAGAACTGAATATAGGATTATTTAACAAATATTTTAAAAATAACATTTACAATTTATAAAATGATTAATAATAATAATAAAAATCACAGTAATAATATATATAATAATAATATACATAACATAAACTTTAAAATAAATAATATATACTAAAAAAGAAAAAAAAGAAATAAGAAAAGAAGAGAGAGAGAGAAAGAAGAAAGAAGAAAGTAGACGAAGAATAAAGCATATATATATAAAAAAAAAAATATATGAATAATAATACGTAAAAAATGTATATATATAAAAAAGAAAAAGAAGAAAGAAAGAAAGAAAAAACAATCATTACAAATTATAAAAAGGCTAAATAATATTTTTCCATATCCAAATTATGTTGTATAAAATTTATCCATTTTTCCCATACCGCAAAAAATTTTTCTTGAGATTGCTCCTTTAAGAAAGCCGAAATCTTTGCCATTTCTGCCAAATACGAAACTTTATGAAACCATTCTTGTAAAGTAGGCAAAGATTCCTTCTTCCAATATTGTCCTATTAACAACCTAGCGGCTGTAATCAAATTTAACATCAATATAACCTCCTTAGCATCACAGTCAATAACAATACCTAGTAAAAATAATTGCGGAGTAAATTTTACCCTCCTTTTAAAAATTCTTTGAATATTCCACCATATCTTAATCCAAAAAGCTTTTATATGCTTACACGTCCACCAAATATGGTAATAGGTAGCATCCAAATATCCACATCTCCAGCATTTCGGCTGTAGATTAGGGTACATAATGGACATTTTCTTTGGGTCAAGGTGCCATCTATAAAACATCTTATAAAAATTCTCTCTTAAATTTTGCGCTTGTGTGAATTTAACATTTCTTATCCAAATAAGTTCCCAAGTATCCATTGAAATCGTTTCACCAATATTCTGTGCCCATTTAATCATACAATCTTTAACTAGTTCAGGTTCTGAATCTAATTCCACTAAAACCCCATAAACTCTCTTAATATGGGTTGGCCTTTGATCTCTTACTTGTTTTAAAAAAATTTCATCTTCTCTAAGCCAGCCCGTTTTACAATCCATCTTCCATCTATCCACTATTTGTCTATATTGGAACCATGAATAAGTTAAATTTTCATGTGTTAATTCTTCCAAAGATTTTAACTGCCAGTCTTGGCCATCCCATCTTAGTAACTGTACGTAAGAGACCTTGTCCATATTTACCCCTTTCCTTATACCTTCTATGGCATGCCGAGGTATAGCCCATAATGGTATTTTGAAGTCACTTTTATAATACTTTCTCCACACTCTTAGCAAAGAGTTTCTTATAATATGAGACTTAAAAACCCAATCCACTTTTTTATTAAATATTAAGTAGGCATGCCATCCAAAAAATAGGTCCCAGCCTTCCAAATAAAGTATTTCTGTATTTGTTAAATTCACCCAGTCGCTAATCAATGTCAATACTACAGCATCATAATACAATTTCATATTTGGTACCTTGAGTCCACCTCTCTCACGAAAATCTTGCATTATTTTAAGTTTCACCCTTGGTTTTTTCCCTGCCCAAACAAATTTATTAATACCTTTTTGCCATTCATCTAAATTACGTTCGTTCTTTAAAATAGGTAACATTTGAAACAAAAAAATAAACTTTGGCAGGACATTCATTTTAATAACTGCAATTCTGCCCATAAGGGATAACTGTAAATTATTCCAGTTTTTTAAATCCTTCTGTACCTCCATCCACAGCTTTTCATAATTATTTTTATACAATTTTACATTAGAAGCAGATAATGTAACCCCCAAATATTTTACCTTATCAACGATTTCAAAGTCTGTTAAGTTAACTAAAGCCTGTTTATCACCATTAGTCATATTTTTAGCTAATATTTTGGTCTTATTATTATTAATTTTAAAGCCAGAAACACGTCCATATTGTTGAATCAATTGTAATAATTTCACCACCGAAGAAACAGGTTGAGACAAAGTAACAACCAAGTCATCTGCAAAGGCTCTTAATTTATATTCTTTTTTATTAATTTCTATTCCTTTTATTTCTTGAGACTCCCGAATTTTAATCAACAAAATTTCCAGTGTTAAAACAAACAATAACGGAGACAACGGGCATCCCTGTCTTGTTCCTTTTTCTATTACAAAAGCCTCTGACAAACCCCCATTTACAATAATTTGAGCAGTCTGTTTTTGATATATATTGGATAATACTTGTAATATATTTTGTCCAAAATTCATCTCCTTAATTAAACACAGCATAAACTGCCAATTCACTTGGTCAAAGGCTTTTTCAGCATCCAAAAATATCAGGCCTGCAGAGACTTGGTTATTCTTTTCTAAATACTCTAATAAATTAATAATTTGTCTAACGTTATTCTTCATATACCTTCCAGTTATAAAACCCGATTGATCCCTATGTATAAACTGCTGCAAGATCCCCATAAGCCTGTTAGCTAAAATTTTTGCAAAAATTTTATAATCCACATTTAAAAGAGATATAGGCCTATAATTTTTAGGCAAAGTAAGATCTTGACTATCTTTTGGAATCAATGATATAAATGCATTACGCCAGGATGGAGGGATCTCTAACCCCTGTAATAAATTATTAAACAGTTCACACAACGGTTGAATCATTTACCACTATTTGAAACAACATAACAATGATATTATTTGCTTGCAAGAAACTCATATTACAGCTAAAGATCAAAAATATTTAAATAATCCTCGCTTGGGATCTCATTTTGTATCTCCCGCCCCTGGGAAGAAAGGGGGTGTGGTAATCTATGTTAAACAGAATTTATCTGCTACCTTGTTAGAATCAGATCCTTACGGAAGATATGTTATGCTTGAACTTGGTTTATATGGCAAGAAAATTCTTATTGTGGGGTTGTATGCACCAAACCAGCAACAGGAGCAATTTTATAGGTTACTACATCAGAAAATAACTTTGTTGGACTATAGATCTGTGATTTTAATGGGAGACTGGAATGGTGTCTTAGATATACAAATGGACAAAAAAGGCTCTTCTACCTTTTTTAAACAGGCTAAATTACCTAAAGCCTTTTTTGATATGAAAGAAGATTGGGAATTGAGAGACTATTGGCGTGAACGTAATCAAGAAGAAAAGGATTTTACGTTTTTCTCAGATAGACACCAATCTTTCTCAAGAATTGATTTCTTTTTGATCACAACAGATTTATACAACAGGGTGAAGAATGTAAAAATCTTTCCTAGGACATTGTCCGATCATAGTCCAGTTTGGATGGAACTGTTTGTAGAGAAGGAAGATAGGAGATCCTGGAGGGTGAATGAGAATTTATTTAAACAAGAAAAAAATGTTCATAAATTAAAGGAATGTTTAAAGGAATATTTTACTTTAAATATGAACAAGGGAACATCAATCTCAATGGTCTGGGATGCAAGTAAAGCTTTTATGCGTGGTATTTTGATAAAAATGAATAATTTGCATAGACAGAAACAGACTCAGAAACGGAAAGACTTGGAAGAGGAGATTAAATTAAAAGAGAAACTTTTAATTTCAAATCCCTTAGATGAAAAGGTTAAAGGAGCTTTAAAATTGTTAAAAACACAATTTAACATGCTGATGGCTGATCAAGCTGCAACTAATTTGCTATTTATGAAACAAAATACATTTTGTAATGCTAATAAACCAGGGAGATGGTTGGCTTATCAGTTAAGAAAAAAACAGAAACAGAGGAATATAGATAAAATAAATTATAATGGTAAATTGGTTTATCAGAAAGAATTGATTAAGAAATCTTTTTTAGAATACTATCAAAAATTATATAAGGGTACTAATATTCAAATTACAGATATAAATAATTATTTAGGCAAAGTTAACTTTCCTAAATTAACAGAAGATCAGGAAAAAAAGATTAACGGTTTAATTACTAAGGAAGAAATTGTTACAGCTATTAAACAACTGAAATTGGGTAAAGCGCCGGGTACGGATGGGTTGACATCTATTTATTATAAAGCTTTAGTAGAAGATAGCTTGTCAAAAGCAGTTTGTTATACTTTCTGAATGCACTAGAATTTGAATTTTCATAGATAAAACTATATCATAGATAAAAATATTGTTATTTTTCAGAGAAATAGAAGAAGAACATAATCATTCCGCTTATGAAGCCCTCATTTGAACCTCAGGTCTCTAACTACCTTAGAAAGATAACAAAGTTTTACAACTCTTGAAAATAGCCCTACATTTTCTCTGGCTATCCCAAGATATGTTTGTAAAAAAAAAAAAAAGTTAGACCAAACAGAATTCCATCACGAAATTCCTCAACTCTAACCTTTAAGGGTCAGAGAATGCAGAGACAGTTTGTTGTCTTGAAGAGTGACCTCAGTTTGTTTCTACTCCAAACAAACATTCAGATGTTATCTATTGGTCTCTCAGGAGACCTCAACACTAAACCTCAACAGTAGCATTTTGTGCACTACTTCCAATAAGGAATGATTTTAATAGGGAAGTTATCCTTCTTACTCATCATTCAGTAACCATTCATTGAATAGATTCAGTGAAAGAGCACTAAACATTTGTTCCTTGAAGACGTGATTAAAATAAATTTTATTTTAGAAAACATATTTTCCCCAGGACATTTAAAAAGTATTTTATCAATTATGCAAATATATTTACTATAGCCAAAGAATACGCTATTTCAGGAGTTCAAGTAAGAAAGACAGAGGGAGGGAGGGAGGGAGGGAGAGAGAGAGAGAGGGAGGGAGGGAGGGAGGGAGGGAGGGAGAGAGAGAGAGAGAGAGAGAGAGAGAGAGAGAGAGAGAGAAAGAAAGAAAGAGAGAGAGACAGCTCTTGAAAGGGGATCATATAAGCAGGAGTACTGAATTAGACCTAATCCTACAGTTCTCTCACATAACCCATTTTGGCTTCCTTATTTCAGACTTTACACTTGTGAAAAATAAAATACAAGACACTGAGTGGCACAACGGCTGTTTAGTAAAACTTCCTGTTCTAATATTCTGCATTCAGTGAAAGAGACCGCACAATTTCTCTAGGTAGTTAGTTCTACTATCACACTGCTCTTATTATTAGGAAGTTTTTCCTAACATTCAGCTGGAATGTATCTTTCTGTAACAGAAATATAATATAAATAATATAAAAGAATATAAGTCTGGGTTTTCTTCTACATGATATCCTTATAGAGTGCAATCATAACTTCTTATTTATCATCTTTAGTTAGACCTAAACGTATTAGTTGAAGTACCAAAATAGAAACCCAGGTTCTATTCTCTATTCTATTCTCCATCGCCATGATACTTAATGATTGTCTTTGAAGCAGTCACTCACTTTAACACAAAATCTCCATACAATTTTTGGACAGGATATGAAGATATATTTTGCAGTGTTTTCAAATGCAAGCACTAATCAAATTTAAAAAATACAAAAACTATATAGTACAATATTGTAATTCTAAGCACTATTGGGTAGAATATTGTTGCTTGTTTAAACCAACTCCCATGAGCCCTATATTTAGAGTGAATTTCAAGGAATTGAGAAGCAAATAGGAAATAAAACTTCAAAGTAGATTAAGAATAAGGGATTAATATTCACATTGGACATAGTTGTTCATATAGGTCCTTTCTTTGCTACAGTCTATGGCAATATCTTAGAACCTGATATGTATAATTATGTAGATTCAGACTGAGCAAACATGATTTATTATCAGTTGCACACTAATATACTAATTTGTCAGAGGGCAGAGTCATAATGGCAACTAGTGAGCAATTCTGAGTTTAAACTCCTATATCCCTTTTATCTTTCACTTTTTACTGCTTGTATGCAATCACAACCCTGTGATCATGTTTCAGGTTTTTTTTTTCTAATTAATAATATTATCAACTCTTATCTTGTCATATTTTTTCCACTGATTTATATGTGAATATATGAATTATATATTATTTTTGGCTCATGAAATCCTTAAGGAAAATGTTTCAGCAATTTGATAAAACGGGAAAAAGTGTTTTGGGAAATGGTGTTGAGAGAAAGTGCAAAAATTAGTGAAATTAGATATTTGAGTTAGAGTCTTAAGTTAAAAATTGGAAAAAAAAAACTAACATCATTATCCTGCTATGTTTCCTTTGAAGGCTGTCTGCGTTCCCATGGGATTCATCAGGAATTGAAGCACAGTTGTATGTGTTTTATGCCTGCTCTGGACAAATTGGATAAGTCTTCTTTCGAAGTTTAAAAGCAACAGATCCCTCCTCAAATTTGTCACTAAGTTTAAGTTTATATGTATGTTCCTCAAATAGGCACTTTGTCCTTTTCATTATTTTGGGAGACAAATGGTCCTCCAAATATGAGAAAGATTTTTAATCCAGCATAAAACAGAATGATTTAAAATGGTCACATACAATAGCAAACAATCATATCTCACAACAGAGGTTATTGTTATCATGAGAAATCAAGCTGGTAGAAGGACATGTAATAATAATAATAAACCCTTTATTATCAAAGTATAACATGTATACTGTACAGTGAAATAGGCTGAGCCTCCCTCTGTGCTTCCCCTCACCACAAACTCACGGTGACTACAAACTCCCAACTTATTTCACCCTGTGAACTAATTGCACATCACGCCAGCCTCATGAGTCTGTCATGCATAAAGTTATAAAGTTATGTCCCATTCAGAAGCCTGACAGCCCATGGATAAAAGCTGTTCTTCAGCCTGTTGGTATGGCTGGTTATGTTACTGTATCTCCTACCCCAGTGGTTCTCAACCTGTGGGTCGCAACCCCATTTGGGGTCGAACGACCATTTCACGGGGGTCACCAAACAACGCAGTCCACCATTTTCCCCCCTTTTCCTTAGCTGTGCTACTCCCTTTTATTCTATTGGCTTTTGAAAGCCAATAGAATAGACTCTCTTGAATAGAGTCTAATTCTATTGGCTTTCAAAAGCCAATAGGAATTGTCCAGGCTGTCTCTGCCCTGCTGAGCCCGCCAAAAGTCCATTCTGCAAACGGTGCTGCAAGTTGTCTGCAGCGAAGGTGAGCTGTCTGGAAGTTTCCACCCCTCCCTGCTGAGCAACTACTAAAAATGTAGGTAAAAGAGGGCCAGGGGTGTGGGAGGCCAGTGGATGCAGGGAGGGTTGCTGGCGCGCATGGGGCTCAGCAGGTGCCTTACCTCCCTTGGGCTGGGCCAGCTGGTGGCCCAGCCGGTGGTCAGCCTGCTCTGTCTCTGCCGCTTGCCAGCTACGCCTCAGCCGGCACAGGGGGCGGCACCACACATGCGTGACGCTCCCAGGCAGGGAAAGTCCTCAACTTACGACCAGTTGGATAGTCCTCGATTTACGACCAGTTGGATAGTCCTCGACTTACGACTGGCTGGGTAGTCCTCGACTTACAACCAGTTGGGGGGTCATGGCATTAAAAAGGTTGAGAACCACTGTCCTACCCGATGGTAGGAGAGTAAAAAGGTACCAACCAGGATGTGAGTTATCCCTGAGAATTTTCCTCACTCTGCCAAGGCAACAGGCCTTGGCGATATCATCCAGTGGAGTCAGGGAACAGCCCACAATGTCTTGTGCCATGCTCACCACCCTCTGCAATACCTTCCTGTCCGCGGCTGTCAGGCCAGCATACCAAACCACAATACAATATATGAGAACATATTGTATTTCAATAGTAGACCAGTAGAAGAAGGTCATGAATTGACGTTCTACCCTGTTCTTCCGCAAAACCCTGAGGAAGTGGAGTCTCTGTTGGGCCTTTCTGGCCACTTGAGCTGTATTATTATTATTATTTTCATAAATACATATTATTATATAAAATTGTGTATCAAACAAATCAT
Organism: Crotalus tigris; assembly: GCF_016545835.1. Taxonomy (NCBI): domain Eukaryota; kingdom Metazoa; phylum Chordata; class Lepidosauria; order Squamata; family Viperidae; genus Crotalus; species Crotalus tigris. Next base: position 1,876,103 of record NW_024100112.1, on the reverse strand, counting down.
GTGTGGATGACAAAATTCAGCAGATAATAAGGCTCCAACCAACCTGTCATGTTATGACAGTGTCTTGCTGATGGGAGTATAGGATTGCAACATGGACAAATGAGTGCCTTGAAATCATTTTCAATGGAAAAGTAATATTATACATTTAGACAATAATGATGACAACAAATGCTATGTGTTCAAAATATTCAACATACACGATTATTCAAAGTATTGAGCTTGAGTTTTCTTGCTGTCATATGACTTTTGTAAGGCAGGCCTCAATAATGACCATGACTTAGATTATTTGCTTCACTTGCATGCTGTAAAATATAAATGAAGCTTTGTAGCCTGCGTGATGCCTTTATGGCAAAGAAAGATATAATCTTAGCCACTATAGAGGTAGTCCTTGACTTAGTACCACAACTGAGCCCAACATTTCTGTTGCTAAGTGAAACATTTGTTAAGTGAATTTTGCCCTATTTTATGACTTTTCTTGCCACAGTTGTTAAGTGAATCACTGCAGCTGTTAAGTTAGTAACACGGTTATTAGGTGAATCTGGTTTCCCTATTGACTGCTTCTCACAGGGTTGCAGAAGCTGATCACGTGACCCCAAGGCACTGTAATCGTCATAAATATGAGTCAATTGCCAAGCATCTGAATTTTGATCACGTGGCCACGGAGATGCTGCAATGGTCATAAGTGTGAAAAGTGGTCATGTCACTTTTTTAGGGCTTTTTGTAACTTCGAACAAGCACTAAATGAACTGTTGTAAGTTGAGGACTACCTATATTATCAGAGCACTCATTCTTGTGAGTATAGTAAGGTAAAAACAGCCTCTTTGGGCCATTCATAGAACTGTTCATTAATTTTTTTAGCTAGCACAAAATTACTTTGCAGATATAAAAATGTCACAGTTCATTTTAACTACACTATATACATTACAAAGTCAAAGGTACATAAAACACTGCCTGTAGTACTAGCACATTTGATCCATCTGCATATTTCAAATTGTGTTCACTAAATTCACTAAGGCATTATGAAATGCATCCTCTTGAGTGCTATATCTTTTTTGCTGTTGACTAGATAACAGAGTTGACTCAGAAAGGTCATTCACTGGGGCAATCATTATGGCCAAAGTGAGATTAATATCAGAAATGCACAGCAGTTCTTCTAAGCAGCACTGTGTGTTCCTGCTATTCAAAGATATATACGAAGATCATTACCTGCTGTTAGAAACAGCATTACAATATGAAAGGACCTAGAAAGAACTGTTAACAATAGTGTTCAATGACTAGCTCAGCTATTAACATTACCTTGCTGTGATATCAAAGATTGAATACTGTGCCAGGGTTTTTAAAATTATAAGGCCATATGCAGATGGAATTTCAAGAAGAGTGATTTTAAGGCATAGCTATTACACCACTTTATCAAGCTTTTCATAGCCAAGGTGGTATAGTGTATCATACACTATGTGTATATGCATTCATGTAGTATTTGGAGCCCTGGTGGTTAGAATTCAGCACTGCAGGCAAACTCTGCCCACAGCCTGGAGTTCAATCCTGATGGGGCGAAAGGTTGACTCAGCCTTACATCCTTCTGAGGACGGCATTTAACAAAGTTAAAGTTAACAGGAATACAAACTTTTTTTAACAATCTGGGGCAGATAATCATTATTTTTATTTTGTTTATTTATTCAGTTGATATACTTGCAAAGAGTATTGCTGCAATAAATGGGATAATATAAGTTCTTTTCATATATAATTTGCATCTACATTGAAAAATATGTCAGTAGAGAGTCAGAGCAACTCTGCTCATGACTTGGTGAAGAACATGTATATCCTGCATGGATATCTGAAAAAAAGGAAACTTAACACACTTGGTCTATTTGCAGATATTTATACAAAGCATGTTCAGATAAATAGATATAATACTCAAACAGAACTATAGAAGGACAGACATTGCAGTAGAAATTTTTACTGGGAAATACTTTGTCTCCACTATAACCAATATCTAAATCTGCTTATCAATATAATGAAAGTACTTTTTGCTTGAAACATAAAGATCTTATTTTTAATTTTAATTGTTTAAATGTAAATATTTAATTAAATATTTAATTATTTATTTTGCATTTTAGAGGGAGTTGTTTTAAGCTTTCTGTGCTGTTTAAATATGATCAAGGCATCTCTGTGTATTCTTTTCACAAGACATCACTCCACTGCTCTATCTGCTCATAAGAAAAATCAAGAATCTCTCTCTGAAAAATATGAATTCACATGTTTTCACTTGGACTTTTCACTATGAAAAAAAATAATTATAAGAGCTTCATACTTAGAACATATCTATTTATATTTCATTTATTTCTACTTATATTCCATCTCCACGTGCAGTTCTGGACTGCCACCATACAAATAGACCGTTGGTGAGCATGAAACTGTAGACAAGAGCAATGAATATGGTACTATGCTTGCAGGCTAAATGTTATAAAGAAAGATTGATGGCCTGAACAAGAGAAGGCTAAAGAGACATATAAGACCTAAAATAGGTGAAATACTGTCAGGGAATGATATAGATTTATTTTCCATAGTTCCTAACTGTAGTTCAAAAAACAATGCAAGCTTTACAGAGGGACAATTGATCTCTAAGGATCAATTTACTTACCATGAATGCTGTACAAGTTTGTTCCATTCTAGCTCTCTATATGAATCTGAACTACTAACAATCAAGACAAATTGGTGGTAGGTAAGAGTCAATTGAATTCAAGGATGACTGGATTTAGATCTCTTGTGCGCATAAAGGGCCTCCAAACTGATGATGCATTTGAGCCTTCCTTTGGGCTTACCTATGTTTATTCTGAACTTAATGGGAAATCAGGGTGATGAAATTTATTATCTTGAATGTCTCATATAGAGAATTGTTTTATCAGATAGTAAGTCATTGTGTAACACCATTGTGCACTAATCACAAAAGTAGCTATTTAAAAGAAATCAGTGAAGTTATTACTTTGGAGAGGAAAGAATAATAAAGATATATTTAAGAGCTTGGGAGACTGATTAACCAAGACTCATAATTAATGAAATACTGTGTATCAATATATCATCTCTAACAACTGGAAGTACTTTCATTTGAGAAGATAATTTTCTGAGCATAGATTTATTCCAATATCAGATATTTCTTAATATTTAATGACTTTTATTGTTTCATCAATATATAAAATACAAAGAAAAATAAAAATTGAAGCGACGTCTCTTCTTTCTTATTTATTTTTAAAAAGAAGTCCATTTCCTTTGTCGTTAGTTGTATAAATTCTTTTTCTTTCCATATAGATTTGTTCAAGGACCATCTTAATTTTTTCTTGGCTCCTCCTCAAGTCATCTTTATTGGATTTTGATCTGCCCAAATATTAGTTTCTATCTCTATTTCTTGTATCATTGTGCTAAGTTCCGAGGATGTCGATATCATCAATTCTAGACCATGATTTATGTCTATTTGAATAAAATGTATATTGCAGTTTTTTAGATTTTTTTTCTCCATATGTCTTGAATACAGAGTTCTTCTGCCATTTTAAAAATGCTTTAGGTAATATATTTCTTCCTTTCTTCCCTTGTTTAGTGCTTTTATATCCAAAGTCCCATCTATTATTGCATTAAATTCTCCCATTATACAAAAATTTCGATAGTCCAATTCTAGTATTTGGTAAAATTGTTCTTGTTTATAATTTAGGAAAAAATAAAAGCGAAAATCTATATTAAAATACCTGGATGGCTTTCAACAATGGAAGCACTTGCTTACCCAAATTTAATCAACTACAAGAAAATTGTGGCCTATAAAGACATTTTAGACAATGAAGGGAAATTGAAAGACAGATGAGATTTACAAGAACAAGGTATTGAATTATCATGGTGGCCATACTTGCAAATTCAAACGAGATATGAAAAAGATGTTAAAACAATGGGATTTTATACAGAACAGACAGAATTTGACCAGATACTGCTAAAAACAGATACAAAATTGATTAAGAAACTCTATAAATATTTGTTAAAGTTAAAGATGGAAGAGGAACAAGTAAAAGAAAAAAATAGATTTTATTTTTAAAAAATTCAAATACATCTCTAATAATTTGCTCCACCATCTTAGTCAAAGAGTAGCTTTTTTGTAAATCACTTAAGAATTGCTGGCCAATCAGGAATCATAAAAATCAAAGAGTTTTAGCTACCCACAACAAAGCAGACCAAGCTACAAATGACTAAAAATAATAAACTAAAACCACAACTTTCTTCCCTTATATTTCTTCATCAACTTTTTTTTTTAAAGATACTCCACACTTCCTTATTTTGGCTTGCCTTAGCAGTTTTCTTCCTTGTTGTTTAACACTGAAGAAACCTTCAAAATGACACAGATCTTCAAAAAGGAATAACAAGCTGTGGCTAAAAAGAGCTTAATAAAGATTAATAGTCCTTAAACATTATTAAGAAATGAAAGGCACAACATACTGCCCATTTGAAAAATAAATTCCAAAATGGCTGCATTTTCAACAAGGAACTGATTGCAGCCTCTCCCCCCCCCCCCCGCAATTCGGCACACAGGCTGCTTCAAAGCACAGCCCCTGAAGCTACTTGCAGATCTTTGCTGTATTGGAAGATCTTGTGGGATGACTCTCTAGGACTTTCCCTAACCCAGGAGAGTAATATAAACTAAAGAAAAGCTGGTTCTTTCTATTGGTAGTTGAAAAAGCTACAGCCTAGGGGAAAACCCTTGAGGGATCCCTCCATGGGGTGTGTGGTCAGTTGGCCATCTTTTTACCCAAAGTCTTAGTGTCAATAATTCTAATCAATATGCTATATGGTATAATTTTAATTGAATTAAGATTCCTTCTAGCTTCTGTCATAATTGGAATATGTAGCAATAACTTTCATTTGATATTGGAGAAAGTCATATTATGTCATTATTTATATCATCAGTTTTATGCAATAGATTTTCATGATTCCATAAAGCAATAATAATAGTTATAAATGTACTATTTTAAGAAAAAATGTAGGACTTCAATATGATCTTTTAAAGGTCTGGAAAAATACATCTCTAAGGAAAGGATAATTTTAATGAAACACATTCAAATTACATGCAGCAAATTGATAGCCAGTGAATCATTACCTGGAAAAGCAATGTAGAAAAATCTGTATTTAACTATGGTTCACATTCTATGGATATGTTATTCATCACTGTTTGGAAACAACTAATACATAGGGATATTCAGTAAATACAGTACTAAATCTTAGATGATCTACTGTCTAACTATCTAATCCCAGCCACAATTTCAGAATCTTATGAAAAATTTGAAAAATGTCAAAATTGCCAAATATCATTTTGTGTTTTTTATGTTAATTAATGAATAAGAAAATAAGACAATGTATTTATATAAAAGTATTAAAATATAAAAATACTTAAATGAATTAATATCTATGCACTAATTAAAATATTATTGTACAATCATTTTTTACTGACCTGGGTAGCTTAAACAGTGGATTAAAACATCAAGTAACAATGACAACTAAAAGAACAAAACAAAATCAGCATAAGGAAGAAGATGACTAACACAAGCATATTCCCCACCAAGAACTATCTGAGATGTAATCACACAATCCTATCTCAGGGCTTGATTAAAAAAAAAACCTGGTTTTTATAATTCTATAAAAGACCAACACAATAGTGGCCATATGAAACTAAGCATCCATAGCAGGGGTCCCCAACCCCCAGTCCGTGGACCAGTACTGGGATGCAGAATGCCAGCAACCGGGCTACACAAACAAGCAAAACCCCATCTTCAGGAAGCACACAAAACTATGCACCCTCCGGTCTGCGGAAAAACCTCTCCACGCAATCAGTCCCTGGTGCCTAAAAGGTTGGGGACCTCTGATCCATAGGATAGGCACAGCTACTGAGTAGATTCTTTGCCCAGGTCCCACAAGATAACTGGTATTTACACCTGGGATTTGAAACATGTCATCTTATTAGCATATTACTCAAGCAGAAGCATTAAAAACAAAGCTCTTGAGGTATAGATGTTCTCACATTTGGTGGCATTCTATAAACAGTCCAAATTATTCCTATTCCACTCTCATTCCACTTTCATTCATCCTTTAATTCAGTTTGGTTTTACATAAATATTTATTTATTGCCTTGGGTATGCATGAACAGAGTTATGAGTAAACCATGTGCCCACAATGCTTATTGTTGATGCTTTTTAAAAATTATTATTATTTTAATTTTGTGTATTAGATTTTTAATTTTGTTTGTTTTGATCTTTAGTATTCTCTCAAAGTCTGCTAGAAATTGGAAAAAACTAAAAATATGTTAAAATAAATAAATATTAAGAGTAAATGATATTTGCTGCTTCTCTGTTACTGCAGAACATCACTCTGGGATACCGTTAGAAACATTAGTGCAGCTATCTGTCACAATAGTAATTAGTTTCTTGAGAGTTAGCAAGAGATTCTAGCTTGCATAGGATTATGAGCTATCTTTACCCTTATAGCATATTGAACAAAATGTGCCAAAATAATGTTACATTATATTGCATGTGGCACAGGTTACAGCTAAGGTTGGTAACCTAGTCTACTTTTTTTCTACCTTACTACAAAGTACTGTGTGAAAGCCCTGATTGATTAAAATTATAATGGGTATCAGAAGTCTCAGAAGTTAATAAGATAACTTCCATATGATGCAAGTCCATATGAAGATCATGACATATAAACATTAAAACTTGAATGTTAGAAGTGTAAATGGTAAATAGTATGAATCAAAGAACAAAACGAACAAAATGAAAATAAGTAAATTGTATATCTGTAAAATTAAGAGGAAGGAAAAGGATACAATAGGATTAAATAATGGTAGCTCTGATTTCCATGGACCTCATGGATGAATGCTGAAGAATGAGGTCATTTAATTATGATTGATAAAGCAAAAAGTATTCCAGAAAATAGCAAATGTTGATTGTTGTACATGAAAACAGAAATAATTTGGAAATAATTGTATGTTGCCCTCAGGTGAAAGGTGGTGGTAATAAAAAACAAAAAACTAGATATCAGGTTTGGGGGGAAATTGTGCAACATTCTGAATTAATACAATTCAGAGGGAAAAGCTTCTGTTCGGTGGTATGATTGAATGAATGGTCAGAGACAACAAAGTACACTATTGGTGACTGGACAACCATCAATAATTATGAATAGTTTGTGGTTCTGCAGTATATGGTTTAGGTGTATGGCCATTCTTAAGTACACAAGAAAAATGGATGAATATAAATTTAGAAGCACATGAAATGATTTGCTATTATGAGAGACTCACAGATTTGATAAAATGATGAGGTTCTGAATGTGAAACCATTGTTGTTGTTGTTTTGTCCTTTGAGTGGAAAGAGTGGCAAAAGGCCATGGGAAAAACATGAAAGAAAAAAATTAATCAGAAAGGACCAGAGTGCAGTTAATTAAAATCTACGTGAAAACCCTACGTACCAGACATACAAGATTCCTATAATAGTTCAATGAACTACAAATAGAAATTACCCAAAGCTATATTAAGTTATTATTTTGTTTTTAAATTACAGTTCACATTACCAAACTAGATGAAAATATGCTGTAAAGTATGCAAACATTTCTTTATTTGTTGGGAGAAAATGTTTGGTAAATTATAACAACACTTTGGAAAAAATGAGGACTTTACTTACTACTAAGTTATTAGTTGCCAGAACTAGAAAATTAATGTTGCCACAGAATTGTTTATATCAATGAAAGTTTGTAACTAGACTTACAAACTTTCCAATATGTTTTTATATCCTTGATCTATGATATAAAACCAAACTTGAAATACAGACAGTCCTCTATACTTACAATTTTCAAGTTCAAGCTTTCATTAAAGCAAACAAACCTATCTGCAATTCCGAGCTAGAAGATCCTGGAAGTCATGAAAGTTTTACTTTTCAGTATGCTGCATATATATATGCTTGGCAGCATTGTCACACATTGGAAAACTGAGTGTAAACAATGGTGGGATTCAGCTGGTTTGCACCACTTCGGCAGAACCGGTAGCTAATTTTTTGTTCTCCAGGCCCAGAATGGACTACCGGAAGTGGCATCCACACAGAGAACCAGTTGTTCACATATTTGAATCCCATTACCGAGTATACACCATGTAGGATGCAATACTTTCCTGCTGTTCACTGATCTCTTAGTTATAGTTTGCAGTATTCTTCCTTTGTATATTGACTCTGAATTACAGTATATTTGGAATAAAGCATAAGCACCACTTGTGTAAGGTAAGAACTGTACTGTGCATGTTTTTATACTTGGTTGGACTTACAAACAAAATCATCTTATGTTACATTCATCTTGGAATGTAACCTTTTCATAAGTAAAGGACTGTCTGTAATGCAAAGCACATATTTTCTCTTTCAGAAAATTCTGAAACCATATTCACAAATGTGGCAACATTAATCTTCTAGTTCTGGCAACTAGTAACTTAGTAGTAAGTGGAATCATCATTTTTTCCAAAGTATTGTTATAATTTACCAAACCTTTCCTCCCAGCAAATAAATCTAAATGAAATGTCTGCATACATTACTACATATTTTCATCTAGTAAATGATAATGGTAATGTGAACCGTAATTTAAAAACATGATAATAGTAGCATGACATAGCTTTGAATAATTTCTATATGCAGTCTTGGCAGTACATAGTCTCCTGTCCTTGCTTCAGCAACACATTGACTTGGAAAGAGACTTCATACCACATTTTTTTATTTTAATTGTGTTAGTACCTGAGTGTACTATATATGAAGTAGTTTTTGGAATCTATTTTAGCTGGAAGAAGAAGATACCAGGCCTTCCCCTAGACATCACAGGAAGGGTGGGATGATTGTATTACAACCACATCCACATCCCCACACCTCACACTGATACACAAATTGCTGGAAGTGAGTAGAAAAAAGCAACAAAAGATCCAGTTACTTTTCAGAGACTTAAAATATTTATTACAATAATTAATTGCAATCCATGGGCCAACATCTATTGCAGTAGAGACATGAAGCATTATCCTTTTGTAAATAAGCAAAAGTGCAGGAAAAATGATTAAAACTCCATTCACTCTATTTTTCCAACAGAAACCCCTTCCTGCTTTCTTTTGAGAAGCAGATAAAATTATATTTGAATTAAGTTGCTGCTAATAATAAATTCAAGTGATTATGAAGCATATAAAGTGCACTCTGTCACAGTTCATTGCATAAATAAAAATTAAAACAATAAGTCCAGTTGATGGCCAAAATAACTGATAGTACTCTTATCCAAGCTATTCTATCCCAATGAATACCTAGGAAGTTGAAAACATGTCAGAAGAATGGAATGCCAAACCATGCTTATGAAATAACAAGGAATCAAACTTGTAATTCACATTTTTTTTATGAGACGGGGAACAATTTGTATTTTTTTTCAACTTTCTTTGGGTCACATTTCTTTTCTGAAATGTGGCTTCTACTTCAAATTCATCTAGTAAAATTAAGCTTCTCTGTTTGGAATTTCAGTCATTGATGAAATCTGTCATATCTGTCTCCCTCAGTCAGTGGTCGTAGTCATCTTATAACAATGCTTCCAAAACTTATGATATCCTCACCACAGGTCCTTTTCTGCCATTTTCAAAGGACTACTGTGGGACTGTTGTGAATATAGCTTTGTTGGTATGTGTACCCATTTTAAGAAAAAAAAATTAAAAATCCAACTCCAATTCAGAAAAAAAAATCAATTATTTTTTTCTTTATCTGAATAAATGTAAACTAACTTGAATAAAGAATTGTTAAAGAAATGACCCCATAGAATTAGAATAAATATAGAATATTTCTCTGATCCCTTTGATTTTTTTTATTTTAACTTGTAGAGAAAAGTACTTCTACAAAGCAAATAGTATACCTGTATAAAAATAGTTAAATTCAATATGAAAAAAGATAATTATAATTCTATTTGCAATGGGATAATTTGTGAAGTTAATATTTATTTTCTTTTTTCCAACATCTTTTATTTAGTAGTAGTAGTAGTAAAGTTGGAAGGGACCTTGGAGGTCATCTAGTCTAACCCCCTGCTCAGGCAGGAAATCCTACACCATTTCGGACAAATGGCTGTCCAGTCTCTTCTTAAAAACTTCCAGTGTTGGAGCATTTACTGCTTCTGGAGGCAAGCTGTTCCACTGATTAATTGTTCTCACTGTCAGGAAGTTTCTCCTTAGTTCTAGGTTGCTTCTCTCCTTGATTAGTTTCTACCCGTTGCTTCTTGTCCTGCCTTCAGGTGCTCTGGAAAATAGCTTGATTCCCTCTTCTTTGTGGCAGCCTCTGAGATATTGGAATACTGCTACCCTTGTCCTTCTCTTTGTTAAACTAGACATACCAAATTCTAGCAACCATTCCTTATATGTTTTAGCCTCCAGTCCCCTAATCATCTTTGTTGCTCTTCTCTGTACTCTTTCTAGAGTCTCAACATCTTTTTTACATTGTGGTGACCAAAACTGGATGCAGTATTCCAAGTGTGGCCTTACCAAGGCATTGTAGAGTGATATTAATACTTCACGTGATCTTGATTCTATCCCTCTGTTAATGCAGCCTAGCACTGTGTTAGCCTTTTTGGCAGCTGCAGCACACTGCTGGCTCATATTTAGGTGATTGTCTACTAGGACTCCGAGGTCCCTCTCACAGTTACTACTATTGAGCATGGTGCCACCTATGCTGTACTTGTGCATTTGGTTTTTCTTGCCAAAATGTAGAACCTTGCTTTTTTCACTATTGAATTTCATTTTGTTAGTTAGTGCCCAGTGTTCAAGTCTGTCCAGATCCTTCTGTATCTTAAGCCTGTCTTCTAGAGTGTTGGCTATTCCTGCTAGCTTGGTGTCGTCTGCGAATTTGATGAGTTCCCCATCTATCCCTTCACACTTCTCTACCCCACTACACACTTCCCTCCATATAAATGCAGTTCCATTGAGGACCACTCGCTGAGTACGGCCGGTCAGCCAGCTATGGATCCATCTGGTGGTGATTCTGTCTACCCCACATTTTTCTATCTTACCAAGTAGTAGGTTGTGATCTACTTTATCAAATGCCTTACTGAAGTCCAAGTAAATTATGTCCACAGCATTCTTCTGATCCACTAATTTTGTCACTTGGTCAAAGAATGCAATAAGATTTGTCTGGCATGATCTATTTTTGACAAACCCATGTTGGCTTTTAGTAATGACTTTGTTTGCCTCTAGGTGTTCGCTGATTTGTTGTTTGATTATCTTTTCCAGGATCTTCCCAGGTATTGAGGTCAGGCTGATAGGTCTGTAATTTCCTGGATCCATTTTTTTTCCTTTTTTGAGGATGGGAACTACATCAGCTCTTTTCCAGTCCTCTGGTAGTTCCCCTGTGTTCCAGGATCTTTGAAAAAGAGAGAATCAACCTGGAACTAAGGAGAAATTTCCTGACAGTGAGGACAATCAACCAGTGGAAAATCTTACCTCCAAAATCATGGACACTCTATCGCTGGATATTTTTAAGAGGAGACTGGACATTCACCTGTCTGAGATGATATAGGTTCTCCTGCTTGAGCAGAGGGCTGGACTAGAAGACCTCCAAGGTCCCTTCCATCTCTATTCTCTTCTATATTCCAATCTAATTACATATGGCAATACAAGTAAGAACTTGAAGAGCTATTTTATTGATATGCATTAATATTCAGCAGCCTAATAGTTCATTAAACATGCCTAAGCCTTAAGAGGAAGGATGATTAATGCTGTTTGAAGATGAAGTCAGAGGCACAATTACCTGAAAATAAGACTCATAAAATTCAATGAGGGTAATTTTAAGTAGGGTTATAACTGACTACACTAGTTGAATTAATTCACCAAATGTATGCAGTTTCGGAATGATATATTTTCTTTTTAACTTTCTTTTCAAAACTCCTCTGCAAAACTAGGCATTTAAGGCAATTTTCAGTCCTATTAAAGAAATATAGCAATAACACCTCATTTAACTAGACTTTAAATGGAATATTCAAGCACTCGTTTATAATGTCAATTACAAATTAAAACTCTTTGTACAGTTCTGAAAAGTACTTTGAATAACTTTAAAATGTATGAACTATTCATTCATCCAGTCAAACAATTGTTTTATGGCACAATTGCAATTCTAAGCTTTTTTATTTGCTAATGGAGAACACTATATGGCAACATCAATTTACCAGGTTATGCAATCATTAATTTAAATAACTATGTCAACATGAAACTCCTAACAGAGATTAAAAATAGATAAGAAACAGAGGCTTCGAGAAATAACAGTTAAACTGTTAAAATATTATTATTTCATATATGCACGTTGTTTAATTTTAAGAAAGTGTGCTACTAGCGATAGAATATATTTTCATTTCCAGAACAAAATTGTTCCTATCTATCTATTCTTCTCTAATCATTGTTAATGATAAACTAGAATATAACCAACACAATTATTTCTAGGCCAGTTTAAAGCACTTTTGTTTTCTAAACTATGACTTTTTTTTGTTAAAACCCAATTATATTTTGAGCAGGTATTAGTGTTAGGTATCTGTGCAAACACAAATATGCATTAACTCTTCTCTCAAAGGGCTCTTCTTCTTCTTCTTCTCCTCCTCCTCCTCCTCCTCCTCCTCCTCCTCCTCCTCCTCCTCCTTCTTCTTCAAAAGGGAACTGGACTTTTTTTTCCTTGAGGAAGAAGCAGAAAACATTTCACTTCTCATCCACTTTTGATGGCAGGGAGATGGAAGGATAGGTACCGACAATTGGGACTAGACCTGGTCATTAGCACTCTCTCTGAGAGTGTTGAGGCCACCTGGGGATTTTTTCTGTACTCTCAGGATCACCTGAATCAGGGTGCAATTGATTATAGAATCTTCTTGGAACTACTGCAAAGGTTACATAGTAGATTGGAGATAGGTGGTGTCTTATTCTTCCTCCTCTGTTGAGGGAGGGGTGTTCAATTCTAACACAGATAGATTCTTTTACTCCTTTTTCAAACCAATGGTCCTCTCTATCCAAAATCCTCAAAGAAAAAACAGTCCAGTTGCCTTCTGAAGAAAAAAGCACTTGGATGACTCAGAATCTCCACAGACATCAACTCTTCTTAGATTTCCTTTAAAAAGCTTCTTTAATTATTGATTTTTTTAAAAAAAAAGATGTTTCATGTCAATATTTTCTGCAACTGCCTTCTGTTTTGCTATTTAATTGTGACTTTTCACAAATAATTGAATTGTTGTGGGAGTGATTTCCAAATGTGTGCACATGGTTTTTAGAAGTATGTAGAATCAGCTACTGAAATTTTGTGTAAACAGATGTAAAAAAAGACATAAATGTAAAAAAAATGTAAATGCATAAGGATTCCAATTATGTCAAGAGCATATACAATTTCTGTTAGAATAAGTTTATATCTTTCAAATTAAAAAAGAAAAGGTACTATTTGGCATGGTGGATATGCAGAAATCTTATACCAGGAACATTAAAAGTAAATAAATAATATATTCCTATGATTGCATAGAAAATACTCTCTAAGAATCACCTCAAAACCAGACAAAAATTATCATATAACAATGATCATTGGTTTCCTGTCAAATAGACTAAAAGGCTTGGCAATAGATTGGTAAGAGATTACAGAAACAGTCTGTAAACAATTATAAATAATTAATTATACCACACAGACAAGAAAAGCCCACAATTATGCCAGCAAATAGGTAATAAGCCAGACCTAGCCTTAGGGCTAGTGCCTCCATTCTGTCATCATCCCTGTTTTATATTTCTTGAATCAAAGAATAAGCATTCATTTTAATCTTACAATAAAATTCTTACAATAATATAATTTAATTTAGCTATTAACTTAATTCCTGGTAATTTGGCTAGGTGAATGAAGGGTGGTGTTAAAGTTCATAGTTCTATATATTTTTCAAAACTAGCATATGCAATAGCAATAAGAGGTAGAAAAATAATTTCCATAAACTACATTTTTTAGAATTTTGATATCCTGCAATGAGATGTTCATTTTTTCATATAAACATTTATTGATTTTCTATTTTCACAAATAAGTGCTCAATAAACAATGTGGTGACTGAGTCTATTAATAATTCGGTGATACATATAAGTTTTTCCAACTAAGTCCAATGTTACACCTGCCATTACATCCTCTCTTCTTCTGGTAGTAACAATTGTTCCACATTAGGCAAATACAATTCTTATTATTGTTAGTAAACATACAATTGCATGTCAACATTTATTATATTTTTCTAATCATGTCAATAATATCAGTTTAAAATATCTTTCCTAGCCAAAACATATCTTAATTGCATTTGCATTCAATTTCCACATATTTAATCCATATCCTATTTTTTTTTCAATTTTAGTTTCCCATCCATATTCAAAGCATCCAATCATTTATAATTTCAAAACAAGTTATATTTGGGCAACCAAAAGAATTCCTTATTTAAAGTGAGTTTTGAGTTTTAATGTATCTCTTTCCTCCTTTAAATCATCAATATTTGTGTCAGCATTCTCTAGTTTTTCTTTTATCTTCTCTGTAGTTGTCTTCTGAGTTTGTAGATTTGGGTTAGAAAATTGTTATTTTATCTCCTTTGTGTTATTATTGATTTGTTCGTGAGCTAGAATAATTGTGTTTTATATTAATTTCAGCATGGAGAGCATTTCTTTCTGTGTTTCATCAGTATTTTCTGGGTGATATGGCAAGTTAAGGCTGCCAGGAAAAGACTCAATGAGATGTTTATTAATGACTAAGACATCTTTAACAAGCTGGTTGTCCCATCTGCAGTTTTCCTTCCTGTCTTCCAAAGTAGTTCATACATACCATTGCAATTGGGTCCAATGTTTGAAGAAAGAGCTTCCGGAAGGCTAAAAGGGTGGGGTGCTTTCAGAGTGCCTTTATGGGAATTTCAGTCCCTTATATCATACCAATTTTGTTTTGAGTACTGTATATCTATTTTTGAAATATGTCAATTGAAATGAAGCAAGATATGCCTGCCAAAATTAAGGATTTTCAACTATTTCTACAGGACCAGCATTAGAGGCAAATATTCTCTCATAGTGTTACTAAAACCATAAGCATAAAGTTTTATAAGCTTTTTGTGATCCATAGAATCACATCTTATAGTTAAGTAGACCTGGATTTGTCTACTGTGCATTATCTCCCCTTCCTATATATTCTTTGATACTAGATAAAACTCTGGCAGAATTAAAGTAGAGAGTTTTAGATCTTGATGCCCCCAAAAAATAGATTTAAAAAAATCACTTTCAGAAGTTGAAATGTAATCCTTTGCATGCATATAGATATTTTTATAACTCCTTTACATCTTACATGGAAGGGCTTTTAGATTGACAAATTTGATACTTTGCCTTCCATGGTGATTTACAAGTAGATCTCATAGTAGTTCTTATCAAGATTGTCTTTACATGTGCCCAAGCAAAAGTACTGAGTCTATGCCATCCATATTGGGATCTAGTCTTCTCTGACCTTGGTTGTTTTTCTGCAGATTTTTCATTATTACTCAGGATTTTATTAGCTGGATGTATTTCATAACACTTTACTTCTTTAAATTTGATTTATTCATTATATTGTGTTACATTGTGTCCTAAACACTACTTTTTGCCTGTTTTTTACTTCTTTGAATTATGGTTATTCTTATCATCTTCTCCTTTTATTCTTTCCTATAGTCTATGGCTATCTACTTACTAAATATTTTTTTTTCTAAGAGTAGCAGTAGCAGTTAAATGGACTAGTAACAAAAAAGACAAAGAAGACTAATTTGAAAAAAAACCCAAGAGGCATAATGTGATCATTACCTACAGCTAAAGGTAGTTTAATTTTAGTACTCTTTTCTGATAAAAAGTATGATGGAATTATCAAGGAACTCAGATATTTATATAATAATATTTACATTTTGAGGCATAGCTAGCAATTCCACACAAGTACAACAGATTTTTTTTCACATCTGTTTCAGATACAGAATTTTTATGTATGTTAATTGTAAGTGCACTGTACCCATAACATTTTTGTCAAAAATTATTATCAGAAAAGAATGGATGATAGGAGAAAAACCCACCAAAGCTCTTGATTCCATTAACAGATAAACCTACAAAATGCACTTCTGACATTATTGTAAGAACTTCTGACATTATTGTAAGAAAATGATGGAAATTTTAAAAAAAGTCCAAGGAATTCAAAATTTAAGTTATATTTATTCATCACATTGACACAAAAATTACAATGTATTTATGTACTTTTATCCCATGAAGAAATCTTCTTTGAATGAAACCAGCTGCTGAGGTAGAGAATAACAAGATAACAGACTTCTATAAAAAGATACATGATGATAAATTATCCCACCCACATATGTTGTTTTGCTATTAAGTATGTCAGCTCAGTTTGAGATGCAGCCAATCAATATGCAAGAAATCCTTTTTAAAGTGGTGAGAATTCCTTATAGTGCTTTATTTTCAATTAGATCATGATTCAGATCTCCTGGATTAAAACTGAAAGTATGATGCAATACATACTAATCAAAAACAAACCTCTGGTACTGATACACACACACACACACACACACACACACACACACACACACACATACCAAGTCCATCCTTATAAAAATATATTATATAGAATGCTCAGATATTATTGGAAAAAATGGTATCAAATATCCTTTTCATAACAAATGCAATGTACTGTGTTTCTAATATAAATCTTAGAGTTTAGATATTAATAATGCAGAAATTGTGCAGTGCAGATTTTTTTGCTAATTATAAATATCTGGTTTTTAAAGAAATGCAGCACTTTTACCTGCATTTCTGTTGCCATTTATCACAACTCTGAGCACTGGATCTCCTTATCATGAAAGACAATCAGGTATATTTGTCTATATGTTTCTCTCTATATGTGAGTATGTGATCACAATGATGTGTTAGTTGAAATGAGACTATCTCTGAAGCCTTTTTAGAAATGTCACCTGATTGAGAAGTCAAATACAAGAATATTAATAGGCTTTCATCCATGGGATTAAATTACCATTTTGTTTCTGATGTAATTCAAAATATGTATTGTTAAATTGTGGAAATTTAGGGAAGGAAAACAGTTGTCTTATTGATGGCTCATGGTTCTCATTCATTGGAGAAAGAGAGAGAGAGAGAGAGAGAGAGAGAGAGAGAGAGAGAGAGAGAGAGAGAGAGAGAGAGAGAGAGAGAGAGAGAGAGTCTTTATTTACTATTTGATAATTCTTCTGTTATCTTCCATAGTCTGTTCTATTATTTTATATTATTGTATCTGCTGAACTTCAGCACTTCATCATGCTGTTATTTGAATGGAAGAAAATTGATTTGAATTTCCATAAGCTACTTGTAATGTTTGCATGTATGTGTTTATGCATGTAGAATAATAAATGAATTCTTTTTTTTATACACCTAAAATAACAAAAATATTTTTATGACTAGGATAATGCATAAGCTACAGGTCAAGGTTGATTGGTAACTTTCCGTTCTTCAAATGTACTGGAATTGGAAATAATAAATTCTATGCCAATACAGTCCCTGGATAGAAGTTGTAGTTTACATACAAGTCATTTGGAAAGGGTGAGATTCAGAATGCTGTGTAGATATCCATTTCCATTTACCTCGTACATACAAGTAAAAAAGGAACTGTCCTAAACAACTTCTAAAAGAAATAACAGGAATTTTAAAAGGGTAGTACAAGAGAATATATGTATATCTTTAATCAACACAAAAGAAATAGCCATGCCTAAATTATACATTAACCCTAACCCCTGAAGTGTGAGATTCCTATACATAAATTTCTATCAATCAAGCCAATGAAAAAAACAAATTCCTTTTGACTGAATCATGTCCAGTACACTCAAAAGATCATACTACAATATATCTCTCTTAAACAAATAGTCAGCTTTTCAACTTTCAGTGACAGCCTGGAAGACCAAAGTTGATGGAGTATTTTTCTCTGCATTGGTTTGTCTAATTTTAGATATGCACTTACACTTGGTGAATAATAATTCACTTGCATAAACTTATTATGTTCTCCAGATGCGTGGGAAATTTGGGGAAACGATGACTGTGTATTTTGGGAATTACAATCTGACATATCTGGAGAGTCCTAGGCTGGGAAAGACTGGGATGTGTCAGATTAAGAATTCTGGTTCTCCTTTATTAATTATATCTGGAATGGGCTCTTCTCCATGGTTCAGAACAGCCACAGAACATCATCCAAAGCAATTTCTGCAAAAGCAAAGAATTTTTTCCCCTCTTTTTCTCTTTCTCATTCCCCTGGGCCCGCACTACAATATCAAGTCTCCAGGCCATTTGTATTAAATTGATTTCATTAAAAAGCCTTATAGAAGAACTACAAGTAAATGTTACTATTTAAACAAAATGATAACTAGTCTGTGAAAGAATTAATCTACTATGCTTAAGTGTAGTAGTAGGGTTATCATTGGCTATAAATGATTCTATATTAATTAATTGTTGTAATTATCTAGCACTCTGCTTATATAAACTATACATTAAGTGATTAGAACATAACAGAACAAAACAAAACTATTAATATTATTCACAAAGAACATTATCCATTATCCAGATATATTGAATATTATTCCATATATCTCTTACATTATACAATACTTTTATTTTCCAATAGGTCTAATATACAATAATGCACATACAACTTAAGACTAACTAATTAAATATTAAGAGCATTTTGGAATATAATTAATAATGCTTTGCCAGATGTCTCTTGGACAAAAACATGTCTGATAAATGTCCAAATGTTTAGCTGGAATAGTTTGGAAACTCTGATTTCCATAGCTGGACTCCCTGAAAACCTTAGTAACATTTCTGGCTGAAGAATCTCCTAGATATCCAGAAGGAAGTTGGCATTATATTTTGTTCCAGGTTTATATAAATATGTCTGTTTATCTTACTGCTAATTTGGAAAGAAAAGTTCTGTATAAATATTCACTGTATTTTAAAGATCCAGACAGTTTTATATTTTAAAATTCAGCAATAGCCTCTATTAGTTATTTTATTTTAGTTGTACATTTATTACTCCTCATTTTCCTACTATCTTTCTTAGCACTATTTTGTACATTTTTTTTTCTGGCTTCTTTTTTGAAAGAAGAATCAAACCAATTCCTGGCTTTCTTTTCAAAGCTGCTGGGAAAGTAATACTTGGTCTTGCTCTTTTGTCACCTTTACTGGCTAGCCATAATATTATATTTTTGCATTCTTTTAGTGACACAGTCCTTTCAATAGTTCTAAGAAGGCTCCACACCCATTTGCACTAATAAGGTGACCCTGATGACACAACCTTCAACAACTTGCTAAAAGAATGCAAATGACCAGCTGTCTGCAAGGAGTATAAATCCTGCCATTCCCCACTATCCAGTCAGAGCTGAAGAAACTTATTGGATGAGAAGTGAAACGTCTTCAAAGAAAAACAAGAAAGTCAGTTGCCTTGTGAAAAAAGCACCTTTGGGACAACCATGACCTGGATTACTGAAAATCTCCATAAATATAAAGCAAGGAAGTCTTATCTTCCTCATTGTGTAGGCTAAGAGTTGACTTTTGCCTCAGCTAAACCAAGGTAGCCCCCGCCACCCACCCCTGAGTTCCATTCTGCTATGGAATCTGGGGAAAAAATATTTTCCTCTCAGAAAATCTTGGATCCTCCCTCAGTCTGCCTCAACCTTGGGCTGCCTTTGAGATGGGGGGGGGTTCATTGTGAAGAAACATTAGAAACATTCTAATGTTTCTAAGAAACATTATCAAGTTATCTTTGTATCAAGACAAGGAAGCTGTGTGCATGAGTGGATTTTTCAGAGTGGCTCTTAAGTCATCTACTGATCCAGAGCAACTGTCCAAAAGGCTTCTCAGTTTGAGTGTTTTTAAAAAGTGCTGCCCTCTTTTGTTTGCACTTAAGGTGATCAATAATTAGTTTTTTATCTGATGAAGTTTTCTATAGGATGCTTACATCCTTGCTCCAGCATAATAATGATTTATACACTGCACTGGTATTAACTTGGCAATAAAGGTCATATTTGTGCTATTAAGTGAAGGGTTTAAAGAAAGAGGAACTTTTCATAAGCACTGCACTGTAGTAATCTCTTGTCTCCTTCAATAACTACCATATTATAAAAACTTTTCTTTTGGTATAGTATTGGGATTTGAGGGATGAGAGTGCTACAGGATCTCAATGGAAGGGAAGTTTTGTTGAAATTGAGGGACTCATTATATTTGCTGCTGGAGAATTTCACAAGTTGAATAGCTAGCATCTTAGCATCTTTCATAGTTCATTGGAGTTCAGTTAGAGATAACAAGTGATTTTACTGGAAGCTATTTGATAAAAAAGTGCCTTATCCTGCATTAGCAGATTATTTTAATTACTTATTTGATAATGGTGTATATAGATGCAGCAGTTATTCAATGGAATCACAATAATCTAAATGTTTATAATATACTGAAATGACATTTGTGCACATTGGAAATTTAAATAATGATGTTGGTTAAAAAATAAAGATTCCAGGAAAGTATAATGAAATAGACAGTATAATGAAAATTAAGGTTCCAGCAGCTGTCATATTTTGCTTTGAGACCTGTTTTTAGGAATGAGATACTCACATGTGTTTTCTGGACCAAAGGAATTTAAAAAGCCTTGCTATGATTGGTTCATTTATATAAGGGCAAAATCTAATGGAATTCTATGTTGTAAATGATATTTGCTTTTTCCAAAGATACTTTTGTCAAAATACTTAAATTTGAGCTCTAAATAAATCTAGTTGTGCTAACTACCTTGAATGTACAATCCTTCTATCCCCAGCTAATTTTTGGACCACAATTTTATTATGAATTTTATATTTCGAACATTTGCTATTTTTTTCTGATGAGAGCTATATTCAGGCATAGCGTTCCAGTCAACTTTAATCACATTTTTAAAAGTTCACAATGTATTGTTTATGTTATTGTCTCTTAATCATGTTCCAGTACTGCTGTTTTACTTCAGAATACCTGAATATGGAATTATAAATTTTTAGTTCTTTTCTGGCATTTGTCTTGAGCTGACAGTTTTAAAAAATTGGAATATTTGGGATGACGTCAAGAGTTTTATGCTTCCTTTTAATAATAGTTCTGAAGTTTAAATTAAGTTTAACATGTTGTTAGAATCAACACCGCACATTTTCTATATTTCTATATATATATTGTATGATTAATAATTTGGGTTGCAAATATATAATATCAAGAAGTAATCGAATATAAAACTACAGTGTCATTCAATGACATCTGAAAGTATTTTTTTCAGGGATGGTATGTAAAAATAAATGTTTAGATGGTAAGCAATATTAATAATTCTACCACAAGATATTAGTCTGAAAGTGCTTCAAGCCTTGAAGAAAATTGTTAAAATAAAGGAAGAAAATTGTCTT
Source organism: Crotalus tigris (assembly GCF_016545835.1). Taxonomy (NCBI): domain Eukaryota; kingdom Metazoa; phylum Chordata; class Lepidosauria; order Squamata; family Viperidae; genus Crotalus; species Crotalus tigris. The sequence continues at coordinate 1,854,611 of NW_024100112.1, read as the reverse complement.
GAGAACCTAAAGCTGGCCCTAATTGGTGGGTATGATTTCTCACAGGGACACTCTGAGTGTTTATAGAAGTTGAAGTCCAATATGTCTGGAGAGCATCAGATTGGGAAGAATATTATCACGCAGTTCCATGTTATACTAGGACTGAGCCAAAACATGTTAGATTGGGAGCCAAATCATACATTTAGAAAAATCTGCTTAACCTGGCCAACTTTATTTTGTGAAAAATGTATCTGTGAACACCTGATGAAGATTGGGACAATCTCCTATAATGGGGAATATTTTTAATGGGAAATATTTAGTCCAGATCAGAAAGATACTGCTTTTTCTTAAGAAGAATTAATATGAAGGAATAGAAGGTGGAAAAGTTATTTGTTAAAGTTTAGAAGAATTAAATAGGTGATGTAGCATATAATCCTAAAAATTTGTTCACTGGACGATCCTTCAGTGACATTTTGCAATCTCATATTATAATTGAGTATTTTACAGACTGTTGTTGATAGAAGGTGATGCACACAAATCAAAAATGATTTTATACCCTGTCCAATCTTATTCTGTTCCATTTTAGCCACAATCTTTTTGTATGCTATGACTTGTTGTTAGAATGTTCAATAATTCCTTAAGTTGATAATTGGTGAGTATTATTTCTGACATCTGATAATTCTAGAATAAAGTTACCCTGCTACAAAATGCTGGAACCTGCGGCTTAGGCAAATCTATCTTCTCAGCACTCCCAACGCTTGGCTAGACAAATGTGTTAAACTTTGTTACAGGAGCACATACAGGTATTTATCTAGAGATATTGCACAATTTCTGAACATGTGGTACAATTAAAAGATTTTATTGGTAATATATATGCAAAAGACCAAATACAATTGTTATAATTTTAACAAATTTTCTAAGTAGCCTGTATAAGTTCTTGTTCAGAGAGTAATTTTGAGCAACTGGATTCGGAATGCTTACTTGATAAGGAAAGGCCATGATTGCACTAAATATTTAAAGTTGATTTCCCAGCTTCTGAAATATACTGTAAATTATCTAATAAGCACAAGAAGACCTACCTATCTTATTGGATTTAGCACTGACTTATTTTTGCTTTAGTCATAGGTTTTAATTTGTCACATTATTTATAATCAGTGGAACAATTTGCCTCCAGAAGCTGTGAATGCTCCAACACTGGAAGATTTTAAGAAGAGACTGGACAGCCATTGGTCTGAAATGGTATAGGGTTTCCTGCCTGAGCAGGGCATTGGATTTGATGATCTTCAAGGTCCCTTCCAACATTATTATTATTATTATTTTCCTTGTGTATAGCAAGTGAATTATCCAAATCTTTTGAATTAATGAAATTGGTTATGGTTGCAAGATGAACAATGAAATTTTCAAAAGCTTTTCTAAACCTGAACTGCTACTACCTTTTCATGCATTTTAATAAGGCACTGATAACCTAGAAAACACATGTTGCCTTTTTTCATGCTTAGTTATTCTGCCAGGTGCAGAGGATTTCACTGCTATGAGATGCGTGCTAAATTTCCAGTAACTTCAGTGAAAGCACTCAGCAACCAAGCTTATTTTAAGGTCAAGCCCTTTGCAGTTAATTTAGCATTCTGAGTATGCTTACAAAGAAATGTTTAATTTGCACTGCGCCTTAACTGAATAGTAGAAAATGCAACCTGGGTAGTTGTTTTACCTCTAGGATCAGTTTATAACATCTGACCTACAGTTACCTTTTTCTTCAAGGCATCTAATTCAGGCATCAAAATAAAAGGTAAAAACACCTCAGAAATCTAAATTTCTGCTTGAAGAAAATGTAAACATTATCATAAGCAATACAGCAAGAGTTCCTCTCCATAATTATTATTTCATATTATACCTTTTACTTCACAAAAATTAGAATGTTACCATATTGTGAAACTTTATTTAATATTTTATTAAATATTTGTCATTAAAATATCTGGAATCTTTGATTCATTTTATCATTTCTTCCTCTTTCCAAATGTTTTATCCAGTTAAGAGAGACAATACAGTATATTAAATGGATTTTATGTAAATCTTTGGAATATAAAATATAATTCTTTGAAAACAACTTTTTATTAAGTGTGGTCAGTATAAGGTGAAAAATAAAGCCCTTTCCTTAATAATAATTGAATAGATTTTCCCAAAATTAATGCATTTCAGTGAGGATGCATATATTGTTTTCTTTCTTTGATTCACTGAAAGTAAATATGATTCTCTTTGGCTGAACTATACCCTATAATTGTAAAGCAGATAGGCCTACCTAATACTTTTGTGCATGAAAATGAAAACAGCAATTTTAAGAATTACTTAATAAAATGAAAGGCATAACATTGGCAGTGCTGGACTCTGGCATGAATCACAACATTTGACCTTTCTGTTTGCATACCACTTACAAATGACTTTATTGCCAGCTGGCTAGAAAATAACAAAAACCACCTTCCTTGAAAAACCAGCTTGGTTTCTTGAAAGACACTGAGAAGGGAAAAATTGTCTGGCTAGCAATTTGTTTGATTTATTGAATGGAATACCACTTGCCATAATATTCCTGCCAATTGTATGCTTACTTTTGTGCATCTTTTATTCCATGTGCTTTTCATGCTGGTGAATGAAAAACGTTGCCCATGACAACAAAATGTGTTTCGGTTCTTGTAATTTTATATTTGTTCAAACACATATTTCATGTATTTTTTCTAATGAGCTATGGAAAACAGCAGCAAAGAGCCCCTGTCTCAACTGCCAAGTATCATCCTCTTCACTTTTTTCTACATTACAATCCATTGCTGCTTTCAGGAGTCTAACTTGAATTGACCATGTCTGCCTACAGCAAAGTTGTCATTTAATTTATAGTTGTTTTGTTTTATATTTCACAGGGATGGACATATGTGACATTTCTTTAGCAGCAAGATCTAAATGAATGGCATTCAAGTTAGTTTTGAGAACCTTAATTTTTTTTATTTATAGAATCATGTTGCCTGGTATACAAATACAACCACTTTGGGATGGAAAGATTATTTTTACTGGTGTTGTACTGTTAACAAAAATGCTGACCTTCATCATTCCAATCCTAATCAAGAAAGAATTCAGCTGTTATTTAAACTTTAAAAATAAATCAAATTTATTATGATCATGTGATGATCAATCTCACATATGGTTTGATCTTTAATTTTACCTGTGCTGCTGCAAATGAGATTGTGGTGGCATGGAAAAAATAATCTTATTCCCATGATATAAGTGATACATAATGATATCTTTAGCATGTGATGACAGTTACCATATGGAACAATTTAACAAAATTTTCTTTTCACAGCTAAAATGTGTAAATTGTTGCTAAAAATGCAGAAAAACACAAGAAATATTGGTGATTGTCCTCAAGTATTTCCAAATATATATTTTTAGAATGAATTTATCTACCCTTCTAAAATGATTTATGCTGTTATTCCTTCTCATATACAAGATTTAGAATATACATTTGAGAGACAGTAATACTGAAATTCAAAATCAAAGTCATTTTGTCCCTAAAATTACTTTACTTAGTTTAGAATATAAAAGAACACTCAGTGGGTGATGAGTTTCTAATCAAATTCTTGATTCAGCACAAGTCACTTTATAACCTAAATAGAATGAAAGTATACACAATCTTCCTAGGAATTTTGTTTTGGCAGTGAGATGGATTTTCACTCATAAACCTCTATTTCAAAAAAATAACTATTTGAGACAATACAACATAATTCCTTTCCGAACTGTTAAGGTAGATCAGTTAATGATTCACAGTTTTTATATTGCACATGCAAAATAAATAGCAATAGTACTTAGACTTATATACAGCTTCATAGTGTTTTACATATCTCTCTAAGCCAGTGGTTCTCAACCTTTTTAATGCTGCAACCCCCAACCGGTCATAAGTCGAGGACTAAACTGGTTGTAAGTTGAGGACTAAACCAGTCATAAGTTGAGGACTACCCAACTGGTTGTAAGTCGAGGACTTTCCCTTCCTGGGAGCGCCGCACAAGCATGGTGCCGCCCCCTGCGCCAGCCGAGGCATAGCTGGCAAGTGGCAGAGATGGAGCAGGCCGACCACCGGCTGGGCCACCAGCAGGCCCAGCCCAAGGGAGGTAAGGCACCCGCCGGAAAAGGGGAAAAAATGGCAGACAGCCTTGCTTGGTGACCCCCGTGAAATGGCTGATCGACCCCAAATGGGGTCACGACCCATAGGTTGAGAACCGCTGCTCTAAGCGATTTACAGAGTCAGCACATTGCCCCCAACAATCCTCATTTTATCGGAAGGATGGAAGGCTGAGTCAACTTTGAGCCAGTGGGAATCAAACTGCCAAACTGCTGGCAGTCAAGCAGAATTAGCCTGCAGTACTGCAGTCTAACCACTGCACTATCATGGCTCATAATATTATTTTTATGTTTGATTATTGGTTGAAAATGCTGTAAGTGCTAGAAACCCAAATAGCTGAACTTTCTCTGGACATTATAGACTTCCTTCTTTTTGCTACAGATTGATACTGATTTATATTTACTTATATAATGTATAAATATTTGTAATGGTATTCCCAATCTTCATAAAATAATATTTTAAAAAAACTCTTAGAAAATTATGATTTAATAGCACTCATTTAACAGTACATTGGGGAGTTTCTAGGCACAGTTAAATAAACACATTTATGAAGACTCAACAGTAGAGACTACATGCCACAGGACACTAGAGTTTACTGTTGGCTGAATCATTAAAGGATAATGATATAATAATTTTTGAGATATAATTATAGAGGCCATCCCTGTTTGGAAATAAGTTCCTATTAGAAGTCAGGATTTGAGAGTTTAGCTACAGATATCAGATTCCAGCTTCTAACTATTGTCCAATAGGTTCTTGATGAACTCGGATGTTTTATCTCTAATGTTAAGCATGCAGCCTCACATTCCAATCCAGAGTAATGGAGTCTTACCAAGTTTTATAATGCTAGTTCTAAAATTCGGGTCCTCATGCATCTGAAATATCAGCCATATCTTCTTCTAACCTAAGATAATATTATGCCAAACTGGATTCTTACTACTCTGATACCACATAATCTTTTGAGATTTAGCAGTTACTGAGCTATTTTCCTCCTCTGACAAGTCTTCCTCTTATAATGCTGAGGAATTAAAAATTTTCAACCCTCTACTACTTTTCAACTTCAAATTTTTATTAGCTTATCAAAATTTAAAATACAGAAATAGAAAGACAAATGAAAATAATGGGAAAATAGGGGAAGAAAATGGGAAGAAGAAAACGTGGGGTAAAGAGGAGAAGAAGAAGAAAAGCATTAACTTCCAACTATTTTTGGCACAGTAGAATAAAATAATAACAAACAACCTCAACTTTTTACTTTTAATAATATATATTAGTCATTTGCATAATTACAAACCTATCTACAACAAACTCATAATTTCTCCTTCACTTTTTATCTGCACATGTACACACATACCCAAACACACACAAACACACATGCATGAACATACACACAAAATCATATGCGTATACATTTTACAAATCTTGGGTTTTCTCAAGCTTGGTGCTATCACCTTCTCCTTTTCTTTTTCAATCTTATCACGATGAAATAGTAGATTCTTATAAAAAAAGCCTTCATTTTTATGACCCTGTAATCCTTTAATTATGTAATCCCTTAATTCGGGGCTAGTGGAATGCAGGTAAATGGCTAATGCTATACTACTTTATAGAGATTACAATTAGAACGTTAAGGGAATTTGGGCAAGAGGATGGTTTACAAAGCAGAGATGCATTTGCCAGTTGGAAAAATTAAAAAGGAAGGGAAGGGAAACAAGGTAGTCATTTATAAGCAAAAGACAAAAGAAACACTGATAGTTCTTGTGCAAACCATTCTGCAATTAAGTTATATTGTTGGATTTGTTTAAAGAGAAACAGTTTCTATCCTCTCTATAATGTTAATGTTAAAGTTAGACTCCTAAATATTTGAGATTCAGACTGTAATATCCTATGTTTAAGATTTTATGCTGCCATGAAAAATGGCCAGTAAGAAAGATGACAATATTTATAATTTCAGAATTTGTGATTGAAAACATTTAGAGCATATGTGTACACTTTTATTCCGTCTCCTCAGAAAACAAATAAACACCTTAGAACAAATTATGTCATGTCTTACAAAAAATGTCCAAAACAATAATGTTACTTCTGATTCAAAAACACACCTCTATATTAATGAAGATATGAACAGGGAAACAAAAGGATTTAAAGAACAGTGTGCTTTAGAATATTTAGAATATTCAGAATATTGGATATTTTTCCATTCTATCTCTTTCCTTCTACTACAGACATGTCAAACACAAGGCTTGGGGCCCGGATGCAACCCACGAAGTGGTTTCATGTGTCCTGAGAAGCCATTCTGGAAACAGTGAGGTAACGGCCTCCATTGCCTTGGCCCTGACCCAGGCTGGCCGGGAGCCAATGTACAATTTTATGGTAGCCATCTATGCTGAAATGCATTCAGTCTTAGCTCTGGAAACAGCAAGGAACCAGCCCCTGCCACATTGGCCCCACCCTCTGGGTGCATGCTGGGGAGTGTCACCTTTGTGAGGAATGAAGAAATGCACTATCACACTGGCCACTTCCAGGCGAGGGTGCATTTCTTTATTCCTCACGAAGGGTGACACCTCCCCAGCTGTGTTTCTTGCCTGTGTTTCTTCTTTCTCATCTCAAATATTTTCCCACCACTCTGTACTTAGGAAAAAAGGAAGGAAAGGAGAGGGAAGGTCTGAGGGAAGTCCTACCTTAGTCTGCCCTGCTGCCCTTTCACCATCCTCTTGCCCCCTACTAATGGCCTATCCTGGAAGTCTCCCATTCTATTGCTAAGGAAGCTTTGGATACAAAGCTGGGTCTCCTCCCATGGAGATGGAATGGGCCACTCTCTGACTTTGTCCTTGTATCTATCATGAGCAACCTGGCTAAAGAGAGCAAGCACAGCAGCAGCAGCCTTGAGGAGGAGGTAAGAGCAGCTGGGCACCCCCTTGGGCAAGTTGGGCTGGGCTTGGTGCCTTGGGTGCTCGAGGGCCAGGCTGGGCATTTGACCTCTGCTGCCCAGGGCTCCAGGCAGCCCGCACTACCATCCAGCCCCCCCGCATGGCCTGAGAGGAACAGTGAGGCTCCTCCAGTGGACCATGCCTTGGCACTTGCCCTCATCCCACCCTGTTCTGCCAGAGACTCTCAGATCTGTCCCACTCCTGCCCAGCCCCCCACAGGCACCCTTGATGTGAATGATGTAGAGTTGACCACTCCCACCCAGTAGGCCACACCCACTCCATCCATGCCCACCCTGGCCACATCCACCCAGCCCCCTGAGGGCAACTGCAATGCTGATGTGGCCCTCAATGATACCTCTGCTCTACTATCTGTTCTAAATCTATGTCATCTCCACTGTTCCACTAAAATTTTAATAGTATTGATGTTAATTCCATTCAAGCCAAGGCTATCACTATACAAGCAAGATGATAAAAAATGTCATGATGCCAATCAATACCATTGGCATTGATGTGATCAAAACCCAACCTTTTTTAAGTATGGCTTTGATTGCATGGTTATGGCTGCCATATTGATGTTTTTATATCTCTGTGGACATCCACGATTCAAATAGTCAAGCTCTTATGAGTGCTTCTGATCAATATTCAATATTCAATTTAAAATTACAACATGTATTTTTAATGAATTCCACATTATCCTTAGTTTTTTGATAGATTGGATAGATAAACAGACAGAGATACAATGCGTATGTGCATGTAAAAATGGAAGATTTTTGCTGATCAAGCAGAATAGAGAATTTTCCCTATATGTCTATGGAGATTCTAGTCATTCAGGTCATAGTTATGGCCTCTGTGACCCCTCTTTCAAACCAGTGGTCCACATTTTGGACAGAGAAGATTGCTGGTTTGAAAGAGGGGTCAAAGAGGCCATCTATGTCAAAATTGAACAGCCCTCTCTCAACAGAGGGAGAGGGATCCGATATCATCTATCTCCAGTCTACAACACAGTGCTTTCAACAGTTCCAAGCCAGCTTCACACCCATTTGCACTACTCAGATTCACAGATAAACCTCCAGGTAGCTTTAACGACTTGCTAAAAGAATGCAAATGAACAGCTGTCTGCAGGAGTATAAATATTTCCATTCCCCACCATCCAGTCAGAGCTGAAGAAGCTTCTTGGATGAGAAGCAAACATCTTCAAAGAAAAACAAGAAAGTCCAGTTGCCTCATGAAAAAGCATCTTTGGGATAACTTTCCCTATAAACATATTTCAAATCTTACATTATAAAGGGATTTCTCAATTAAAAAAACAAAGATGTGAAAGATCATTGAAAAATCTCCTCCCTCTGTGTGAAAGAAAGATTTATTACAAGAAATTATGATTTTTGACAGCTTATTGTAGTATCAATAAGTAAATAATTTTTCTTCAACTCTTTATCATTTATAAAGCTTCTTGGCAAAAAAGATTACTGATATGCTTGAGATGATTTATTTTTATATTTCCAATCCCAAAATAAACTGTTTTCCTTAGTCTATTACACCATTTACTACTATCTCAATACATTATTATCCTCTCAATAAATCTGTATATGCTCCAAACGGTGACTTGGTTTATCTATCAGATTATAATAATTTAAACCACAAAAATGTTTTCATGTTCAGAAAAAAAGTTTAGTTGGCTTGCCTACTGCAGTATTATTTTTCAGAAGCTTCGCTTTGTTAGCTTCATCTCATGCACTCTAGAACTAAATCTGTTTACAGATTTCACAATTGCAGAAAAAAATGCATTAACCATCCTTGACATGTCAAATTACCATTACTATAATCCATAAATTCAGTATAAATTTACTTTTTTACACTGTTTTAAAATTTAATATAATATTTAATATAATATAATATTTAATATAATATTTAGAGTTAACTCTAACCTCTAAAGGACAAATTTCAGTTGCCATTGGAGTCATCCATAGTCAGGTCATACACTTATCTATTTATGTAGATAAACCATAAGGTGAGTAGATAAGCATGGGTATCTCTGATGCAATTCTGGAATTTGTCAGAAAAAATATTTTACTTAATTGCATTAATCTTCTGGTTTTTTTTTTGTGCACAAACAAGAGTTCTGGTAATTGTAGTAGTATACAAACTGTAAAGCAAACTGATTACTGATCAATCTACTGATCAGTGGTGCATGCTACTTGTTCAGCCTATGTAGCAGATTTGTCCTCTTGACTTAGGAAGTACAATGCTGCTCACACAAAGTCTGTACAGTCATATATGTAATTTATTGCTAAACATTATGTTGATGTATTTGAAAATGTATTTTCAAAATCCTATGCTTTTATAGTGTATCCAGAATAAAGTTGATGTTAATGTATGCAAAATATTTTTATCTATTTATGAGAAGGGAAAACATAGTCCATCAGCACTTTTTCAGTTACCTGGTATGTATATGCAAATATAAAGTGTATGTCTTCATTAAACTAAGCAATCATGCTATTTATATCTCAGAATAATGATGATACATTTTATGATGATGGTAATTTTATATTTTAAAAAATGATAATGTATCCTTTGAAAGTTAGTTTCTATATTAGTAACTGAGTTTTAAAATATCTGTGTTAAAAGATAGTAGTAAGTATGATTCCTCTAATAGGCAAGGCCTCTGCAGCTATATTTGAATTATGTGGATTATCTCTCAGTCTTTTCAATGTAGCATATCGAAAAGCATTTACTGAAAAAAAAAGGACTCCAATAAGTGAGAATAATCTTTCCTTGAGGGCATCTACATGTTTTTGGTTTGGATATATACCAGTATTTTTTAATGCGTCTTACGAGTTCAACCTTGGACTATATACTGAATTCTAAACGAAGGGAAGAAATAATACAAAAACAAATAGAACAAAAAAGCAACAAAAACCTATTGCATATATTGAAAGAAATTATTCAGCATGTTTTAAAGTAATTTACTGCATAAATCAATATTCATCAATCTTTCTATTGCCCAGACAGAAAGCCAGCTAATAAACAGAATGTGAATATATATGTGTAACCCTAAACTATAAATCTGTGGTTCTGCTTTTTGCAATATTGAAAAGTAATATTTTCTGTTTCCCTTTTTGATAATAAATCTATAGTTCCTTATATAATGATAAATTCCAAGCTTTTGCCACATAATTTAAAAGTATATATTCAACTTTCAACCGGTTTGGTCTTTGTAATACCATAATAACAAACTTTTGGATATCAAACCAAAACAGGACAAATGGAGTACTAGCTCGTCACAAATCAATAAATGTTTCATCATCCATTTTAGATTTACAGATAAATGGATCTAATAGTTACCATTTTGATACATGAATCACTTGATTTAGTAAGCTTATTTAATAAGAAACGTATTTAATGTTATTTAAGCCCATCTATTCCTTGTTAATTGGATATTCTAACACTTTATTGTAAATAATAATAATCACTAATTTTTATTTTATCTATTTATTTTCACATTTTTGAACCACTTATCTCCCTCAAAGAGGGACTTTTAGTTGCATAAAATCAAAATTTCAACATGTATCAAACAACAGCAAATGGTTTTCATGCCTTTGTCATGAAAAGGATGAAGCAATTGATTATTTGATCAGTAGCTATATTAAAATTCGCATTTGCATGATAAGATATCTAAATTATTCATTGGAAACTGTGCCCAAGGTTTGGATTTAAATTTGGCAGAAACTACTGGGATCATCAAATTGAGAAGATTTTGTAGAATAAGTGAATAAAAGCTCATGGGATTTTATATCCAAAGAGACAGGCATCTTGCTTATAATATTTAATCAACAATGATATAACAGTCATTGAAAAGAAGAAAGTCAGGTTCATTGATTTGCTGTACCCGATGATACTAGGATTACGGAAAAGCAATTGGGAAAAATTACAAAATAATGGGACTTATATTAGTTGAATGCTTAGGGGAAAAATTACGATTAGAGCTCTTGGAACAATACCTAAGAACTTCTATGATATCTGGAAATTTTGTAATTATCAAACATTTTATTTTACAAAAACCCACTTTGCTTGGAACTGCCTATATTCTTAGATGCTACTTTAATAATACTTAGATCAGTGGTGGCGAACCTATGGCACGCGTGCCAGAGGTGGCACTTGGAGCCCTCTCTGTGGGCATGCATGCTGTCGCCCAAGCCCCGCCTCCCCCTGTGGCCCCCTCCTCACCAGCAGCCCCCCCCGGAGGAAGAGTCACCCTCAGGCATGGTTCTCACAGAGTAGCGCAGCCAAGGACATGGCAGTCAGGCAGTAGGGACAAGACTAAACCTAACCCTAACCCTGGCACCCCATCGCACGCAGATGATCTATTTATGAAAAGGGAAAACATAGTCCATCAGCACTTTTTCAGGTACCTGATATGTATATGCAGGGGCAGAGCAGGTAGGGCGGGAGGTGGAGCGGGGTGGGGGGGTTTGGGCACTTGGTCTCTAAAAGGTTCGCCATCACTGACTTAGATCCTTGATTAGGAATTGAATTTTTATCACTCTTAGACTGTGAATCTAACTGTAGATTGCTCCTGCCACTAATAATAATATTCATCAGTGATATTTTCTTTGTCTTGTTTATTATATTTATATTCTTCAGAAAGTATGGCACAAATACTGCAATTATTCTACATAATAATCTGGTGACGAAGGTTATGCTGAGGGTGGTGAAATTCTATTTATTTCAGTAAATCTAACAGACAAAATTTGCAATAATAATGATTGTTTGAAATTTGTTCTAGAAGCTTAGCAAAAAAGTTTATACTGTATCAGTAGCATAAAATTGGACTAGATTGTAATAATTGAATAATGGAAAAAAGAATTCACATAATAAAACATAAAAAGACAAAATAAGTATGAAACATCTACATTAAATAATATGTAATAAACATGTACTATTTCCACCTTTTTTTACCTGCCAGGTTGACACATGTAGCTGCTGAAATTTGCATACAGTTGTATTTATACAGAGAATTTGAAAAACAGCTCTTACCTCTGATAGTAGATTTAAAGCATGTCCAATGATGTCATTGATGATAGACTGATCCATAAGTGAGAAAAGTAATTATTTTTGACATAATTTTATAATGAATCAATTATTTATCATGTTTGAATTTCAGCTGAATTTGTGGCCTTGCTCCTGATGGCTTTTTGGTATTTTGGTCTTGTTGGCCTGAAAACAGTGCTTTCCAAAAAGGATTAAATCTTTTGATACAGATTGCAAAATCTGAGGTATTGAAGACTGGAATTTCATCAGATCTATATTTTCCCTTCCGCAGAGAACCAAGCATGAAAAGCAAAATAAGACTATAATAAATTACTTTAAGATTTACTGTTTAAGTTCTAAGGGTGCAAGCCATAACAAATAAACTCTCAGCGTGAATGTGTGAAAATGATGAAAGGTACAGTTATGGTAGGCTCTAAAATATATACATGGGTTGATGATGAAAAATCAGGCTCTCAATTTGGGTGCTTCATCACCTTTTCTTTGTTAAAAGAACGTATCTGTCATTAGTACAAATATGGATTTAAATGAGCTATAGCAGGGGTCCCCAACCCCCAGTCTGTGAACCAATACCGGTCCGCAGCATGCCAGCAACCAGTCCGCACAAACAAGCAAAGCCCCATGTGCGAGATGCAGGCAGCACACAAAACCATGCACCCTCCAGTCCGCGGAAAAACCTCTCTCCAGAAAACTGGTCCCTGGTGCCCAAAAGGTTAGGGAACTTCAGTCTATAGTATCTGATTTTAGTCTCCAATATCAATATTTCTTTTGGATTTCTCAGTATGTACCTAATAGTGGACAGATAAAATAAATTTGCTTTTCTTCAGTGTCTACAATTATGCAGCATTTATATGCAAAAATAAGAATTTATTTATTTATGAAATTTATGTATCTACCCACACAATCACAACTCTGGGTTATGCACTGGCAACAAAAACTGTACAGTTAGAAACAACAAAAATTACATACAACTAGCAACCCAAATTTAAATTATACACTCCGGGTGGAACTCCGATCAAGTTGATCCCAGTACCCAAGGAAAGCATCAAGGTTTTTCAGAGCCTTTCTAAAGGTCAGCATTTAATTCACAATTTAATTCACATGCCAAACAACAGATAGTCTGTCTCCAACTATTTTTGCTTGTCCCGCAATACTGGTCAGGGTGGCATCCGTTGGGTATCTTCAATTAAGAATGTTAGTGGATGGGATACATGAGGATTGCCTTCTCTGTAGTGGTATCTGTCTAGTGGAACATCATACCTTCTCAAGATACAAAAACTCCTTACCCCACCAGCTATTTATAAGATACTTATGACCTGTTATTCCCCTCAGGCATTGGGCAAAGATGTTAAGTTACTTCATTTTGAGAAGTCTATTTGTATGAATTTATGAACTGCTTTGGGTATTTTAATTTTTATTGACTACCTTGACATTGTTTTATTGGATTTTATCCACTCAGAATCACATGGCAAGTGGGCAGCTATACAAGATGGATGGATGAATACATATATATACAATATACAACATGGAACATTAAGATCAGAAGCCGTAGAGCTCAACTTAACTCTGATAATACAATGTGATGCTCTTGATCTTCAGCTTATAGCAGGGACCTAGAATCTGAGCTGCAGAACTGCCCAAAATTATAGGCTTAAGAATTAGAGCTATTCTAAAAATTGTTACCAAACTGAATTATTTAATGTGAGATGGAAAAATGGATAATAATCTAATAATGAATGGAAGGCTCCAATATATCATTCAAGGCCAAATCTGGTCCACAAACCATTAAAAGGTGTACAAGCTTGTTATAAGATTAAATGATTCAATTGAAGACCTTAATACTTGGTAAACTGCTACACATGCCCCATATTTGTATTACCTTTGTATTAATTATTACACATTTTATTAATGTTAATTTTATTAACATTGCATATGCCATTTGCTCAAGGGATTTAACATTTGTATTCTCCCCTCAGGTTTTTCATCTGCTAAACCAATAGCTTTTCTGAATTTCTGAAAAGAAATAATTCTGTTTCTAATATTTTATTTTAGCCCTTATTATTATTTTTAAATCATCATGATTTCATCATGAACTATAACAATATCTTTAAAATATGCTACCTAATGCAAAAATTAATGACAATGTTTTACATGTAAAATATACTACATTCTATTGCATCTAAAATTCAGAGAACTGTTTCATCAACAGGACTGATCTCCCTCCCCAATTGTTTTTAAGCTTATTGTTAGCATTCCTGATTATTTCTTATACCAGGCGGGACTATTAGCAGTAGTTCAATACAACTGCAGGGACACAAGTTCATCATCATTGATGTATACCTGTGGGTCGGGACCCTATTTGGGGTCAAACGACCATTTCACGGGGGTCGCCAAACAACTCAGTCCGCCATTTTTTCCCCTTTTCCTTAGCTGTGCTACTCCCTTTTATTCTATTGGCTTTTGAAAGCCAATAGAATAGACTCTCTTGAATAGAGTCTAATTCTATTGGCTTTCAAAAGCCAATAGGAATTGTCCAGGCTGTCTCTGCCCTGCTGAGCCCGCCAAAAATCCCATTCTGCAAACGGTGCTGCACCAGTTGAGTAGTCCTTGACTTACGACCGGTTGGGGGTCGCGGCATTAAAAAGGTTGAGAAACACTGGTGTATACTATAGGACCAATGGTCCATATACTTGGTCCATACTTCCATATTCTTAACTGCAACTTGCTTATTTACAATTAACAAGCAAAAGAATGCCAGATCTGTCATTTTACTAATATAATTGGTCTTGTAAGACAAAATAACAGATCAGATCATTATTTTTCCATTATGCCAAACATGGCATTCAACCAGTTTAATAAGTTGGGCTTTTAAAAATTATATGCAACAAAACATTTTTATACCAACTCTAGTATGTACTGATTGTCAAATTCATAGTAAGTGGAAAATCAATTATTTTCTTGATTTTTTTTAGAAAAATACTCTAATCTTTTCAAAAGAGTGGAGCCCAACTTCATAAAAGGATATTCAGTGTGCACTCCACAGTAATTCTGGCCTTAGCTGGAAAGTGTCTTTGGTGCATCCTATTATATTGAAGATCCCTTGTAACCTTTTGAAAAGAAGATGGACATGAGTTTTCAATTTCTTTTGAGCCAAGACAGTTTCCAAAAAACTGAATAACGGTATAATAAAAAGAGTAACAAAATGAAAGTATTTCTTACAAATTGTCCAAACAATATTTTTATTATTATTATTATTATTATTGTTGTTGTTGTTTGCCCAGCCAGCCAGATTTTTATACTGGATTTGGCATGTTTATTTACCTATTGAGTCTTCCTAAGCATCTGTTATAGGCAGATGCTGTTTGATGGTGTTAGAGGTATCATTACAGGATGTAAGCTGTTCCAAATAAAGTTGCCTTTTGCAATTGACTGGTTGTGATTTTATCAGTGCTGATGATGTTCAAGATATTTTAGCATTGCATCCAAGGCACCTATCACTGTTGGTACTATCTTTGCTTTCTTTTGCCACAGTTATTTTATTTTATTTGCAAGTTTTAGATTTTGTAATTTTTCCCAGTTCCTTCTTTTTTCTTCTGCTGTCTCCAGGTACTGCCATTTCCACTATCTAGAGTTTTTTTGTCTTTCTTATCAACAATTATTAAATCTGGAGAATTATGTGGCAGATCTTTGTCTGTTTGAATTCTAAAGTCCCAGAGCACTTTACTTTCTTCATTTTTAATTTCTTTGTCTATTTTGTGATCTCACCAGTTCTTCCTTGCAGGCAAATAGTATTTCTTGCAGATATTCTAATGCATCATTGTTGCCATGTCGTCATGCTGTTATTACTAATCAATCTATACAATCTTCTTGCAGTAAGTCATCCATCTTCTTCACAGATACTGCATCTGTTTTTTTCTTCTCAATTCTGGCTTTGTATGCATTTGTTCTTAAAGCTTGGTCTTCTGAGGAGCTGTAGTGGTGCAGTCGTTAGAATACATTATTGCAGGCTAATTCTGCCCGCAGCCAGAAGTTCAATTCTGACTGGCTCAAGGTTAACTCAGTCTTCCATCCTTCTGAGGTTGGTAAAATGAGGACCCAGATGGTTAGAGGTAATATGCTCACATATGTAAACCACTCAGAGTGCTGTAAGCACTGTTGAGTGGTTTATAAATCTAAGTGCTATTGCTATTGCAGCCAGAATGAGCCTTTCTGTCTCCTTCTTCAACTTTTCTGCTTTTAGCCATTGCTATATCTTGTTTATTTGCTTTGTCTGCTAGGTTTTTGTGGTGTGTGTGTGTGTGTGTGTGTGTGTGTGTGTGTGTCCTGACCATATAATACTGCTTACTCCTTTCTGTTCTTCATTTGATCTTTGTTGTAGGGTAGTTTGGTCTCTACAGTATTCAGTAAGCTTTCATGATATACTAGTTTAAGTGCATCTTTTATACTGTCCTTCACATATTTGTCCAATGTTCTATTTTCTTCTTCAATTGTCTGGTATACTTGCAAAATTCCATCCACAGCCATGACAAATTCTGGTAAATAGAGTATTAAAATCATTGTGTGGATGAAGGGCAGGATTTATTGTTATCATTTTTCTATCCAGGCCTTTTTTTTGTGCTTGAGTCCAACTATTAATGATTGGAATTGTCCAGGTATTAATTGCATTATGACTTTAATATCTTCTTCGCTTTCATAATGTGTTCAGTACAGACCTACTTCTTGACTTCAGTGTGCTTAATGTTGTCAGCTTCAAAGATGCCTAAGTATTTGTAGTGATCATATTCATCCAGACTTGTGATGTTATTTCTATAGGGCGCCTTGATTCTTCAGTTTTCACTATTTTTCTTCTATTGATGGCACATTTGTTCATTCCAAATTGAAATTTCTAGGCTTTATATATAGATAGCATTGGGCAGATTCTGTTTCAAATGAAGTTTTTCCATACAGCTTCAGATTGTCCATGTAAATGAGGTGGAATAGCCTGGCAGATGTTTTTAATATTTGATAACCATGGCTTGAGTTATTCAGGTTTGTTGGCAGATAAATCAATACAATGACAAATAGTAGTGGGTCTCCTTTAAAGATTGCTTTCTTGAAATTGACCATCCCAGTCTATCAGCAACTGTATCTTCCATTGTCCATTGATCTTTGCACAAAGCTTCTGATGTTTCTACTGACTTCTATTATTTCTGAGCACTTGATTATCTAAACACATGGCAGGGAGTATGTGCCCTCCTTTAATCAATCTAAGTTACATTCAAATTGGTCTTCTTTCTCTTGAAGTTTTCGAAAATTATCTTGTAGTTAGCAGGTCATCTTCTGTTCCTCTACTGTCTGGACAGTTTCTTTTATGCTTAGGTGAAAAGAGCTTGTTTGAACTAGATGCTATTGGACTGTATCAGCTACCACATCATTTAGCAATTTAAATTTATGGTAATCAAGTAATTATTTATAATTTCTGCTAATATTCTACAGCTATTTCAGTTTGTTGGCTTATCACACATATCAGGTTTTGAAAGCCAGAATGCAAAAATTCCAGTTTAATAAATACTTGTAGATAGGAAACTCACAGTCCACATGTAATACCCTTTCCCCAACTTTTTATTGCATTTGTGAAATACTAAAGGAAGTGAATGCTTAGTAAGGATTTTCATTTTTCTTTTTTGTCATTTTAACAAATTGTGAAATTGGTTACTCGAAGTTTAGTTAAATTGATTTTTGTGGACAGAAAAAAATAAAATCTCAAGGCCTCTGAACCCAAGACTATGTGTTTCTGGCATTCTTCAGTGACAGAGATAGATTTTTGTCTGGAGTATTCTTTTCAGACCACCTGAGAACAAGTATTTCTCTGAAAATTTATATTCTCAAAATTATCCTTTGTCTTTATGTTTTAAAAGCTCATTTTTCTCCTTTGCTGAGTATGTAGCCTTCATGTTGGACATTGTTGCTCAGAGTTCTTCATTTCATCATACAGCCCACATCTGGTGGCTTGACCTTGGGATCTGTGCCATAGGATTGCTACATATATCAATGTTTTCTTGGCAGAAACCTTCCTCTCTACCATCTTTCAAACTAAAGTACATGCTTTTATACATAGTGATAAATATGCACTTTTGACTGCTAGTGCATGCCAAGAGGCAAAGCCACACAGTTAACTGTTCATCTCCCTTTGTTTCTTTTTATTTCCTTTTGGACTGTATATCCAACATTTAAAAATAGATGTAGAGTTAAGTATAATAAAAATGCTGTTTATAAAAAATATTTTCAATTTCCATATTGTGAATACTTGTATTAATACAAATTGTGCAATCATCATTAGTAGCTTGTTAAGAATAAAGTAAAAATAACCTTCTTTATGATCATGACATCCACACCCATAAAGTAAACAGACAGAGATGCTTATTCCATGGATTCATGCAAGCTCTGTAGTTTAATATACACATCCCATCTTTCTGCATGAGCAAGCACCGTTAAATTCAAAACTGATGCTTTGAAACAGTCTATAATATTTGCTATCAAATAAGTGGCGGCAATAACATATTACATCAGTCTGAAATATTCTAAAAATATGCAGTTTAATGACCCATTAAAAATTCTAAGATATACTTATGAGAATCTTTGTACTTGTATTTTCTCCTAGGAAAAATCCTTTATATCTGAATACTGGAAATATGGATACATCTTCGTATTTCTTCTTGAATAAGTTGACTCTACACACACATACACGAGGGAGGGGATAAATGTGGAAAATATGCATATAAACAGGTGACATACAAATATAAAAGCAGTTCTGCTGATGAGGCCATATTTGTATTTATTCTGGCATTCTATGTCACACAGTGGATACCTGAAAACATCTGGATATTTATACATCTGCTTGCGCAGGAGGTACATTTCCCTCTCTGTCTTTAGGATTTAGGAGGATATAAGTAGCCCTCAATATTAGTAGCCATTGATAGTAATCCTTCATAGATTTTATTCTATAAATACACCAAATGACTGCTATTACCCTATCTGCTGGCAGCAAATTCCAAAAGTGTGAGAGATGGAGATAAATACATTTCTTACTTATGCATGATTTTATTTCTTCTATCATTTTCCCCCTTGCCTTCTTTGCATACTTTCTCTTGGTAGGGGCACTGTTTCAGTCCTATAATTATTTTGGTTGCAGCTTTTCTATCTTTTTAGCTCCATAGTAATTGTACACAATGTTCCAAGTGCTTCTGTCTCCATGTATGTATATTATAATATTATATGAAACTTAACTTCCGGTGGATCTGCGCGCGCGATGGCGGCTACTTTGTAGCCGTCCTCCTGGGTAAGTGTTTGAATCGCTATGAACAGCGGACATCAGCTGTTCAGCAGTTCAAAATCCCCCTCCCGGGCAAAGGGGGGGGAAGAGGGTTGTCTGAATAGTGGTGGAGCCTCTTATGCACCCCCAAGGTTTTTTTGGGGGGGGGGGTGAAAAGAGTGCTCCCACGGAGTTCAGACTGTCTCCGCTTCCCAGCTGCTTTTGTCCCTAGGGACAAAACAAGCCGCTGCAACCACCTCCGCGATTAAAGTGAGCTGGTGAGTTTTTTTTAGAAGCGGACAGAGTTGACTAGAGGATTTAGCTTTTGCTTTCTTTGATTTTATTTGGATTTTAAGTTTAAAGACTTACTTTTACGTTTATATTCCCTCTTTTTATTCTTTATTTTTTGTTGAAAGGGAAAGTAAAATGGTGATCGGCAGGCTTTTCGGTGTTTTTTTTTTTCCTTTGGGAAGGTAGAATGGCGATCGGCAGGCTTTTTGGTGTTTATTTTTCCCCCTTTCCCCCCCCTTTTTTTAATGATTGGAACAGAATGTGGACCTGATTATTTATAATGATTTTTTGATGTTGGGTTTGGATTTTAGAAGCATTATTATTTTTGCTTAACTTCTTTGTTTTGTTTTTTGTATTTTTAAAAAATGGAATGGATTTTTTCTATTTAATCATTTTTTTTCTTCTTCCCTTTTCCTTTTTTTAACTCCTTTCTTTTTATTATAATGATCTCCTTTTGAAGGATTTTTTGATTTTTTGGAGTTAATCTCTCTTTTTCTTTTGATTAATTTTTGTAATTTTTAAGAAGGAGTAAAGATTTTTTTAAGATGGCTCCAAAGAGTCCAGTAATTCCTACAGCTCCTAAGGTGGTTTCTTCTTCGGTGTTATCATCAGCGCAACAACCTAAATCAATAGCTTCACCCTCTTCCTTGGCACAGTCAACAATGGTGAAGGATTTGCAAGATATGATGGGAAATGTTATATCTCAAATTAGGGGAGAAATGAAAGAGATTTTAGAGGAAAATAATAAGATTTTGAGGCAAGAGATAGTTTTGGCTCTAAAAGGAGTTGCCTCTGTTCTTGAAAAGCTGAACTCTCGTGTAGAAGAGCTAGCAGAAAAAGTGGAATTGATGGAGGGAAAATTTGAAAGCATGGAAAAAGAGATGGAAAATTTTCAAGATGAGATTCTTATGCTTCAATATAGACAAATGGAATATGCTTTAAGAATCAGAGGCTTGAGAGAGTCTGTGCAAGGAGATTTGAGAGAGATGGTGCAAAGGACTTTGCTGTGATTTTGAATAGAGAAAAAGAGGAAATGCTTAGTGAAATTGAAAAATCATTTAGAGTTAACTCTGTGGTGGCAGAGCAGAAGAATTTGCCAAGAGATGTGGTAATTTACTTTGGGAAAAGATCCCTGCACAACGAAATTATACAAGCTTTCTATAAGAAGAGGTTTCAAATTGCTTCACAAGATGTTATCATTTTAAAGGAAATCCCATCTAAGATTTTAAGAAGAAGAAAGGAGTTTGCTTTTTTAGCAGATGAACTTAAAAAGAGACGAATCTTGTTCAGATGGGATGTTCCGACTGGAATGGTGGTGAGTTACCTGGGGATACGTTATAGACTTAATACTGTTTCTAAAGCAAAAGACTTTTATACTTCGGTCCTGGGGGTATGTTCATCGCCATCTATTACGTTTAAAGCTTTGGAAGAAAAGAAGGTAGAATTGCTGTCGGAAGAGCTTATACTTATGAAAATTGGGAAATCTCAGTTTGAGAGGCCTCAACAAATTGAGATGGAGGAACAGAGAATAACTTGTGCAACATATAACTGTAAAGAAAAGGAGCAACAGAAGAAGGTCAAGGAAGCCTCACAAGTATTGGTTTCTGAATCTGCGGGAGAAGTAGGAGTTATAAACTTTTTGGAGCAACCTTTAAGGGTAGAATTGCAGTCTGAAGAGCCTGTATTAATGAAAAATGGGAAATCCCAGTGCGAGGGGCCTCAACAAGTTGAGATGAAGGAGCAGAGGACAACTCGTGCAATATATAAACGTAAAGAAAAAGAGCAACAGAAGAAGAAGATTAAGGAAGCCTCACAAGTATTGGTTCCTGAGTCTGTGGGAGAAGCAGGATTTACAAACTTTTTGGAGCTATCTTTAAGGGCAGATTTCAAAGCACTTCTTTCGAGGTTTATGGATAAGAGAGACTGATAAGGAATGTGTTTACTGTGGATGGAATTGGTTATTGGAGAGAAGATTATGGAGATCGAATGAAAATTCTAGATAAGAAGTTTAAGTTTAAACACTTAGTTTAAGTATTCAAAAGAGTACTGAGTTTGCGGGAGAAGCAAGATTCACAAACTTTTTGGAGCTACCTTTAAGGGCAGATTTCAAAGCACTTCTTTTGAGGTTTATGGATAAGAGAGACTGATAAGGAATGTGTTTATTGCGGATGGAATTTGTTATTGGTAAAGATTTAAATATGTATAAGGGAATTTCAATGTTTTAAGTAACGTTTAAATTTGTGTTTTGGAGGGAGTTTATAAAGAATGATGGATAATAATATAAGTATGATATGAAAAGGTTCAGAGTATATTATAATGTGTTTAATGATTGAGTTATTATTATTATTATTATTGTTTTTAAGAGAAGTTAACTTGTTTAATTAAATGTACTTAGATTTGTTTAGGAATTATATGTCTTTCAAGTTTTTTTTGATAGGAGAGAAGATTATGGAGATTGAATGAAAATTTTAGATAAGAAGTTTAAGTTTAAGTACTTAGTTTAAGTATTTAAAAGAGTATTTAGTCTTAATGGTATAATGAATGTTTATATGTTTATTTTTGTGTTTTAGGATAAAGAAAGAGGGAGAGATTAGATTTTATATTGTAGGTATAGATATTTAAAGAAAGTAATGTTTAAATTTGTGTTTTGGAGGGAGTTTATAAAGAATGATGGATAATAATATAAGTATGATATTAGAAAATCTTTAGAGTATATTATAACGTGTTTAATGATTGTAATTATTATTTTTTAGAGAAGATAATCTGTTTAATTTAATGTATTTAGATTTGCTTAGGATTCATATGTGTTTTAAGTTTTTTTTTGAAAAATTTTAATTAAGCCTGTACTCAACTCTGGGAAGGCTGGGGGAGGGTATGGGAGGTTTGGGGAGGTGGGGGAGGGTAAGGGAGGGTGGGGGGGTCTGGGGAAGGGATTTGTTTTGTAAAATTTAAAAACTTCCAATAAAAAAAATATTATATGAAACTTGTACTTTTAATTCTCTGCCTAATGATTATGAGCATGAAATATCATATTGTATTTTCCTACTAGTTTGATATTTTCATTGAAAAGCTCACTCTGATTCCAAGACTCAACACAGTCAGTGCCAGTTCAGATTTCACTAATATATAGGTGAAGAGTGGATTTCTTTTGAGCCAACAAACATAACTTTGCATTACATCATGAATTTTATTTTGAAAAACATTTAGTGAATTTGCAGTTTATATTTAGTTATTGACTATGGAAAACCCCATTTCTGCCCTCTCTGGATTCTGTCATACAATGAAGGGAAGGGGGTGAACAAAGGGCTTTATAGCCCTCACTTCCTTCAGTACACTTCAAAGAGGCTGGATGTGGATCCCACCAAAAGGAATAAACATAACAATGGGGCCATTAGCTTTCATGTACTCCTCTCTGAAGTCTCAGGGAATGTCGCTGAAAAGATGGTGGGGTGGAGCTACTGGGTATCCCTTAAAACCTTGAACCATAGGACTTGGGTCCAAGTCCTGTCTACAACGCCTGCAACCATTTTCTCTTAATAAAGGATGCCTGTTGTAAGAAACATTCCAAGAGTTCTGTCTTCTTAAGATGCAAAGTGGGGTGGGTCCTTACATTAGACAGGACTTGCAAAATTAGTCCACCTGGAAGGGAGACCCTTGCTGGGGGACTTTGCAAAAAATTACCATGTCAGATGACGGAGCAAAAAAGGGAGAAAACTCCCCGGAAAGGGAGCCGCTGCCCTGACTGAAACCCTGCCAGATGTCGGGATCTGGGAGGTCAGATTCCTCAGGAGAAGAGGTGGTGGAGACACGGGACCACAAACCTTGGTGGTCAATAGGCGTTGGAAAGAAAAACGAGTGGGAAAAGAAATCAAGAAAGGTGACCCTGGGACGGGGAGCCAACCAACCAGAATGGAAGCAAGAGATGGAGAAATCCCTGCACGCAAGTGAAGAGGAAGGGAGCTGGGCACCCTACTCAGGCTGGATCCTAGAGAAAGCTATCGACCTGATGAAGAGAACTCTCAGCTCCCTAGGAGAGGAGAATTCTGAGCCCTACAGCCGCTCCAGCTCCTGGAGCCGCAGAGGGAGAGACACCGAGGGGGAAGTGGAACCTGCAGCCCCAAGGACATCTGCTGATCCAGTAGTCCCCACACAGATGGCGATCTGGATGGAGGACACTACCACCGACAACAAAGGCACCGATCCATTCAAAGACTCCCGTCACTGGATGTGAAATTCAAGGGGGAGCCAACACGCTTGGGGTTTTTCCTAACCCAAGTCCTCAGCTACATGGAGGAATATGGGCGGGACATCCCCAGCAACAAAGCCCGTATGCGGATCATGCAATCTGCCCTGGACGGGCCGGCCGCAGATTGGGTGGTGAACTTGCATGACTCCAATACACCAGAGTTCAACGACTTCAAATTGGACGGACCTAATCTCTTTCGCAGAAGTTGCTTACAATAATGCAGTCCACTCCAGCACAGGTTACACTCCTTTTCAAATAGCCACCGGTCAAAGTTTCAACCCCATGCCAGAATTAACGCCAACCGAACCGGCAGTCCCATCACTGAAAGAATGGATGGAACAATTACAAAACACCTGGCTAATAGTTAGGAAAGCACTAGATGAAGCTAGGCAGGCATACAAAGTACAAGCTGATAAAAAAAGAGTTGAGCCTACACCATTCATTATAGGAGAAATGGTGTACTTATCTACAAAATACCTAAAGTTTTTTACAACCCTGTAAAAAACTTAGACCAAAATATATAGGGCCTTTTCCAATTAAAAGAATCATAAACCCAGTAACAGTAGAATTAGAATTACCAAAAAATCTCAGGCAAATACACCCATTTTTTCATTGCAGTTTGCTGAAAAGAGAGCATCAGTCATCGTTACGACCAAAAATCCCCCCCTCACCTCCAATCATGGTGGAGGGTGAACAGCACTTCGAAATAAAGGAAATCCTAGACTCTAGGAGATATCATGGAGCGACTCAGTACCTAGTTGCCAGGAAACACCTCCCTGCCTCACAAAATGAGTGGGTCAATAAACGTCATGTCAGAGCCCCGAAGCTATTAAAGAAGTTTCACACAGAGTATCCTAACAAGCCTGACTAACTTTTATACCTGTTTTGTTTTCTTTCAGGTGGATCTATCTTATTTTTAAGGGAGCAGGATGTCAGAATCCAATTATATTTCATCTCTAGTTATCACTATGGAAAACCCCATTTCTGCCCTCTCTGGATTCTGTCATACGATAAAGGGAAGGGGGTGAACAAAGGGGCTTTATGGCCCTCACTTCCTTCGGTACACTTCAAAGAGGCTGGATGTGGATCCCACCAAAAGGAATAAACATAACAATGGGGCCATTAGCTTTCATGTACTTCTCTCTGAAGTCTCCCTTCCATCGGCAGTGAGGGAAAAGGGGGTGGAATTGTAACGCCTGGGAATGTCGCTGGAAAGATGGTGGGGTGGGGCTGCTGGGTATCCCTTAAAACCTTAAACCATAGGACTTGGGCCCAAGTCCTGTCTACAACGCCTGCAACCATTTTCTCTTAATAAAGGATGCCAGTTGGAAGAATCATTCCAAGAGTTCTGTCTTCTTAAGATGCAAAGTGGGGTGGGTCCTTACAACTACCCAGAATGGTTTGCTTCCCAGTAAGCTTCCCATTTATAGAAAAGCTGAAAAGCCTTGCTGCTTTGCACAAAGTTATGTTCTTTGCACATCTCAACTGTGTGAAAATTGCCTGTGTGAAGGATTGTTCCAATTGATATAGAAATAGATACAGAGATATATAGATATAGATAGATACTATATAGAAAGATACTAAATAATAATAATAATAATAATAATAATAATAATAATAATAATAATGAGTTGGAAGGGATCTTGGAGATCTTCTAGTCCAACCCCCTGCTCAGGCAGGAAACCCTATACCATTTCAGACAAATGGCTGTCCAGTCTCTTCTTAAAAACTTCCATTGTTGAAGCATTCACAACTTCTGGAGGTGGGTTGTTCCATTGATTAATTGTTCTAACTGTCAGGAAATTTCTCCTTAGTTCTTGTGTATAGATTATATAAAAAAGAACCTGCTCCTCCAGCAAACAAACCTTCTGTTGTTAGTAATAAATCATAGTTATATCAGATCAGTTTCTTTCTCTCCCTAAGATATTGCAAAAAAAAATGTATACTATTTTCATTACCATACTTCTATTACAAGAAGGGAAACAATGAATACTGGGAAATAAAAAATCCAAGCAAACATAGATAGCTAGTTATTAGACTTAGTACTCTGGTTTTAAAAAAGTTCATTACTAAAAGAGATAAATCAAAATTGATAAAAATACAGGCTTTTCTGTTTGGACTAATGAATAATGAATTCTGTGTATGATTGTATAAAATCCATAATTATTTGTATAAAACCTATGGGACAATTATACAAATATGAAAAACCATAATTTGGAAGTTTTTGTTTCCATTTTTATAAACTCATGCTATTTATTAAAATTATTTATTAAATTAAGGTTCACATTAATATTGTGCATCTTCTAAATTGTTAATAGTTTGAATGTTTTACTTCAAAATGCTTCATTTATTGCATTGCATTATGCTTTTGTTTACCTTAAACCCAAAGGAGAAACCCAAAATCCAAAATATGAATTGGATTTTTAAAATAAATCCTTAATTTGCCACAAAATACTGAGAATATTACTAGTTTACCCATACAAGAATATGGGTATTAACCATCATTTGGCAGATGATCTTAGGTTATATTTATTAAGGATATGGAAAACATTTTTACCTTGAGTTTTTTTTCTGGGCATGTAAATAATATGACTGTTTAAAATAGCATAATTTGAGCTTTCTTCCAGTTACAAGCACTGTACACTTCAGCTGTTCCATTGTAACCTGGAATGGAGCTATTTTTCTGGGCTAATCAGTTTTGCAGGAAAGACTGGTTATGACT
This sequence comes from Crotalus tigris, assembly GCF_016545835.1. Taxonomy (NCBI): domain Eukaryota; kingdom Metazoa; phylum Chordata; class Lepidosauria; order Squamata; family Viperidae; genus Crotalus; species Crotalus tigris. Next base: position 1,827,959 of record NW_024100112.1, on the reverse strand, counting down.
GCCAGTAAGATGTTGAGAAAAAAGAAGCAGTACCAGGCCAGAAATACAAAAACCATTCTTGGGATACTTTGTTCCCAAATCTCTCAATTGTAGCTAGTTTGCTGTTATTGATATTGTTTAATTGCAATGGACAACTCAGATAGGTTTGATACATCTCATATTGTGCTTTATTTTGCAAAATGTTCATGCTAAAGAATGGATATCAGGGCACATTATTTGCTTAATGCAAAACTGAGTATAATTCTATAAGGGTTACTTGTACAGAATTATCTTAGTTGCCCTCAGTATTATTTTTATTTTATTTATTTATTTTCAAATATTTATATGCCGCCCAATCCCAAAGGACTCAGGGCGGCGTACAAAGTTAAAACAATCATAAAACAATAAAATAATACAGTCATACCGCGAGTCCGATCATATCCCGGCCCCCCGGGGACATCAGCCCCAGGCCTGCCGGAACAGGAGAGTTTTAACGGCTTTCTTAAAGGCCGGCAGGGTGGGAGTAGTTCGAACCTCGGGAGGAAGTTGATTCCACCAGGTCGGAGCCACCACAGAAAAGGCCCTTCCCTGAGGGCCCGCCGGCCGACATTGTCTGGCCAACGGGACCTGAAGGAGGCCCAATCTATGGGACCTCACCGGTCTCTGGGAGCTGTGCGGCAGAATGCGGTCCTGTAAGTAACCTGGCCCTATGCCATGAAGGGCTTTGAAGGTGATAACCAACACCTTGAATTGCGTCCGGAGACCCACAGGAAGCCAGTGCAGCTCGTGGAGGATAGGTGACACGTGGGCGTACCTTGGCGCGCCCACAATCGCTTTCGCGGTTGCATTCTGAACCAAGTGCAGCCTCCAAACACCCTTCAAGGGTTGCCCCATGTAGAGCGCGTTACAGTAATCCAGTCTTGAGGTGACAAGGGCATGAGTGACTGTGAGTAAAGCCTCCCGGTCCAAATAAGGCCGCAACTGGTGCACTAGGCGAACCTGTGCAAAGGTCCCCCTGGCCACAGCCGATAGATGTTGTTCCAGATTTAGCTGTGAGTCCAAGAGGACACCCAAGTTGCGTGCCTGCACTGAGGGAGGTAAATTTGCCCCCCCCCAGGACTAAAGATGGACCATCCAGTTGGCCTTTGGGAGGCAAGACCCAGAGCCATTCGGTCTTGTCAGGGTTGAGTCTAAGCCTGTTCACCCCCATCCAGACCCTCACATCTTCCAGGCACCGGCACATCACGTCGACTGCTTCACTGAAAGGACACGGGGTGGAGATATATAATTGGGTATCATCCGCGTACTGATGATACTTCACCCCGTGTCGCCGAATGATCTCACCCAGCGGTTTCATGTAGATGTTAAAAAGGAGGGGGGACAGGACCAAGCCCTGAGGCACCCCATGATTGAGGCGCCTAGGGGTCGATCTCTGTCCTCCCGCCAACACCGACTGCGACCTGTCAGAGAGGTAGGAGGACAACCACCGCAATACGGTGCCGCCCACCCCCACCTCTCCGAGACGACGCAGAAGGATACCATGGTCGATGGTATCGAAAGCCGCTGAAAGGTCAAGAAGCACCAGGATAGAGGAATAACCCCTATCCCGGGCTCGCCAGAGGTCATCGGTCAGTGCGACCAAAGCAGTCTCAGTGCTGTAGCCGGGCCTGAAACCAGATTGAAAAGGATCCAGATAATTGGTTTCATCCAAGGATCGCAAGAGTTGAGACGCCACCACCTTCTCTACAACCTTCCCCACAAAGGGGAGGTTGGAGACGGGACGAAAGTTCTTCAAAACAGCTGGGTCCATCTCGTATTGTGCTTTATTTTGCAAAATATTCATGCTAAAGAATGGGTATCAGGGCACATTATTTGCTTCATGCAAAACTGAGTATAATTCTGTAAGGGTTACTTGTACAGAATTATCTTAGTTGCCCTCAGTAATTATTATATCCCTCATAAGAGGAGCGCGATGGCTCACATGGTTAAGACACTAGGTTACAAGCTCACATGCTGCTGTGTGTGTCAGGGTGAGCTCCAGCTCCTACCCACCTAGCAATTCAAAAGCATGCTAATGCAAATAGATAAATAGGTACCACTTTGGTGGGCTCATGAAAGGAGCTGCCAACTGGGCGTCCCCTGGGCAATGGTGACATCATTGGTTAATCCTTTTACCATGGAAGAACCTCAGTGCTTTCGACACAGAAGTAGTAATAACAGTATATCTGTGACAGATTAACATTAACTGATGTCTTGAGCACAGCTGAACAATGGTTCCTTGACCCTTTCATTGATTAACTGACAAGTCATTAAGACTCAATAAGTACTGAACATTAAAGACAGTATGGCAGTGAAAGAGTTAAGAACTTGATAGCTAACAGAAAAAAAGTGTTTTCCACCCATCCCTTGGTGTCCTAAACAGATACTTATTTCACAATGGTTAATCCAAGACTGATATCAATAATCCGTGTTCCCATGAAACATTATGAAATTCTGCATTTTAATATTTACATCTGCCTAATTTTAGAAATACTCAAGTGACAATGGATGTTTCAATGTCTTACTTCTTCTAATTCTACGAGTTTGTGTTTGGCCATGTGGGTTTTTGTAATGATCTACCGTAGATCAACTATAGGAAACGTTTTTGAACAGAAATATCCATCACTTTCTCAAAATTCTGAATCATTGTAACTAGTGAAAAATTAGAATTTTTTTCTTATATTCTTCCTTATATACTGTATATATATGAACTGCATTTATTGGTTCTATAAAGTAAATAGTTTTATATGATTGTCATGTAAGAACTTAATGGGTTGTAATGTTGGAAAAGAGAACACAGCAATAACACTTAGATTTAAATGCTGCTTCATGGTGCTTTATAGTCCTCTCTAGACGGTTTACAGAGTCAACATATTGCCCCAACAATCTGGATCTTCATTTTACTGACCTTGAAGGATGGCAGGCTATCTATCTACATATATACATCTATAGATATTATATATTATTATTATTATTATTATTATTAATTATTGGAAGGGACATTGGAGGTCATCTAGTCCAACCCCCTGCTCAGGCAGGAAAGATTATACCATTTCAGACAAATGGCTATCCAGTCTCTTCTTAAAAACTTCCAGTATTGGAGCATTCACCACTTCTGGAGACAGGTGATTCCATTGATTAATTGTTCTAACTGTCAGGAAATTTCTCCTTAGTGCTAGGTTGCTTCTCTCTTTGATTAGTTTCCATCCATTGTTTCTTGTCCTGCCTTCAGGTGCTTTAGAGAATAGTTTGACTCCCTCTTCTTTGTGGCAATCTCTGAGATATTAGAACACTGCTATCATGTCACCTTTCTTGTCCTTCTCTTCATTAAACTAGACATACCCAATTTCAGCATACCGTTCCTTATATATTTTAGCCTCTAGTCCCCTAATCATCTTCGTTGCTCTTCTCTGCACTCCTTCTAGACTCTCACTTTTTTTACATCGTGCTGACCAAGACTGGATGCAGTATTCCAAGTGTGGCCTTATCAAGGTATTGTAAAGTGGTATTAACACTTCACGTGATCTTGATTCTATCCCTCTGTTAATGCAGCATAGCACTGTGTTGGCTTTTTTGGCAGCTGCAGCACACTGCTGGCTCATATTTAAGTGATTGTCCACTACAACTCCAAGATCCCTCTCACAGTTGCTACTATTGAGCAAGGTACCACCTATACTGTACCCATGGATTTGGTTTTTTCTTGCCTAAATGTACAACCTTACTTTTTTCACCATTGAATTTCATTTTGTTAGATAGTGCCCAGTGTTCAAGTCTGTCCAGATCCTCCTATATCTTAAGGCTGTCTTCTGGAGTGTTGGCTATTCCTGCCAGCTTGGTGTCATCTGCAAATTTGATGAGTTCCCCATCTATCCCTTCATTCAAATCATTGATGAAGATATTGAAGAACACTGGGCCCAGAATTGAAGTCAATATTAATTGAATCTATGGATCATCTGGATTTATTTTGTATTCAGTTGCTGTTAGTCAATCAATACGATGCAGTTTGTTTAAATGTGGACAAATTTGCAAATTTGATGAGTTCCCCATCTATCCCCTCATCCAAATCATTGACGAAGATGTTGAATGGCATTGAGCCCAGAACAGAGCCCTGGGGCACCCCACTACACACTTCCCTCCATGTAGATGCAGTAATATCATACTATATCATATCATATCGTCATATCATATCATATCATATACATGGTATATCACATAGTTTGGATTGGAAATAGATCAGAAGCAGTATCTGTCCCTTCTGTACTTAAGTCAATGTTTAAAATTTAGACATGACTTTACTTAACATTTACATTTACTAAATTAAACATTACATATTTAATTTAAAAATACTAATGCATTCAACTCCCTGATATCCTTTAGTAGTATAATTCTGATAGACTATCAGCATAGTTATTAATGTTATAATTAATATTACTTGGGACAGTGACCTCATCCTGGACTTAATTTTCTTATTGGAGTAGTGGCAATGTGATCGGAGAAGCTTTCTTTAGCTCTTCTGTCTTGGTCAGATCATGCCCTGGTGACTTTCCCTTGCACTACCTCCTCTACAGAAAGGCTGGAACCCTTTGATTTGTCTAACCGCGGCAACTGATGGATTCAACTAGGGAAATGTCTGCCAATCTACTACCTGTCTTGCAAAAACTCTGTTGGCTGCCTGGAATAGTCACCTGGAGCCTTACACAGAATTATGCCTGTGCAAGCTCTCCTGGCCCATGACTTCTGTTATTTCTCCAAGGTTCAAGAAGGAGTTGAGGGAGCTAAAAAGACATGCCATGAATTAAGGTTGCTATTAAGGTTTATCTCATGGTAGTAAGAGAGGCCAATACTTCTCCACTCCAGTTCTCCAAAATAAATTTTAATGTGGAGAAAAGCAAAGTTTTACATCTAGACAGGAAGGTATAAGTACAGATTAGATGAGACCTGGCTCAAAACAGTAACTGTGAGAGGGACCTTGGAGTCCTAGTGGATGATCACTTAAACATGCAGCAGTGTGCAGCAGTGGCCAAAAAAGTTAATACAAACCTGGGTTGTATAAACAGAGGTATAGAATCAAAATCTCATGAAGTATTAGTACCACCTTATAAAACCCTAGTAAGACCACACCTGGAATACTGCAACCAATTTTGGTCACCATACTACAAAAAAGATGTTGAGACTATGGAAAAAGTTCAGAGAAGAGCAACAAAATGATCCAAGGCCTGGACTAAAACATATGAAGAACAGCTGCAGGACTTGGGTTTGGCTAGTCTAAAGAAAAGAAGAAACAAGGGTTACATGATAACAGTATACCAATATACTGCCACAAAGAAGAGGGCATCAAACTATTCTCCAAAGCACCAGAGGGAAGCACAAGAAACAATGGTTAGAAACTGACCAAAGAGAGAAGCAACCTGGAATTAAGGAGAAACCTCCTAACAGCGAATGTAATTAACCAGTGGAACAGCTTGCCTTCAGAAATTGTGGATGCTCCATCACTGGAGGTTTTTAAAAAGAGACTAGACAGTCACTTGTCTGAGATGGTATAGGTTCTCCTGCTTGAGCAGGGGGCTGGACTAGAAGACCTCCAAGGCCCCTTCCAGCTCTATTCTGTTCTGTTCTGTTCTTATTGCATCCACACAATGCCGTCCAGCAAGCCTGTTTAGGCTAACCCATAGAAATATAAATAAATAAATAACTACTTCAAATCTACACAAATCCATCTTCTCTTCCAAGGAAAGAAGCAATCTGGAATTAAGGAGAAACTTCCTAACAGTGAGGACAATTAATAGTGGAACAGCTTGCCTTCAGACGTTGTGGGTGCTTCATCCCTAGAGGTTTTTAAGAAGAGATTGGACAGCCACTTATCCGAAATGGTATAGCATCTCCTGCTTGAGCAGGGGGCTGGACTAGAAGACCTCCAAGGTCCCTTCCAGTTCTATTCTGATTCTGATTCTGAACTGACATGAAATAAGAAAAAGAAAAAACAAAGCGAAAAACAAACCACACTAGAATTTTTCATGGAAGTAGGTAAAAGATTGGAGAATCCATCTATCTTTTTAAGAAAAAGTTATAAAGAAAAGCTTTGAATTTTTTACATTTAATCATATTGCAAGTCTATTCCCTACTGAAGAATCTTTATGATTACAGTGATGGTCATAGTTTTCCTCAACTCACTTAACTTTGATATATTTTGCAATGCCACATCATAAAGCTTCAAAGTTGCAAAAATGCAGTGTTTTTCTCCCAAAAACTAATGGACTTCTGGAAAACTGCCATCAATAAGTGAATGTAATATATGCAGCTCTGAAAATTGTCAGTTCTTTATGAAGTAAATTGACTTTGTCTTTATTAGAATTACATATAAATGTATTTCCTTCCAATAATTTATGTCATATACCATTAATGCTTAAAACCAGAGCTATTAAACAGGTTGAAACCTCTATCAGACTAGTTATTGGGGATACTTCTTTGAACATTTTATATTGTTTTACAAATTATCACAAAACTGAGAAAAAAACCATATTGTTTTATAGAAAAAGACATTAAACACATTTCATATATGGATTTTCCAGCCTCTATATTATATTTGTCCTTTTGCATGTTGTACCAAATTACAGACTCATTTAGTAGGAACATTTGAAAGGTTAGAATTGATTACCTAGATTCCTATTTTTCCTAATAGCTCTGCATATCAAACATGGGTAACTGCCATGGACTACCACAATATGTTGATGTAGGAACTCCTGCCAACTCCTGTATAATATATTTCAGGTTTGTTTGAATGCACCAGCAATTTCTTCATTTTCTACTTTAATTTCAAACAATTTCCACCTACAAGTAAGAGAAAGCTTGTTTCTTATGTTTGAAGAAAAACCTTTGCCTACATTATTCTTAATCACCTGAGATCTATTTGGAAGCAGTGCCAAGTTTTTAGTCTTATAATCAAATCTACCAGTTTATGAACAGCAGAATTGGAGCTTTCTCTTTGGTGATAACCATGGTAATGGATATTGGTTCCAAAAGAGAGTTGCCTGATTATTTCCTTAACAACTTTCATCAGTAAAAGACCTTTCTCGTATCAAAATTAGATGAACTGTTATTAGTTTACTGTGCAAATTAATTTAATTTAGATTGTTGGTGGTTCATAAATAAGCAATTTTTGTAAAACTGTTGCTGTTCTTTCCTTTTTTGCTTTTGATACTACAACATGCTTTTCATATATTTTTTGGTGCTACCATATTTTATTGTCAAGGGATGTTTATAATAGGATGTTTGTTAGATTAATATCTGTCTTGCCTAACTCAGTTCTGTAATTCTTCCCTAATTCATTTCCATATAATATTTCAGCATATTCAATGATATGTGATTTGGAGCCACCCAACATTGGTAATAAGATGAACAGCTATATAAATAAATAAACAAATAAACAAATGAATCAATAAATAAGTAAATGCAAAATGATGGTGGTGGTTATTTTTATACCCTTCCCCAATTGAAAAATATACTATTGGACAATCACAAACATTAGAACAATTAAAAAAATAAAAATTGAAAAAGCAACAATAAAACCCAAAATAAAATTCAAGATAGGTGGGCCCAAAAGTGCACTGAAATAAAATGTTTACTGTGTTTATGGAATTGTAACAAGATGAGGACTGTATATATTTCTGGACAGAGAGTGCATGAGACTCCCTGCTATTTCACTGATGCCCTGTGGCTCACACACAGGGAGGAAGTGTTCAGCAGGTCTTCTTACTTAAAAGTACCTTCCAAATTTGTGGAATAAAATAACGTAGTGCACTAAAAGCAATTAATCCTCTCTATATTAAAACAATTGATTGAAGATAAAAAAAATAGACTGCAGACAAAATAATAGTATTTTCTGTTCAATACGTAATATAAACAATAAACATAATAAACTGTGAACATTCCACTTCAAGAAATATATAACTACTTTTTATAATTTTTATTGGTAATTATAATGCAGCTGTGAATTTATTATTATAATGTATAAATTTTGGTTATTTTTATGTCTGTAGTCTCATACAAACATTCTATAACTAATTTGCCTTAATGTCAGTGCTTCCAGTCATACAAGTTGGAACTCCTGATTTTCACCATTTTCATCATTATTGTTTAAAAAAAGCTGCTTATGCCATGCAATTTATTTTTCTAGGATCCATCATTCCATAAGAGCACTTAACTAGGATGATAGAACATTTGCAAGGGTAATAAAGATGGGATTATCTCCCTTTCATTAAGAAAACAAGAATCAACCTCCATTAAGTTAATTGCCATTAAGGTATAGATTAAACTTCAGAAAATCACTATTTGAGATGAGGATGGTTATTTAGGCCTTAGGCAAAGAAAATGAACACCCTCTATTTTGTTCCTATCTGTGTTTTCTGCCTCTTTATTTTTTATTATTAATATTATATTTTCTACATAATGTTAACTCCTGCAACAGCTGTACATGGGACTGCCCTTGAAACTTAAGCTGGTCCAGAATGCAGTGGCATAGGCAGTAATGTGCATTCCTTGGTGTGCCCATGCAATGTCCTTGCTTTCCGAGGTGCAGTGCTTGCCAGTTTTTTTTCTAGGCATGATTAAGGTGCTGATCAATACCTATTAAGTCCTACATGGCATAGGTCCTAGATACTTAAGAGACTGCCTGTTTCTCATTGTACCTGCCCTATCTTTCAGTCTGACAGGATTGGAATCCTTTGCCATCTTTTGAGACCTTGAAAATGCACCTTCTCTGTAGCAGTGATTGCCCTCTGGAATGAGGTTCTCTTGAGATCTGAATATGTCTCACTCTTCTGGAATTTTGAAATGACCTAATGATATACTTCTTCTTCCTGACCTTTGGTGAAAATGATTAATGTTCCTTCTTTCTTCCTTTTCCTTGTTCCCATCTAGGGTTTTGTTTTGTTTTAGTCTTGGTTTTGCCATCTTAGTTTCTTTTTGTGTTTCTTGCACTGTTACTTGTTCTTTTAACGTTTTTAACAATTTGTAAACTATCCACAGTGATTAGGAATCGAGCAGCATATAAATGTAATAAAACACCATCACCATCATCATCACCATCATCATCATTTTAAACAGTTATAATTATATTTTTCTTTGTTTTAGATGTTATAAGCCAAAGTGTCATTGGGAGTTGAGCAGCATACAAATGTGATAAATAAATACATGATCCATGGTACATCTCACTTTCAGGATTGATGGGAACTGGACACCCTCTCCCCACCTCAATGAAGGAATAATCTGGAAAAACCCTCAATCAAACTAACCTGAGTTAACAGCAGCCTAAGGCTAAAACAGCAAACACTTGACACACACAATGAGGAACCAGCTAGCAGCAATCAGGATTAACACACAACAATAAAAGTAATTAACACCTTTTAGGCAAGAAAAAGAGACTAACAATAGTCACAAACCAGCAAATCAAGAAAGACAAATTTTAACTCACCAATTAGAAATTATAAGTTTGTTACCAATCAGAAATGACAAGTTTGGAAACCACAAAAAGGTATAAAAACCCCTATTTAAAGATCACTCTGTCTAGCTAGCCGGGGACTCGAGCTGAATTGTCACTCAACACTGATCCTCGAAATTAAACCTCTTTCCGGTAGCTGGCTTCACGATCTATTTCTTCTGCGCCGCGCCGTCAAGGGGAATCCCGGCTGGAAGGACCGAAGGGGGTGTTCCTCCCAACAGGATTCAATGTAATAATTATAGTTATGTACTTAGAATTATTACACTAAGCAACTTTATTATTCAGTTTATAATATCCCTTCACAGATATTTTTACAAAATATTTTACTATACCATAAAAGACAAGAATAAAAAGATAACTTCCATTTTCCCACCTTTTCCCATTGATTGTTCTTTCTACTACAATTGATTTTTCCTCTTCATTTGTTATTTTTATTTTGCATTTTTCTACTATAAAAAGAATGGTAATGAGTGTTTATAAGAGTTTTGAAATTTCTTTGCTTGAGAGCAGTTGTGTGTGTTTGCATGTGAGAGAAAATGACTGGAATATCTAGACATGGGTGGGGAAACAGGAAATGAATTGTTTAATTTAATCAATTACTTTTTTCTCTGGTCCTGCTTGATTGCAATGTGGCTTCTGGTGGTATATATACTTTGCATACCACTGAGGCTTTTTGTGACATGCCTGCACTCTCCCTGTGACACAAGCTTTCCTATGGGAATCTAAACTAATACCTATTCCCAGCTTCTTCTTATCAGCATTGCTAGCACACACTGGCCCCAGCACATTTGTTTGGGTTAAGCATAGAAGCTGGATATTTGACAAGCCATGGCAGCTGCAGGCCTAACAGAATTTTATTTAAAAAAAAATATTTTTCAGTCTATGCTTAAAAACTGTTTTTTTTTTAGTCTAATGAATTTATAATCACAGATTGAAAAATAATAGAAAACAGAACATACCCTCCCACACATACATACATACCAGATCCATAATCCAGCATCTCTGAATCAGACAAATATAAGAATACTTCCTTTAAAAAACAACAGGTAAGGGAACTTTTCATGAAAATAACTCCGACAACAAAAACAATAATGTTATTAATGCCACAAGATGAAACTAGGACTATGCAAACTATATTCAGTTGCTAGTCAATGCTGGAAGTAACCTTCCAGCCCATCCCTTATTATCAGTGAAAAACTCTGTTGTGATTTGTTCATGGTTGGGGAACATGAAATGGGAAACACAGATCCTCCAATAATATTTTAAAATAATTTTCCAAATAATAGTTTGTATAAACAGAAGGCCTCCTTTTTTCTTAGCCTGCCCAATTTTTTATCAACAGTATTCAGAAATTCTCAATAAAACTATCCAATAACTTTGAATGGTCAAATTATAAAGTACTAAGAGCCCATTCTCTGTGATACAAACCCCTTTAATGTTGAGGGAGCATTTATGGATTTGAACAAAACAGGGGAACTCTGAGAGGTAGCTCAGAATCACTCTTACCCTGAAATCCATCCAAGTAAAAATTGCACTGAAAATTAGCCACTTTCATTCTCAGCATCCTATATAAAACTTTGATTCATATCTATGCTTGTTGTTTTATTATTAATTGTAACTTGAACTAGATATGCAACTACTTTAATTACTGAAGTCATCACTATAGTTATCAGATTCCACATTAATTGTCCTTTCCTAACTATATATAGAATATTTACACTTTTAAAAACCCCAAGCACTTGCATTTCATATTATTCATTCTTTAAACTTGTTTAAGTTAGAAGAAACATATGTGTTGCCATATTTGTGTGGGTATCCTTATCTGTTATAGTCCTTGTTTTAACCTTAAAACTAAATGTAGCCTTGAGAATTCAAACATCAACCCATTTAATGACTTAGTGATTATGTGAGTTTAATAACTTAAATTGACTTCATTTAAATGTTATCTTTCAATAATCTAGCTTTAAAGATTTTCCAATTTTGTTGCAGGAAATTACATGACTCAATTCAATAGAATTTACTTTTGAGTAGATGTGTGTATTACTATTGAAGTATAAAAGAAAAAACACTAACTATAACACAAGGTTTTATTTAGGATCAGTCCTTCAGTTCTGATTTAAGCAATTCCCAGTGGTCTCATATTCATGAGAAATCCAGACATTTGTCTGTGAAAGAATGTTTGCAATCTGTTAAGGTTGCAAAATAAGAAAATTCTTGTAAAAAACATGATAAGGGTATGACATGAGCTATCATGTTTAGTCTCCAAGACTCTTGTCAAGTCCTAGAAAAGGGGAAAAAATAATGGTGATGACACCCTAACCTTAAATCACTAAAGCATATATTATTTATTTCATTTGAATGTCAAAAACAAAGCAAATTTCACAGCATACTAATATTAGACGTATATCTGTGGGTTCTTTATTCAAAAAAGTGACTTAAAAATTACTTTAGATTTATTGAAAAACTTGCATTGTTTTCAAGAATTCCTCCAACTATTCAAAGCATACAAGTATAATTAACACCAACATTAACAGTGTGCTATAGCTTTCACTTACATATTCAACAGAAACTAAGAATAATTACCCCAAAGTAGGTGCAATGGAAGCCAGTGGATTTTATGCCCTACTTATTGACTGAAATTCTGTGAACACTGAGGAATATATTTCATATATTTCATTAAGACTGACTCCTTATTAAACATAGGTAATTACAAAATATAATACTGAAGCATGTGTTTCTCCATATCAAATTGTCCAGTCATCAGATTATTCATTTGAGTCAGCTTACGTTTATTTTATTTTAAAATGGTGAACCCCACATTTAGTGAATTCACAATAGAATGGAGAAGATATTTTTTTCGTCTTAAATCATTGCCCTCTGAAAATGGCAAGAGTTAATATAGTGAGAAATAATCTTCAGCATCAGTTCTGACATTTTGCACTTTTGGATATTTTAATATGAGCATTTTAAGTAACAGTAAAATGTACTTAATTTCATTTTTTAAATCTTTGCAGAATGAATTCATCCTATTTGTTGCATTGGAGAATTATAAATGTATCTTCACTTTTTACAAAAATTTAAAGAGTAGCATCTAAATTAAAATGTAAGAAAAAAAACCAAACAAGCACCTCATTTAGGAATATTCAAAGGGTCAGTGCATATCCAGGGCATATCTATTAATTTTCAGTAGACATAATTTTAGTAATACTGACTTTTGCACTGGTTTTGCAATATAAAATCATCTTCAGACTTCTTGTCATCTGGCATTTCTTTATCCCTTGGGCATTAACTTTATTTTTCAGACAATAAAAATAAGAATTTCTTGATGAGCAAAATTTAATGCTCACATTTCCACCTGGCAGGAAATATACATAACTTAACTTATAAGGTTATAGTCATTATAAAAATACAGATTTGTTATAAATTTCTATATTGAGGTGCTTTAGGAATCCAAGCTAAACATCAGGAACATTCATGATAATGCATAATTCCATTTTACACATATATACACATAAATAATACATGTGTATAAATATTTCCTATATATTCCTATGTGCACACACACACTCATATAACACACAGAGACACACACAAATATACATACATACATACAAACACACACACACACACACACACAGAGAGAGAGAGAGAGAGAGAGAGAGAGAGAGAGAGAGAGAGAGAGAGAGAGAGAGAGAGAGTTGATGATGTAACTGTTTCATTACTTTGATTTAATATAAAAGTTATTCCCTTGCAGAGTGCACAATGACTTATTGAGGGTTGGGATTCCGTAATGATGATAAAATTCTCACTGAACTGTGTAGTCCTTTCAAGACACCGTTTCTCTTTGTTTAACTAAAAGAACTATATATATTGGACAGCTATTCCATTTCCAAAAGTACTTGGAAAGAAGTTACTGTACTTCCAAATTGTAAATATAAATCTAGGTTATGATTGCAAAAGGTCAACATAATCTTTATTAAAAATTTTAAGATGCTTGATTGTGTTTAAACCTCAAATCTGTACTTATAATAACAGCTTTTATTACAATACTAAGGTCTTGGATGTGTATTTAGAGCAGTGTATTTTAGGGCAGTGGTGTCCTTTAATATAATAGTGTCTTTTTCATTAGTATTTAAATTCCTTTTTTTGCAGTTTTTAATTTTTTTTTCAAATTAATTTGCACTTAATTTACACATAATTTGGCAGACTTTAAAGGTTGAAGTGCCATTAGTAATCTAACAACTCCCCTCATTGACAGAACTAAAAGTCTAGGATATCATTAAATATTCTAATACACAAAGAATCCAAATATATCAGGATGGCAAAATAAACAAAATATTATTTAAATCATGCAGAATATGCCCAACCATTCTGTTCTTATAGTCACATTTTCTAATATAAAAAAACTTGCAGCAACCATTGCTAACCTTTGTTAATTGGTAACTGGCTATATTTCATATTTAGCCAAAAGATTGATGATACCTTCCTTCCTTCCTTCCTTCCTTCCTTCCTTCCTTCCTTCCTTCCTTCCTTCCTTCCTTCCTTCCTTCCTTCCCTCCCTCCCTCCCTCCCTCCCTCCCACCCATGATTACATTATTGAAATAGGGTAACGAGCCTCAGAAAATTGATAGTATTTATTTTTAGCTTGCCATTTTTTGCATGAAAATTAAATAAATGTGGTTTTCAAAGGCTTTGGCATATATCTGACTGTACATATCCACTGTGTGCAAACACTGTGTAGCCAGGTTTAGAGAAATCAGTTTTTTAGATTTCTATCCCATTTTTATCACTTTATAAGTAATTCAAATCAGAAAACGTAAATAATATTCCTTCTCCTATTTTTCCCACAACAAGAACCGTGAGGTGGGTTGAGCTGGGGTGAGTGACTGGCCCAGTCACCCAACTGGCTTTCATTGTTAAAGCAGAACTAGGACTAAAAATATCCTAGTTTTTAGGCCAGCATCTTAACCACTGCATCAAACTGGTTCTCCATAATGGGTTTAGACAGCAACACGACAGGGAATCTAAGCAAGCTGATTTACACATGCATGTCTATTTTTCAGAAGTCAAGTTCTTCAATTTTTTGGAAGTGTTGATACCTGCAGACTATTGGATGCATATGGGCATTATGATTAAAAAGATGTATGAATTTCATTAGAAGCCAATTAGAGATAAAGAATATTATCTCTTCAAGAAAATTGGAGATATGAAGGGAAAGTTTCATGCAAAGATGGGCATGATAAAGGACCAAAATGGCAGGGACCTAACAGAGGAAGAAGAGATTAAGAAGAGATGGCAAAATTACACAGAAGAACTATACAAGAATGAGCTTAACGTCCCAGATAACCACAATGAGATGGTCACTGACCTCGAACCAGACATCATAGAATGTGAAGTGAAATGGGCCTTAGAAAATCTGAGCAACAACAAAGCTAGTGGAGGTGACAGTATTCCAGCTGAGCTATTCAAAATCTTAAAAGACGATGCAGTAAAAGTGCTACACTCAATTTGCCAGCAAATTTGGAAAACTCAACAGTGGCCACAGGATTGGAAAAGGTCAGTTTACATTCCAATTCCAAAGAAAGGCAATGCCAAAGAATGTTCAAACTATCGCACCATTGCACTCATTTCACATGCTAGTAAAGTTATGCTTAAAATCCTACAAGCTAGACTCCAGCAGTACGTAGATCGAGAATTACCAGAAGTACAGGCAGGATTTCGAAGAGGCAGAGGAACTAGAGATCAAACTGCCAACATATGCTAGATCATGGAGAAAGCTAGGGAGTTCCAGAAAAACATCTACTTCTGCTTCATTGACTACGCTAAAGCCTTTGATTGTGTGGATCACAACAAATTGTGGCAAGTTCTTAAAGAGATGGGAATACCAGACCATCTTATTTGTCTCTTGAGAAACCTATATGCAGGTCAAGAAGCAACAGTGAGAACCGAACACGGAACCACTGATTGGTTCAAAATTGGAAAAGGAGTCCGGCAAGGCTGTATACTGTCGCCCTGCCTATTTAACTTATATGCAGAGCACATCATGAGAAAGGCAGGGCTAGATGAATCAAAAGTTGGAATTAAGATTGCCGGGAGAAATATCAACAACCTAAGATATGCAGATGATACCACTCTAATGGCAGAAAGTGAAGAGGAACTAAAGAGCCTCTTGATGCGAGTGAAGAAGGAGAGTGCAAAAGTTGGCTTGAAACTCAACATTAAGAAAACCAAAATCATGGCATCCGGCCCTCTCAATTCCTGGCAAATAGATGGGGAAGAAATGGAGGTAGTGACAGATTTTATTTTTCTGGGCTCCAAGATCACCTCAGATGGGGACTGCAGCCAAGAAATTAAAAGACGCTTGCTCCTGGGGAGGAAAGCTATGGCAAATCTAGACAGCATACTAAAAAGCAGAGACATCACCCTGCCAACAAAAGTGCGTATAGTCCAGGCCATGGTTTTCCCAGTTGCAATGTATGGCTGTGAAAGTTGGACCATAAGAAAGGCTGAGCGCCAAAGAATTGAGGCCTTTGAACTATGGTGCTGGAGAAGACTCCTGCGAGTCCCTTGGACTGCAAGGCGTTCAAACCGGTCAGTCCTAGAAGAGATCAACCCCGACTGCTCTTTAGAAGGCCAGATCCTGAAGTTGAAACTCAAATACTTTGGCCACCTAATGAGAAGGAAGGACTCACTGGAGAAGGGCCTAATGCTGGGAAAGATTGAGGGCAATAGAAGAAGGGGACGACAGAGAATGAGATGGCTGGATGGAGTCACTGAAGCAGTAGGTGTGAACTTAAATGGACTCCAGAAGATGGTAGAGGACAGGAAGACCTGGAGGAACATTGTTCATGGGGTCGCGATGGGTCGGGCACAACTTCGCAATTAACAACAACAACAGAGGTAAAGAGAATGGCTCTGGTTGCTGTCCATTGTAGTACCTGACTCTATATATGTATATATGAGACCCAGATTGTTGGGGGCAATGTAAATATATATATATATATTGCTTACTGGTGTACACCGCTTAGAGAGTGCTTGCACTTAAAGCGGTATATAAGTCTCATAAATAAATAAATAAATAGACATGTTTCCAGTTTTGAATTGCTGGTCAATTGAGATGTTTTTGTTTTGCTTTGTGAGCAGGCAGTGAATATGATTATATCTGCCTAGAGTCATCGATTTGGGAGGACTCATTTATGTCACTCAATCCAACCCCTTGCTCAGGGCAGAAATGCAAATTAAATCAGCATTGACAAATAGATGTTGTGACTTTGATGATATCCAGTGAAGGAAAACTTACCACTTGGCATTGGTTCCATTATTTAATCTCTTTATAATTATGACATTTTTTCCAAATATTCTGTAACTTAATTACTTGATTGGACACTTTTTCAGATACTCTTTAAGTTTTCTTAAAGCTAAACATGTCCTATTTGCTCTGTCTCTCTATAAGCTTCCCTTGCTATATTATTCTTTTGTCCTTCTCTGAATCTGTTCCAATTTCTCTGACACAGTATTCAAAGTGGGGGCTGACCAACGCAATCCTCACCCAAATGACTTCATATAAACTGTCACAGAGGTATAATGAAACAGTTTGCTATTAAATAAATGGAAATTACAAACTTTTCATGTTTATTTTTACTATTATTATTCTTAGGAACTTTAATGTACTTTATAATACCGTATATGCCGGCGTTTAAGGCAACCCGGCGTATAAGACGACCCCCGTCTTTGGCAACGAGTCGCATGCCTAGAACATCGTCTTATACGCCAGAAACTACCAGTATTTCCAGCGTATAAGACGACTCGGTGTATAAGACGACCCCCGTCTTTGGCGCCGATTTTAACGCTTGCGGAAGTCGCCTTATACGCCGGCATATACGGTACTACTTATGCATCTCATGGCATAAGAACTGCTTATTTCCTTATTTAGTGTCTGCCCAACCAGTATGAGTGGATAGTTTGGCAGGCTTTGGGTTTCCTTGAATAAACAATGTCATCCCTTAGAACCCAGGAAGCATGCTATCTATGTTACAATTCTTGCCCTGTGAAATGATTTCCCCCTGAGATATGCCTCATTCCCACCCTGAACAGTCCTAAAGACCTGTCTGTTCTCCCAGCTTTGGTTAGGCTAGTTAGACTCTATGTTGAATATGTTTGCATGTGGGAGTGTTGTTGACTGAATTTACTATCTTGTTATCTATTTATTATTTATAATTCTATTCATATTGTATATTTTAGCTTATTTGATTTTATTGTGAATTAACCAGAGACAATCTAAGTTAGGCAGTGCCTAAATTGAATGAATTAAATGAAATTAGTTTCCCTGTAGATATTAATAATCTGTTTAAGAGAATGGAAAGCTAAGAATGAGAAGTTCACTGTAGTCATGTAATAATTCTTGGCAGTTAGAAGGTCCCAGACCAAGAAGAAATAGGGTAGTGCATGTCTACATTATATTACATTAATATCAAATGTCTGATACTAAGAAACTTAATCACTTACTTCTGAGAAAAGGATTAACATATGCATTTCTACCTCTGCTTCTATCATTGAATAAAGGTTTGAAGCAGAAAAAGATTCAAATTCTTTTTTTTTTTTTTTTTACAAAGAACCAATTTATGACTGTTAGCTATATTTTAAACTAAAGATAGAAACTAGCCAGGCTATACTACACAGCCTATAAAAATGCTTTCTGAATTCTTTCCTGGGAACAGAATATTTTGTAGACATCCTATATGCTTGCACTTAATCTTTTACTTAAGATTGTCTGATCCACAGAAAAAACATATAACTAGTCAATTAACACATGGTTATCTGACCATCACTTAAGGTATATGTTAATTGTCAGGGTGCTAATTTATTTTTCTCAGGATCTTTTATTTCAACCACATTTCAGCCACTAAAATGTGTTTGTTCATAACTGCAGATATATTGATAATTTTCAATTATTTGGAAATATGCAGAATACTGCTCACATGAGATGAATTCATGCAATAAAAAAACTACAGATATTTTAATACTTGGGCTTTTGTCACATGTAATCATGTAATAGGTTTTTTTTAATCTTTTTCTTTCAGGAAGTCACATGTGCAGCACATATTGTAGATGTTCTGTCCTTATTACATTGATGTGTACTATAAGTAACCTAGATGTTATCTGCATATTCAGTTCTGTAACAGGAAAAGGTTTTAAACTCAGAGTCAAGCATCCGAACAGCAACAGCATATCTGATTGAACATCTGAGCACTTTCACTTAAAATAAATATTTCTAGACAGGGTTAGTCAAATCATGGTTTTTAGTGCATTGTGCTGCAAGTAAAATTTTACTTACTATTTCCCTCCCATTCACATCAATACTGCCTCACAAAAGATAAATCCAATAGGAAAAAAAATATCAGTACCTAGTTAAGCAATATTTGGCAATAGGGGAGTGTCTCACTCTACAAACATAGTTGATTCTGCCAGTAATGAATGCTAGTCTTAGATTTAAAATATGCATCACAGAGAAACTGCTAAAGATATATTGTTTCCTTTCCCCCATGGCCTTCTACATAATATGAGGAACTTAGTTTCACTTTGTTTCCGTTTAGGCATGGTACATAGTGCAACACTAAGATCCCAAGGATAAATAGAAAAAGGCTTGGATAAACAGGCTTGGAAAAATAGAGAAAAATGTCTTTATAAAAAAAAAGTGTTGACTACATCTCTCTACCTTTACACATGCCACACAAATCCTGAACCTCAGCTTGCTTTATGGGGCCTTGTGGATGGTATCTCCACAAAGTATTGTTGCCTTATCATGTACTGAGTTTCTTCTTCATGTATAAATGAAAACTATTCCACACTGAGTAGTCAGAGAAGGGAATCTGGGGAAGGAAAATGGCACCTGTTGCTGCATTTACTTGGAAGGAAGTAGAGATTATGGCAGGAAAGAGCTACCTTTTTTCCTTCACTATCATCAGGAGAATGAGAAAATTGGGATCATTGAATTATATTACAATACATACTTTGGGACAGAGCCGATTGTAAACTTTGACAATGAAAATGCAGGAATTAGGACATGTTGAACATACTATCTATAACTTAAAGTGTGTGTATATATGTGTGTGCTTGGGTGTGGGCATACACACAAACAATATCCTGATTATAATTTAAAATGTATGTGTGGGTATATATATACATGCACAACACAAATAACTTAGATTATATAAACTTTCAGCAAAGGATTTTGGATGCATTTAATAGAAGAAAAAGAATGGAACATATTCACTTCTATTTTACGCACTTATGCACAAATGCCTCGTTAACCGATTTAACTTCTGTGAACTAACAGAGACTTTAGAATATTGAATCCAAGCAGCATGATTGTTACTGGATTCCTATAAGAATGTTAATTCAATTACACATTGAGGATTGAATATTATTGCATATGAGAGAATGGCAGAATATACCCGTCTTCAAATTTTAAAGGAATATTTATGAACAAAATGAGATTGAAAGAGAGAACAAGCACATATTAGTGATGTTTGTTCCTGCCTGGTGATCCATTGAGGACCCAGATTGTTAGGAACTTTAGAAAGATTATGTAAGGCCAAGTACTCATATAAGCTTGTCCAGCATACCTATATTTTTTTCCGTTTTTCCAGTTTCTTTACATAGTCCATCTCTGTTACGATTGCTTGACTTCCTCTTTCAAAGATGCGGTATACAACATAACTAACTATCTATGCAGAACTTATTGAAAGAATATGATCCAAATGGATCATCCATAAAAGCATAAGAACAGCATTAATGAATTGGACTGTGGCACATCTTACTTCAGCCATTTTCCAACAGTGACCACCAAGATTCCTCTACATACAAGAATGATACATATTCTCTGTAACTAATATTTAAAGAATATTGTTCCCAGGCTGAAGGTATGACTGTCCTCAAGATCAATAGCCCTTGACTGACTGTTCTTCATGAATTTATCTAAATTAATTAAGATTGTTAGCCAACTCCATGCCTTGTGTTGGTAAGTTCCTGTTTATGTGAATAAGTGATTCCTTTTGTCTATTTTAAATTTCTTTCTAACAGCTTTATATTGGATGGTCCTAATTCTAATATTTGAAAGAAACACTGTCCATGTTACGTATGATTTTGTACACCTCAACATGTCCACACTCTTTCATATTTTTTTTTCCTGGCTAAAAAATTTCCAACCTTTAAAGAAAGTGTTATCTTTGATTGCAAGCAGGCCTTACTCAAATAAATAATATTGTGACTTGACTCCAAATATGTGCCATATGGAAAGTCACAACATGCTTCCTTGTTCAGAAACGTATGAAGTCGTAGCTAAAAAACCTCACAAATAAATAATCATTTTCTCCCCATAATAAAGTTTTGGTATGCGTTCATTCTGCCAACACATGATTGTTCGGCTTCCATGGGATTTCTTGGGAACTTTCATAATAGTTATAAATAAAAATTGTATGATTTTGGATTGTGATATATCATACTAAAATCTACTTTGATACAGGTTATTGAAATACATCCCCACAACTAACTGCTTCCAGAAACTTATTCTTTCTTACATTAGGGTTTTAAAATAACCATATTAAAGAATTATATCATGCATAGTATAAATTTCTCTGAATCTACCAGGAAGTTCCACTCTTATTCTCTGAAATGAACAAGAAGCATTATTTAGATTGCAAAGAGTTTCTATTAAAACATCAATTAATTGTCCTTTTATTATTTATTTTTTGTAATCTTTGAAATTAAAATATATGTTTAATAATAGCTTTTTGCATTATAGATTTCAAAAGACTGTCTATTTTATTATGGAAATAAATAATAATAAATTTCACAAATACACTGTGTATTTGGATGTCATTAAGCACAAAAACATATCCTGCAAATAATTGAAAGTAGAATATCTACAGAGAGACTGACTTGGCATCTTTTACATAAACGTTCTGCTTTAGATTTGGGATATTTATACAAGGCTAGAACAATATAATATTCTGGAAACCTTTGCATTGTTGATTCCTTTCTCCCACAGTAATGTTTTCTGTTGGCCAGTTCTATAAAATTTTACCTGGCTTCAAGAACTATTGCCTAGGATTTCTGTCATCATTGCTCAGATATGCTGTGGTCCTTTGGCCATGTTTTGTTACTTTATTAAAAATTCTGAAACTAACCATCTTTGGGGAGTAAGTGAAGCCAAATTTTTAACATTTATAGAACATTTCAGATTTCTTAGAATCTTGAGATATGATTAAAATGTTTCAGTTGCCTGAAATAACTACACAGCTATTCTGACCTAGATATTTCTGGTGAAGTACATTGTAAATTGAATTAAATGTAATCAATAGGAACAGACCTCTGCTACTATTCTACAGGAGCAGGAATTGACTAACGTACCTAAATACTCTGAAATGCACATATTCCAGCATTGTGTTGGACTTCTACATCTAAGATTTCAATCTTTTGGTTTGCAGTATAATATTCTGAATAAAAAATAGAAGCATTTGTGGAATGTGTATAGCGATTAATTTTTAAAAATAATAATAAAGATGTTTGCTTATAATTACTAGGTAATTTATACTTTAAATTATTTTATAATCACTACTAATGTTGGTAGACTAGAAATAATCAGACCATTATTCACATTAATAATTTCCTATAAGAAGCCAAAATAAAAATTCTGAAGTAATAAATTACAAATCAATTTTTGTTTTGCTGCTCTTCACCCACCTTATTTCCCAGTACAGAAAAGTAAAAGTTGAAGCTAAAAGATTACATACTGGTTCTTCCATAGGTAACTAACTGCTGGCCTTTCACTCTTTTTTTTTTTTGAAAATTTTTATTTTTCATTTATCAATTACATAAACAAAAAAGAAAAAATTTCACATTTCACAAAATAAAATAAATTACACATAACCATAGGTGTTGCTTGCCCACCCCCCCCAAACTGCATCCGCCCTCTCTAACACTCTCCCTTACTTCCCTCCTCTTTCTCACCTCCCCTCTCTCTCCCCTCCCCCTCTCCTCTCACCAATCCTACTTCCTCCCTAACCTTTCTCCTCCACTCTCATCCCTCTTCGGATACAGTACCGGGGAAATGCCCAAGCAACATCTCTCTCATAAGTTATCCCATCTATTATCTTACTTTAATCCTATTGTCTAACCTACTTACCCACCCACCCCCAACCCTCCCCCCCCACTTCCCAGAGCTGGGAAACAGGATTTTCAAACATATTAAACAAAAATCTACTTAACTTTAACTACTACAAACAGAATCTAACTAAACCTATCCAACTATGCAAATAACAAAATCAATAACTTACTTTAACTCAGATACGAAACAAATTTAAACAACAAATTCAAATGAATTAAAAAATTTAAACCAAAAATTATTTATAATCAACTATAAAAATCAAATACAAAGCAAATTAAACAGTTCCAAATTTAAACCAAAAATTATTCATAGTCAAAACGATGCTTTTGATCATATCTACTCTAATCATAATTTATCCATTAAATCCCATATTTGTTCTTCATATAATTTATCCACCTTCTCCACACCGAGATGTATATTTCTTTTAAACAATATAAACTTGGCTCTTTACTCTTTCCCCCCCACACCCAAGTAAATTTATTAATCCACAACAAAAATCATAAATTTAACCTTTTCTCCTAAATCAAAACCTATCAACTTCTTATACACTTTTAATATCTCATAATATATCATAATTATCTTTATATGTTTATTAAATATTATAGTAAATACTCCCAAATATTAAATCACTAAATTAAAACCTATCAAGTCTTCTCCCAAACAGTGATCATAATTTTAAATTTTTAAACTTTTTTCACCAAAATAACAAAGATTTAACAAAACTCTTTATAATTCCCCCCCCCCCAAAAGCTAGTTAGCCAGCTGATATTCCAACTTTTCCTTCTATTGTCTAGCGCGGAGAAAATGGCGGAGAACCCTCCTTTATTTTATTTCTGAAAGCTGCACGAGTCATACGCAATTTCTTTAATGAATCTTCTGTTAAGGAGGACTGTTGCAAAAGTTCAACCTGCATATCTTCTTCAATCGGCTGCTCTTCCGACTTTTCTTCTGATGTCTCAGCTGTGCGTAATGAAGAGCCCGCCTTTATTTTGCTTCTGAAAGCTACACGAGTCATACTCAATTTCTTTAATGAATCTTCTGTCAAGAAAGATTGTTGCAGAGGTTTAACCTGCATATCTTCTTCAATCGGTTGCTCTTCCAACTTTTCTTCTGATATCTCAGCTGTGGGTAATGAAGAGCCCGCCTTCAAAACAAAAGTGTAAAAAACTTTCGATTTTAAAATTGTATCCAGTCTATAATGTATCCCCGCATAATTCACCGCTATTCCAGCTGGTATTTCCCATCTGATCTGTCGCCTCTTAAGCTCATCAGCCAGAAAAACAAAATGCTTTCTTACTTTAAGAATTCTTGAAAGTAATTCTTTTAAAAGTATAATATCCTGAGCTGCAATTTGAAATCTCTGCTTATAAAAGGCTTGTAAAATTTTATTACGAAGTGATCTATTAGAAAAATAAATCACCACGTCTCGTGGCAGATTCCTCTGCCTCGCAACCCTTGAATTAACCCTAAAAACTTTTTCCGTCTCTCTCAATATTTCTTCAGGCTCAGATTCCAAAATAAAAGCTATGTCCTTTACTACCAATTGTCTCAAATCCTCTTGGATGTTTTCCTTCATTCCCTTATTCTTAAAGCAAACTCCATACTTCTGTATTGTAACATAGTAATTTCATCCTGAATTATTTCCACCTTATTTTCTGTTTTATCAACTCGATCTTCCAATTTTTCAAAACTTTCCACAGCAACATCACTACACTGATCCAGAGGATCTATAT
Source organism: Crotalus tigris (assembly GCF_016545835.1). Classification (NCBI taxonomy): domain Eukaryota; kingdom Metazoa; phylum Chordata; class Lepidosauria; order Squamata; family Viperidae; genus Crotalus; species Crotalus tigris. The sequence goes on along the minus strand of NW_024100112.1, from coordinate 1,803,544 downwards.
GATCAACAAACTTTTGAAACACAGACGCTAAATTTTCTCTGAGTTTCCTAAATTTATTTTCAATAATTTCACCTATCTCTTTTATAATCTGTCGTACGTTATCTTCCAAAACGTCCTGTAAGTCTTTAGATAAAACTGCTAGGGATGCTGAAAAAAGTGGTGGAAATTTAAATTCAACTTGCTGGGCTGTCTGCATTACCAAAGAGGAGATTGAGGCTTTAGAAACAAAAGCTCCGAGATGCTTTGAAGCCATCTTGTCACTTATAAAAAAAAGGAAAAAACTCTTAAAATCTTATAAAATCTTCAACAATTAGCAGAGAGGAAAAAAAGGAAACAAAAGGAGGGGGAAAAAGACAAAAAAAACCTATATAAAAAAAAGAAAAGAAAATTCTTATATCTTGTAAAAGCTGTTACATTGTTTCAAATTGAAGTTCCGGTCCTTTCACTCTTAAAATCAACATCTCAGCGCCATTTTTCACCTGTCTCAAATAAGAAGGAAGAGAAGATGAAATCTTTTCCAGAGTTAAAGTCTCAAAATAATCACCAATATAATCTCCCTGGTCAGCTCTGTCTGCTTTAAATTTTACTCACAAGTTCATTTTGAAAGCAGATGTGAAAGCAGCGTCTAGCTTTGCCCTAAAAAAAAAATTAGAGCAAAGGCATCCTGGAATGTGGAAAACGCCTCAGACTCCGTGGGAGCTCTCACCCTCCGATCACCAAAGAAAAAACTTTGGGGTCTCAGGGAGCTCTACCACTATCCGAGGGAAGCTCACCTCCTCCCCTTCGTCCGGGGAGAAAGATTCCAAGCCGCGAGACAGCTGTTGCTCACTGTCTCAGCTGGCTTTGACACATTCCAGGGCAGACAGCTGAGAAAAGCCGCCATCGGCACCGCCGTCGCCACAGGAAGTCTGCTGGCCTTTCACTCTTAATCTTTCTTACTATTTGCTGTACATTCACCATCCGTTTGAGTTTTTAAGTTTCTTACTTAAGGACATTTCATGATATGAAATAGTTTGAAACAAGTTGTTTGCCCAAATAAAAATAAAAGCAAGAGACACACCAAATAAATGTCTATCTATGTTTACTCTCCATTTTAAAATTGCTGTTCCATAAAAATATATATCTATCCTTCTTTCCTTCTGAAATGTTTAACTCTCTCTCTCTCTCTCTCTCTCTCTCTCTCTCTCTGTGTGTGTGTGTGTGTGTGTGTGCTTGTCATAAAAGTGCTTACCAAAGCATGTGTTAAATATAGTGGTTTTTTTATAATCCCAAACAGAAAGGTTTGCTGTTGAATTTTGTAGGTTTCAGGTGTTGGGGGGAAAAAAATCAAAATCTCAAAGTTTCCTCTAGTTATACATCAAAATAGTTCCTAGTAATTTTTCTTTTAAAAACCTTTCTATTTTCACTGTTTGTTCTATATACACTGTTTATATAAAAGTTTAGCTGTACAAAAAACACCTTCCACAAAATTCTAACAAATTTATATTTCCATTTAATGGTCATAAAATAATCAGAATAGACAACCTGGGGACAGCTTGCTCCAAGAAACTTAATCTTCAGTCCCATCAGCTTCACATAGCAAGGTCAATGACAAGAGATATCAAAAGACATTAATAAGACCTGGAATGGACAGATGTTTTTGTTAAATAAGCAATGATACCGTTATTATTAAACAACATCTGCCTATCCCAGCTCATTGGAAATAGAGAAAAATGCCAAATTCCTTTTAAACATCTGGCTGACCATGAAATTAATTATAATAATACTGTATATGAAATTTAGAAGCTGCCTAACCCCGGTAATGTTGGCCAGACATTTGTTATCTACTCCCATGGCAAAGTCATTTACTGTACAGTACCTGCTATTCCCAGATAAAGGACTTTGGAAAGAGCAAATAATCTGACCAATAAGTGCAGGCATCATGTTCAATTTAGTGAGGGACTTGTGGGTACATCCTGGGGAAAATAGATAAATCTAGAACATGCTTAAGGATTTCAGCCAATTTTTTATCACCTGAAAATTACCCTGTGAAGGAGGGCAAGCACAATCCCTCAACTGATCCTGCATCCACCGCCAGCTTTCTTCTGTAGCACCATCGGCTGCTGATCACTGCATTTTTTCATTGGGAATTTCATACAATGTGTGTTCCAGTAAATATATCAACACTTGATTAGTAAATCCATCTGTCTAATGGATGTGGGGAAAATCCATTTTCTCTGTAGACAGCTCTGTAACAACAGGCAGGCACTGAAAGGTCTGAATGTCTATCCCACTCCTGAAGCTACTAACAAGCCAAATAACTCCCAACCTTGATGGCATGTTTTTCTTAGCATGTTTCATCAAATTGAACTTTTGGTTTCTTGAAAACCTTCCTACAGTCCTGAGCACCTGTATGCAAACTGTTTTGCTGACCTTCCCTTATTCTACTTAACCTATGTGTCCCTTTTTGTTGTTTTTAGATGTTTGCTGAGGTTTTTGTGTAGTCTTGTTGGTTTATATTTGCAGTCTTCTATTTTTTCATTGATTTATTTGCAATGTTCATCTTTTAACATTTTTTAGGAACTCACATCCTTATGAACTTCTCTTCTCAGTACCTCCTGCAATGGAATCCTACTTGTCATTGTTCTGAATTTATTAATATCTGGGTTCAAATCCAAAATATTTGTTTGACTATGCTCAGTGTTGGCTTTCCTTAAGCATTGCACAATTCAATTTCTTCCTAGGGGTTTTTTTTGTTTTTGTTTTTTGTTTTGCTATTTCTGTTTTCTTAAGTAAGCCTTCCAAATTGTTTTTTATCAATTCAGGTATAGCTGATCATATTATATTTTTCCTCACTTGGCAAACATGAAAGTTATCAGTAAGATTTTCATGAAATGATCATACTTGCGAGCATTTATTTCCAACCAGGTGTGGGGACATCTGTTGTTGGCCTATGAAATCACTACTATCGTATGCCTGAAAAGGTATGCAGTTTTCTTTTGGAAGCATCATTCATGTTTTTCCTTGGTTGGGTGTTGGCTCATATTGGTTTTATTTGCTTTCCTACTTATTTTAACCAGATGCTGTATTCATTAATAGCAGGTTCATTCACTTGGGCATTTAACAGGTGTATATGCTTTTAAGATTTCCTGTTTCTGCTGCTTCTGTTCCTTATAAGCCAAATTGTATCCTTCAGTTTCTCTATAATTCAAATGTAGAAATAATCAAACTAGATTTCCTTTATACTTATTACATCTTCATTTAGGAAATTTAAGTGGCAATCTGGTACTTATTAACATGTGAGCAACTTGTCAGCAAATTTCTGATTTCTTTTCAATAGTCATATTAAGACAATACGATTAGATTTATTTAGAAACAAAATTCAAATTACATGAATACTTTCTTTCTTTCTTTCTTTCTTTCTTTCTTTCTTTCTTTCTTTCTTTCTTTCTTTCTTTCTTTCTTTCTTTTTCTCCAGCCTGGATTGGACAATATACCAGTTAACTTTCTTCCCCAGCCCACTTTATTTTTTTTTAATTTTCCTATGTTTTATAAAGATTACAGAATTTAAAAGGAAAATAATTTTATTTATTAGAACATTAAACACTAAACCGATTACATCATTACTATTTCTATATCCTAATTAGATTGTATGGAACAGAAAACACATTTTCCAATTGGCCTGAGTGAGTTATACTTCCTGAAAGAATGCCAGGTGTCCTGTTATAAATGAGAAGCTTGATTCTGTGTAGCAAATATTCTCCAGCATGATTGGATGGAGAACCCACGGATGGGTTGTCTTAATCTATCTGCTCCAATTAGACTAAGTCTGAAATTTAGTACCGCCCCCTCTGTGCCAACTGCACCCCAGTTTTAGACTTAGTCTCTTTGCTCTAAGACGCGTTTTTTCTTCACTTCTGGAGCAGAAGACTGTGTATTTTCCCTTTTTCTTATTCTGTTAGCCTAGCTCTAACTAAGAGCTAACTAAGATTTCCAGCGATTGGAATCATCCTCACCTGACTGCCCGGCCGGGCTGACAGGCTGGGCATCCATAGACCCTTTTTTTCCTCTTCTCTTCTGAGAGCTTCCTTGAATTGCTGCTAACAGAGTCAAGCTCTAGTCTGACTTTTACAACTGACTGCAGCTCCGGAAGCTCCGAAACTTCACCGAGGCCTGAAGGCCTTATCGGGCCTAGGCCAGTCTCAGCGCCTCCCAGCTGACCATCCAAACACCCTCCGCTGCGTTAGGAGCCCAGGCGATTCTCTGGAACGAGGGCTCTTCGCAGCTTAGGCCTCAGGCCTCACAGGCCTTCCTTCCAACGGCCGTTTTTGGCACGCAGAGCTGCAGCCGCCATTTTGAATCACCTCCCGGTGGCCATTTTGAGACTTACAGAGGCCCAGACTGCCTGCAGGAACATTCCAGAAGGCAGTTTCTGACAATTTGAGGCAGAGGCCTCTAAAATTGACAGGCAGATCGGATTGGGGAGGGAAAGCTTGTTCCGGAAGGACGCACTGCCTACCAACCCCCCATTGCCCACCCCCCTCACCAGGCCAGATCATCTTTGTTGGGCTCCCTTAGTAAGTTACAACGCTGAGGGGGGGCGTTTTTGCTGAGGTTGAGCCCAAAGCAGATTCATCATGGCAGAAAAGTCTACCAACGAGCCGGCCAAGAGGAAACATACTACTGAGGCAAGTGGAAAGAATAATTCCAAGTGAGCCAAGTCAAGCAGGGAAACCACTAATCCACAGAGGGCAGCCTCCCCAGGTCAGACAGGCACAACTGGAAGGTCCATTTTTGAACCTCTTTCCTCACATTGTGCCTCAGCCCCAGGGGCCTGGTCTCCCCCCAGGGGAATTTCCCAACCAGAACCAGCCACAAGAGCGGCTCCATGGACAGGCTTGACTAGCCAGGATACCCTTAATTTGGGCCCTCAGGCCACATTCACCCACACTGCAGCAGGGCTTCGCCCTCCTGAGAACCAGACTCTAAATCCGGACTACCTTCAGTCCATGATAGCCCAGGCTGTGGCTCAATTCATGGCTTCCAACGCCCAACAGCCACCCCCACAATCCATGTATCATTCCCAATCTCCAGATATCATGGATGAACCTTCATCAGATCTAGAATCAACAGGGGCTGAACCATCGGGCCTGATTATGTCAGAGGACGAAGGTATCACTTCATCTGACCCCACCCCTCCTGTCGGTCTCTTTGACCATTCACTTTTTAATTCCCTGCTAATCAAGGCCTGCACAACTGCAAATCCAACGGTCCCCACGCCATATATACCGAGCCCTCAGTCTCTCAGAACCATATCCCCTGCCCTCCCCTTTTTCTCAATATGGTTCAAAAACAATGGGAGAATTTAGGATCCCTCTCAAGTCCTGGTGCCGTAGAGAAGACATTATTCAATGTTGCCCCTTCTCTGACCTCCCTATTGGAGATTCCTGAGATTGATGAGCCATTGAACTCATTGTTTCCCAATGCTAACATTCCTGGGGATATAAATGAGGCACTTAGGGCAGAGGATAAAAAGATTGAGTCCGCATTACATAGGTCCCATCTGGCATCCACCTGGGCAACAAAGGTGGTAACATCCATGGCCTTCTTCGCCAGGGCGTCAGTCCTGTGGTTACGTGAGCTCCAGGACATGATTCCTCCGGAACAGCTCAGAGCTCACCAAAATCTGGGTAAGTTAGTGGCTACGTCCCAGTACCTAGCCGACGCTTCTCTGCACACGGCTAGATACACTGCCCGGACCATCGCTGCAGACATCTCAGCACGAAGGCTCCTTTGGCTCAGGAATTGGCGAGCAGACACCAAGGCCAAGTGGCGTCTGGCCTCTAAACCTTATACAGGTGGACATCTCTTTGGTAAGGCACTAGAACCATACTTAACTGAAGGTAAGGACAAACGTAAAACTCTGGTTAACTCATCAAAGAAAGGAGATAAACGCTCGGGGAACAGCATATCACAGAGCAATTACAGGAGGCAGCCCTTTCGGCCAGCGCCATCCTGGGGCTGGGCCCAGGCATCTTACTATTCCTTTCAGAGACAAGAACGACAGCATGATCGTTCAGCATACAGAAGCAGGCCACAGATCCAGGCCAAGCGGCCCTTTCGAGGCGCGGGGGGCCGTTCCTTTAAATGAGGCAAGTGATCTCGCAGTCTCACCTCCCATAGGAGGCCGGCTGGCCCTTTATTCTAGCACTTGGGCAACCACCACTACAGATGCATGGGTGTTAGACACCGTCACCCAAGGTCTGAGACTAGAATTTTGTTCTCAACCACCTGACAAATTCCGCTCTTGCCCTATTCCAACGAGCAGGTCCAGAGCTGGTCTTATGTCAGAGGCCATAGCTCATTTATTACAAATACAAGCAATTGAACCAGTACCACAAGACCAAAAAGGACGAGGGTTTTACTCAAACCTCTTCGTCATCCCTAAGACTTCGGGGGGCTGGAGGGCGATCTTAGACTTGAAAGGTCTAAACCTTTACTTGAGGTATAAGAAGTTTAAGATGCAATCACTTCAATCAATTCTGGCCAGCATCAGGCAAGGTGACTTTCTTACCTCAATAGACCTGACTGAGGCATATTTGCACATTCCTATTTTTCCTGACCACCGCAAATTCCTCAGATTCAGTTATGCCCAACGCCACTACCAGTACAGAGCCCTACCTTTTGGCCTCTCATCTGCACCGAGAGTATTTACAAAGGTACTGGCAGTGCTCGCAGCCCACCTTAGACAAATTCCAATCAGAATTCAATGCTATATAGATGACATACTAATTCAGTCATCATCATTCCAAAACGCTCAGTCAGACCTCACCCTAGCCATCACGGTCTTTCAGGAGCACAGGTTTTCTGTTAATTTCCAGAAAACTCATACCGTACCAACAACCCAGCTCCTCCATTTGGGCGCTGTTATAGACACAGACAATTGTACGGTCTACCTATCTCAGGACCGACGGAACTCTATTCAGACTCTTGTATGTAGGATCCGAAGGGACAGAGTAGTCACATTGGCCTCCCTATCACAGCTACTAGGGAAGATGGTGTTCTGCATGCAAATTGTGCCATGGGCATGTCTCCATGCCAGAGAATTACAGTGGCTTCTCCTTCCATTTCAGAGACTTCACACCAGCACATCCTACCAGAAGGTCCAAGTTCCATGGTTGGTGTTGAACTCCCTTTGATGGTGGGACTCCCCGGCTCTGTCACGGGGAGCAGAATTCAAAGAACCAGACAGGATTACCATTACCACAGACGCAAACCTGTTTGGGTGGGGGGCACACCTCCACAAGCACTGGGCTCAAGGTCGGTGGTCCAAGCAGGATCTAAAGAACAATATAAACTGGCTGGAACTCAAAGCCATACAGATGGCCCTAAAGAGATTCAGCGATATAGTACAGGGCCAACATGTCCTGATTTTAACCGACAACATTACAGCCAAGGCCCATGTCAACAGACAAGGGGGGACAAGGTCCAGGCCTCTCAGGAGGCCAAATTGCTGGGGTCCTGGGCAGAACTGAATCTTGCCTCCATCAGGGCGGAGCACATATCCGGAGTGACCAACCAGCAGGCGGACTCACTGAGCAGAGCCACCGTGGACCATTCCGAATGGAAGCTGGATCCGAAGGTGTTTAGAGAGATCGTGGACAGGTTTGGTTCCCCAACCTTAGACCTTTTTGCCTCCCCAACCAACTCACAACTTCCCAGATTCCTTTCCAGGTTCCCGTCTCCATCAGCGGAGGGAACAGATGCGCTCCGCAGTCCCTGGCCCAGTCCCTGCCTTCCCTCCCCTGCCGCTTCTTCCTGCCATGATCAGGAAGATCCTTCGCGAACGAGCAGAGGTCCTCCTGGTTGTGCCGCATTGGCCGACACGCTCTTGGTTTACCAACCTGATGGAGCTCTCCGCATCCCCCCCATGGAGGATCCCAGAAAATCGCATCTCCCTCATTCAGGGGGAAATACGCCATTCGGACCCTCAATGGCTCCAGTTAACCGTCTTGCACTTGAGAGGCAGGCCTTAGGCCGAGACTCATATTCGTCAAGGGTCATAGCTATGATTCAGCAATCCAGGCGACTCTCAACGAATAGAATATATGATGCCACGTGAAAAAGCTTCTGTAATTGGTGTTCGGTTCACAAAATTGACCTTTTGGCGGTTTCAGTGCCAGTTATCTTGGAGTTCCTGATGGATGGTCGGGACAAGGGGCTTTCAACAAGCACCATCCGCAGGCAGGTAGCAGCACTTGCCACAGTTATTTCCTGCAGCAATGAATCCTTAACACATCACCCTATGATACGCTCCTTCCTGAAGGGAGCTAACAACACCAGACCACCAACTGTACATAGATACCCCTCGTGGGATCTTCATCAGGTTTTATAGGCTCTTGTTTTGCCACCCTTTGAACCTATTGACACTTGTTCGTTCAAACAGTTATCGATGAAGGTGGCATTTCTTGTTGCTGTAACTTCAGCCAGAAGGATCTCTGAACTGGCTGCTCTTTCAGTGAGGAAGGACCTGTGTACTTTCCATAAGGACAGGGTAACCCTTAGGCTAGACCCCTCCTTCGTGCCCAAGGTTAATTCCTTGTATCATAGATCTCAGGAAATAGTTTTGCCGGACTTCTGTCCTAACCCATCTAATGACATAGAGGTTCAGTGGAACAAATTGGATATGTGCAGGGCTTTATATTGTTATATACAGAGAACCTCATCCTTCCGCAAAACAGAAGCTCTGTTTGTGTCCTTTCACCCTTCGTCACTAGGACAAAATATTTCTTCACCCACAATAGGCAGGTGGATTAGAGCTTGTATTTCTCTGGAATACCAGACTCAGTCACTGCAAGCTCCTAGACATATCACGGCCCATTCCACCCAGGGCGCAGCTACTACAGCTGCCTGGTCTACCCAGGCCTCCATAAAGGAAGTTTGTAGAGCAGCAACATGGGCATCGCTCTCTTCCTTTATCCGTCACTACAAGATGGATATATATGCCTCTTCTATGGCTTCATTTGGCCGCAAGGTTCTAGAACACGCATTAACGTTGGATGGGACCCAGGCCAAATCTAATTCCCCACCCTAGGGACACAGGGCTTTGGTATGTCCCATCCGTGGATTCTCCATCCAATCATGCTGGAGAAGGGGGCGTTGTCTTACCTGAACGCCTTTTCTCAGCATGATGATGGAGAATCCACTCCCTCTCATAAGGTCAGTTGGCCTGGTTCCCATATTGATCAGACGCGTCGGACCAAAGTCTGAGTATCGCCTTAGCCTAAAACTGGGGTGCAGTTGGCACAGAGGGGGCGGTACTAAATTTCAGACTTAGTCTAATTGGAGCAGATAGATTAAGACAACCCATCCGTGGATTCTCCATCATCATGCTGAGAAAAGGCGTTCAGGTAAGACAACGCCCCCTTCTCTAATGAATTAAGACTCTATTGTCTTATTAGTTTGTTAAGATATATGATAGATTTTACATATAAGGTCTGTATTTTAAATATTAGATCATATGAGGAATTGTGATAAAGGAATCATGTTTAATTAAAATTTGGAAAAAAGATAAATGTTAAATTAAAATATTAAGGGAAAATCAATTACCAGGTTACTGATTTGCTAAAAGTTTGAATGTTTATAGATAACTAAGATTTGAATTTAAGATATTGTCATGAGTTGAGACACAGGTTAAATAAAACTTAGAAGTATAAATACTAATAATTAAATTCGTATATTAGCTTGTAGTATAAATGCTGATGGTTTATTTATTTATCTCTTTTTCTGGAAAGGAAGAAAGGAAAGAAGTAGAAAAAAGGAAAAGAAAAGAAAAATTATTAGTCCTAAATATGAGATGGGAGACTGAGAAACTGGGATCATTTAAAATCTGGAAATGATAAAGATTAAACGTTAAATTTAAATATTAATGCAAAATTAAAGTTAAGAAAAACTTATTAGGTTATTGTCTAAAAGATGGAATGTCAAATTAGTTAAGATATGTATAGACTGAAGATTATTAATGAATATTAGAAAGATATTTTTTGTTTGATTGATAGAATAAGAACTGTATTGATCTGAATATGATAGTAGATCTTATGGGGGAAAGAGAGGGAATTTGTTGTTGTAATACTTTGAGATTTGTACTGATGATATTTAAATGTAATGGAATTACGATGCTCAACCGCCATGCTACTTTTCAAATATGTAAATGCAATATTGGAAAATTAATAAAAAACTTTGATATATGAAATAGAAGATTACGTACGGGATTGCCCCATGTGTGACACCACAAAGCCTCATATGGGGAGGCCACTTGGGTTGTTGCAACGAATGGCGGACCCGACCGAGCCATGGGAGGATATAGCCATGGACTTCATCATGGAGCTGCCAGAGAGCTGTGGATGTACAGTTATATGGACAGTAATTGACCTTTTTTCTAGGCAGGCCCATTTCATTCCATGCAAGGGGTTTCTGTCTGCTTGAAAGCTGGCCAAACTGTTCATCACACAGGTATACTGCCTGCACAGGGTGCCCCGACGGATCATATCAGACCGGGGAGTGCAGTTCACTGCTCACTTCTGGCGGGAGTTCGTCCGCTCCATCGGATCATCCCAAGGACTCAGCTCAGCTTTTCATCCCAGGACCAACGGGGCAGCTGAATGGGTCAACGCGATGGTGGAACATCTCCTACCAACAGACGGACTGGGTTGACCTGTTACCATTTGCTAAAGTGGCATATAATAACACGATCCACAGCAGCACTGGATTCACCCCCTTCTGGGTGGTACATGGTGTGGACTTTATCCTGATTTCCGAGTGCCCGCAGGTGGACCCCTCCCCGTCACCCCCAGGACTGGATAAATCATATACAGGGGGTCTGGGACAGCATAAAAAGAGTCCTACTAAAAGCAGAGAAAGCCTCAAAGGCGCAGGCCAATAAGAAACAGGCGCCACAAAAGCCCTTTCGGGTGGGGCTGTCAACCAAGTATCTGTGCCTGAAAATACCTTGAAAAAAATTAGGGCCAAAATTCATAGGCTCATTCCAGGTTACGCAGGTCATTAACCCAGCCATTGTACGGCTGCAGCTACCCCGTCTTCTAGGAAAGGTGCACCCAGTCTTCCATTGCAGCTTACTGAAGCCAGTGGAAGGGTCCTCTTTTAGGTCCATGAAATATATACCGGGTCGTGTTGCAGGGGACCATTATGAGATCCAAGAGGTGTTAGACTCCTTTGTCCGACAGGGACATTTGCATATCTGGTATGGTGGAAGAGGTACCCTGTGATGGATGCATCCTGGGTGGGGGAAGCAGGCATGAAAGTCCCCCGGTTGTTGCAGCGTTTCACCAACAGTGTCCCCATAAGCCAGGGGGGGTTGGCTGTATCATCTATCACAGCCCATGATTAATCACATGGTTTTCCCTGCCTTCCAGGTAGAGCCCTGGTAGAGGGGGCCGCCTGTCAAGTCTCTGTGGGCTTGACACTGATGGGAGGAGGGAGGGGGCAAGGACAGCACCTGGGGGCATCCAGATACAGAGGAAGAGGCCAACGACAAGACCAATAGCAATAGCCCTTCCCTCTCCCATTACCTGGACTATTGAAGGGCAGAGTGTGGTGGCATGGCCATCAGCTCTGCAGTCGTCCTGCCGAACAACTGACCGACTCCACGTTCAGCCCGCCGAACTGCTGTTTGGCGCAGGGAAGCACTAGGATGCCGGAATCCTGCAGCACAGCCCAATGAGCAGCTGGTCTGTGCAGGGACACTACATGGGGCCGGAAGCCCGCAGTGTGTCCTGCCCGGCTGTTCTTATCACCTCACATGCCGGATGCTGGTTAGGTGGGTGGGGGTGGGGCCTGGTTGGGAAACGCATATGTAAGGCGCTGGGAGGCAATTGCTCTTAGCGCTAACTTTGTTTGTTGTTTCTGTGACTAAACACATGCCAGAACGTTCTGTGATTAAAACCAGCCACCTGTGAACTCACCGACATGTGTCTTGCTGGAGCCAGGGATGTGGTAAGGACTTCTGACAATATATTTCCTTAGTCCACGGGTCGGCAAACCATGGCTCCAGAGCTCATGTGGCTCTTTAAGCCACCTCCTGCGGCTCCCAGCCATGTGCCGTGCCCCCCCAAAAAGTGGGACTAAAAATGTTGAACAAATCAATTCAAACTTCTCATGAAAAAAAAAACTCAGAAAGTTTGAATTGATTGGTTCAAGGGACGCCGTCCATCTGTCAAACCCCGTGGGCTCGACATAGACAGGAGGGGAGAAAGACAGCTCTGGAAGGAAGCAGCCCCGCAGCCAGAAGCCGGTGGTCCGAGCGGAGTGGCACGGAAAACCTACCGGACACATGGGATGCTCCAGCATTGCAGGTGAGCAAGGCTTGCTGTCCGCGGCCCAGTTCCACACCCCGACAACCAGCTGGAGCAGCTTTTACTGTTCCAACCTGGGGACATCAGTGGCATAGAAGGTGGTTTGGCAGCATTGCCACGGGCGGGGCGTCCTTGCAAACTCGGGCCCGGGCATTTCCCGCGGCTCAGGACTGGAGATGCCAGTGGCGCATGGCTTGGACTGTCAGTGTTGCCGTGGGACCACCCCCTGTGGTGCCAGCCAAAGCGGCGTGCTCCTGGCGACCCTCGAACCGGGCTGGCTTCCTCCCGTGAATCTCTCCCCCAGCGCGACCTATCAAAGGAAGCAGGAATGGTTGCAGCCAGGACACGCTTACCTGCCAGAGTACATTTGCCTGACCCGGGCAGGCCGCGGAGCAAATAGAGGCTTTTGCTGAAGCGGCAAGCAGGGGGCCTGCCTTGGGCATGGCAGGGCTGTTGGAGGCTGAAGGCCCTGAAGGCGCAGACCAGGCTATCTTCCATAGCGGCGGGACGGCAACTGTGGAAGCAACAGCCTGCTCATGTCCGGCGACAGCGACAGCGGAGCCATCTGGTGCTATTTACACAGCCGTTCATCCACATGACTGAAATAGACAACGGCCCCAATTCTGCTCTGGGGAAACGAGAGGGGAGAGGGGCAGCGCTGCCTATCTCAGTCACGCAGAAGAACAGTCGTGTAAACAGCACCAGATGTTTCCGTCGCCGCCGAAGATGAGCAGGCTGTTGCTTCCGCGGTTCCTGTCCATTGACTTCCACGGGGACACTTGGCAATGGCCGATTGAAACCACTTCAAGCATCGAGCTGCGGGATGGCTTTGAGTGGCAGAGAGAGACACAGAGACGCAATGCGTCTCCACAGGAGATGCAGCAAGGGCAGGATATAAGGAGGATTCAGCCTATGTCTCTGCACATGGACAGACTTAAACAGAGACTTCCAAACCTGACATGCATACAAATGTGGATGTCTGGAAAAAAAGGGGGGAAAGTGGGTGTGACTATTTAAAGTTCCCCACTTTTCCTTTCCTTCTTCCTCTTTGGCAGTGTTGACTTCTGCTCCTCCAATCCTGGTTGCTCATGGTCCCTGCCTGCCACGGCGATTTCTGAGAGCAGGGAGCAGCTGCCTACTGGGCAAGCCCCGAAAGCTTTCTTCCTCTTCCTGATCTTGCCTTTCTTGCTCGCCCTCTGATAGAGGCATCTGCTGGGTTTCCTCAACTTTCCCCCACCCCATTTTATTTAATCTCACCACCGCCTCCCTCTTTCACAAAGTTGACATTCCAGGGACTCGGACCTCGCTTCACTCCTGCAGTCATTTGGCGAAGCTTGAAGGAGAAGCCGCCTGCTCCCACCTCCTGCGGAGCAGAACTGCTGCTTCCTCGCCCTCCCAGTGAAAGAACCCCAGAGAAGTGGAAGACATCCTTTCTCCCTCTTTCCACTTCTCATCCTCTCTTTTCTGAGTATTCCTCCCAGAGCAAGCCAGAAGCCTCAACTCCAGCCTCCCGCAGCAGGCTGAGATAGGCGAGCCTGCAGCTCCTTCTCTCCATCGGCCTCCTCCTCCACTCCCTGGGAACCTTCACACCAAAAGACGGAAAGAAGAAAGTCCCAGGGAGGGAGAGCGTGGGGTGGGGGGAGAGCAGTCTTTTCCGAGGGGAAGAGAAGCCAAGAAGGGGCTGGACAGGGGCAGAGCCAGTGCATGTCTTGCCTTAGGCTCCACTCTTTAATCAAGCTCCCTGTTCCGTGCGCATGTGCGCGTGCACATGCACACACGCATTATGCGGCTCCCAGGTTTTTTTTGTGAAGAAACCAGGTCCAAGTGGCTCTTTCAGTGTTTCAGCTTGCCGACCCCTGCCTTAGTCTAAGGGTGCTTTCTTTTTAAGTTTTGAGGACTTTGTTCCATTTGTTTATAAAATGTAGTTTAATATTTTAAATTCTGAAGTATTTGTTTACTCCCACAAACAAAACATTTTGCTTCTTAATATGCTGTATAGTGCACTGAATATGTAAAAGTATTGAGTCACAACATTTATATCCAAGTTTGTTTAGTCCTTTCAAGATGCATTGGTGCTTTCAAGATGAGTCGAGAGATCAATGTCTGGGGCACCAAAATAGAAAGATGGGAAAGCCCTACCTAACCGTGTCATCCACATTATTGGAGAATTTCATGATCCATAGTAAAATCTGTAGTGGAGCTGCACTGAATAGGTGACTTAGAATTTGGATGATGCCCACATTCCTTTTCACACACTGAAAAAGTATGCACATTCTCTTTTGCCTTTCCTCATTCTCCCTGAAGTTTCAGCCCTTTTGTATGATGATGTCATATTCTAAAAAGTATAATTTGCATACATGCAACTAACTTCACTAGTTTCCAAGAGATGATTAAGATAGTTCTACAGATCTGTTATCTACCATATGTATTCAGATTGGTTTTATCTAGTTCCCCCCCCTTCCCCCCCACACGTATGCACACAAGTCAGACCTATTAAATAGAAATCTCACTTTATTTTCCACAAGTGTTTCCAAAAATATTTATATAAGTGGGCTGGTTAATCTAAGTTCATGCACTTTGTCAGAACAGATGGATTTTTTCAGGCTTATTAACTGACCTTTCTCATAGTGACTTGCATAACGTATGTCCGCTTCACAGGATCTCACTTGTAGCAACTCTGCAAAAGTCTTAAAAATCACATTCTGGTGGATCACTGCAAAACTCTTGAGGCTATTAAATTGTCTTTTTTCAGTATGGAAAATTTCCCCAGCACGCAGACGTATTGACACAGAGACTATGCTCTGGGGACCTGGGAATCTTGCTTCTGTTTCCTTGTTCTTTTACTCCCTCTTCAATTTTGTCACTTCAGAGAATACCACAAGCCCATACAGTCCAGTATTAAATCCAGAAATCAGAAAATGCCACATATAAGGAATCTCATTTTGTACTATACATTGTGTGTCTTTGCTTTAAGGATTTTGATTTCATCTCTGAAAAATAATTATTACAGCCCAAAGAATATTCATTTATGTCAAGGATGTGCAGCCCTAAGATCAAATGAAGCCCTCATTACTTTCAATTGCTCTTTGAGAGCAAGCAGCTCAGAGCTCTGCCAAAATCTACCTGGTAACTTGCTGAAGAGAAAAAAAGGTTGTCAGAGGGGAACAAAAAGAATGTCAGAAAAAAAAGTGAATTTTCAAATATTACCAAGCAAGGTTCCAAAACCATGTTCTTTCACCCTTTCCTTGGATCATGACTCTGCATTAAGAAATTGTGTTCCTAACAGGATTTATTGATACTTTTGCCCACATATTTCTATGTGCTTATCTCCCTATATCTTTGTCTGTGTCAAAGACTGCATTCAGTTCAATGTATATATTTCCAGAGTGGCATAGGAGTTATTTCATTTGCAAGTGACTGTGAAAAGGTGAAAGCACATTGTCCAATTCATTCTACAAGCAAAAGATTGTTTGGTAACAATAATCCAAAACCTTGGAATCTTCAATAAAAAAATAAATGTTGGTCCAGGCCTTAAGATGCAGTTTTGAAAGAAGAATTCTTTTGACTTAAATACAGTTGCTTCAAAATTTTGCCTCATAAGCAAAATTACAAAGGTAAAGAAAATGCAGGTAAAGTGACAGATAGCAAGGGACCAAATCAGTAATTCAATAAAATAAAGCATGATTTTAGTACCTTCAGTAACAGGGATCATTTTTATGCAATTTTCATAGATTCTTTAAAAAAAAACTTTAAAAAATGGGTCCAATCAAAGACAATTTCAGTGTTTTGGACTTGAATTGGAAAACTACATAGGAAAAAGGATTTTCTCTCTTGTCCAAATAATGGTTTGCCCTCTGCAAGTATGTTAACTAAGAACAAAGCAAAATCTAAGAGTTTTACAATTGATCTGCCCTGTCACATCTTGTTACCACTTAGGTTTTAGGCAAGTATTGAGAGACAAGTTAGACCACTCACAAACCAACTTAGAAAACTCCATTTGAAGATTCTGCAGAATAATGCAGCAAATCATTGTGGATTGTATATTAATTGGGTAATCATCTTCAGACAGAAGTGCAACACTGGCCCATATGCAATAATAATGCTTGATTATTTTTTTTACTGATGCAAAGTATATAAATATTTCAGTCTTGCACTAAATTACATTTTGGTTTTATGGGCTTAGATTGGACCTCAAGCAGCTTGGCTCCAAAGAGCATTCCTTGT
Source organism: Crotalus tigris (assembly GCF_016545835.1). Lineage (NCBI taxonomy): Eukaryota > Metazoa > Chordata > Lepidosauria > Squamata > Viperidae > Crotalus > Crotalus tigris. The sequence goes on along the minus strand of NW_024100112.1, from coordinate 1,786,970 downwards.
GGCAAAAAAATTCCATCTGTAATGCACAGTTTGGCCCAATCCTCTGTAATGAAGACTGGCTTGGCAGATAGTCTATCAAAAAAAAAAAAAAAAACAAGAAGAAAGAAAGAAAGAAAAATGATGCAGATAATCTTGTTAAAAGGAGATAGCTCTGGACATTTTGAAGAATTCTAGGCTCCATTCCTTACTTGCCATTATGTTATGCTATTCCTTTGACGCTCACCCCTTCTCCCTTTGTCTTTCTCCTCATTGTTTTCTCTCTTTGAGCATTTCTAATTCTATATGAATGAAGCCACTCAAGGATAATTTAATTTAATCATAAAAATTAATAGTCTAGGAAAAGAATTATTTTACAAAACACATGCTTACCATAACAATCTGTTACCATAAAAATCTGAATTTGTAGTCACAATGATCAGTTTGCTGCTGTGATCTCCGATGTATTTCATATGGTTCACCATGCTGTAAACCTGGAAAACAAATTAATAACTGAAAAAGCAAGTGTTTGTGCGTGTGTACGTATGTATTTGTGATGTGTATGTATATAGAAATATGTAGGTATGTAATTCATGCTGTATGTGTAATTACATAATAATGCAGCTCTCCTCATTTGTCTTTCTGATCTCTCTCTGCAGAAACTGATATTCTTAAACAGCATAAATCAGACCAGTGGCAGCACAAGGAATAATTTTCAGTTCCTAAACATGGGGCAAGATTCCAAAGTAAGTTACCAGGTATGTGTGTTATGATAATAAGAACATGTACAAAAAGGATATAAAATATAACAACAGTCTGATAACAATTAAACTGTATATGTATTCCTTGCTTTTTCTCTTTCCCACTTTGAAATGGCATTATCCACACTTCTTAAAAATAAAAATATTTTTTATTATTGTGACATATTTTTGGCAGCAATTTTGGCCACTCACGTCTTGTGACATTACAAACAGCATCAAATGTTTCATTCATAGCTCAGAGATTTTAATGTCTTATATCTGGCATGTTATTCCTAGAGAAAAACAGAAAGAGAATTATATTAGTCTATTATATTAGTCATAGACCAGTCTTAAAATAAAACACATTAAAAATAAAATAACAACACAACAGAATAAGGATATTGCATTTGGTAGTTGCATTCATGGCCAACCCAGGTATGATTAATTGTACAGGTACTATAACAAAATTTGGCTAGGTTCAAGGAAATGAAATCATGTCATTCCTATAGTTTTCCCAATACCTTTAGTTTGAGCTTTTTCAACCTTTCTTACCTTAAAAACATGACAGCTTTGTTTAATGTGTAGCATAATATTATTGAGTTCTTTTGTATAATATAGCATATTCTTTTTTCTTCATTCAGTGCTCACCACAAATACCCATGTTTGCCTTGGCTGATCATAGCTTCCAGTATCCTTCATTCTACATTACAGTATCAGAAATATTGATGACCAGGCTGAAACATTAAGGAATTAATCAAAAATGAATTTTGAGAATCCAGAATACCATATTCAAGAGATCTTTGATAGATCATGTCTTAGATTTTCTTCTGACAGACATTTCATTACCAGACAAGGTCACACCATCAGTGTTCTGGCATGGGAAGCAAGTTTTGTTGGTGTTTTTTATATAGCCACTTGTACTACCAGTCTTATGTGGGTTTGGACAGACTATGTTGATTGATGGCTATTGTTCTAATCAGGTGATGGTTTCTGCTTACCTAGGATTTGGTTAATGGATGTACAATAAGTGAATGTGTGTTCTGGAGTGCCTCTTTCTTTGACCTGTTCTTGTTCCTTTGGAATGGTTCATAAATGGGGCTTATTTCTTTGTATCTATTGATTTAGTTCTGTCAGATGACCAATCTTCTAGAAATTCTCTTGTAATTTAAGACCTAACTTGATCTAAAATGTTTACTGTTTCTTAGCTGAAATTGTGGTTGAATCATAGACTCTATTTGAGCAAACAGATGGGGTAATGGCTAGAACCTAAAGAAATATTACCTACTAACTCAAAGTGTCTATGGAGATTCTCAGTGATCCAAGTCATAGTTGTCCCAAAGATACTTTTTCACAAGGCAACTGGACTTTCTTGCTTTTCTCTGAAGATGTTTCACTTCTCATCCAAGAAGATTTTTCAGCTCTGAAGAAGCTTCTTGGATAAAAAGTGAAACATCTTCAAAGAAAAACAAGTTGTCTCATGAAAAAGCATCTTTGGGACTTCTAACTCAAATTATAACCCATCCAATTTTTCAAAAGTAGAGAAATATATAAGTCTTTCCATGCATGCATGCACATACTATGCATCTCTTTTGTTTGTCTGTCATCTAATCTATTCATCCATGTATAATAAATAAATTCAAAATGTAAATTATTGTTTAGTCATTCCTTTGCTCCTGACTCTGCACCCTTATGGGAATAATTTTGCTAGGGCTATCTTTCAGTAATTGTTTCTTTGAAAACTTATGAGTTCCTTCTGTCATTAGTCATCATATCTACCCATTTTGCCTTCTGTCAGCTTCTTCAATTATTTTCACCTATGAGTTTCCTTTTGCATTATGTGTACAAAATATTTAACTTTAACAGTGAGCAATACAGTTTTACATCAGTTAATATTGAAGTATTTGTTCTTCTTTTGATCAAAAATATTCTTAATGATGTTCTTTTGCATCCAATTTTCATTCATTTTTGGTAGTTATAGTTATATGTTAAAAATATAGTCTTGATTGTTTGTTCCTTTGTTTTCCAAGAACTTTCATATTTGTTCCAAATAGCAGACATCTCATTATTTAATGGATACAGTGACCATCCCTGTGATTTTTTGAGCCTAGGAAGATGGTCTGTTATTGCCTTTCTCATTGGGTTCTTATTGCCTCTTGACATTACCTGCTTTGTTTTGTTTGTATTGAAAGCAGACAGGTATTTGCCCTGTTTCATCTTCAACAAAAGGTTTACTTCCCTTCTCTTATTAAAGTAGTATAACTGAAGTTATGTATGTTTTTCTCAGCATTTTTAATACTAATTTCTATTTCTTAGAGTCTATCATTTTGCATGACAGTATTTTATGAATAATTTCAATCAATAAGGTGACTGAATAAGGTGACCAAGCATTTCTTTGAATCATTTCGTTGTTTATATTTCAAACATTAGTTCCTATACATCCTACAAATTTGTAATAGCCAGATGAGATGATACAGTGATAACAGGGACCTTGGAGGTCTTCTAGTCCAACCCCCTGCTCAGGCAGGAAAGCCTATACCATTTCAGACAAATGTTTGTCCATTCTCTTCTTAAAAACTTCCAGTGCTGGAACATTCACAGCTTCTGGAGGCAAATTGTTCCACTGATTAATTGTTCTAACTATCAGGAAATTTCTCCTTACTTCTAGGTTGCTTCTCTCTTTGAGAAGTGCACCCATCTTTTAAGATCTATATACAATTATGGCCAAACATTTTAGTATATTCAATAAAGCAAAAATAGACCTCATTTTTGGAACTCCCTTGCATTTTCCATTATCCAATGGATGTGAGTAATATGATCTCTGGTGCTCTGTTCTTCTGAATCCAATATATACATCTGGAATTTTTTGTGATTGTTCTAAATACTTTCAAACTTTAGATTTCAAAATATTGAGCATTATCTTACTAGCATGTAAGAGAAAGGCAATTGTTGGTAATACTGCCCATTCGGGATATTGGACTATAAATTGATCTCTTTCAGTTGCTTGGCTATTGTTCTATTTTGCATCCCTGCTTGCAACCACAAATGGCACTTCAACTGCATCATCTTGAATGACTTTAAACAGTTCGGCTGATATTTTGTCAACTTTTGCAGCCTCTTTATTAGCAATAATTTCTTCACTTTTGCCATTTCATATTACTTTCCAAGAGGTCTGGCTCTAATTCAATAAGTAGATCATTGTTTGTGTCACTGATTTTGGGATCATTTAAAAATAGTTTTTCTGCCATCTCATCTTTATAAATTATTTTTCCATTAGCTTTTTGCCTTGTTTATTATTGTGTCCATAACTAAAGAATATTTTGCCTTGATGTCTGCAATTTTCATAAAGAAAATTTTTGTCCTTCCCTTCAATTGTTATCCTCGATTTCTGTCCACTATTTATTTAGATTACAAATTTTGTCACTGTTGCTCTTGCTCAATGTTTAACCAGTACCAATTTTTCTTTGTTTGCATTGTTTTGAGTTTTTTTTTAATATTTCTTTGGCTACTTTCAATATATCTACAGGGATATATTTTAGTTTCTTTTGCCTTTTGCATTCAGGATATTTTTATTCAAACACTTTTTATCAATTCTGATATGGTAAATTGATTCTTATTTTCACCAATAATCAGACTGAATATTGCTGAACATCTCCAAATGCTCTATTACTTCCAATATTGACATTTAAATTTCCTGTAATTAGAATAAAGTCTGGTTTTAGTCATATTCAGCATTTTCTTTAGGTCTCCAATTTATGGTTGAAGCATAAATGTGGACTTCCACTGAAATTCTATCACTATGAGCCCAATTAAAGTAATTATTATTACTTTTAAAGACCTACATGGGTTGGCACGAAGAAAGTTGCAGGACTATCAACTAGAATAAATCCATCTAACCAGTGATGGGATTCAAATATGTGAACAACCAGTTCTCTGGGTGGATGCTGCTTCCAGAAGGAATGGATTGGGTGCAGGATTCATCTTAAAACTATCCTGGTTGTTAATGTCTATTTGCTTTTCATGACAGAATATTGACTGGGTTGCTGTTTACTTCTACAATGGATTGTATTTAGTTTGATACCTCATCTATGACCTGCTTTTAATGACTAGCCCTTCTAAATGTGAATTCCTGAGAAGCTGATAAAGCAGCATTTGACCTGCTTCAGTTTGCCTACCGACCAAATCACTCTACGGAGGATGCTATTTCTTCTGTTCTCCATCTGAGCCTGAAGCACATGAAATACTCATGTGCATTTGCTGTTCGTTGACTTCAGTTCGGCGTTTAACACAATCATTCCCTAGCATCTAGTAGACAAACTGGGCCTTTTAGGCTTAAACACTCCTTTGTGCAACTGGATTCTTGATTTTCTTACCAACAGGCCCCAATATGTGCGAGTTGGAACAAATACCTCTAATACCATTTTCTTGAGCACAGGTTCTCCTCAGGGCTGCGTCTTAAGTCCTCTGCTGTTCACCCTGTTGACCCATGACTGTTGTGCTAGGTTTGCCACCAACCATATTGTGAAGTTCGCAGATGATACAACAGTAGTGGGCCTTATTCAGGATGACAAGGTGGAAGCTTACCGCAAGGAGATTGAGGGGTTGGTGAACTGGTGTAAGGAAAACAGCCTAGTTTTAAATACCAGAAAAACCAAAGAGATCATTGTTGATTTCAGAAAAGGCAGGAACAGTCACACTTCTCTGTGCATTAATAATTCACCTGTGGAGATTGTCAAATTCTTGGGTGTGCAGCTAACGAGTAGGCTGACTTGGTGGCTCAACAGCAAGAAACTGGTGAAGCAGGCACAGTAGTGCCTGCATTTTCTGCATTGCATGAGAAAAGCACATCTTCCTTCCTCTGTCCTGACCACTTTCTACAGGGGGACAATCGAGAGCATCCTGTCATACAACATCATGGTTTGGTTTGGAGGCATCACTGCTTCAGACAGGAAAGGGGTGCAGAGTGGTGAGAATGGCCAAAAAGATCATTGGCAGTTCCCTCTCTCCCATCCAGGACATAGCACAGAAGCGTTGTTTGAGCAGGGTCCACAAGATTATCTGGGACACTACACATCCACTTCACGACCTGTTTTCCTTGTTACCTTCTGGGAGGAGGCTTCGTGGTATCCGTAGCAGAACATCCAGATTCAGCCATAGTTTCATCCCATACAGCATTAACCTTGTGAACTCTCAAGCTTCCTCCTTCTGTTATATATTCAAGATGGACAGTATTTAATATTTATTTGCTACGTATATGTAGGGATGTGGGTCTGTACATATGTTGTTCATAGTATGTTTAGGTGAGTGTCATGTATGTGTTTCACTTTGACAGCGGGCAACTAAATTTCATTTTTGATGTGTGCCGTTGTGCCCACAGTAAAAAAAAATGACAATTTTTGGTTATCTTATCTTTATTACTGCAAGAAAGGGAATTGTAGATTATATATATTCAATCTACATATGTAAAATTGAAGTTTCTAGTTCACAGAAGGGGGTGTATCAGGTTGTCTTGGGCAAGTCAAAGGATATTACTGTATATTTCTTATGGCACATTGGGTAGATCGTCATGTTATCAGCAATAGTTTAGACTTAATATGAAACTTAGATTTTTCATAGCATTTTCCCACAAAAGAGTCCACTTTTTTCTCTTGGACCAATGGGAGTGTTGATTCATTGGTTGTGTCAGAAATAGATTGACCAGCTAGTGCTAGTCAGTCAAGCTGGACATTGTAGGCTGAGACATAGTAATTGGTCCCAAATCACCTAACTTTCATGCCTAAGGTGGGACTACAACTCATAGTCTCCTGGTTTCTAGCCTGATGTATTAACTACTAGACCAAACTGGCTCTGACCTAATATGGAACTATTTTCAAACTAATTCCATCCCTTAAGATGGTTCTTAATACTCAAACCCAACTACAAAACAAGATTGTACCTAATAATGGACTCAATAAAGGAAGTCTATGTTCTCAACTGGGAGTGTATGTAAGAGTGGAACTTCACAGTTCTTAATTCTGATTGTCTCAGAAAATGGCTGCACATGATTCATATTATCTGGGCTCAGGAGCTAAATGTTGTTAGTTTAATAGGAAAATGCCTAATAGAAAACTGTACACAATTGTTACATAAAAGCAAGAATAAATAATTGTAGACATCCTAAGTAGATAAAAATTGAAAGTTTAGAAATGTGTACTACAAATGAAAAGAAAAGATTTTTCAAGCTTTTGTAAAATTCAAGACACTTGAGACCAGGACTTCTTTCTTATATAATGGGAAGAAAAGCGGGAAATGTAAGAAATGTTTGTTATACTGAAGTATATCAGGGAAGCACTAGGAAACTGATCATCTGGAAATAATCAAGTAAATATGTGCATTGTGTGCTGGAGGACTGATCAGTTCAGTATGTTCTGCTCAGTAATTGAGATCTTGTACAAAGAAAATATCTAATTAAGGCTGACACAGAAAAAAGTCAAGAAAAGTATTGATCTTCATATGACACAGCTGCATTCTGTTTCTGCGATATTTAATATAGATCAGAGTGATCCCTGAAGTATATTTTAACACACTATGTGTCACTGGCATACTGTGCTTTTATTTCTGGCTATACTGTACATGGCTATATTTTCAGAGATTCTGTACTGATTACTTTTAAGTGCTGCACTGAAGTATAGCTTTGAGGGTCAGGCGAGATAATTTAAAGAAGATCTGTCTTAATTTCTCATTGTGTTTTGTGACTGTCTTCTGTTATTTAAGCAGCCAAACTAAATCATGGTGGAATTATGTTATATCATTCCTTCAGTTTTGTTGCCTCTCTTCTTTTGTTTAAATACAAAGCACTAATATATTTTCTCTGAGAAGAGAAAAAGGAGCAAATGATGAATGTGCTAGAAAACCCAATATATATCACATATCATATCAACATCCAGGATCCAGCAGGATCTATCCACACTAGTCCGGAACCTGGGAAAAGAGCCTTTAAGGCTTTCTGGTATGTCATCAGGATGGAAGCCTCCAGATCTCAGTGAGAGTTCGTTCCCCAGGCAAGGTGCTATGGAAGAAAAGGCAAGATTCCTGCGTCCTGGAAGATGACATTATTTTTAAGGACAACATTGAATCCATATGAGTCACTGGTCTCAGTCCACTACCATCTAAATAATGGTAGGAAACATTGCCTACTCTTTATTATGGGACTCTGAAAAGAAACACTAGGATCCCCAGGTCAAAAACTAGATTATTTTTTTGAGAAAGGTAAAGGTTTCCCTGTATGGTTTGGTTCAACTCTAGGGTGCAGTGTTCATCTCTGTTTCTTGGCCAAGAAGACATTTTCTGTGGTTATGTGACCTGCATGGCTATATTCCAAAGCACACGGAATGCTGTTACCTTCCCATAAAAAAGGTTCCCATTAATCTACTCACATTTGCATGCATTTGAACTACTAGGTGGGAAGCAGTGGTGGGATTCAAATACCTGAACAATCGGTTCTCATATTTGATATAGGCCTGGGCTTCCAATGCCTAGAACCAGGGCTTTTTTTGTCATAGAACGCCCAGAACAGAGTTCCGGCATCTTTTTTTGGATGGAAGCTTGTAGGGTAGGCAAGGCAGGTTGTATGACATATGTGAGTTCTGGCACCTTTTTTTTTTTTTTTTTTACAAAAAAAAGCACTGCCTAGAACGGACTTCTGGAAGTGGCATCATGCACTTCCGGTGGGCTGTTCTAGGCCTGGGAGGCCTCTTCCAGACCTCCCAGGCCTAGAAAGGACTTCTGGAAGTGGTATCCCTGCACTCTCGGTGGACTGTTCTAGGCCTCGGAGATCTCCTCCAGGCCTCTGAGGCCTAGACTGGACTTCTGGAAGCCAGCCAGTTCTCCAAATTCAGGTAAATTTAGCTACTAGTTCTCCTGAACCGATGTGAACCGGCTGAATCCCACCACTGGTGGGAAGGAACTGGAGCAGGAACAGGAGCTCACCCCAGGTCTCAAACCCAGGCTGTCAGCTTTCCTGCTGACAAGCTCAGTGACTTTAACTGCTGAACCATCAGACCGCCCTGTAAATCCAACAAACAATTTTTGGTTTGAAATACAACTAATGTGCTTCCCAAAGCTGTAAATGAAATAATTTGATTACTTTAGCAACATTCATACTCTGACATGCTTGCTTACCATTCCCTTCTGTTAATCTGTTCCCCTTATTTCTTCTATAACACTGGATATAATTTGTGCAAGGACTGTATTCTTTACTGTTGTATTTTCCCTAGTTCTTAAAATTTAGTAAGGCAACAAAGATGAAAATATTCTCATAAATATGGAAATCAATCAAGTTATTCTATTTTCAATTTCTACTTTAGTTTTGGTATAGAGTTGCTTATCTCTTTATTTTTTACTCTAAAGTTGGATCATTAATCTAAAGTGAGATTTTTATTCTTGAAGTGGGATTATTACATCATGGAAGAAAAGTTTTCTCCATAATCTCTTGATGACCACAAGAAATCATGTGAATTTTTTAAATCGAAGTGAAGGTTTCATGATATATCCTCTCCCTATCCTCCCTGCATTATTTTAGGTCAATAGAATACAGTATATAAGAGGAAAAAATAATGTTCATTATGGAATCATATTTTTTATTTTTTCCCCAAGAATTATGGGCATCTGCATGGATTCCTTTTCCTTAATTTCTTCAGGTTTCTCTAAGTTTCGCTCTTCTTCATATCACCATCTTCTGTTTCCTTCTTTCACTAAAACACTCCAGTTGCTTCTTCCAAAAGTCACATATCCCAACCTAACCAGCCTATAATAATAAATGGAGATTTTGGAAAGCAAATACAACTCTTATTGAAGCCATTCCTGCCTACAGGTTATAATAATCTATATCAAAACCCTGCACACTAAACCAAAAATCAAAGAATTCAAAGGAAATATTAGTTGTACAGTAGACATTTAATATATTTCACTACACATTTGGAACCTAATATAAAATATGATGTGGGAATTTTTTAATTAATATAAGAAATGAAATTCCACCATAATTAGCAAAACCCAAAACTAGTACAGCTAACACCAACCTCTAAAGCAGGGGTTCTCAACCTTGGCAACTTTAAGACTTGTGGACTTCAATCCCCAGAATTCCTCAGCCAGCAAAGCTGAGGAATTCTGGGAGTTGAAGTCCACAAGTCTTAAAGTTGCCAAGGTTGAGAACCCGTGCTCTAAAGAATACGAAAAGATCATTTGCCTTCTTTAATGTCTGTTAATTTAAGGAATACTGACTGATAATAATGCACTTTCTGGCCAAAGCAATAGAATCTGATAAAATATTTACATGTACTACAAAAGTGATGTTGAATTAGTGAAAATCTAAACACTGGTTTTTTTTAATGATTCAATGAGGATAAATTGACAGAACCAAAATGAAAGCCAAATAACTTTTGTATGAAATTTGTCTGATGGTAAAGAAAACAAAACCATGGATCTTAGATCTTGTTTCATCTGAATTCATTATGAGATTTCGCAAGAAGTGGGAAGCTCTGACTGAACTTTTTTTAGTCCCACAAATTCCCTGCAGCAGAAGAGAAACACGCCAGAGCTGGAAAGCAGGTTAGCAAAGGAATACTTTCGAGAAGAGGGAGGAGCTGCACTGGGAGGAGAAGCAGCAGGAAATGGGGCTGCTCATTTCCAGAAGGGAGAAGGGAGACACGGGGCAATGCAGGCAGCAAGCAAGCACTATTCTCTGCATCCCTGCGCAGAGCCACTGCATTCTCCATTCTCTACGAGACAGGCGACAAACGGCTGGTGAAGGCAGGCAGCCAGGAGAATTGGCGGAGGACAAAGAGGCGGTGGCTGCGCCCAGACGGGTGATCTGCAGGGCAAAGCTTAAAGAGAGCCCCTCCAGCGGTGCACAGTGGCAGTGGAGCCATTCGCCGTCACTTCCCTCCAGCTCTGAAACGGTGGAGTGGGACTGGGCCCACCCCGCCCACCCCATCTGCTGTAACATGGCAGTCCAACTTGGGAGGGGAGTGAAAGGTCGCTGATCAAGGAATGACCTGGCAGGGGGGCTGAAGTACCAGTAAGCACCTGCCTCATCTCATTGCGGTGGCAGCGGCATGATGTGCTGCATGGCCTCCTGCTACGAGCAGCCGCAGCAGAAGTGGGCCGGCAGCCACGTGGGCTGCTGGATGGGGCTGTTGGTGCCACCACCACGAGGTGAGGCAGGTGTCATGAAAAATATAAGACATCCCTCAAATTAAGACCTAATTCCTCTTTTAGAGGCAAAAATAATATAAGACAGTGTCTTACTTTTGGGGAAACACGGTAAGTCTGCTTTCAATGCACTTTTATTTCTTTCCCAACTGTTATTCAGTCTCATATTGGGAATTAATATTGTGTTGTGATCTGGTTGTACTCACTTAAATTTAATTTAGTTTAGTTTAATTTGGCACAACTCATTTGGCCTACATTTTGCTTGGCATACATTATATTTTCTCAAAATTTAAAATATGTCTACCATTTCCCCAAGTTAACAAAACAATCTTTTGTTAGGTTTGGGGGGTTCAAAATGATGGGAATTCATGCCATGAACTTTAATAACAGTAAATATTCAAGTAGACAAATTCAATACAGATTTGCATTTTTTTAAGAGGCGGGGTACATACAATACACTTTAATTATCTTGTCTAAGAGATATCAGGTATCATGGCCTGGGCTATTTGATGTCTATAGAACAGTGGCATGAAAATTGAAGTAATAGTCATAGGGTTGTCATAGACATATACTGTAATATCATAGGGTTGAAAAATGCCATTTAGGTATTAAGTCCCACTCCCTGCCTATTTCAGGAAAACATCCCCAACAGAAGGCTGCCCATCTTAAACAGGCTGTCCATTCCCTCCATTCACAGGGAATCTTATCAGTTCCTCTGCAATAATATTCCTTTCCAAAAAAGATGACAGTTGATGAATCACTGAAACTGATAAATGTTGCTGTGAACTACAAGAAATCTATTAGACAGAAGTTTTTCTGCTCCTGCAAGTATAGATATATTGTTAACTATGCACCTGGCCAAATAAGTATCATTATTACATCATGTAGGGGAAATATAGTAGACTACATATAATAGATGTTAGGGCTTTTATGTGATGGATAGCATGCTTTTTCAGTGGAATTGTTTTCACAAAGATATCAGTTGTAGAGAAATAGTCTTTTTGTCATTTATACTGAATAAAAGTTAATACCCTAGTTTTGCATAAGTTTGTAAGGCAGGGTGGGCAATATTTCAATACACAAGGAATGTGCTCAAGGATTCTGGGACAGCTGAATGGTGCAAAGTGTGTTGAGGCCACGCCACACATTAAGCATTCCTGATAATTTAGAAAGTTTATTTGATATGCCTATTTTAGGATGTATACTTCATGTTTCCCTTCTCAGTTACTAGTTTTTACAGTTTTGTACAGCGATGATCAGAATAGGATCTGAGTGCCACAAAAAGAGGACTCAGGGCCAACAAATCACCTATGCCTGTTCTAGGTTGTTTTCTCCTAGGATCATAATTTATATTCTTCTCCTGGCTTTATGAAAAAGATCGTGTGAACTCCTTCTGAAAGATACTATCAAAAATGTAACTCATTTTAATGTCTAAACAAACTAAACAATGAATCTTGCATTTCTAAGTGTATATAGAAATATATTTTAATCATTCTTCACTTGGTAAGCAAAATTGCTATTATAGATTAGAAAATATATGCTAAATTTGATAACAGATTTATATAATTCATCCCTACTCCTTTTACAGTTTTATACTTGATAATTCTGAAAGAAAACAAATGTAATAGGTTTTGGCCTGAAATAATCTATGAGTAATGTCAGATAAATTATCTTTATGTATCTGGGGACAAAAATTGGATGTAGTTAAAGAAGAAAAATTCCTATGATATGTTTCTTGAAAAATGTATCTGAAAAGGAAATACAGTCAAATAGAAAATGTGTCAAGTCTGTGTGGAATATTTAGATCACATACACAAGTACCTGGAGGGTCGGGGGACACTCAAATGACAACTAGACTTTGTCTGTTTCTAGAACGTACTTAGATAGTCAACCAGTAAAATAGTTAAATCTCTACACTCAGAGTTCCATTAGTACTGTTTTGCATTAATTGGGTCAAAAGTTATTTGACCCCCAAAATATTTGGAAAATATTTAATTCTCACACTTTCTCCAAGAAGCACTTGGAGTTCTTGTGCGGTAGATATTTAGTAAGACTTTATGTATCAGTAGCCTTTCTTCATTGGCCAGGAAGAGAGTGATATTGTTAATCAGCTGTAATTAAAAAACAATGATCAAATGGTGCAAAAGTATATTATCACAGAAAGGCAAATCAACTTTGTCCAATCCAGAAGAGGCCAAGCTTACTAACATACCGTGTCAGATGTGTATGTTAAGAAAAATGTTTGGAAAAGCAAAAGCATTCTTTTAAAACTGATTTTGGAAGTATTTATATTAAAATAAGGTATTTTCTATTTTGCTGGACAATCTAAAGAGGTATCAAACTGCCAGCCCGCGGGCCAGATGCGTCATGCACATACCCCATTGCCGGCAATGGAAAAAATGTTGTGATACATCATGGCACGTCACGTGATGTTGCGAGTTTGACACCCCTGATCTAGAGGCTGCTGTATTGTATTTTTAACATCACTGAAAATAAAGTCACTGTTATTTCTGTTTTAAAAGAGGTACATATTTTAATTTGTGATGGTGATGATCCCAATTAAAGTTAATTAAACAGGAAGTAAGCATTTATTGTAAATGGTTTAACATCCATTCTATTTTCTTCCCATTGTTTTCAAACTACCACCACCTTTCCAACACAAACAGAAAGCATATGCAGGCAGTTTGATGCTTTCTCTTTAGAGCCAATGATTGAAACTTTCAGTGAATCTTGAAAAAGCTTCAAATGTAGCAAATTGCCTTTGAATCAAATCAAATTATGCCACTTCAACTTTCAAATGTGAATTGGATTTGGCTCACAAGTCTAAAATATAGTCTTTACCGAAGACTAAAAAATCAAGCCAGTTTCCATTCAATCTAACTTTCAGTGTTGATCAAGATAATTGGGAATCTGCAGGCCAAATTAGACATGATCAAGACATTTGTAAGGTATCTGCCAATGTAAATATTCTGTACTTACCTAAACAGAATCCCCACAATCTGAGCATCCTCTAGAATTCAGTTACCATAATTCCTAGCCAATATGGCCAAAGGAATATGAAATACCAAATTGATTGCAATGATGTTTCTTTACATTTTGTAGTTTTTGCTACTGCCCGTTTTTTAAAAGTGTTTTTGTAAACAGACTGCAGAAACAAACTGTTTATTCCATAGTAATTGTCAGAGGTAAGATACTATGCAAGATTTCAGTATTATTTTGTGGTATGATTGACATGAATCAGTACCTCATTTATCATATATACTTGTCATGTGTAAGGTGAAAGTCCAAAATATCAATGATTTGACCTCACTTAGCAAAACACATTTGTAATCTGCGTAGACCATTTGATCGTTCAGGCTGGTGGTCAATCTTATTACTTCTGTACCTCAGGTACATAAACTTTTTTTTTTTGTACCCTGTTTAGCTCAAAGGCAGAACAATTTGTTGAGAAAAAGATTTTGGAGTCCTTAAAAACCAGTGGGGGAGGGAGAAAGAAACAAGCTACTAAGCTCCAAAGTAAAGAACTACTGATGCCATAAATCATTGACCTTTACATTTATTTGCTTCAACTTAAGCTGGGAAGGTTTTGTTTTTTTTAAATTGAATTCAATTAAAGGAACCATTTTAACTGTATGACTAGAAATAAAAATATTATCCATACAAAATCCCATTTTCGGACTGGAAACCAAATTAGGCTATAGTACAATCCTGCTGTGAAGACATTTTGAGTAATGTTAACATTTTATGTCCTTTCTATCTGAATTAAAAGAGAGCTGGAAACCCAGTTCATTTTGATTTATTAAGACATTGCCTCTACCTGAAGCAGAGTGATAATGGCTTATCTTTTACTGCCTTCTAACAGACTATGAATAGCAATAGAAGAATGAGGAAAAGCTCTCAATAGGATAAGAAGTTTTGGCATATAATAGGGTTGAAATATAGGAGGAAGATTATGAAATGCATTGTACTATAAACATAGCCAATCCAAGGGGCCCCAGGCAGCAGCAGTAAAATAAAACAACATCCATGTTAAATAGAAAGCCAATTAGGTCACTCCATCACATTTCTATTGAGAAACCAGTTTTAGTCAGGACTGCTGAATACAAACTTAAAATGACTTTTGGGGGAAGGGAGGAAGCAACTGCCTTTGAGTCAGCTTTGACTCCTGGATCAGTTCTTGCAATGCTCTTGATTTAAGAAGCAGTTTGACATTGCATGCTTCCTAAAACTGAAAGTGATTGGCCCAAGGTCACCCTGCTGGCTTTGTGTCCAAGGTGGACTACAACTCATAGTCTCCTAGTTTCCAGATTGATGCCTTAACCACTACCCCAACTGGCTGTCTCAGTTGGGATAGAAAATGTCTCAGTTCTCTAGTACTGGCAGGGCTATACAGTATGAATTGTATATGGGCCCTATGCAACTGAGGGCATGAGTCGAGTCCTGCAAAATCTGGCAGCTTCATCATATGGATGAAATGCGCATCATAGGGTCAAAAAGCAAATCCTGCTCTTTATGTACATCATAAAAAGGTGGAGCTTGCATGATGACATTGTGATACTCCTTTTGTCCATGCCATTCTTCCCTGTGGATGATGCCCATGATTGTAGAAGAATTCAGGATCTCAATCATGTTATGTTTAAGAAAGTCAATTTTAAGCAATCATAGGAGCAAGGACATTCTCTAATTATCTATGTAATGTTTGTTATTATTTAGTTCAATCTGCTAATGTGTTCACTATATCTATTATGTTCATCAGAAATGTTTCTAGTTTGGAAAATTATACAGCTCCTGAACATGTATCCAATCAGTCTAGATTCATGAAAAACCAAAATATTTTAATGTTGAACAGCTAACCCCTTCTGAACTATATTTTGATAGACTATTTACCTGAGCAGCCTTGATTTGGATTAATTATTTTAACAGTTCCATGTTTTGTTTTTTAAAATACCATTATTGCCTCTTACTCTGATTTAAAATTCTTTCTTAATTTGTTTTTCCTTTCACTTGTCTGAAAATAAAAGATTTTTTCTGTGGCCTGTAGAAAATGAAAAGGATAACTCCTATAATCCATTTTTCTGGGACTTTCCTTTCATCAAACACATATGACTCAATCCATTTGTAAACCTTACAGAAGCATAATTATGATATCCTTTCTTGGGTGTTCTTCTATCTTTATGATTAACAGATTTAGTGTTCCTTCTTTTTCTTAATGTTTTCCTCAGTTCAGCTGTTTGAGTATATAAAGTACTGACTGTCCTATTATGAATGTATTCATGTAGTACAGGTAATCCTTGACTTACAACCACAACTGAGCCCAAAATGTCCACTGCTAAGCAAGGCAGTTGTTAGGTGAGTTGTGCCTCATTTTACAATATTTTTGCTATAGTGAATCATATGGTTATTAAGTGACCCATATGGTTATTAAATGAATCTGGCTTCCCCCATTGACTTTGCTTGTCTGAAGCCAGCTGGGAAGGTTACAAATGGTGATAATATGAACCGGTGAAAGTGAATAGAATAGAATAGAATAGAATAGAATAGAATAGAAGAGAAGAGAAGAGAAGAGAAGAGAAGAGAAGAGAAGAGAAGAGAGCTGGAAGGGACCTTGGAAGTCTTCTAGTCCAGCTCCCTGATCAAGCAGGAGAACCTACACCGTCTCAGACAGGTGAATGTCTAGTCTCCTCTTAAAAATTTCCAGTGATGGAGCGCCCATGATTTCTGGGGGTAAGCTGTTCTACTAGATGATTGTCCTCACTGTCAGGTAGTTTCTCCTTAGTTCGAGGTTGCTTCTCTCCTTGATCAGTTTCCAACCATTGTTTCTCGTCCTTCCCTCTGGTGCATTGGTCATAAACTCATGTCAGTTGCCAAGCTACTGAATTTTGACCATATGACAGTGGGGATACTACAAGGATCATAAGTATGAAAACTGGCCATAAGCCACTTTTTCAGTGCCATTGCCACTTCAAATGGTCACTAAATATATGGTTGTAAGTCGAGAACTACCCGTAATATCTCCAAGAAAGCACCTTTTCAAAAATTGTATTTGGTTTTTGAAGTGGTAAGTTGCCTGTTTTCTAGGAGAGGTTACAACAAACTAAATTTGCCTGAAAATGAAAATAGGTTATTTCTATTTATAAATGAATTGAACACAGAAAGTTTTAACTAGCACTTTCTAACCAGTTAAGGCAGTATGTTTTTTTAAATTATCCCATTTTTCATTAAATAACTTCTTTGAATAGAGTAACAATATTACTTTAGTAGTTAATTTAAAACATTGAATTATCATTTTGGACCACTTAGTCCAAATTAAATTTCTCTTCCTTTGCTTTTTTTAAAATGAAATAAAATCATAGTTAAGAAAAGATTTTCCAGGAGCTGATAAGCAATTTTATGCAAGGTAAAAATAGATTCAATTAAAGTGTTTTAAAGGGCATCATTGTTTGTTATTTTTCTAAACAGTTAAAATGTTTTAATAAGATATATTCTCTTTTTTCCTCACATTTGAAAATCAAGTATTGCTACTGCAATATAGATGGACTAGCTATATACTTCCGAAAGAAAGAAAGAAAGAAAGAAAGAAAGAAAGAAAGAAAGAAAGAAAGAAAGAAAGAATTCTATGTTCTTTCCCAACTTAGAAGAAACACTGAACTGAATAGTTTATTCTGTCTCTGTGTAGAAGGGCAGCTGTGCCTCCTGTGTATGATGAAGAGAAATTATTCGCCTTTGCAAATTCTTTTTATCTGTAAAGTAGCGTCAGTTAGGGAACCCTTTATATAAATGACTGTGCTCTATAAGTACTATTTTAAATGTATTGCAAAGAAAACCAAAGCTTCCTCATAGGGTTGTGTTGTTCTTGTTTATGGAGTTATAAATGTAGGACGGGTACAGATTTTTCTTGAATGCATGAAAAGAGACATGTACTTCAATGCTAAGCATGGCAAGGCAGACCTAATTACTAGCTGACAACTTTACTAGCTGACAACTTTACCCTTTGTCAATGCATTAACACAGGTTGGAGAATGAAGCAGTGATTAAAGTCATCTGCAACATTCTCATCATGTGTCATCCATGCAGTGATTCTTATCGTTATATGTTTAATCTGCAAATGGATTTTATTAAACTGGCCAAAGATCACAACTCTTTAAAATATGTAGAAAAACAGTTATATATCATGAAGAACATTCCCCTGAGAAAGCTGATATTATTTTTTTGTTTTAAAGGCAAAATAATATTTTCTCTACTTGGTTTCCAAAAGTATAAACAAAGAGATGGAACTTTCTTTGAAAGCTGGAAAAGTTTGTGTAAAAGATAGCATTTTGCCCTATTCTGTACTCTCATAAATATTCATTGTTGAAACAGTGTCCTTTCCTAAATAACAGATGGGAGCACAGAGTACATGAGGATGTCTTCAGAGTTTACTTCATACAACTTTTTGAACTATTCTGTGGTTAATTATAGATGACCAGTGTCCAAAAATGTTGTACTCTAGTTCACAAATATTTGGCTGAACAAAATGAGAAAATGAATTCTCTATATAATATCTCTTCTTCTGCAATTAACTTTTCAAGTAGATTCAGTAAATTACTGGAAACATTCTTTCTCTTGGGACTGTGTAGCACTTAGGGAGACCTTAAATGTTTTTATTCACTTAAATTCTCTCTTATTTTTTTTAATCAGCAAAATTAACAAATATTCAAACAATTTCATTGAGGACATAGACAAAATAAATGGCTGTATGAGAAACCAGGATTCTAAACATTTGTTTTATAACCATATTGGGAACATAATGCTGTTGGACATCTATGTGCCAGTGGACATTTCCACTGACTCCTGTGACAATGGTCTTGAACTTTTAAAAAGGTGCTCTATACCAAAGAAATTAATTTTAAAAAATTAATTTTAGATATTACATAGGAAGCTTGACTTCTGCAAAATGAAGTCTTAATCTATTGCTTCTTTATTTACACATATGTTCATGAGAACTTGACAGACTTAGAAAATAAAAATGATGGATGCTGTCAGTTCAGTATTTTGCTTTGCTGGGTTCCACCCTGTATGGGTACACAAAGATAAACCAAGATGGTGTGAAGTTACCTATGAAACCTTGACAGGGAGAAAACTCATTGTTTCAATTGCAAAAAATGCAGTTTGTTAATAATCATGCCCATATGGACACTTTTGTGTGAATGGGCATGCTCATCTATTCTCAAAATTTGATAACTCCATTTGTCATATAAGCTTGATACCAATTTTATCATGACCAAGAAACAGGTTTAAAACATTATTTCAAAGTATATGATATAATGGTCCAGTTTACATGAGAAAAATAATAAGTTAAGGTTGACAGGGTGTGATAACTAACCTAAAATTTTAATTAATCACCTAAAGAATTCTTATAGGCACAATTCAGATGAACCTTAAGGCTAGAAATCAGTTAGTGACAATAATAACACCAGATTATTATTACAAAAAGCAATAGCTTCATTTTGGTCACCACGATGTAAAAAAGATGTTGAGACTCTAGAAAGAGTACAGAAAAGAGCAACAAAGATGATTAGGGGACTAGAGGCTAAAACATATAAGGAACGGTTGCTGGAATTGGTTATGTCTAGTTTAATGAAGAGAAGGATGAGGGGGGACATGATAGCAGTGTTCCAATATCTCAGGGACTGCCACAAAGAAGAGGGAGTCAAGCTATTCTCCAAAGTGCCTGAGGGCAGGACAAGAAGCAACAGATGGAAACTAATCAAGGAGAGAAGAAGCCTAGAACTAAGGAGAAACTTCCTGATAGTTAGAACAATTAACCAATGGAACAACCTGCCTCCAGAAGCAGTGAATGCTCCAACACTGGAAGTTTTTAAGAAGAGACTGGACAGCCATTTGTCCAAAATGGTGTAGTGTTGGTGTAGGGGATTGGACTTGATGACCTCCAAGGTCCCTTCCAACTTTATTATTATTATTTTAAAAAGTGATAGTATAAATTTCAAAAATCCATTCAGCATAATAACTTAGTTTTAGTCAGCATCTATAGGATTTTACTCTTTATGATTCTGATTTCTTTAAAATAAAATACCTTTCTTGTTGCAATACTATTTTGATACATTTATATAATACAGGCACTAATTCAAGAACAACTGAAGTTGTATTCTAGGTAGTAAATCATTTCATAGTGTCTTTTATAGACTTGTCTCACCAGCCTGCAGAATTCAATCATTCCCAAAATGCATGTTCACAAGCTGAATTTCTCAGTGTATATATAAATGGGAGACAATTGTTTGTCCTGAGTATAGAGGAGCACAGTAATGACCTTGGAGGAAATATGCAGCAAAATATGAGTTTATCCTTGGAAACAAGAAAGTGTGAGAAAATTTCCCCATCTTGACTGTTTATTACAAGAAAGATGGAAAAAAAAAACATTTTCAAGATGCTGTTGTTATAACCAATATTAATAAAGTAGAATCCTAATATTTCTATTTGCTGACATGAACTATCTTGAAGGGCTGAAACATACCTGCATTTTACATTTCAAGATAGTCCATCATAATTATTTAAGAAAGCATTATAGATATGCTAAAATTATTTTCTAAAAATTATTTTTTAATCCTAGACTTGACTGATTTCCATGACAGTCATAATTGCTTGATGTTTTTGCAGAAACAAAATGTCACAATCATTTAAAATCTATGCTTCAAACTTTACCCAGGAAATAAATTACACAATTCTACAGTAGCATTCAGTAAAGAAATGAAATGCAGCTTTTATCTTTCCTACTATATCTGTCTGTCTATCTGCCTGTATATCACTAAAGCTCTCATTGTCATGACCTTTAACTGGGCAAAACTGTGTATCATAGGGAAACAATTTTTGAATCAATGTATCTCAAATAGGCTAAATTACAGAACATGTCCAAAATCCAGGTGTTATGACTCCTGAAGGAATGAAATTGTGCTACTGGCTGCTGCTGCAATGAATTGTGGCTGTTTCAGTGCTACTGGCGGCTACTGCAGTAACATGATTTTCATGTGCAACCTTCCATGACAGTTTCCCAGGTAGTATCACAATCCCTTGCTGTTCCTGCACATCTACTCTGATGTACAGTACTTGACTCCTCTTGCATGTCTCCATGCACTTTTCCAAACATGTGCTGTCCTGTGCATACCTTTCCTGACTCATGTGATACTGATGGGTATCCCTACATTTCCTTCCTCCACCTCCGTATGTGATTCCTGACTGGCACTTCCTGTGCAGTTCCAAGCAGCCATAGGTACCCTTCCCAACCCACATAACCCCTTGTGTACCAACTCTGAGTGATGCATTACCTCTTACATACTCCTGCAGCCAGGGAGGGAGAGAGCGAGGGAGGGAGGGAGGGAGGGAGGGAGCGAGGGAGGGAGGGAGGAAGGAAGGAAGGAAGGAAGGAAGGAAGGAAGGAAGGAAGGAAGGAAGGAAGGAAGGAAGGAAGGAAGGAAGGGTTCTGATGTTCCCTGGCAGCGTTACCAGAAGGAAACTACTGCTCACACTGCTTTTTTTTTAATATTTAGCATTTAAGGCTCTAAGAACCTATTGTGTGTATTTGTATTTATTTTCTTGTGTATGCTTGTGCACACACACACCAATGTCTATGTAACTGAAAGAAAGAAAAATGCTGGAATAGTACATGATCTTTCTCTCTTTCCGTTATATCTACATTGGTGTATGTGCACAAGCATATACAAGCAAATAAATACAAATACACATCATAAGTGTGTGGTATTTAAGAACCTTAAATACTAAATACCACAAGTAAATTATAGTGACATCCATTCCATTCCATCACCACACCATTCCTGACATTAAACAATGCTAAGGAAGATTTCACTGGACTATTGACAGTTAAATCAGACTAAATAGAGGTATAGTCCAGCTCAGAATAAAGTAATTGTCCCTCATTATTATGAATATTGCCCCATTTTCATAGTTACCCATGTGTCCCTGATCTTCTGAAAAAATGTTTTGATCAAATATAAATAAACACCAGTAGTTTTTGATTATTTCTGAAATTTCATCATAAGAATTTAGCGATATAGTTTTATCCAATAGTAATTAGGTAGCTATTATTAGGTAACTATTATACATTCATTTGGTGGCTATCAAATTCTCAGCAAATGGCTATTTTCCAGATTGTGTTCCAATAATAACTTCAGAAACGTAACTACTCATCTTCTAAAACTTGGCTTGTCATCCTGTTCTATCATGCCTTCATTGTGTCAGACATTAAGTAATCTTCCCCTAGTTGCCTCTCATTTTCACAGCTCTTTCTCCCACTCCTCAATTTTAAACTCCATGGAATACCTCTGCTAGTTTTAAGTGAACCTGTTAAAAGGAATAAAAGTACATTTTGTTAGTGCTTTTGAAAGGGGGGGGGGGATTGAAAGCCTACAGCATGATATCTGCTTGAGTATTAGCACTCAAACCAAGTTGTGGAGGAGTCTCTAATGATATATGTGAAGCATCTCATAAGTGCTGAATAGTTTGATAACCAGTTTGGAATTTTTCCATAAATTCCTTGTATTCTCAAAAAAGAACTTTCACAGGCAAGTTTAATTGGACACTTGAGGATATGATTTGGTTCTAAAGGCTAGTCTAAGCTGATGTTTCTTTTTGACTGGCAGAAAAATGAATGCACTGTTTGTTTGGTTATTTATTTTGCATCATCTTAAGTGGAGTCCGAAAGGTTGAAAACATTTTCTAAGATTGATTATTTTCAACAAGAAACAATCAAGTGGATATTTTATTCCCATTTTTAAAAATTTCCACTTAGCCATATTAATTACATGAATTTTTAATCATGTAAAATTATAATGAAATGCTATATTTAATATAACGTGTGTTGTGAAGGCATTTCAATAAACCAAAAATAATATATTGCTTTATGTATAAATCTAACATTCTTTATACATTTCTTTTGCAATTCCTCAAACATATGAACAGTTATTTCTTTAATGGTTTACACATTTTGGCAAACACTTTAACCTGTTAAACATTTTTCCAGATTTATCAAACTGCTTCCTCTATTTGAGTTTATTAATTTATTCCTGCTGTTTTCTGTTCACTGACAGAGATGGAATTGAAAGAATTTAAAAGTTCAGAGCAGTTGAAATGATACAGGAATAAATATTTATATTATATTATTTTACAATCTCACTGTCAAGTGACTCTAAGTGGGTTACAAAGATCATAAAAACAAAGGTACAAAACATGAAAAAATTAAATATTAAATTAAGAGGGATTAAATAAGTTAAAAAACTATAATATTACCAGCTGGAGATGGGAACTTCTTCCATGTCCAATAACCACCTCCAATATGGAATGCCCCCATTGAGGCCCCATTGAGGTTGGGAAGATCTCATCCTGAGGGGAATCAATATTCAAGAGGGTGGAAGCCACAGAAGAAAAGGCTCTCTTCCGGGACCTACCAGCTGGAATTCCTGAACTGATAGGATATGTGGCATGCTGCTTCTGCTGGAATAAGTGGAGCAGGGCCAATTTCAGTGGAATGAGATAGTTCCTCATGTAACTTAGAACCATGCCATAAAGGGTTCTAGAGGAAATAACCAGCATCTTGAATTGGACCCAGAAGCAGACCAGTGTTGCTTGCACAAGAAAGTTGTTACATGGGCTACCCTATGAGGTCCTAGAACTGTCTATACAACTGCATTCTGTGTCAGCTGTAGCTTCCAAATATTCTTCAAGAGTTGTCCCATGTAGAGCACAGTGCAGTAATTCAAACTTGAAATGACCAGGGCATGAATGAGAGAGTGCAGGACTCGTGATTAAGGAAAGGGCACAACTGGCACACAATACAACTTTCTGCAAAGATTCTCCTAACTATGACTGCCACCTGCTCATTGAGGTTGTGAATCTGAGAAAACATCAAGCTGCGCACACGATCTCTCTGGGGCAATGCAACCTCATCCAAAACTAAAGTCCCAAGTCCTAAAGCCACTCGGTCTTACCAAGAATCAGCTCAACCCTGGTTTTCCCATATAGATCTGCAAAGGAGTGGCTGTGGAATGGACTTCTCGTTGCCTAATAACACTCATTGGGCTTTGGAAAAAGTATCCAAATTAGTGCAAGATTGCACTGCCCAACCCAAATTCTGTAGCTAACTAAAAAGAATATTATGGTCAATGGTACTGAAGGCTACTCAGAGGCCAAGAAGAGAGAGGATAGTTGCACTATCCCATCTCACTCTCGCCAGAAATCATCAACAAGTGTGATCTGGAAAATCAATGACTCTCTGAAGCTACTATACAACCAACTTTTCCACCATCTTCCCTAAAAAAAGGAAGGTAGGAAGCTGAATGAAAATTGTCCAGGCTGGTGGGATCTAATGGTATTTTTAAGGAGGGTATGGACCAGATCCTCCTTAAAAGGACCCTGGAATGCCCCCTATGGAATTTATCACCTGGAGGTTACTTTCTTTTTTTTAAATTTTTTATTTTTCCAAACTCTCCCCCATACATATACCGTGATATTTATCAGATGTTAACATACATTCTTTTTACATTCATATATAAGATACTTTAAATAAAATGAAATAAATACATACACATGACTTTTGGTGTTGCTCGCCCATTTCCCCTTTCACTGTATCCACACTACTTCTTCTCTACCTTCTTTCTCCCTTTCTTCTCTTCCCTACTTCCCTCTTCTTCCTCTCCTCTTCTCTTTCCTTCACCACTCTCCTCCCCTTTCTCCCCACTTCTCTTCTTCTCCAACCTTCCTACTTCCTTCTCCCCTCCTTTACTCTTTTCTCTCTCCTCTCCTTTCTTCCCTCTCATCCCTCTTCAGATACAATTCAGGGTAATGTCCAAGCAACTCCTCTCTCCAAATTTTTCTATCTGTATATTATACAATAAGATTAATTTTCTCTTACATTAATACTTCTATTTATCTAACCTTCTCGATATATACTTCTATAAATATTTATACAACCTCCTGGAGGTCACTTTCATTAACAAAGATCTAATTAACCAGTAGTTGCACTGTCCACTTCATCAGGTCCAAAAGGATCAAACTCTTTCCAGATAATTAGGTAAGGCTGCTTCCCAAGCATCTCTAATGAACCTACTCCATGCTTGGACTCCAACTGAAAATGGATCCAAATGCTTTTGTCTATCAGGTGTTTCACAAATTCCTCTGCACAGCCCTGAAGATGACCACCTGCCTTGAGCGATTTTTCCCAAAGAAGAACTGGCTAATCCTGAACAAAGCCTCTGGTTGACACTGTATGGATGCAATAAGAATGAAGCAATAGCACTGTTTCGCTGCTCTTACCCTACAAAATAGGCCTTAATATTATCCAACCGTGTACCGTTGGATTCATCTCTCATTTTCCTCCCGCGGTGCTCTAGGCATCTCTCTCTCTCTCAGCCTTTCATAAATGCAGCTCAGATATGGTTTATGTTGCAATGTCATGGCACATTTGTCATTTGCCTTCTTTAAGACATCTATGTATCATTATTCCTCTTCATTCACCCATTACTCTCCTTGATAATTCTCAAATAACTAGTCAAGCAAATTATTATTAGATCGTGTTGCAAAGCACTAGAAGACCTTCAATTAAGGTTCCAGGGAGCCTTCTTCTCCTTCCAAATCTTTCCTCCTTTTCATTTAATCCAATCTGCTATCAAATTATAAATAATAGATAAAGGCAAAGTGCCATAAATGCAGTAAAGAGAAACTGTTTTATGGAAATGATTATCTGCTGTACAAAGATTTTATTTTCTATAGTTTAATTTAATAAAGTTTACATAAACATGTAATGTATACTGTACTGTTAATTTTCTAAATAACTGTTAAGCAATTAGTCAGGGGCTAGAAATCCATTTAATATAAAACATATAAGTAGACATGATCTTCACTTTTATTAAGATTGGCTATTTCTCTTTACCTTTGCCAGATGCATAATCCAGTCTCTACTTTCTATCTGTCTTGAATTAATATTACATTATTAAATATATATTTGATGCTCATCTATATTTCCTTTTTAGATTTAAATGCATTGAAAGATTATTAAATATATATGACAACAAAGTATCATCCAATATGCTAATGTCTTTATTGCCATTAAAAAGTCCAAGTTTCATTTAATTTTGGAGAAGGGCATAGTTCTATAAACCTTTATAGCTAATGAAGAATCATATTAAAAGGGAGGAGAATTAAATTACTATTAGGCACTATGGGTCAACTCTGGTACAAACAAATTAGCTAAAACTACTAATTTCTGTATTTTGTCTCTGTGCACCTTCGTGATAGATGAAACTATTAACTAAAGGGCTGGATTCCTAATATGGATTAATTCTTAGTTTTCTGGCAGATAGTTAACAGCTGGACTATAGATTAAGCAACATGTAGGCTAGTTTACTGATTTTCACTTGACTTTTAATACTACATCTAAAAATTTAAAGGATATGGGCTTTTAATGAAGGGATATGCTCTTTTTGTGTGTGTGGGGGGGGTACTACTGCATTTTTTTTCTTTTTGGATAATTATGAATTGCCTAAAATGCTATCAGTTTATATTTTAAATCCTGTTCTTCTTTAAATTTTGCAAGAGTTGAAAATGTCTATGTAAAAAAATATTGTTAAAGAAAATATTTATATTAAAAAACATGCCCATGAAAATAATAAACAATTTTTTATAATTTTTGTTTGATCTTTAAATTTCAAGACATCCCTGATAGTTAATAGAATGGACTTATTCTTGGTTAAACTGAAATGGATAAAATTTAAAGGAGCGTTTTTCAATCTTGGCAACTGTAGGAGTTGAATTAAATTTAGGCTTAGGCTAAGGTTAGGCTTTTGATGGAATGGCTTCACTGATATGACTCAGAGCATGCCAATTCTACCCAGATGGCCATCTATTCCACTGGCTGACAACTCATACAGTCCTGAAATTCCTGCTGGTGTTTGAACCTTAGCCTATTTCCTTGTGCTTCTAATCCATTAGTTGGCCCTGCCTCTGAGGCAATGATTTTTTTATGTGACAAATAACCCACTAGATAGACCAGACCAGAAAATCAACTCTACAGTAAGATTAGAACTATACTTTATTAAGATAGGATATAATAACAGAATCTGGTAAGCCCTATTATGGCTGGCTGCTCTTAATCTATATGCATATTCATTAGGACATGCTGGGAACTTTCAGGCATATACTATAATGCTTGGAAAAAACTCACTGTTTATATTTAACATACTTTTAATTGAGTTCTCTGGACATAGGGAAATCTATGCTGAAAAAGAGACTACATTTTTACAGAGCTTTTGCCTTGCATTCCTGCAAGGGTTTCTAGCACCATGTTTCAGAAATATTAGAATTTGATTCACAAGAATCAAATCTGCGAGATTTGATCAATAATTGTTTATTAAATAAAGTACATTGAATAGTTCACCCAAAAAGTAAAACTATAAATCATGGTTTACAAACCATTGGGGTGTGTTTATATGGCATATTAAGTCAAATATATCATATTGTGGTTTAATGCCATGATTCCTGTCAATTTTATAGAAAGAAGTTTATATTCTTGAATACAGATAGTCTTCGCTTTTACTGACTATTCTTTAGGCGACTGTTAAAAATTAGGACAGTCACTTAAATAATCACTAAATAAATAAATTTATGCCCCAATTACAACCTTCACAGCATCCTTTAGTCACATGATCACCATTACCATTGGCATGCATTGTCCTGTGCCTGATCTGTTTTTTCTTCTCTTTTCTTCTCCCCTTTCCCTTTCCTTTGCAAAGCAGATTGATTGGAAATAAAGGGATTGCAAGAATGCAGGTTGTTGGCTCTTCTACACATCAAAAGCAATGTGATCATGCTGGCAGCCTGGGCTGGGAGCCAGGGGTGCATTACACACAAAAAAATGTGGGTTAGACAGCATCATCACCAGATGGATTCGTAGATGGCTTACCGGCCATACTCAGTGTGTGGTCTTCAATGGAACTACATGGAGGGAAGTGTGCAGTGGGTGCCAGAGGGCTCTGTTCAGAGTCCAGTGCTCTTCAACATCTTCATCAATGATTTGGATGAGGGGATGGTTGAGGAACGCATCAAATTTGCAGATGACACCAAGTTGGCAGGAATAGCCAACACTCCAGAAGACAGGCTTAGGATACAGGAGGATCTGGACAGACTTGAACACTGGGCGCTATCTAACAAAATGAAATTCAGTAGTGAAAAAAGTAAGGTTCTACACTTAGGCAAGAAAAAACAAATGTGTAGGTATAGTATAGGGGGTATCTTGCTCAATAGTAGTAACTATGACAGGGATCTCGGAGTCCTAGTGAACAATCACTTAAATATGAGCCAGCAGTGTGCTGCAGCTGCCAAAAAAGCCAACACAGTGCTAGGCTGCATTAACAGAGGGATAGAATCAAGATCATGTGAAGTGTTAATACCACTCTTCAATGCCTTGGTAAGGCCACACTTGGAATACTGCCAGTTTTGGTCACCATGATGTAAAAAAGAGGTTGAGACTTTAGAAAGAGTACAGAGAATAGCAACAAATATTAGGGGACTGGAGGCAAAAACATATAAGCAAGCACTAGAACACTCCAAATGATGGAGGAGCAATTCTGAAACAAACAAAAGCAAAAAATGAGAAACAATATCTCTTTCCAGATGGGAAGCACAATTGTAGTCACATGATTTCTGAGTTAGCAATTGCTTGCTTTGTGGCAGAGTTGCTGGTCTCAGTTAGGGTCATTAAACCAAGACTACCTTTACTTTTTCATTTAACAACATCACCTTTAAAAATAATTTAATAAATTTAAATGAATAGAGAGATATAACTGTTATTTCTCTCATCATCACCCTTCTTCCTCACAAAACCATAAAGCTAATCAGCCTAAACAGACCTATGTGTAAGCTATTCTTTCATAGTTTAACTTCCTCAACTTTAATACCATTTAGATAGGTGAACTTTAACAGAATTCATTATTCTGCCATTTTAAAGAACTTTGGCAAATTCACACCCCTAGAACAAACTAGGTGGAGAATGGTGCCATGGCATAAAGTATCCTAGAACTTGACACTCCATAGGAGAAATAAATAAACATTTCTCTAGGCCACCGTTACTGGTAGAAATCTTATTCTTATTCTATCAGCACTGCAATGGGAATACTAGCAGTGGAGTTTTTCCACATCTAATGATTCTTAAAGAATTATTTTGCTTGTTGCTTAAATCAGTTAGCAAAAATTTACAAACTAATTCAAAGAAAATAGGCTATTCAAAACAAAATATTATTATGTGGCCATGGTTTATTGCTTTACTAATACTATGATACTTAAGCATGAAATGATAGTTCACTTGAATTAACTGAACAAATAAAAGATACTAAAGGTGGCGCAGCAGTTAGAGTGCAGTACTGCAGGCCACTTTAGCTGACTGTGTTCAGCAGGTCAGCGGTTCAAATCTCACCGGCTCAAGGTTGACTCAGCCTTCCATCCTTCCGGGGTAGGTAAAATGAGGACCCAGATTGTTGGGGGCAATGTAAATATAATATATATATACATTGCTTACTGGTGTACACCGCTTAGAGAGTGCTTGCACTTAAAGCGGTATATAAGTCTCATAAATAAATAAATAAATAAATAAATAAAATGCATCATTCATAAAGGCTTCCAGAATTGTATCCAATTGTATCCAATTGCATAATTATTTACATGCTGCAGTGTTATTTTTTTAAATCAAAATATGGTATAATAAAAATAATTATGCTGAACAAGGCACATTCAAAAAGAAATCTACTGTGGTAAACAAAGTATTACATGTATGCTGAAATATCTAAAGATTAAAATATATATTTAATATATTAATCAATTAAGATAGAGTCATATAACTGCCAAATAAACAAATCTTTATTTAGGCTTTAATCCATCAATATACTCTAAGAGTTCAGCTTATGACTTGGCTTCATTGTTGGGAAGGGAATTTGCTTCTTAAGGCTTATGGTGGGACTGAAGCAATCCAGTTGTAGATATTGGCTACAGTGCTTTAACGATTTAGCCAATTGTTAAAATTCTGTATCAGTGATTTGTTTTTAATCAATTCATTCTACTTACTCCGTCTTTTATCCAAGAACTCAGTTGTTTAAGATAATACAGACAGTAAGTCTTTCCATGTAACTTAATGCTTGTTATGCTTTTATGCTTGTTAACCACATTCCAATCATGGGTATTTGTTTTTGCAACCATAGTGACGACATATATTTATTGGCTGCAGATACAAGGAATTCTAAGCAAATATCTGTCTTTGTTTAATTTCAGTAAACTAGGACATTTTACTAACACTATGGTAATATGGATTTGAATGTTATGCCTGTGAAATAAATTGTTCCCCAATATTCTAATGACAGGCTAGAATGTTTTCAGATGGGTATTACCCACATACATTAAATCAGATTTTTTTTCCTCTCTTGAATACTATACCTATCAACTTATTGTTTTACATTCTTTCACTCAGTACACCAGTTCAGAGCAGGAACATATTTTGAAATTGTATGATTAATGGGATTTGATTTATCTTTTGTAGCTTCTAAGAAAGCATGCCTTCCAGAATATGAAGCTTTCTTGATATCATATCCAATGCATATGCAATTATGCATTGCATATATCAAGCAGGGAATAAGGAATTAGTTTAATTTTTACAGTGAAATACAAGTACTTTCTATGTCACTGTCCTTGTTCCTAATTCTGATTTTAAATTGATGAAAAACTATGCCTCAACAACGGACAGATGGAATGAAGATTGGTAAAAGTAATTTCTTTTCAATTTGCTCTTTTTGCTGTTAAATACAACCTAATCAGTGCTAAACATGTTTATTCCATGATGCCTAACCTAGCCTTCTTTTATAATTTAACAAAAAAGGGAGAAATGTTCATTGTTTGTTGTTATTTGCTTACACATTTGGTCTCTCTCACTTTAACTTCATCAGACAAAATTTTATTATGTAGCACAGCTTGCTATTAGGGAATGTCCAGCCATTTACTACTGTCAATGTAACAGGATACTAGCTGAAGCCTTTTGGCATTTTCTAAACGGAAATCTGAAGGCCAACAATGAAAGCAGAACAACAACAAAAATGGTAATTATAAAAGCATTATTATCACTGGGAAAAAATGTATCACTAAACAAAGTTTGCTACAGTAAAAGAATCCCCCAATCTTCTTGTATAGTGTTCCAAGTTAGATCTGGCAGGTTTTCAGGTCTTAAATTTCAAGGATGGGATAGATGCTGTAATCCATATTCAATTTCATGGGACATTCCTCTTGGAAAAAACAATAGGCCAAGTAAAAGTCTTCATTTATTAATTCAAATTGAAATGAATTAACCTTAACTTATACATTTTTCCCAATGAAGATACAATCCATTCAGACATTTACTAAAGGGTTGGCAGAAGAATCTAAGCAAGATATGTTTGTCATGAAAAGCATGAAACTTGAGAATCATATCATTTTAACCTGTTTCACACTTTGTTCTGCAGTAAGAAAAACTTGTGGGGGATTGTATATATATATATTGCATATTGATTAATATAAATCAAATAGCAATAATAATAATAATTCCCACTTTTCTTTCAAGATTAGGAATTCTGACTTTATCAAAGATGGGTTTTTTTCCTGTAAATGTTTAGATTCTGTTATATTTTTCTCCATAATCTGCAATATGTTTACTTACTGTAAACCAAACGTCTTTCCTTCTTTGTACTTCAACTCTAAATAATAAATTACCGTATGTGATATATTGGCAGCCCAATGGTTTGCAATGTTTTTTACAGATATGTTGTAAAAATAGAATCCTTTCTTGTTCTCTCATGTAAAATCTTTCTACAGCATGTCCATCTTTATTACTACTAGGCAGAACACATTTTTACCTTTTAAACAGTTTCTGTATGAATTGCCCCAAACTCTTCACAGTTTTTAGCCTGTGTGAAAGAAAACAAGAGCATTCATTCTGGTAGCAATTAGGGATGGATGAATTTGCCAATTTAATTTCATTCTGCCTCTCACTTTTCCAATATTAAATTTATTCAGTCCAATTTTCTCGATTTGTACATTTTAAGCAATTTTCATAAAAGCTTGGTAAAATTCATACATATTATTTCTAATATATAAATTGTTTTAAGTTCACATAGAAATTAAGAAATTTGCAATGCAAACTGAAAATAATTCTTAACTCTAATAACAATATAAGTACAATACAGTATAATGTAATCAATTTCCCTAAAATTGGAGAAAGAAACATCATAAACCTGTGCTATGCTGGGAACACTACTCTAATAACTAAAAATGCTAAACATCTGTAGGCTCTAGTAATAAAAGTCAAAGACTACAGTGATAAAAATGGAACCAAATTAAACACAAAAAGACCAAACTAATGACATACAGTACCACAACCTGCCTTACAACTGAGAATGTAGATACTAAAATAGTGGATACCTTCTGCCTTTTAGGATCAGTCTTAACAGTAAAGAAACAAGCAGTCAAGAAATGCACTACAATCAAGTGTTCTGATCAGTGGTGGGATTCAGCCGGTACAATAGCACTGTTTTGTTTTTTAATAAATCAGTCATCTGTCTTTTGTTA
The DNA here is from genome assembly GCF_016545835.1 of Crotalus tigris. Lineage (NCBI taxonomy): Eukaryota > Metazoa > Chordata > Lepidosauria > Squamata > Viperidae > Crotalus > Crotalus tigris. The sequence continues at coordinate 1,754,427 of NW_024100112.1, read as the reverse complement.
TGGTCAGTAACCAGTAAGCAGAATTCAACTTGTAAGGAAGAAAAATGAAAACATGAAAAATAAGATAAAAATCAACAATAACTAACAAATTAATATGATTAGTTACAGCTGATTTTACAAGCAATAAAACAAAATTCGACCACATTTAGACAAACTGCATCATATTGATTGGCTAATAGCAACTGTACACAAAATAAATCCAGATGAATCAAGGAGAGAAGCAACCTAGAACTAAGGAGAAACTTCCTGACAGTGAGAACAATTAATCAGTGGAACAGCCTGCCTCCAGAAGCAGTAAATGCTCCAACACTGGAAGTTTTTAAGAAGAGACTGGACAGCCATTTGTCCGAAATGGTGTAGGGTTTCCTGCCTGAGCAGGGGGTTAGACTAGATGACCTCCAAGGTCCCTTCCAACTTTACTACTATTACTATTACTTAGAGTCAATTAATATTGAATTCAATTCTGGGCCCAGTGCTCTTCAACATCTTCATCAATGATTTGGATGAAGGGATAGATGGGGAACTCATCAAATTTGCAGATGACACCAAGCTGGCAGGAATAGCCAACACTCCAGAAGATAGGCTTAAGATACAGAAGGATCTTGACAGACCTGAACATTGGGCACTATCTAACAAAATTCAATGGTGAAAAAGTAAGGTTCTACACTTAGGCAAAAAAACCAAATGCACGGGTATAGTATTGGTGGTATCTTGCTCAACAGTAGTAATTGTGAGAGGGATCTTGGATTCCTAGTTGACAATCACTTAAATATGAGCCAGCGGTGTGCTGCAGCTGCCAAAAAAGCCAACACGGTGCTGGGCTGCATTAACAGAGGGATAGAATCAAGATCACGTGAAGTGTTAATATCACTTTACAATGCCTTGGTAAGGCCACACTTGGAATACTGCATCCAGTTTTGGTCACCACAATATAAAAAAGAAAGAGTACAGAGAATAACAACAAAGATGATTAGGAGACTGGAGGCTAAAACATATAAGGAATGGTTGCTGGAATTGGGTATGTCTAGTTTAATGAAGAGATGGACGAGGGGTGACATGATAGCAGTCTTCCAATATCTCAGGGGTAGCCACAAAGAAGAGGGAGTCAAACTATTCTCCAAAGCACCTGAAGACAGGACAAGAAACAATGGATGGAAACTGATCAAAGAGAGAAGCAACCTAGAACTAAGGAGAAATTTCCGGACAGTTAGAACAATTAATCAGTGGACCAACCTGCCTCCAGAAGCTGTGAATGCTCCAACACTGGAAGTTTTTAAGAAGAGACTGGACAGCCATTTGTCTGAAATGGTATAGAGTTTCCTGCCTGAGCAGGGGGTTGGACTAGAAGACCTTCAAGGTCCTTCCAACTTTATTATTATTATGGATCATCGCACAGTCAGCCAGATGTTCAGACTGGATTTGGCATTTTGTCTACCTATCGAGTCCTTACCCATAGGGATAGGCAGATGTGGATGTTTGATGGTATTACAGGTATCGTTGCAGGATGGAAGCAGTTCCTAGTAAGGCCGCCTTTTGCAATTGACTAATAGTGAATTTGTCAATGCCAATGGTGTTCAAGTGGTGCTTCAGTTGTTTTGGGATTGTACCCAAGGAGCCTATTACTATTGGTACTACCCTTGCTTGCTTTTGCCAGTCTTTCTATTTCTATTTGTAGGTCTTTGTATTTTGTTATCTTCTCCAGTTCTTTCTCGTCTATTCTGCTGTCTCCAGGCATTGCCACGTCCACTATCCAGACTTTTTTGTCTTTCTTATCGACAATTGTTAAGTCTGGGGTGTTATGTTGCAGGTGCTTGTCTGTTTGAATTCTGAAGTCCCAGAGCAGTTTAATGTTATCATTTTCTATGACTTTCTCTATTTTATGATCCCACCAGTTTTTGCTTACAGGCAAATGATATTTTTTGCAGATCTTCCAATGCACCATTGTTGCTACTTTATTGAGAATTTTTAAAAGTTTTTACAAATAACAACAAAAAAACAACAACAAACAAGAAAAACAAAACAAAACAACCTTCACCCAACCCCTCCCAAACCACCCCCTCCATCCCCCCCCGAGCTTCCCAGAGCTGAATATAGGCGTAATTAAAATTTTAAGAAACCTAAACAAATTTTTACAACTTATAAAATAGTTAATAATAAAATATATATGACATAAACATTAAGGAAAAAAAATACTTAAAAAGAGAAAAAAAGAAAAAAGAAAGAAATAGAAAAAGAAATAGGAAAAAGAAAAAAAAGAGAAAACAATCTATAAAATATCAAAAATTATATACAAGTTACAAAAAGCCTAAATAATATTTTTTTATATCCAATTTATGTTGTATAAAATTTATCCATTTTTCCCATACAGCAAAAAATTTCTCTTGCGATTGCCCCTTTAAAAAAGCCGAAATCTTTGCCATTTCTGCCAGATAAGAAACTTTAAAAAACCACTCTTGCAAGGTAGGCAAAGATTCCTTCTTCCAATATTGCCCTACTAACAGCCTTGCGGCTGTAATCAAATTTAACATTAATATAACCTCCTTAGCATCACAATCAGTAACAATACCTAACAAAAATAATTTCGGAGTAAATTTTACCCTCCTTCTAAAAGTTCTTTGAATATTCCACCATATCTTAATCCAAAAAGCTTTTATATTTTTACACGACCACCAGATATGATAATAAGTGGCGTCCAAACAGCCACATCTCCAACACTTAGGCTGTAAGTCAGGGTACATAAGAGACATTTTTTGTGGATCAAGGTGCCATCTATAAAACATCTTATAAAAATTCTCCCTTAAGTTCTGGGCTTGTGTAAATTTAACATTTCTCACCCAGATAATTTCCCAGGTATCCAGTGGGATTGGCTCACCAAAATTTTGTGCCCATTTAATCATACAGTCTTTAATTAATTCAGATTCTGAATCCAATTCCACTAGAACCCCATAAACCCTCTTAATATGAGTTTGTTTTTGATCCTTTACTTGTTTAAAAAAAATTTCATCTTCTCTAAGCCAGCCCACATTACAATCCATCTTCCATCTGTCCACTATTTGTCTGTATTGAAACCATGAATAGGTAATATTTTCATGTGCTAAGTCTTCCAAAGATTTTAACTGCCAGCTCTGACCATCCCATTTAAGTAATTGTGTATAAGAAACCCTATCCATTTTAACTCCTCTCTTTACCCCTCTATCGCATGCCAAGGTATGGTCCATAAGGGTATTTTAAAGTCACTCTTATAATACTTCCTCCAAACCCTAAGTAGAGAAATCCTTATAATATGTGATTTAAAAGCTCGATCCACTTTTTTATTAAAAATTAAGTAGGCATGCCATCCAAAAAGTAAATCCCAACCCTCCAGATGGAGTATTTCTACATTTGTTAAATTTACCCAATCACTAATCAATGTTAAAACCACAGCATCATAGTATAATTTCAAATTCGGTACCTTGAGTCCACCTCTCTCACGGAAATCTTGCATAATTTTAAGCTTTACCCTTGGTTTTTTCCCTGCCCAAATAAATTTATTAATGCCTTTCTGCCATTCATTTAAGTTAAGCTCATTCTTTAAAATAGGTAGCATTTGAAACAAAAAAAGAAATTTTGGTAGGACATTCATTTTAATCACTGCAATTCTACCCATAAGAGATAACTGTAACTTATCCCAATTCTTCAGATCCTTCTGTACCCTGATCCACAACTTTTCATAATTATTCTTATACAATTTTGCATTAGAAACAGATAAATTGACCCCCAAATATTTTACCTTATCAACAACTTCAAAATCTGTTAAATTAACCAAAATCTGTTTATCACGGTTAGTCATATTTTTAGGTAATATTTTGGTCTTATTATTAATTTTAAAACCCGAGACACATCCATATTGATGAATCAGTTGTAATAACTTTACTACAGAGTAAGTAGGTTGAGACAAAGTAACCACCAAATCATCTGCAAAAGCTCTTAACTTATATTCTTTTTTGTTAACTTCTATTCCTTTTATTTCTTGCGATTCCCGAATTTTGATCAACAAAATTTCCAATGTTAGAACAAACAATAACGGTGATAATGGACATCCCTGTCTTGTACCTTTTTCTATTGTAAAAACCTCTGACAAACCCCCATTAACAATAAGTTGAGCAGTTTGTTTTTGATATATAGCACCTAGAGCTTGTGATATTTTTTCTCCAAAATTCATCTCCTTAATTAATCTTAACATAAACTGCCAATTCAGTTGGTCAAAGGCTTTTTCAGCGTCTAAAAATATCAGCCCTGCAGAGATTTGGTTGTTCTTATCTAGATATTCTAATAAATTAATAATTTGTCTAACATTATTTTTCATATACCTTCCAGTTATAAAGCCCGATTGATCCTTATGTATAAGCTGCTGCAGAACCTTCATAAACCTATTAGCTAAAATTTTTGCAAATATTTTATAATCCACATTTAAGAGAGATATAGGCCTATAATTCTTTGGTAAGGTAAGATCTTGATCCTCTTTTGGAATCAAAGATATAAAAGCACTGCGCCATGACGGAGGAATCTCTAAACCCTGTAATATATTATTAAAAAGCTCGCATAAAGGTTGAGTCATCTCTTCTACTAAGGTTTTATAATAAATAGATGTCAAGCCATCCGTACCCGATGCTTTACCTAATTTTAATTGCTTAATAGCTGTTACAATTTCCTCATTAGTAATTAAACCATTAATTTCTTGTTTCTGATCTTCTGTTAGTTTAGGAAAATTAGCCTTACTTAAATAATTATTTATGTCTAAAATTTGTACATTGGTGCTCTTATATAGTTTCTGATAATAATCCAAAAAAGATTTCTTAATCTGCTCTTTCTGGTAAACCAATTTACCATTATAATTTATTTTATCTATAATTCTCTGTCTCTGTTTCTTTCTTAATTGATAGGCCAACCATCTCCCTGGTTTATTAGCATTACAAAATATGTTTTGCTTCATAAACATTAAGTTAGTTGCGGCTTGATCAGCCATCAACATATTAAATTGTGTTTTTAACAACTTTATAGCTTCTTTAACCTTTTCATCTGAAGGGTTTGAAATCAAAGACTTCTCTTTTAATTTAATCTCCTCTTCCAATTCTTTACGTTTCTGAATCTGCTTTTGTCTATGAACATTATTCATTTTTATCAGAATCCCACGCATAAAGGCTTTACCTGCATCCCATACCATTGACATTGATGTTCCCTTGTACATATTTAAAGCAAAATAATCCTTTAAACATTCCTTTAATTTTTGAACATTTTTTTCTTGTTTAAATAAATTCTCATTCACTCTCCAAGATCTCCTCTCCTCTTTTTCAGCAGCCAATTCCATCCAGACTGGACTATGATCCGTCAATGACCTAGGAAAGATTTTTACATTCTTCACCCTATTATATAAGTCAGTCGTAATCAAGAAGAAATCAATCCTTGAAAAAGATTGGTGTCTATCTGAGAAGAAGGTGAAGTCTCTTTCCTCTTGGTTACGTTCACGCCAATAGTCTCTCAACTCCCAGTCCTCTTTCAAATCAAAAAAGGCTTTAGGTAATTTAGCCTGTTTAAAAAAAGTAGAACAACCTTTTTTGTCCTTTTGTGTATCTAAAACACCATTCCAGTCTCCCATTAATATCACAGACCTATAGTCCAACAAAGTTATTTTCTGATGTAACAATCTATGCAAGCAGATAATATCATTATTATGTTGCTTTAAATAATGAAAGATTTTCTTAGCATTCCAGGTCAGGAACTTTGCCATCTCCCTCAACCAGGAGCCTGGAGAAGACTGCCTGAAGATCTGCCACTGAAGAATGTGTTGCAGAACTCTTGGGTCTTGCTCCTCCCACCGGCATCGAAGCACTCTCATGAGAAGATTCTTTAGCTTCTTTCTTCTGTTGTTCCTTTTCCTTACGTTTATGTGCTGCACAGGTCATTCTCTGCTCTTTGACCTCTGTTTGACGCAGCCATTCCACCTGTGATTTTCCAGCAGCCATCAAACCTAGTCCTTCAGACTGCTGTTCTACCTCTTTGCCGCCCAAAGCTTTCTGAGTCATAGATAAAGATGAGCCTGCTCCCAGGACCGTATTATAAAATTCTTTAGTTTTGGCAACCATATTAAGTCTATAACATGTCCCCGCATGGCTCAAAACAATACCCATCGGAATCTCCCATCTGAATGGCATCAATCTTGTTTTAAGTTCATTAGCTAAAAAAGCAAAATCTTTTCTATTTCTTAAAATTTTAGATGGGATTTCCTTTAGAATGATGACATCTTGGGCAGCAATCTGAAACCTCTTGTTATAGAAAGCTTGTATAATCTCATTACGCAGAGACCTCTTGGCAAAATAGATCACCACATCTCTTGGCAGATTCTTTTGTTTCGCAATCCAAGAGTTAACTCTGTAAATTTTTTCCACTTCTCTACGTAATTCATCTTTATCTGTATTCAAAACAACAGCTAGATCATTAATCACCATCTCCATCAGATCTTGATTCATGTCTTCTTTAAGACCCCTGATTCTCAAAGCATATTCCATTTGTCTATACTGAGACATAAGAATATCATCTTGTGAAGTTTCCATCTTTTTTTCCATATCTTGGAATTTGTACTCAAGGAAATCTACTTTTTCTGCAACTTCTTCCACTCTGGAATCCAGCTTCACGACCACAGAAGCCAATCCTGATAAAGCTGAAACTATATCTTGCCTCAGAATAGTATTATTCTGCACTAAAAGCTCCTTCATTTCCTCCTTCATTTCCTCTTTACTTTCAGACTTGCTCTGTTCAAGAAGTTGCTTCATTTCCTCCCTGATTTGGGACACAGCATTTCCCATTATATCTTGTGCAGACAAGCCTGGCGGGGGAGGAGAAGATGGAGGTGTAGCCTTAGGTTGCTGCACCGGTGGTATTACTTTAAGTTGTTGTTGTACAGTTGCAATTACAGGAGAAGAAACCACCTTAGAAACTATAGAAGCTGGTTGTCTCTTTGAAGCCATTTTTTAAAAAATCTTATTCTCTCTTTCCTTCTTCTTTAAAAAAAAAAATACTAAATCCTTAAAATTAAAAGACCAGGGAGAGTGCAAAAAAAAAAGAAAAACTTCCAAAGCACTTTAAAAGAAAAAGGAAAAAGAAACTTAAAAGAGAGAAAAAACAATGCTAAACATACATTTCATTTAAGTCCGCCTTTTCTTTCCGGAAATAAGAAAAAGAAAAAAAAAGCACTTTAAAAACGCCATTTTACTTTCACTCTCACTCTCCCAAAAAAAACAAAAGAAAACAGAATCAGCATAAGCTAAAAAAAATAAAAAAAAATAAATCTCTAACTCTAAGTAAAATCCTTTAAACAGTTCTGTCCGCTTTAAAAATCACTCACCAGAAAACTTTAAGCGCGGAGATGGTAGCGGCGTTTCACTTTGTTTCCGAAGAAACAAAGACAGCTGAGAGGCGGAAAAAGCACGAACTCCGAGGGAACACTCTTTCTACCCCCAAAAAAGAAATCCAGGGGGGGTTAAGAGGTTCTACCTCTATTCGTGTAGTCTCTACCCCTTCCCTTCGCCCGGGAAGGGGATTTCGAGCCACGGGCCAGCTGATGCACGCTGTGCTCCGCAGATCTGACGCCGTCTCAGGAGGACGGCTACAAAGTAGCCGCCATCATCGTCGCTAGCCATCGGAAGCTCCCACCATTGTTGCTACTTTGTCATGCCGCTGCTTGTAGTCAGTCTGTGCAATCACCTCCTCCTCCTCCTCCTCCTTCTTCTTCTTCATGTTGTTGTTGTTGTATCAGTGAGGAATATATATTTAACCATATGAAGATATTGTAGGAGACAAATGGGGTAATTTGTAATTCAACCAACTTGGGATGATTATAATGGGAGTTTAAACCTAATATACCTGAAAGGCATGTTTACATCATAGCTCTAGTAAATTCAAAATGCAGATGGGTTATGGCTCAGACTTGTAATATTAGCTCATTAAAACCCACAAAAAGTGAAGTCTAGTTTATTTCAGCTGACGAAGTTGTAATCCTAAACTGTAATGATGCTTTTAAGTTTTATGTTTTGTTTTCAGACACAATGTTTTGGCAATTCAAGATTTCAGAAATAATAAACACAGTAATTCTCTGGAAATTTATAATGTACTAATGACCTAAATGTAACCTTCATAAAAACATTATTACTCATCATTACTATAGGTTCCACCCTGCCCAAATACAGGTGATGTTCATACATTTTTTTTGATTTACATGAAAGGCATGCTCTCTGATTTCACACATTACTGATTGTACCCTGAATTCACAAAACATATTAAAACAACACTTCCACAGCAGGAATTGGGGGCAGATGCACAGGGGAAGGACTTTCCCATCATACCCAAGAGTATTGGGACCTGAGGGAGGTATTCAGTGAAAAGGGGTCAGATAAACTTCCTCCCCACCAACCTACAGACTGTGCTATAGAAATCCTGCTGGGTGCTAAATTACCAAAACTGAAACAGTATTCTATGATCCCATGGGAGCTGGAGAAACTGTGGCTGTTTATTGATAAGAATCTTGCCTGAGGTTTCATCCAACCAATGTGACCACCGGTAGGGCCCCTGTTCTGGGACACTTTTTCTATGTATTAACTATAGAGGGTTTAATGTGGTGTATATGGAAAATGTCTACCCCTTACCCTGATGAAGGACATGTTAGCCCACTGGACTTATGGGAAGCTTTCTACTGTGTGAGGATCAGGGAAGGGGATGAATGGAAAACCACTTTCAATTGCCTGTTGGGCTTGTTTCCAGTTCAAAGTCCTCCTCTTTGGGCTACACGGCATCCCTGCTGTATTCATGCAATTAATCAATGAAGTTCTACATGAGCACTTGTATAAAGGGGTGCTAGTGTACTTGGTGACATTTTGATTTACACTGAAACAAAAGCTAAATATGTGAACTGGTGAGGATGGTCCTTCAGAAAGTATGAGGTGCCAAGCTGTACCCCAAACTCTCTAAATGCGAATTCCACCAAAGCTATCATATTTCACATGAGGAATTGAAATGGACCCTCAGAAGGTCAAAGCGGTGTTGGAGTGGACTCCACAACTGCAAAGTTTCCTGGGCTTTGCTAATTTTTACTGGCAATTCATCCCATCATTTGCCTAGATAGCCCTCCCCATTACGAACCTGTTAAAAAACTGAAGGGACAAACCCAAATCCACTCAACCTCTAAAATGGACAATGGAACACCAAATGGCATTCGAGAAGCTCAAACAATTGTTTGCAGCTGAACCAGTTTTAAAGCATCCTGACCTGAGGGCTCCATTTGTCATTCAAGCAGATGCTAGTTATGTAGCTGTGGGGGGGGGCTGTGCTGTTACAGAAAAATGAGAGTGGCCAGCTACAGTCATGTGCTTGCATCTCTAGAAAACTGTCAGAGACAGAACAAAGGCAGGCCGTGTTGGAGGAGTGTTATGCAGTGTGGTGGGCACTCTTGTCTTGAAGGCACTTCCTGGAAGGAAGCAAAATACCTTTCAAAGTATGGATTGATCACAAAAATCTGAAGGCATTAAAAACCCTACAGAAATCCCCAAAGCAAGTGCAATGGGTGCAATACTTTAACTGTTTCCACTTCATGCTGCATTACCTCCCAGGGGAAAAAAAGCTTTCTAGCTGATACGCTATTGCGCATGCCTCAATACAATTGTCCTAAAACAGAAATAGTTAAACCAGTGTTCCCATCCTACAATTAGCTGGCCAAGTGACCACCCAAATGCAGGCAAAGGAGAGGCGTCCAATGGGCAATGAAGTGATTGCAGCCCTTAAGGCCGCACTAAAGGAAGACACATGTTTCAAAATCATGTGAATATTTGCTCAATCCAGGACGGGCTGGCTTGGGTAGGGGTAAGCTCTATGCACTGGAGACTCAAAGATTGATGGTTTTGAAGAAAAGCCACAACTTCAAATTGCCGGGACACTTTGGTTTTGTAAAGAATTTACACCTGATAAAAAGACAATTCCAGAGGCCGTCCCTCAAAAAGGACATTGAGAGCTACGTAGCAAGTTACCCTGTTTGTGCCTCTGCCAAACGACGACAAGGGAAAACCCCAGGATTCCTTCAGATCGTGGCCGATCCGTCAGCATCCTGAAGAGAGATCTCCATGGATTTCACAGTGGAACTCCCTGAAAGTTCAGGAAATACCATTATATGGATCATGACTGATTTGTTTTCTAAACAAGTACACTTTGTTCCATGCCTGAAAATTCCATAAGCACGAGGGCTAGCCAAATTATTTTTACATCATATTTACCGATTACCTGGGGCACCTCAATGCATCATTTCAGATCAAGAGGTACAATTCACATCTAAGTTTTGGCGGGCCTTCCTTAACCTACTTGGTTTAGTTCCAGTCACAACCCCCAAATGAATGGAGGGTGTGAATGAATGAACTCAGTATTGGAACAGTACCTCAGATGCTTTATTAATTATCAGCAGGATGATTGGACTGACTTGTTGCCTTTTGCTGAAGTGGCATACAACAATTCCAGAACTTCCCTTTTCTCCAGGGAGGTTTCCTCTACCCTAGAAAACTTTTTAAAGCAGTTAGAATTCTACCACACATATTAAGAAGTTTGTGGTTCATCTTCATGGGCCTGTTCCTTCTGCTGGTGTAAGGATAGCGGTGTTTTAGTTACCTAATTGTAGAACAATCCAGAACCAAGATAACTGTTAGCAGAGAAATTGATTAAAGAGGTAAGTAGATGCAGTGAGATTATTATGTAAGTACACATAGATGTTTTTCTCTTTCTCCTTGCCAAATAGGGATTCTGCTGAGCAATAAGATTTGCCCAGATAGAACGAGCCAATGTAAAAGAACAATAAAAATATTATCTCATTAGAAATATGTGGGAGATGCTATTGGTAGGTGAAGAAGCTACATTTTATTGTTTAATTTTTACATAGCTTTTAATACTATGTAATAATAGTATTTAATAGCTTGTAATAATTTAATACAAATTGAAAGACCTTAAATTATGTACGTAAAACAGGCCACTACCATCTAGACCAGGGGTATCAAACTGCTGGCCTGCAGTCCGGATATGTCATGCCAAAACCATGCCCACCCCATTGCCGGCAATGGAAAAAAAGTCACGATACATCACAACACGTCACGTGACATTGTGCAACACGTCACTTGATGTTGCGAGTTTGACACCCCTGATCTAGGCAGACTCTAACAAGAGTACAAATGAACAATGCAAAGATTAAAAATTCATAATGTATGTGCATAGAATATGTGTTGTTAATTATCTCATATGCAGAATCAAAAATAGTAGGCCACCCTTCCCCAGCTGGTGTCCTTTAAATATATTGTATTTGTAAAGTTAAGTGCCAACCCATCTAGAAGGTATCATGTTGAAAGGGCTGGAAAGGACTATGGTGCTTAAGAACTATTTTTCAGTGTGGGAAAGATTGTGCTTGTGCCAATGAAAAATAATTTTGATTTTTCCCAGATAATTCAAAATATAATCCAGGAAGTTGAGAAACATTTGAAAAATACTTCATCCTTAAATTAGTGGTGATTTTGAAATATAAGAATATAGCAATATAAGTAATCTTTGACTTACAAGTGAGGTCACCACCTCATTTAGTGATATTTGAAGTTAGAATAGCACTGAAAAAATGACTTATGACTGTTTTTCACACTTATAATCATTGAAACATCCCCAGAGTCACATGATCAAAATTCAGACAATTGGCATGATTCATATTTATGATGGTAGCAGTGTCCCAGGATCATGTGATCAGTTTTTGTGACATTCTGACAAGCAAAGTTAATGAAGAAGCCAGATTCACTTTACAATTGTGTTACTAACTGCAATGATTCACTTAGCAACTCTGACAAGAAAGGTCATAAAATGGGGCAAAATTCAGTTAACAACTGTCTTGCTTAGCAACAGAAATTTTGGGCTAAATTGTTGTTGTAAATCAAGGACTATCTGTAGTGGTTGCTATTTATTTGCATCTCTTTTTCCGATAAGAATTGTTCTGGTTTGTTTGATGAGTGAAAATATAGCTCATCAGGGCATTGTTATGTTTGACTGTTTGATCATCTTATGTTTAGAATGTGCAGGTTTATGTATTACTTTTTTTTCTAAAATAATGATGAAAGTGGTGCACTTGGGATTTTGCCCTTTTTCAAGGTTAGTCCATTGACTCTTCTTGAATTTAGCTTTTTGTTTCTATTGGCATCTTAGTATCTATCTTCTACTTTATTTCATAGATCTTTTAATGAACCAACATTTATAAAGCAATCATAGCTCACTGAGTTAAATGGCTATAGTACCATAAAGGCATATGGGATAGCAATCTCATACTGCCATCTCTAGTTAGATACATCTCTCACTTAATTCAATAGAAATTTGTCCCCGATAAGTATATGATTACACTATTAGACACTTTGCTTCCCTTGTATCTAAATTCCAAAACTCCCAGGCATTTCCTGAACTATAATGTTTTATGATTTGGGGTATGTTTAGCAATTCTCAAAGGGTCATTGTAGAGTCCCAATGTACTCCAAGTGAAGAGTGTTGATGTACAGCTTATAATAATATGTAACTTTATCCATTTGTCCACATTAACAACTTCACACATGGTTGCAAATTGCTCAAATAGAAAAATATAACATTTCTTAAGCCATTTGTTTGTCCTAAAGAAATACGTGTATTTTGCAACTACTATTTTTCTTTGGTAAAGAATACTTTCTAGGTGCCTGAGCATTTGTCAACATAATTCAACAGGGTTTTTCTACTAACATAGCAAAATGACAAGGCAAAAAGTCACACAAGCTGCAACAGTCACCATAGCTTCTTTTACATTTTCTTTGGCATGTTCTATAAAGATGAAGAGTTTTTCTTCTCCAGTGATTTAAGGAAATTCTAAATGCCAAGTCTTTCATTTTGCTCTGTCAAATTGAGAAAGAGTAGGTCATTTTTGTGCATCACATCTGGCTAACATTTCTTTGTTATTATAAAAAGTTATAATGAATAATGTTGCATCTAAATGTCTTCTATAAATCATTAGAATTGTCTGTTTTATGTACAGTCATTCACATTTTATCACTTAGGGCTGAGGTTAGAAATCAAGACAATGTATGTAAAAAATGGGGCAAATAAAATACATCAAGAGCATATCTTCCACCTTTATTCAACTTACACTCCAAAAGGCTTTGCTGCCTGCTATTCTTTCCCTGTCCCAAATAAATTTACCTTTCAAGGGAAGAGGATGGCAGCAGGTCAAGGGCTCTCAGATAAGAAAGTTGAAGGGTACCATACTGTTTAAAAATAAGTAGGTTATTCAAGATTTTATTTTTTTATTCTTGCTTTTTTTTTTGCTGCTGGGATATCGAGGTAGTTGTCATAACTGCTTACTATCTTTCCGTCCAACTGTACCTTTAGAAACAGGACAAACACTGTTCTATTTCACAGCAAGATACAAAACAAGGGGGTAGTAAGCAAGATCACCTACACTATTCCTGCTGCATACAAATTATATGAACTCTCTAGCAGCACTTCTAAAAGCATTCTGTCTCAGTTCAAATGCATCTCTTGATCTTTGTAATCCTACAGCTTGGCAAGTAAACAACTTCCAGATTAACTAAGGTAGAGAAAATTGTTTTTTTTGCAGTTTGCAGACAGCTTATTCCTCTCTTGAGGAAACTCTTGTCTGACACCTCTTCCCAGCTGTTGAGTTTCAGTCACTCTAGCACCCTTTAAATGGGATTCTGCCTTGACTCAGCAGGAAATAATTGGAAAAAGTTCTGTTTCCATCTTTTTTCAGCAGATGATAATTGGTATGCATCAGGCCAGACTAATATTGTTATTGTTTCATTTTTTATAGACTGGTGGTTGAGGGAGTTTGGGGTATTCCAGTGCAGTCGGAAAAGCAGAATTCCAGTGCTATAGCAATTGATTCCAGTTCCAGTAGTAATGCATTTGCTTAGACCTATTGCAACTTCTTCCCTCCCTCCAGCTACTGTTATAAATTGTAATCATGGTTAGACATGTTAGAAAAAGCACCTAGTTTTCAAATATCATTTCATATTCATGGTTCTTCCAACACAGGTCAGATGATTATTTTGTAGCTTCATCCTACTTCAAGTATTGTATACAACCATTCATTTAGTCCATTTGAGGTCACTGAAAAAATGTGATTCACTTACCAACTGCAGTGATTTGCCTAACAACTATGGCAAAAAGGTTATAAAGTGGGGCAAAACTAACTTAAAAACCGCCTTGCTTGGCAACAGAAATTTTGGGTTCAATTGTGGTAATAAGTCAAGGATTACTTGTAATTTGCAAGTTAACAAATGCAGGGCTTTTCAACCTTTTCACCCATTGTACCACTTTTAGGATATGGCAACATCCGAGTACCACCAGCAAGGTGTCAAAAACTTGATGACCCCCCCCCCAAAAAAGGAAAAAAGTGATAAAGTACAGGTAGTCCTCGACTTACAACAGTTCGTTTAGTGACTATTCAAAGTTACAATGGCACTGAAAAAAGTGCCCCCCAAGCCACAGCCAAGCAAGACACCTGCCTGCCTGCCCAGCGGCACTCTTCCTCCTGTCCGAGGTTTTCATTGTTGTGAGCATTTCTGTTGAGGATTGGCAGCGGGGGTGGGGTGGTGTTTGGTTTTTATTCCCCCTGTCTGCTGGGTGGTTGCAGCAGTTTTGGCCACTTCACATGACCTTGGGACACTGTGACCGTCATAAATATGAATCAGTTGCCAAGTATCTGAATATAAATCACAAGACCCTGGAGATACTGCAACATTCCAGCTGATTGGTGCTTCTTCAGGGCTCAGCAGAAGCATCAGGATCAGCGCCGAGTTCCAGATGGAGCCTGGCAGTGACCCTGGCACTTCCACTGAGCCCTGACAGCCACAAAGAAGCGCCGATCAGCTGGAAAGCAGCACTGATCCTGGCTCTTCTGCTAAGCTCGACAGCCCTGCAGCTCCAGCCATCTCTCGCTCAGGCTTGTGCGGTGCTGCTACTGGTTCAGCTCATTCCCCTCCCCCGCTACCACTTTTCTAGGATGGTCACGTACCACCTGCCAGGTGCCAATGTACCACAGGTGGTACCCGTACCACCGGTTGAAAAGCCCTGAACAAATGCACCAAAGTTGTATTGAAAACTTAGAGGAGGAAGAACCGGTAATTTCTTTTTGTCTGAAATGATACATGGTCTCCTGATTGAGCAGAGGGTTGGACTAGAAGACCTCCAAGGTCCCATCCAATTGTGTTTTTCTGTTTTTTGAATGGAATGGAGATGAGGGACTTGATTCAGACTGCACTGACTGAATGTTATTTCTGTATCCTTCTACTGGAAAGCTGGAAGCACTGACTAGTTCATGGGGATTCTCAGCAATTGTAAGCTTATCAGGATAAAGATAGTCTTGTCCATTTCATGCTGTTTTAGAGAAACTGGAAATACCTTCCAAAAACAACCTTCTTCAAAGAACAAATTAACCAGATGGCAATATATATATTCTTGAAATACATAAATTTGTATTCAGATTTTTCTTTAAACTTATGCCTTCTGAACTATTTTATTTGGGATGGGAATATTTTAATCCAGGAACATAGGTTAGTTTTCTATGGTTAAATAGTGTGAAGAGTCAGCCAATGTACAATTTAGTTTCCTACTAAAATGAGATGACAAATAAAGAGGAGAATTTAAATTCTAGCAATCATGTAAGTAGTATTTATTATATTATCTAGGAGTAATTTATTGGCATCTCATATAAATGTTTCATAAATGTATATGAGTTTTGTTAGAACTGTATAGAACTTTCCAGTTTAACTCCTACATGATATTTAGTCTGTTAGAAATGTGAGAGGCAAACTTGGTTCAAAGTTAATAATCACTCTTATTTTTAAAAAGGAATAATATGAAAATGAAATTGAATTAATGCTTTATTAAAATCTACCATCTGAGAATATATTTGCATGGTCTTACAAATCACAATCAATATTATGATGCTATTGATTTCTTCAATCCTTATTATGCATCAGCATCAGAGTAGGTAGCAGCTTCTGGCTGGCTTTAACCAAATTTACTTCTCTTACCCTCTAGTTCATGACTATTCAACTGGTTAAATCAGCAGCTCACAATCTTTTCTATACCCAGCACTCTAGAACAGGGCGTTTCAACCAGTGGTACGGGTACCACCTGTGGTACATTGGCACCTGGCAGGTGGTACGCAACAATCCTAGAAAAGTGGTAGTGGGGGAGGGGAAGAAGCTGAACCGGTGGCATCACAGCACAAGCCTGAGCAAGAGATGGCTGGAGCTGCAGGGCTGTCAGGGCTCAGTGGAAGCGCCATGATCAGCGCCAGGCTCCACTTGGAGCTCGGCACTGATCCTGGCACTTCTGATGAGCTCAGAAGTAGCGCTGATCAGCTGGAATGTTGCAGCATCTCCAGGGTCTTGTGATTTACATTCAGATGCTTGGCAACTGATTCATATTTATGACGGTCAGTGATCCAGGGTCATGTGAAGTGAACAAAACCTGCTGCAACCACCCAGCAGATGGGGGGGAATAAAAACCAAACACCCCCCACCCCACCCCCGCTGCCAATCGTCAACAGAAATGCTCACAACAATGAAAACCTTGGACAGGAGGAAGAGTGCTGCCAGGTGGACATACAAGTATCTTGCTCGGCTGTGGCTTGGGGGGCACTTTTTTCACTGCCATTGTAACTTTGAACAGTCACTAAACAAACTGTTGTAAGTCAAGAATTACCTGTACTTTCATCACTTTTCTCCTCTTTTTTGGTCAAGTTTTTGACACCTTGCTAGGCAACTGGTGGTACTCGGATATTGCCATATCCTAAAAATGGTACAATGGGTGAAAAGGTTGAAAAGCCCTGCTCTAGAACACTTCTGATATATTTTCGCACCCCTTACAAAAGTTCAAAATAATGGCAATGAATTATGCAGAGGAACTAGAGATCAAATTGCCCATACACTGGATCATGGAGAAAGCTATGGAGTTCCAGAAAAACATCTACTTCTGCTTCATTGACTATGCTAAAGCCTTTGATTGTGTGGATCACAACAAATTGTGGCAAGTTCTTAAAGAGATGGTAATACCAGACCATCTTATTTGTCTCTTGAGAAACCTATATGTGGGCCAAGAAGCAATAGTGAGACCTGGACACGGAACCACTGATAGATTCAAAATTGGAAAAGGAGTCCGGCAAGGCTGTATTCTGTCGCCTTGCCTATTTAACTTATATGCAGAGCACATCATGAGAAAGGCAAGGCTAGATGAATCAAAAGTTGAATTAAGATTGCCTGGAGAAATATCAACAACCTAAAACAGGGCTTTTCAACGGTGGTACGTGTACCACTTGTGATAGATTAACAAATGGCAGGTGGTACACAGCCCTGCCTACCCAAGTGTAGTGGGGGAGGGAAAGAGGCAGCGCAGGCAAGGACTTACTGTAAGAGAATCCTCTGGACCTGCAGATTGGCTGGGGCAGGCAAAGGCCTGGCTCACTTCTGGCTCACCCTCCCCCATGAGAAAGGAAGAAGAGGGGTGGAGACAGGGGAGACTATAAAAGGAGGCAGTTTGGGCGGGAGAGGGAGGGAGGAAAAAAGCAGCAGCCTTGGGAGGAGGTGGAGTCAGTTCTAGCTGCACCCAAGGGAAAGAAGAAGAAGGAGGAGGAGGAGGAGGAGGATGGGAGGAGAGAAGATCAAGCAGGCCGGCCGGCCATGAGCCGATCTACAACTGCTGTGGTAGCCACCTGTGCGGGCAGCAGCAAACAGGCAAGAACTGCAGTGGGGGAGGGGTCATCCTCCAAGAGGAATGAAAAAAAAGCAGTTTGGCTGGAGGTGAGGCATGGAGGAGGGATGGAGATGGAGAGTGGAAGGATTCTTATGTGCTTTTGTGACTTTGAAGTTCTGGGATTTGTGCAATGGTTTTGTGTTAAGGAGTGTTTGGCAATTTCTATTTGGCTGATGGCTGATGTCTCCTGTTAGCTTCTATTGCTCTGCTATTGTTAGCTGTAAGTTTTGCTGCAAGGGATTTTGAAGTATTTTTTTCCTGAATGGATTTTGCCTGTAGCATTTCTTTATTTATGAATGGAGCCATTTGAGGAGGCTGCCTTAGCCGGCAGCCAATACTTATTTACATTTTTTTTTC
This sequence comes from Crotalus tigris, assembly GCF_016545835.1. NCBI lineage: Eukaryota > Metazoa > Chordata > Lepidosauria > Squamata > Viperidae > Crotalus > Crotalus tigris. The sequence continues at coordinate 1,736,235 of NW_024100112.1, read as the reverse complement.
TTTCTTAAGTGCCGGCTGCCTGCTCCTTAACTTTCCTTTTTAGCCAGTAGCTCAGTGTTTCTCAACCTTGACAATTTTAAGGCATGTGGACTTCAACTCCCAGAATTCCACAGCCAGCAATGCTACACTGCAGTAGCTAATTCTTAAAGGGGAATATGCCTTTTTAAGCTAGTTCACTCAGCAGTTTGTCTTTTCTGTCTCTGGAAGCTATTCCTTGTTTGATGAATATATGGAAGACAGAAAATATGGGAGGGGAGTTCAAATTCTTCCTTCAGAAGGAGGTGGGGGAGGGAAAGGGGGAGGCATGGAAGAAGGGAGGGAGGGAAGTCCTGCCTTAGCACTTGGCCACCATCAGCCCTGCCATTGACTTTGCTTGTCAAAAGGTTGCAAAAGGAGATCACATGACCCTGGGACACTGTGACCATCATAAATATGAATCAGTTGCCAAGCATCCAAATATAAATCACATGACCCTGGGCATGCTGCAATGGTCATAAGTGTGAAAAATGGTCATAAGTCATTTCAGTGAAATTGAAACTTTGAACAGGTTTTTTTTTTTTTTGGTCATCAAGTTTTGGACACCTTGCTAGGTGGTACTTGAATATTGCCATATCCTAAAAATGGTACAATCGGTGAAAAGGTTGAAAAGCCCTGCTCTAAAGCACTATGAAGTGGTATATAAGTCTAAGTGCTATTGCTATTGCTATGCCACTTTCTAGCTATCATTAACAGGAAACATGTCCAAGCTATACAAAAATGCAAACAAATATTTTTTTATCTGTTCTTCCCAGCTGAGATAGAGGGATGGAGAAAAGTATACATTAATAGCTGATCACATTTGTCTCTTCCAAGAATTGAATTACATGTAATCATATAATTACATAATGGAACTTATTAGTTTTCCGAGTAGGTGCGATATGTGGATCCACTCATTACAGAGTAGAATCATGTATGAAACATACCACATAGTTTGTTAGGCAAACAGGAGTTTTAAAATCCTAGCTTAACTTTACGCATAAATGCAATCAATGCATGGAAGTGTAGGAAAAAGAAATCCATAATTTTATTTATTTTGTGTTACATGTTCTGCCAAAAATGCCCTACTTAGGTGATTAGACATAGGTGTTTGAAGACATAAGCCAAAGATTGCCAAATTATTTGTATTGTCAAATCAAATAAACCTTTATTATGACAATAGACCAGTATAAGCAATTACTTGTTCCGGCCCCTTGGACTCTTCTCCAATACCTGGAGAGGGGGGTGTTCAAGACCCTGGCCTCAGGTTGCTGCTTCTTAATGCCAGGTCGGTTATTAATAAAGCTCCCCTCATCCGGGACCTGATACTGGATGAGGAGGCCGACCTGGCATGTATTACTGAGACCTGTCTGGGCCAAGAGGGAGGTGTTCCTCTCTCAGAGATGTGCCCAGATGGATTTCAGATAATGCACCAACTGCGATTCCAGGAAAGGGGTGGGGGAGTGGCGATTCTTGTCCGAGAATCCTTGAGACCCCTGCCCCAGAGGTTGTTGGGTGTGAGTCCCTTCTCTTGAGGTTGGATACAAGGGTTCAGTTGGTCTTGTTGTTGACATACCTGCCTCCCAGCTATGTGACAAGAGCCCTGCCCAAGCTGCTGGAGGGTTGGCGGCGGAATTTCCCAGGCTTATGGTGCTGGGGGATTTCAATCTGCCGTCACTCGGCGAATCCCCCGGTGTGGCTCAGGAGTTCATGGCTTCCATGACAACCATGGACCTGACCCAGATAATTCAGGGTCCGACCCATAGGGGAGGACACACGCTCGACTTGGTATTCCTCTCGGGGCAGTGGAGACGTGATTTCGATTTAAGGGGTATAGTTACTTCTCCCTTGTCATGGTCGGATCACTTCCTGGTGAGGTTAGATTTCTCGGTCCTACTCCCCCATCTCAGGGAGGCGGAACCGATTAGGTGGTTCCGCCCCAGGCGTTTAATGGACCCGGAGGGGTTCCGAATAGCACTTGGGGGTTTTCCTGATTCCCTCCTCCATGAACCGGCTGAGTCCTTGGTTGCTGCTTGGAATAAGGCGGCATCAGGGGTGTTGGATCGGATCGCGCCTTTGCGACCTCTCCGTGATTGTGGATCCCGGAGAGCACCTTGGTTTACCGAGGAGCTACGGGAGATGAAGCATCAGAAGAGACGTCTAGAGCGACGCTGGAGGGCTAGTAACTCCGAACCCGACCGAACACTTTTAAGAGCCTATATTAGGACTTATTTAGTGGCGATACGAGCGGCAAAATGTTCGCATTTTTCCGCACTTATTGCATCTGCAGAATCTCGCCCCGCCACCCTGTTTAGGGTGACCCGTTCCCTACTTAACATTCAGGAAGCTGGGGAACCCTTACAGGGTAGGGCGGAAGAATTTGTGCAGTTTCTATCAGACAAAATCGCTCGGATTCAGACAGACCTAGACTCCGATTGGGCAGGGCCTTCTGAGATGACTGGGGCAGGTCTTAGCCCAGTTTTATGGAATGAATTTGAGTCTGTGACCGCTGAGGATGTTGACAGAACGGTGGGAGCGATAAGCGCCTCCACTTGTTTATTGGACCCGTGTCCTTCCTGGTTGGTCTCGGCTGCCAAGGAGGTGACACGAGGCTGGCTTCAGGTGTTGATCAATGCTTTGTTGAGGGAGGGGTCTTTTCCGCAACCCTTGAAGGAAGCGGTTGTGAGGCCCCTTCTCAAGAAGCCTACTTTGGACCCGGCTGATTTAAATAACTTCCGCCCAGTCTCCAATCTCCCCTTTTTGGGGAAGGTTGTAGAGAGAGTGGTGGCGCTCCAGCTCCGATGGTCTCTGGATGAAGCGGATTACCTAGACCCTTTTCAATCTGGCTTCAGGCCCGGCTTCAGCACAGAAACTGCTTTGGTCGCGCTGATGGATGATCTCTGGTGGGCCCGAGACAGGGGTTTATTCCTCTGTCTTGGTGCTACTTGACCTCTCAGCGGCTTTTGATACCATCGATCATGGTATCCTTTTGCGACGACTTGGAGGGGTGGGAGTGGGAGGCACCATTTTACGGTGGTTCTCCTACCTCTCTGGCCGGTCGCAATCGGTACTGGTGGGGGGGCAGAGGTCAACCCCGAGGCCCCTTGAATGCGGGGTGCCACAGGGGTTGGTCCTCTCCCCCCTCCTATTTAACATTTACATGAAGCCGCTGGGTGAGATCATCAGACAGCACGGGGTGAGGTTTCATCAGTATGCTGATGATACCCAGCTATAAATCTCTTCCCCGAGCTCTCTCAGTGAAGCAGCTGATGTGATTGGCCATTACCTTGAAGCCGTGAGGGTCTGGATGGGGGTTAACAGACTCAGGCTCAATCCTGACAAGACCGAGTGGCTTTGATGTTGCCTCCCAAGGATCATGTTAACTGTCCAGTGTTGACTCTAGCAGGGGAAAATATATCCCCTTCGGAGCGGGTTCGCAACTTGGGTGTCCTCCTTGATCCACAGCTGAAATTGGAACATCATTTGACGGCTGTGGCTGGGAGGACCTTTGCACAAGTTCATATGTTGCACCAGTTGCGACCCTACCTGGACCGGGAGGCTCTCCTTACAGTCACTCATGCCCTTGTCACCTCACGCCTGGACTACTGCAACGCGGTCTACATAGGGCTACCCTTGAAAAGTATTCGGAGACTACAGTTGGTCCAGAATGCAGCCGCGCGAGTGATAGTTGGTGTTCCTCGGTACACCCACGTTACACCTATCCTCCGTGAGCTGCACTGGTTGCCTATTGGTCTCCGGGTCCAATTCAAGGTGTTGGTTATTACCTTTAAAGCTCTATATGGCTCAGGGCCAGGCTATTTGCAAGACCGCCTACTACCTCATAGTTCCCTTCATCCGGTTAGATCCCACAGGTTGGGCCTCCTTCAGGTCCCGTTGGCCAAGCAGTGCCATTTGGCGGGGCCACGGGGGAGGGCTTTCTCTGTGATGGCGCCCACGTCTTGGAACCAGCTCCCACCCTGTTGGTTTTCCGCAAGCTGCTTAAGACCTGGCTTTTCCGGCAGGCCTGGGGTATATAAAATGACCGCTGGATGAATGTTATTGTATTGTTTGTTTTGTTTAGTTATATTGTGTTTTTTTTTTTTTTTTTTTTATTGAAATTTTTCAAAAGTTTTACAAATAAAAATCCACCCCCCCCTCCCCAACCACCCCACCCCCCCCCGACTTCCCAGAACTGAATATAGGATTATTTAACAAATATTTTAAAAATAACATTTGCAATTTATAAAATAATTAATAATAATAATAAAAATCACAGTAATAATATATATAGAAATAATATACATAACATAAACTTTAAAATGAATAATATATACTAAAAAAGAAAAAAAATAAAAAATAAAAAGAGAAGAGAGAGAGAGAAAGAAGAAAGAAGAAAGTAGACGAAAAATAAAGCATATATATATATAAAAAAAAAAAATATATGAATAATAATACATTAAAAATGTATATATATAAAAAAGAAAAAGAAGAAAGAAAGAAAGAAAAAACAATCATTACAAATTATAAAAAGGCTAAATAATATTTTTCCATATCCAAATTATGTTGTATAAAATTTATCCATTTTTCCCATACCGCAAAAAATTTTTCTTGAGATTGCTCCTTTAAGAAAGCCGAAATCTTTGCCATTTCTGCCAAATACGAAACTTTATGAAACCATTCTTGTAAAGTAGGCAAAGATTCCTTCTTCCAATATTGTCCTATTAACAACCTAGCGGCTGTAATCAAATTTAACATCAATATAACCTCCTTAGCATCACAGTCAATAACAATACCTAGTAAAAATAATTGCGGAGTAAATTTTACCCTTCTTTTAAAAATTCTTTGAATATTCCACCATATCTTAATCCAAAAAGCTTTTATATGCTTACACGTCCACCAAATATGGTAATAGGTAGCATCCAAATATCCACATCTCCAGCATTTCGGCTGTAGATTAGGGTACATAATGGACATTTTCTTTGGGTCAAGGTGCCATCTATAAAACATCTTATAAAAATTCTCTCTTAAATTTTGCGCTTGTGTGAATTTAACATTTCTTATCCAAATAAGTTCCCAAGTATCCATTGAAATCGTTTCACCAATATTCTGTGCCCATTTAATCATACAATCTTTAACTAGTTCAAGTTCTGAATCTAATTCCACTAAAACCCCATAAACTCTCTTAATATGGGTTGGCCTTTGATCTCTTACTTGTTTTAAAAAAATTCCATCTTCTCTAAGCCAGCCCATTTTACAATCCATCTTCCATCTATCCACTATTTGTCTATATTGGAACCATGAATAAGTTAAGTTTTCATGTGTTAATTCTTCCAAAGATTTTAACTGCCAGTCTTGGCCATCCCATCTTAATAACTGTACGTAAGAGACCTTGTCCATATTTACCCCTTTCCTTATACCTTCTATGGCATGCCGAGGTATAGCCCATAATGGTATTTTGAAGTCACTTTTATAATACTTTCTCCACACTCTTAGCAAAGAGTTTCTTATAATATGAGACTTAAAAACCCAATCCACTTTTTTATTAAATATTAAATAGGCATGCCATCCAAAAAATAGGTCCCAGCCTTCCAAATGAAGTATTTCTGTATTTGTTAAATTCACCCAATCGCTAATCAATGTCAATACTACAGCATCATAATACAATTTCATATTTGGTACCTTGAGTCCACCTCTCTCACGAAAATCTTGCATTATTTTAAGTTTCACCCTTGGTTTTTTCCCTGCCCAAACAAATTTATTAATACCTTTTTGCCATTCATCTAAATTACGTTCGTTCTTTAAGATAGGTAACATTTGGAACAAAAAAATAAACTTTGGCAGGACATTCATTTTAATAACTGCAATTCTGCCCATAAGGGATAACTGTAAATTATTCCAGTTTTTTAAATCCTTCTGTACCTCCATCCACAGCTTTTCATAATTATTTTTATACAATTTTACATTAGAAGCAGATAATGTAACCCCCAAATATTTTACCTTATCAACAATTTCAAAGTCTGTTAAGTTAACTAGAGCCTGTTTATCACCATTAGTCATGTTTTTAGCTAATATTTTGGTCTTATTATTATTAATTTTAAAGCCAGAAACACGTCCATATTGTTGAATCAATTGTAATAATTTCACCACCGAAGAAACAGGTTGAGACAAAGTAACAACCAAGTCATCTGCAAAGGCTCTTAATTTATATTCTTTTTTATTAATTTCTATTCCTTTTATTTCTTGAGACTCCCGAATTTTAATCAACAAAATTTCCAGTGTTAAAACAAACAATAACGGAGACAACGGGCATCCCTGTCTTGTTCCTTTTTCTATTACAAAAGCCTCTGACAAACCCCCATTTACAATAATTTGAGCAGTCTGTTTTTGATATATATTGGATAATACTTGTAATATATTTTGTCCAAAATTCATCTCCTTGATTAAACACAGCATAAACTGCCAATTCACTTGATCAAAGGCTTTTTCAGCATCCAAAAATATCAAGCCTGCAGAGACTTGGTTATTCTTTTCTAAATACTCTAATAAATTAATAATTTGTCTAACGTTATTCTTCATATACCTTCCAGTTATAAAACCCGATTGATCCCTATGTATAAACTGCTGCAAGATCCCCATAAGCCTGTTAGCTAAAATTTTTGCAAAAATTTTATAATCCACATTTAAAAGAGATATAGGCCTATAATTTTTAGGCAAAGTAAGATCTTGACTATCTTTTGGAATCAATGATATAAATGCATTACGCCAGGATGGAGGGATCTCTAACCCCTGTAATAAATTATTAAACAGTTCACACAACGGTTGGATCATCTCTTCTACTAAAGCTTTATAATAAATAGATGTCAACCCATCCGTACCCGGCGCTTTGCCCAATTTCAATTGTTTAATAGCTGTAACAATTTCTTCCTTAGTAATTAAACCGTTAATCTTTTTTTCCTGATCTTCTGTTAATTTAGGAAAGTTGACTTTGCCTAAATAATTATTTATATCTGTAATTTGAATATTGGTACCCTTATATAATTTTTGATAGTATTCTAAAAAAGATTTCTTAATCAATTCTTTCTGATAAACCAATTTACCATTATAATTTATTTTATCTATATTCCTCTGTTTCTGTTTTTTTCTTAACTGATAAGCCAACCATCTCCCTGGTTTATTAGCATTACAAAATGTATTTTGTTTCATAAATAGCAAATTAGTTGCAGCTTGATCAGCCATCAGCATGTTAAATTGTGTTTTTAACAATTTTAAAGCTCCTTTAATCTTTTCATCTAAGGGATTTGAAATTAAAAGTTTCTCTTTTAATTTAATCTCCTCTTCCAAGTCTTTCCGTTTCTGAATCTGTTTCTGTCTATGCAAATTATTCATTTTTATCAAAATACCACGCATAAAAGCTTTACTTGCATCCCAGACCATTGACAATGATGTTCCCTTGTTCATATTTAAAGTAAAATATTCCTTTAAACATTCCTTTAATTTATGAACATTTTTTTCTTGTTTAAATAAATTCTCATTCACCCTCCAGGATCTCCTATCTTCCTTCTCTACAAACAGTTCCATCCAAACTGGACTATGATCGGACAATGTCCTAGGAAAAATTTTTACATTCTTCACCCTGTTGTATAAATCTGTTGTGATCAAAAAGAAATCAATTCTTGAGAAAGATTGGTGTCTATCTGAGAAAAACGTAAAATCCTTTTCTTCTTGATTACGTTCACGCCAATAGTCTCTCAATTCCCAATCTTCTTTCATGTCAAAAAAGGCTTTAGGTAATTTAGCCTGTTTAAAAAAGGTAGAAGAGCCTTTTTTGTCCATTTGTATATCTAAGACACCATTCCAGTCTCCCATTAAAATCACGGATCTATAGTCCAACAAAGTTATTTTCTGATGTAGTAACCTATAAAATTGCTCCTGTTGCTGGTTTGGTGCATACAACCCCACAATAAGAATTTTCTTGCCATATAAACCAAGTTCAAGCATAACATATCTTCCATAAGGATCTGATTCTAACAAGGTAGCAGATAAATTCTGTTTAACATAGATTACCACACCCCCTTTCTTCCCAGGGGCGGGAGATACAAAATGAGATCCCAAGCGAGGATTATTTAAATATTTTTGATCTTTAGCTGTAATATGAGTTTCTTGCAAGCAAATAATATCATTGTTGTGTTGTTTCAAATAGTGGTAAATTTTTTTTCTCTTTTGAGGAATGTTTAATCCATTAACATTCCAGGACAGGAGCTTTGCCATCTCCCTTGGCCTTCAGCCTGGAGAAGATCCGCTCAAATTCTGCTGCTGATGAATATGTAGCAGAGCTTTTGGGTCTTGCTCCTCCCACCGGCACTGAAGCAATTTGCTGAGTAGATTCTTCAATTTCTTTTTCTTTTTCTTTTTTCTGTTGTTCTTTTTCTTTACGTTTATGTGCTGCACGGGTCATTCTCTGTTCTTTAACCTCTGGTTGAGACATCCATACCACCTGTCCAGCAGTCATCATCCCTGTACCTTCAGATTTCTGTTCCATCTCTTTGTCACTCAAGACTTTATGCATCATGGGCAAAGGAGAGCCTGCTCCCAGGACCGTTTTATAAAATTCCTTAGCTTTAGCAACTGTATTAAGTCTATAACGTGTCCCCGCATGGCTCAAAACAATGCCCATCGGAATCTCCCATCTAAATGGCATTTGTCTTGCTTTAAGTTCATTTACTAAAAAAGCAAAATCTTGTCTGCTTCTTAAAATTTTAGGTGGAATTTCCTTTAAAATAATAATATCTTGGGCAGCAATCTGAAATCTTTTATTATAAAAAGTTTGTAGAATCTGATTTCGCAAAGACTTCTTAGCAAAATATATCACCACATCTCTAGGCAAATTCCTCTGTTTTGCAATCCAAGAATTAACTCTATAAATTCTTTCCACATCCCCACGTAACTCTTCTTTATCAATATTCAAAATAACAGCCAAGTCATTAATCACCATTTCCATCAAATCTTGAGTTTTATCTTCTTTCAGACCCCTTATTCTCAAAGCATATTCCATCTGTCTATACTGGAACATAAGAATATCATCTTGTGAAGTCTCCACTTTTTTCTCCATATCTTGAAATTTATAATCCAAAAGTTCAACTGTTTCTTCAATTTCCTCTACTCTGGAGTCCAGCTTCACAACCACTGAGGCCATTCCAGATAGAGCTAGAAGTATATCATCCCTCAAAATAGCATTATTCTGTTCTAAAAGCTCCTTCATCTCTTTCTTCATTTCCTCCTTAGTTTCAGATTTATTCTGATCCAAAAGTTGTTTCATTTCCTCCCTAAACTGTGAGACAGTTATATTGTGTTTTTATTGTTAGCCACCCGGAGTCCTGCGGGAGTGGGGCGGTCTATAAATTTTAATAAATAAATAAATAAATATTTTATGTATTACGAATCTGAAGATCAACATTTAGAGTATTATGGACTATAATAGTAATAAATAAAAGTTTATTGTGCCTTTGAAAGGATGAATAACAAAGAAAAGCATGCAAGCACTGCGCATGTAATGTAAGATGATGATGGACTAAAAACAATGTAGGCAAAGCTGAGAAAAAGTAGAAGAATGGCCAGTAAAATGGATACGATGCATATATGGGACCAATGAGCTCATATGGATGGTCTTGGAAGAAACAGAACATTATTGCTGGAAACATTATAATGGCAAGCTTTTGTACATGTGGATAGCCAGGAGTCAAATCCAACTCAATGGCACGTCACTAAGTTAGAATATATTGGAATTTCTCTAACAAAAATACACCTTCAACCTTCTGTTCCCAAGTTTAGAAGTTGTTGGGAAAGGGACTTCCTGAAAATCAAAACCCAACCAAGTCCTGAAAATTAAGCTCCAAAAGGATCAATTTATTTCTAACGAAGTGCAATTCATTTCTACCTTGGTTTGGGTTAGGGTTAGGGTTAGGGTGAATCAGTGACTTAACTTAACATGTTTTAATTCCTTCCTCCTTCCTTTATCTAATTAATAGAAAGCCAGGAGGTATAAACATTAGTTTTAAAAAGTGATTCTAAATATTTCACACTTTGTGTAAACCTGAAGTAGCCCTAGGACAGTCTCCAGTAACTAATAGTAGAATCAGACTCAAAGTCATTTCTTCCTATTAATGACAATCTCTTCTCTCACATTTCCTTTTAAACATTTAAGATTTACATATTTGCATTATCTCTAAACACTCTTGAGAGGGAGAGAGTAAACAGATTATCCCAATTATTACATGAAGGGAAAGGTTCTGCTCATGATCATTTTCTAAATAAAAGATTTTTAATCCTTGGTTAAAACAAGCAAGTTAACTGCATATGAATTATCTTCCTTCCAGCTGTGAACCAAGTAGATGCTACTTTTTTACAGAGCTCAAGGGTTAGCATAATTATGCTGGAGAGACTCTGGGTCACATCCACCAATTAACTCTGTTAATATAACCAACATGTCTAAATGTTGCTTCTGGGCAGCCAAAACATTCTCGCCATCTGATTCTTCATGTCCCAGAAATAATGAATTGGTGGCTTGTTACTGTGTGTCATTTCCCCTTTGTGCTTATCATCATTAAAATAAACAGCCTATTCAGATCCATCTTTGTAAAGAAAAAGGATATAAATAAAAGACATTAATGAAGACAGCCAGATAATAATTTGTCATAGAGCTCTCTAAGCCTGCTTTGCTATACAACTGAGGCATGTTTAATCCAATTGATTTCAATGGGCTGAGATGTCTTGAACAAGCAGTAAAAATACTAAATTGCTACTTATTCTTTTGTGAATAATATTAATTTATGTATAAGATCAAAGAATAATGTGGATGCATATCTTAAAATTATCTTTCCCATCAGTTATTTCTACAGTTTCTATAATGTTACTCTGTGATAAAGCTGTCTATATAATAGAATTCTACTGAAATAAGTGAGATGATAAGCCAATCTTTCCAGAACATTGATCATTCAACACCTGATGCTAACACTCTTCTTCTCTATATGGTAATTTATTCTAGGTTAGTATGTTCTCCATCCACTAGGAAGGCAGGCATGATATATGTTACCCATGTTCTTTTAATGTGTATTTATTTAGAAATAATATAAATCAACAGAGAATGAAATTTAAGTATGATAAATATCATGTGATTCAGTATCCTCTCCAACATAAAAGCTTAGATCTAAGGCAGGGGTCTCAAACTGCCGACCCGTGAGCCAGATGCGTCACGCCAAAACCGCGCCCGCCCCATTGCCGGCAATGGGAAAAAAGTCATGATACATCGCGACACATCATGTGACGTCGCGGGTTTGACACCTATGATCTAAGGTATCCACTCAGCTCTGTAGAAAAGAGTTCTGAACATATTTTCCTACCTTGAATGCTGAAAGGAAGACCATATTTTTCCCTAATTACATGGAATCAGAGCATGTTTGGAATATTGTTTAACAAATGTAAAATTGCAATTTTTGCACCATATACAAGTATCCATAATTTGACTCTACTCCATCTTATATTCCTTTTATAAAAGCATAGGTAGCAACACACTGGATATCTAAATCACTATAGTTAAAACACAGATGTTTTGTTGTATCAGCTTGTCTTAATTGATATTTTTTTCTTTCATCCTTTCTTGTATCCAATTGCTGCTCAAATAATCACACTTTCAGAAATAAAAAATATCCTAGTCCTTTTTTAAAGTTGTGTTTTGTTTTTGTATTGGAAGTGGCTAATCACTGATACTGACACAGCCCTTCTAAAATAAGTCTAACATTTCTGGTAAGATGGTGGAGAGAGCAGAAGCCATGAATGGATTGTCTTAATTTGATTGGCATTAACCTGAATTAAAGATGTATGATTGGTCTGAAGTCATCCATCACCTTGGGGTAAGGTATCATTAGTATGCTCATGAGTTCTAATTATACATCTATGCCCATGGCAAATTAAGCAATACTGAGGGCATCTTATCCTGGTGCTTGGAGTCTGTGAAGGTCTGAATCTTGACAAGACCAAGTAGCTTTGAGTTTGGGACCCTGCTGGTTCTATGACTATGCCATCTTTGGTGCTGGATAGGATTGCACTGCCCCAAACAGATCTGATGTGCAACCTGGAGGTCCTCCTTGACTCACAATTCCTAATCAACTACGGGGGGGGGGGGTGTGTCACGGCTAGTGTTGAACTAGATCAGGGAGTTCACTCACAGCTACTCATGCAGTAGTCATTTCCAGCTGAACTAGTGTATACTCTACATGGGGCTTCCCTTGAAATCTATCCAGAAACTTCAGGTGATGCAAAATGCAGCAGCATATACAGTTATGTGTGTTTCTAAAACAACATACATTACACCTTTGCTGCATTATCAGTCTGTTTCCTGGGTCAAATTCAACATGCTGTTTAAAGCCTTACATGACATGGAACCAGGTTATCTGAGGGACTGCCTCTCCATTCATATCTGCATTAGATCAAGCAGAAAAGACATTCTACAGGTCCCATTGCCTAGGGACCTGCATTTGGCAGGTCCTGGGTAGCAGGCCATTCGTGCTACGGTGCCCACTGTTTGGAACATCCTCCCTCTTGAAGTAAGGATGGCCCTGTCCTTGTTGATTTTCTGGTGCCATCAGGTCTGGGGAACCCAGGGATCTGGTGAGTTATTGAGGTGACTCCATTGTTATTCACTTCTGCTTTTCACCTAATATTTGTTCCATTTTTTAGTTTTGTGTTTTTTAAAAGTTTTTTTAAGTTGATAACAACAACAACAACAATATTAAAAAACATCCTATGACGATATCTTTAACGTCATCAAACATCAACATTTGCCTATCCCAGAACCTTGGAAACCACTCGATAGGTGGATAATAATGCCAAATACAATCTAAACATCTGGCTAACACAGCGATGAACCATAATATTCTATTATTATATTAATAGTATATTGTAATAATATTAATTGTAATAGGCTTATTAGATGCAATCCCAAAATAACTGAAGCATTACTTGAATACATTGGCATTGAGAAAATCACCCCGGTCAATTGCAAAGGGAGCTTTACTTAGAGCATGTTGTGACAATATTTTTAATATCATCACACAACAATATCTGCTATCCAAAGTCCTTGGGAAGGACTCAATAGGTGGATAAAAATACCAAATCCAGTCTAAACATCTGGCTGACTGTGCGACCAACCATAATATTTTTGTATATATTGTTTTTTAGTCTTGTACACAGGATCCACAATCCCATGTATTGTGAAATGCATAGCCATATAAGTTTGACAATATATATACATAAATACACTTGTGAACAGTTTTATTCATTGCAGTCGTGGATGGCAGTTCAGAGTAACAATGAATTTAATTAATAGGCTTATTGACTGAAATACAACGGAAATATAAGGAGAAGAAAGAAAGAGGTACTCTAAGGAAAACTTCCAGAATGATTGAAGATGAATATTTATGTAGGAAGTTCTCAACCAACAAGAGAGCACTGTGGGAGATTTATGTACAAGCATCTCACTTGAGAAGCAGGATTAAAATTATCTTTAACATCTGAAGGGTAACAAAATCTACTCTAGGCAGCTCAAAGGCAATCTTTTCCCTCCTCTAAAAGAGCCATTAGCTCTGGGAAAGGGTCACCACTCCCTCAGGGATGTGGTATTTTTGCAAAGTTTTCTCCTGACAACATGCACCAGGAATATGTTTGAGTTTGGGTGTATGCCAGTCATTGTTCACTTTGGAATAAATTAGTTTGTGGCACTGAGATAATGGTGAATTCTCTTTTCAAAGAACAACATATCAAGGAGAAAATGATTCCATCCTTCTGAAATTATGATTAAATGCAAATGTATTAAGCATCTAAAATCAATCAATAAACTATGTAGCAATACAGAATTTAAGAGTTGATAAAACACATCTATAAAAAAAATATAGCAATAAACAGCATGGTTTTCTATTTGAATCTTAAAGGGACTTTCTTTTCCCAAGCAGAAAATTCTGAGACTTGTATCCCAACAGAGTAGAATAGATGAAAATGGTTCATTAAATAGAAGACTGTAAAAACATCTCTGCTGGATCAGACTAAAGCCTATATCATCGGTTGGCAATCCACAGCCAATGGGCCATTAATGGCTCTAGACCACCCACCCGAGATTAAACTCTTGAAATTCAATAGCAAAATGTAGAAAATCAGTCTTGTGAACTTTAAAATACTTTTCAAAATGAGGTTCAACACATTTTCTTCTTTCAAAAGCTTTTGACAACCTATACCCAACTTATAAAAATCTAGGGCTGAAGATGAATGTCACTACCAGACTCCCTGCAATTTCTGGAGTAATCCCTCCCCCCCCCCACAAAATTCTTTTTTAAAAAAAAAATGCTCAGTGTTTTGTTACAAAAAGCCTGGCTGCTCATTCTTCTTGCATCCCACAGTGGCCAATCAGATGTGCACAAAAGTCCCCAAATGTAAGTCTTTTCCATTTGTCTTGGATCCTAAAAGCACAAGCTGTCATGATTATGTGGCAGTGTTTCTCCTGTCTATTGACATATGGCACAATTAATGCCTAAGTGATTATCATGCAGTATACATGTACTTTCCCCAACATCTATTATTCATTATGTATCAATTTACTCCTGTTTATATTAATAGTATAGACTAGAATTCGAAAAGGCTGCTTAGCATTTTGAGAACAACCTCCCACAAATGATCAGTTCTTCAGAGAGCCAGCTGCACATTGTTTTTAATTACAATTAATTCACGCTAAAAATGCCCAATATATGGTACTTTCTCTGAAATATAGCCTATATGAGGGTCTATTGATTTTGGAATAGAAGCTATATTCCAACCAATTGAGTGAGCATTCCATCCAGTTTCAAGTAAGTCTGGAATAATATTCTGCAGATTTGAATCCTGTAAGAAATTTATATTGTACTTTGCCAGAATGACTATATGCTCTATTTTTACTGAGAGCTGAAGAAAACAAATGCTGGTAAAACAGGGGTCTTCATAAAATTGAATACACAGCTGTTATATATTTTTGATGCATAGCTGATAAATGAAGCAAAACAAATGGATCTATTTATTCCCAAGCATAAATTAGACTTTATGCAGTGTTATAGTGGTATCTATAATCTTTCTGGAATTGAGGAAGGAAGGAAGGAAGGAAGGAAGGAAGGAAGGAAGGGAGGGAGGGAGGGAGGGAGGGAGGGAGGGAGGGAGGGAGGCTTAGAGTCTGCCAAGATTAGTTTTATTCTATTATATATGCTATTTTAGGATGGTTGTTTGAAATCAGGGATGCTTATTGAGACAATTGCTTTGCAAAAAAAGAAACTTTTCAAATCTGAAGCAAGAGCTCCCTCTGTCTTTGTTCTGCTGTCTTTTCAAATAATTCTAGGAAAACATGAAGATACAGGTTAATATTCTTTAAAATGTTAATATAAATGTCTTGCATCCAACTAAATGGTATAAAAAGCATGGTAAACATATTATACAGAACAGCTCCATTGAACTTAGTGGCAAGTAGACATTGTTGGAAAGAGACACTTAAGAATATTTTTGAATGACAGCTGCTGGTATCCCTAACTGCTTGAAATTGATGAGAGTTTAGAAAGTTCTGGCAAAGTTTAGTTTCTATGGGATGATATCACCATTTTGCATTATATAAAAAGAATGAATAGCAAGTAACGGGGGGACATGGAACAAATAATGTGTTTGGATTTGAATGTAGCAAGAACCACTGGCATCAAGCTGAGAAGATTTTGGAAAATTTCAAGTTGAAAAGATTTTGGAAAAAGATTTTAGGACTAAGATCTTATAGGCTTTAAGAGTCCAATAGCCTAAAATTAGCCAACTGACTTTTACTCACTTTTCTGGTTTCTAAGCCACTACACCAGTGGTTCTCAACCTTTCTAATGCCACGACCCCATAATACAGTTCCCCATGTTGTGGTGACCCCCAACCACTTATACATCACCGGGTGCCAGGGGTGTGGCCAAAGAAAAGGGGGAAAAAATGGCGGACAGCCTTGTTTGGCGACCCCCGTGAAATGGTCGTTCGACCCCAAATGGGGTCCCGACCCACAGGTTGAGAACCACTGCACTACACCAAACTGGGTCACATTTGTTGATAGTTCAAAGTTATCTTCTCTATAGTTCTACCTAACATATGTCAAATAGCAGCTTGAAGAATTGTTTATTAATCTTCAGTCTGGTAATGCTGCTGCAAATATTGATCTCTAGTCTTCTTTCTGACAAAGTACACAAGAATATCCTTTGGTATATTTCTTAACATTGCAAATTGCATATTTATTCTATCAAGTTCGTCAATTTCTACCTCCCTATCACCTTATTCCATTCCAAAAGGTCCTGTTCAAAAATTGGACTAAGAACTCTGAGTGCTATTACATGCTTCTCAGACCTTCACAAATTAAATATTAATCACCATCATATTTAAGTCCAAAACATTGGGCCAGTTGTTATATGCATCACAATTGGCCTATTAGTTAAAAATAGTTCCACAGAGGTCTTCTCTTTTTTTGTGACTATCTAGGCTACTCCCTGCAGTTTTTCTAGAAAGGTTTTTTGGGAAGTGGCTCATCACTGCCTTCTTCCCAGGGCTGCAAGAGAGTGACTGGTCCAAATTGACTTTGTGCCTAAGGCAGGACTTGAATTTGTAATCTCCAACTTTATAGCCTGATTCCTTAACTATTACACCAAATGAGTTCTCAACAGTGGTAATACAAACTAAATTTCTGAAACCAATGCTTATTGCACCCAAAAGCATTTCTAATTTAATCCCAACACTTGAAAGTAGGGCTGTTTGAAATCAAGCATAGGACGTGGAAGGTAATTTTGACGTACAAGTTGAAATTTTTTTTCCAGTAGGCCAAGCACCACTGACCTTAACAGATGACTATGCTTCTTCATGTACCTTGACATTAGAAAATACACTATCACTATCTAAAAAACACTAATCTCTACTGGATACAATCAAACTAACATTAAAATATAGCAAATATTGGAAGATGTAGAATTACAAACTGTTTCTTGGGTGATAGCCAGTGTACTACAAGGCTAAACAATTTATAGTGAAACAAAGAAATGTAAATTCACAGGATATAAATGAAGCTGATGGTTACCTATAAGGTTTGCTTGGAGAATGGACGCATGGCAAAGAATCGTCTAAAGTCAATCCAAGCTTTCAGAGTCGGTCAGGGCTGTCAGTCAGTCCAAAAGTCCAAGAAGCAGAATCTACATTTGAAGATCCTGCATGACCTGCATGACAGAGCAGTGGGCTCTGTTCTAGGCTCAATGCTTCAACTTCTTCATCAACGATTTGGACGAGGGGATAGATGGGGAACTCATCAAATTTGCAGACGACACCAAGCTGGCAGGAATAGCCAAAACTCCAGAAGATAGGCTTAAGATACAGGAAGATCTGAACAGACTTCAACACAGGGCACTATCTAACAAAATGAAATTCAATGGTGAAAAAAGTAAAATTCTACATTTAGGCAAGAAAAACCAAATGTACAGGTATAATATAGATGGTACCTTGCTCACTAGTAGTAATTGTGAGAGGGATCTTAGAGTCCTAGTGGACAATCATTTAAATATGAGCCAGCACTGTGCTGCAGCTGCCAAAAAAGTCAATACAGTGCTAGCTGCATTAACAGAGAGATAGAATCACGATCACGTGAAGTATTAATATCACTTTACAATGCCTTGGTAAGACCACACTTGGAATACTGCATCCAGTTTTGGTCACTACAATGTAAAAAAGATGTTGAGAATAGCAACAAAGATGATTAGGGGACTGGAGACTAAAACATATAAGGAACGGTTGCTGTAATTGGGTATGTCTAGTTTAATGAAGAGAAGGACAAGGGGGGACATGATAGCAGTGTTCCAATATCTCAGGGGCTTCCACAAAGAAGAGGGAGTCAAGCTATTCTCCAAAGCTCCTGAAGGCAAGGCAAGAAGCAACAGATGGAAACTAATCAAGGAGAGAAGCAACCTAGAACTGAGGAGAAACTTCTTGACAGTTAGAACAATTAACCAGTGGAACAACCTGCCTCCAGAAGCTGTGAATGCTCCAACACTGGAAGTTTTTAAGAAGAGACTGGACAGCCATTTATCTGAAATGGTATAGGGCATTTATGGTAGTAGTACCATAAAAGTATATATCAATGGAAATATAATTTAATCAAGAATGTAATGCAGCAAAGTTTGTGCAATTATCTGTACTGTATTCTATGAAACGTTATAGCCAAATAACCAGAAAAAGGAAGCACAACTTGCTTAGGTTGATATCAGGTAGATTTCCTTCATCTGATTGTAGTCAATGAGCATGAGTGTTTAGAGTGTCATCTTGTTTTGGCAATGAGCCAATCAGATCACAGTTGGATTCAGTTATTGATGCTATGTATTGAAGCTGAGAGGACATTTGTCAGTGTGTTATTTGATTGCTATCAAGTTGGTTGGGTTTTTTGTGTTGTTTCATTTAGTGAGCTTGTAAAACGTTAATAAAATTAAAGTAATGATGCAAAGACTTGATTGGTTGCCCAGAAAGCTATATAAAATAATATTATTAAGTGAACAAGGCTACAGTTATAAAGAAATTAGAAGAAAAATTGGTGGAAGCTTAACCAAAGGGGGCATTTCTGCTGTACACTTTTCCCAAAAGGTTTCCACAATTTTGGCCACTACTGTAAGCTGCAACCAGCTGTCACTAACCAGGCTTACTCCTTTTCTTGGTGAGTAGCTCATAGATCTTCCCTGTTCTGTTTTCCCTTCTACTCAACTGGGTTGGAGGTCTTACATCATGTTCTTCTGACTCTTCCAGCTGCTCGGGTGTTGCCTGTGTTTGATCATCCTCCTATGACTTCTCCTGAGGCTGACATTCCACAGGTTCAGTTGGATCTTCTTTTTTTCAGCAATAGATTCAGACTCAGAATCTAAGTTCTGAGCCTTGGCCATGACAATCACCCTAAGCACCTGGAAATCTATGAAGTTAGCACATTAAATCTTCCCAGACTAAAGAAAAAAACTCTTAAGAACAAGTCATAATATATCACCTTCTTCCCTTATTAATGGAAGATGTAATAAAACACATATAAATGAAAATCTATCTATGTGATTCTGGAGAAATACAAATAGTCAAACATGTCTTCCTCTATTGTATTTGCTATAGAGATTTCCAAAAGTACATATAGCATTAATCCTCCAGCAATTCCCAGGTAAAAGTGATGAAATTTATACTAAACTATTATTAGCAGATATAAACAAGACGTAAGAAGATTCTATTTAGTGGTGGTGGTAGAGACAACAATATCAGCTGACTGCCTCAATTAGTTTTAATTTTGCTCTGTTATTTGTATTTTAAAGTTTAATTTTCTGATCTATGATCATAGTAAACATATTTATTGGGTTTAGTTAATTCAAGAAGAAATATACATAATGGCATAATTATGCCATTATGTTTATTAGGTACATTAGGTATATTATAAAAACAAATTGAGTTCAAAATAAAACTCCTTATGAAAGGAATAACATAAAGACTTCTTATCAAACTCAACTGTTCCTTTTTTATTTATTTTTTTGTTATTAGTTGCGAAGTCGTGTCCGACCCATCACAATTCCATGGACAATGTTCCTCCAGGTCTTCCTGTCCTCTACCATCTTCTGGAGTCCATTGAAGCTAACTCCTACTGCTTCAGTGACTCCATCCAGCCTCCTCATTCTGTCGTCCCCTTCTTCTATTGCCCTCAATCTTTCCCAGCATTAGGCTCTTCTCCAGTGAGTTCTTTCTTCTCATTAGGTGGCCAAAGTATTTGAGATTCAAGTTCAGGATATGGCCTTCTAAAGAGCAGTCGGGGTTGATCTCCTCTAGGACTGACCAGTTTGAACGCCTTGCAGTCCAAGGGACTCGCAGGAGTATTCTCCAGCACCATAGTTCAAAGGCTTCAATTCTTTGGTGCTCAGCCTTTCTTATGGTCCAACTTTCACAGCCATACATTGCAACTGGGAAAACCGTGGCCTTGACTATACGCACTTTTGTTGGTAGGGTGATGTCTCTGCTTTTTAGTATGCTGTACATTTTTGGGTAAACCATCTTTCAGTCGTCAATGTTGTATTTACATATCTTTCAGTTGTGTCCTAATATAGGTGTTAATAAGAGGTCCTTACGATATCAATTAATCAATCGATAATCATCTCAGTGATCCTCCTTATCTCTAACCAATTTTACAAATTTTTCCAAATTTCATAATACTCCATTTCAGTTTTATTTTTAATCTCTACGGTTAACCTGTCTATTTTGGCACAGGATAAGATTTTATTTATTATTTCTTCTTCAGTGGGGGTTTCCTTTCTTTTCCATTTTTGGGCATATGCCAATCTTGCTGCGGTTAAAATATGCAATAGTAAGTAGAAAGATGCTTTGCTGAGTTTATCATTAATAATCTCTAATAAGAAGGTTTAGCTCTCTCCTGCCTTCCTGCTGAGATGCAGCAAAGGGAGGAGCCTCGCCCAATAAGCTTGTCAGCACTTCTGGTAGTTCTTGATCCATATACTGCTGAAGTCTAGCTTGTAGGATTTTAAGCATAACTTTACTAGCATGTGAAATGAGTGCAATGGTGCGATAGTTTGAACATTCTTTGGCATTGCCTTTCTTTGGAATTGGAATGTAAATTGACCTTTTCCAATCCTGTGGCCACCATTGAGTTTTCCAAATTTGCTGGCAAATTGAGTGTAGCACGTTTACTGTATCGTCTTTTAAGATTTTGAATAGCTCAGCTGGACTACTGTCATCTCCACTAGCTTTGTTGTTGCTCAGATTTCCTAAGGCCCATTTCACTTCACATTCTAGGATGTCTGGCTCGAGGTCAGTGACTACTCCATTGTGGTTATCTGGGACATTAAGCTCGTTCTTGTATAGTTCTTCTGTGTAGTTTTGCCAGCTGTTCTTAATCTCTTCTGCTTCTGTTAGGTCCCTGCCATTTTGGTCCTTTATCATGCCCATCTTTGCATGAAGTGTTCCCTTCATATCTCCAATTTTCTTGAAGAGATCTTTGGTCCTCCCTATTTTATTGTTTTCTTCTATTTCTTTGCACTGTTCATTTAAGGCATTCTTATCTCTTCTAGCTATTCTCTGGAATTCTGCATTCAATTGGGTGTATCTTTCTCTTTCTCCCTTGCCTTTCGCTTCCCTTCTTTCCTCAACTATTTGCAAAGCTTCCTCAGATAGCCATTTTGCTTTTTTGCATTTCTTTTTCTTTGGGATAGTTTTAGTTGCTATCTCTTGTACAATGTTGCGAACCTCCGTCCATAGTTCTTCAGGTATTCTGTCTATCAGATCTAATTCCTTAAATCTATTTGTCACCTCTACTGTATATACATCAGGGATGTGATTTAGTTCATACCTGAGTGGCCTAGTGCTTTTCTCTACTTTCTTCAATTTAAGCCTAAATTTTGCAATGAGAAGCTCATGATCTGAGCCACAGTCAGCTGGTCTTGTTTTTACTGATTGTATAGCACTTCCCCATCTTTGGCTGCAGAGCACATAGTCAATCTGATTTCTGTGTTGACCATCTGGTGATGTCCATGTGTAGACATGGGTTATTGCTATGACCATCATATTCTCTTGACAAAATTCTATCAGCCTGTGCCCTGCTTCATTTTGTACTCCAAGGCCAAACTTGCCTGTTATTCCGGTTATCTTTTGGCTTCCTACTTTAGTATTCCAATCCCCCATGATGATAAGGACATCATTTTTTGGTGTTAATTCTATAAGGTGCTGGAGGGCTTCATAGAACTGGTCAATTTCATCCTCTTCAGCACCAGTGGTTGGGGCATAGACTTGGACTACTGTGATATTGAATGGTTTGCCTTGGATTCAAACTGAGATCATTCTGTCATTTTGGAGATTGTATCCCAGTATTGCTTTTCCTACTCTTTTATTGACTATGAAGGCTATTCCATTTCTTCTGAGGGATTCTTGCCCGCAGTAGAATACCTGATGGTCCTCTGAATTAAATTCATCCATTCCTGTCTATTTTAGTTTGCTGATTCCTAAGATGTCGATGTTGTCTTGTCATCTCTTGTTTGACCACATCCAGCTTGCGTTGATTCATGGATCTTACATTCCAGGTTCCTATGAAGAAAAGATCTTTACAGCATCGGACTTTCCTTTCACCACCAGATGCATCCACAGCTGAGCATCCTTTCAGCTTTGGCCCAGTCACTTCACTCTTTCTGGCGCTACTAGTACTAGCCCTCTGCTCTTCCCCAGTAACATATTGGATGCCTTCCGACCTGAGGGGCTCATCTTCCAGCATCATATCTTTTTGCCTTTTAGTACTGTCCATGGGGTTTTCATGGCAAAGATACTGGAGTGGGTTGCCATTTCCTTCTCCAGTGGATCACATTTTGTCAGAATTCTCTGCTATGACCTGTCTGTCTTGGGTGGCCCTGCATGGCATAGCTCATAGCTTCATTGAGTTATGCAAGCCCCTTCGCCATGACAAGGCAGTAATCCACGAAGGATTATTTTTTACTGTACAATTAAAAAAACCTCCTTCCAATTAAACTCAGCTTCTTGGAAGCAACATGGAAGCTACCACTGACATACTTTCTTCCATGCATTCTACTTTTGACTACAATTTGGACTTCTTTGCTTTTGAGCTCCAATGGTCTACTTTAAAGAAGGCAAGAAATGTTTGATATTTAATTGGCCTTTCTGTAAATATTTGTGTTTTAAAAATTATCTGTGTTTTTTAACTTTATAATTTTAGGGCTGGAGAGTAGTTAAGTCCTGGAAAAACTAATTAAATTAATTAAAATCTTGGAAGAAAAAGATGTTTTGGCTATGAAAATAACCTGGATCAGTATAACACACATGAATATAGTCACAAAATTCTTGGGTAAGTTGAAAATATTTCAAAAACCAATTATAAAGACTATTCACAAGAGCTGGTGCCATGGAAATGATTTAAGATGAATATTCTTAAAATTGGCATGGCTTATTTAGGGCATTGAATTTATCCCATATTCAGTACATGAATCAAAACAAAATAATTCCCTATAGATGGCAATCTAGTCTCTCCAGAGAACAGGAACTGATTCTACTCTCAACCTATTCTGACATGGAGAATATGCCATTCTATAACTTAAGAGCAGTATTCCTTGGTGTCCCCATTGTCTGAATCACGTAAAAAAGAGTTTATTATATCTGCTAACTTCATTACTGAATTCAGACAATTTTCTGAAAATAAAATCTGACTTTAGACATGATTTTAATACAAGTTCACATTTTTATTACATCACAAATATCAATAATGTCTGCAAACTAAAAGATACCCAGTAGGTGAGCCTTCTCTCTCTAGATTACATTGGAATTAGAAAGAGTCCGTCTCATAGGTTTTGGAGGAGTTGACCTTACTTCCACATGGGTCTAGAAATGGTAATAGCATTCATATCCTCATTATGATCAAGAAGATAAAGAGGTAAGTTAGACGTATGTCTATGGAGATTCTCAATTATCTAGGTCATTTTGTCCCAAAGGTGCTTTTCTTGGAAAAACATTGCACTGTGATATATGCAGTGCAATGCAGAGAGACATGTGAAAACATTTGAAAACATTGCACTGTGATATATGCAGTGCAATGCAGAGAGACATGTGCAAATCTATACATTGGGAAAACAAAACAACTGCTTCATAAATACATGGCACAACACAGGAGAACAAACCCATCAGGACAGAATTCAGCAGTCCATCTGCATCTGAAAGACAAAGGCCACTCCTATGAATACAGCAAAGTTCACATTCTATATAGAGAGGACCACTGTTTGAAAGATGAGTCAGATAGGCCATTGTGTTAAATTTGGGAGAGATATAACACCACCTATCTCCTGTTTACAACACATCCTTTCAGCAGTCTCAAGAAGCTTCCATACCCATTTGCACTCTGATTCAGGTGACTCTGAGGCTACAGTTAAATCCCCAAGTGGCCTCAACAATTCTCAGAGAATTAATACTGACCCTTTTGTTCCATACCAGTCAGTTAAAGCGGAAGCAGCTTCTTGGATGAGTAGCAAAATATTTTCAAAGAAAAAAACACACAAGAAAATCTAGTTGTCTTTTGGAAAAGCACCTTTGGGACAGGTAAGTTGGACATTGTGGCAACACTTTCTTGTATAGAGGTCTGTAGTGGGCAACAGCTGAAAGTAAATGAGCAA
Source organism: Crotalus tigris (assembly GCF_016545835.1). Classification (NCBI taxonomy): domain Eukaryota; kingdom Metazoa; phylum Chordata; class Lepidosauria; order Squamata; family Viperidae; genus Crotalus; species Crotalus tigris. Next base: position 1,711,972 of record NW_024100112.1, on the reverse strand, counting down.
AGCTAAATAAATTACCATAAATGACTAACTCATATTTCCTTTTGTCTATCAAATTAATTTCCATTTCATTTCTACATAATGAAGACTTTATATAGAGTATGTCAAATCTACTTTTCCACTGTTTTCAAAATCTTTTGTGCCTGTATCTATCAGGATATTTTCAAAATATAGACCTGTTTGCCACATTAAAGATTCCCTGATAATGTAATTGTAAATGTTTATCTCCAATTTCTGTCATTAAATCAATATTACTATATATTAAGCCATTTATTATTATTGAGAGTTTGGAAAAATTTCAGAGAAGAGCAACTAAGATGATCAAAGGCTTGGAGACTAAAACATACAAAGAACGGTTATGGGACTTGCGTTTGGCTAGTCTAAAGAAAAGAAGAAATAGCGGAGACATGATAACAGTATTCCAGTATCTGAGGGGCTGCCACAAGGCAGAGGAAGCCAGATTGTTCACCAAAGCACCAGAGGGAAGGATGAGAAACAATGGTTGGAAACTGATCAAAGAGAGAAGCAACCTGGAGTTAAGGAGAAACTTCCTGAAAGTAGGACAATCAACCAGTGGAACAGTTTACCCCTAGAAATCGTGGGCGCTCCATCACTGGAGATTTTTAAGAAGAGACTAGACCAGGGGTAGGCAACCTTGGCTCTTTTATGACTCGTGGACTTCAACTTCTAGAATTCCTGAGCCAGCCATGCCAGGACTACCCTGGACTAGACATTCACCTGTCTGAGATGGTATAGGTTCTCCTGCTTGAGCAGGGGCTGGACTAGAAGACCTCCAAGATCCCTTCCAATTCTTTTCTATTCTGTTCTAATTTGTGGATCCTATTATTGTATTGAAAGATTATATAAATATGAATTCAAAGGATGCTACAGTTGTCATATGTGATTTTATTTAGTATGTATCCCTAGAAACACAGGGGTTAGATGCTTATTGCCAGTTATCACACCAAATCATAGTTTTAAAAGAATGATAATTACTCCAAACTCCTAGCTTCATCCAGTTTTCATTTTAATTCATTGTAGCATATGAAAACATGACTAGGCAAAAGTTCATATTTGTAATAGGCAGACAAAAATTAAGCCTGCAGCTTATATTAAATCACATGCCAGTTAAATTAATAAGCCAGATAGTTTGTTTCACACATTTTTTTTCTTCTTCAGAAAACGTGTAAATCACCAACTGTCTCAAGCGAGGTTCCCAATTCCAGGGATTTTTTGAAAACAGTTTTGTGTTCATTAAATTATTGACTTTACTGAGTTGGTTCTAGTGGAGGAGTTTGTAAGTTTTATAAACAAATATATGAAAAAATAAAACCTCGATGATTCTGCTAATTTATTATTATATTTTAAGCATACATAAATGTGACTGATATAGAAAATAAATTACATTTATTTGCATGAATTAAATATAAAGTTGAAATCTCAATCAGTTAAAATGGCGAATGCTGACAATTGTTCAGAGAAAAATAGTTTGTATATGGGTTTAAGATACAAATAATTCTAATAGTTGGCCAGAGAAGAATGTAACTAGAAAAATAAGCATATTCCAAAATATACCTATGTCTGCAGTATTTTTCAGTAATGACAAATATCTCATTCATGTCATATCTAATGCATACTTTTCTTAGGGTAAATAACAAAATGTTGTTGACATATTCATTGCTGTTACATTGACTGGTTAGTGACTGCAACAAACAAACAAAGTAGTACATTGTGTGTGTTTTGCTTACATTTACAGTGGTTTGGAATTTATACTTCTAGTTTTTGGGAATTCTTTTTTTAATTGCTTGGACTCAAGTTGCCTGAATAGCCCCTTTCCAAAAAATGACTGTATTTTCAATTTTATATAATTATTAAATAAAAAACATTTCAAGACATTGCATTTATTCAGTTAAAATCATTAACATAAGAACTTAAGACAGGACAAATATTGCACACATCAGCTTTTATTGATTTCAGTGAGGCTTAAGCAACTTGGATCACAGCCTTTGTATCCTACAGTGAATTAGTTTTTTGCTGGGTGTTATTGTAATTCATAGAATTCCTATATTTTGGGGGCCTGCCAGGTTTTCTAAAGAGTGAGCTGACATAAACTTTATTGATTTATTGCACTGATTAACAAGGCAGTTGTGTTTCTTGATAGTTCCTTTCCAATTTAAATGGGTTTATTAACCTGATCTATTTTGCTCATAACTGCCTCACAAATACATGCACTGAACAGTTTCCGCAGATACCAAACTATATGATTTGAAATGAAAAAGAACAATTTTACCATTGTTTAGGAACACAAGGCCACTGGCGTAAAATTCCTGGCTGTCCTGGAGGAATACCACAGAATCATAATGTCGGAAAGACCATTTAGGCTAATTCCCCACTCAGTGAACAAATCTAGATTAAAGCATCTCAGACAGATGGCTCTGTAGCCTTCACTTGAATGCATCCAATTAAAGGATCCCACTATCTTTCTAAATAACACCTGTCCGTATATCAGCTGCTCTTTCTAGTCACATATAATACATACTCAAGTGACACTTGTTATAAAAGACTAGTACTAATGGATTTTTTTCAAACTCTGGATCACATATACAATCCCATAGAAATTTTGAGTATATAGGATTCCGCCATCCTCATCCAACTAATAGGGTTCTGTAGGGTTCATCCACATAAGCTTAATACAAGTAAAAAGGCCCTACTAAGACAATGTTTGTGTACTGCCAATAATACTATAAAATTGTTCACTTGAAAAATTAATAAAAGTGATGATATAACACTATGGATATAATTTTAATGAGTTTGAAAAGTTTTAGCCTTGCAATTTGAATATGGATCAACATGTGATTATGGTTTCAGAAGTTTTTAGCCACTGAAGACAGCACAAATATCAGAATACTATAAGTATTAATAGTAAGTTGTAAAGCTTATTTTAATTAGGTCCTAAGTAATAATGAACATTTATATAGAAAAGCAACCAATATAAATTTTCCACTCAAGACATTTCATAAGCTTCCTCTTTATAAAACATGGATCAGACAGAATCAGTTCAAATGTGCATCTATAAATTCATACCTAAAAAATTAATTGCACCAAATCTTTTATCTCTTGATCATGTTATTCCTTCAATTCTATAGATCATCTCCAAAAGCAATGCCATTTCCCCTTTAAAATTATATCTGTCTACCATGTGTTGAGCAGAATACTCATTTGTAAACAAAATGGTGATTCATTATTGAAGCTGAAGGGCATCGTTTTACCTAGATATAAATTTATCATTTTTAATGCCTCACAGCTTGATGCTTGAAAATCTCATCAAGCACTCGGAAAGCTTCCTTGACACAGATTAATGACCCAAACAATTAACTTAATAAAGGAAATGAACCAGCAAGTGCATGTTGGAATCGATTATAGGAAACTGGGGACCAAAAGTGATCCTTAATGCAAATAAAATTTTAAGAGTTATATGCAGGTTCTATCTTTTTATTTGCTTTATAGAAAATGAGGACTTACTATGTCCATCTTAAGATTATATTTTTTGGGATATATTCATATTTTGTTGACAAGAGACAATTCCATTCTCTAAACTCTTGCTCCTAAATTTGCTAGGAATGATGCACAAGTTCAGTTCTGCAGCATTTAAAATGGAAACATAATGTTGAGTACAATTTCAAATGTTATTCAGCTGAGTCAGAAATAAATTCACTCTGATTCCAAAACACACAACTCCAGAATTGATTATAGAGTACCACAAAGTTCCAGCATGAAAGGGCCCCAAGAGCCAGTCCTGAAGGAAATTTCTCAATTTCTAGTTAAATCTCAGTAATTCTCTTTTTCTTAAGAACATATTCCCATTGATGGTTACTTGAAAGATCTTGTTAGCTGAAGTGAAAGACACATTGGCGTCAGCGATTCCCAAATTGAAAATTGAATGTTTGTTTATATCCTGCCTTTATTATTTTTAGAAATAACTCAAGACAGCGAATATATCCAACACATCTTTCTCCTCCTATTTTCTCCACAACAACAGTTGAACAGTCTCCTGGTTCCTAGCCTGGTGTCTTAACCACTAGATATTATAGTATCCTCTACCTTCCGGAGACAGAAAATTACTTGAAATTGATAAAAATGAAGCCCACAGTTCTGTCTTCTGTTGGAGAAACTTAATCATGGAATTTTAATAATAATGGGATGAGACACATTTTTTTATTATAGCAAAAATGGTTTGTTAGGGTGTGGGAGGCAGCTGAAGCAAACTTAAAAAGGTTACAACTTCTTTATAGACTTAAAGTAATTAAAATATGCATTGGATTAAGTAGAGCAAAACTAATGGCTGAATATAGCAACATAAGTTGATTGGATATGCCTGCTGATTAGATGAAGATGGTAATTAAGGTGAAACTACAAAGAAATATAGATAAAAATGGTATTTTTTGAATAAAAATTACTATTCTTATGTTGCTTTATTAACTCCCAGTGGCTTTCCTTCCCAGAGTTCTCATCTCCTGGTATCCCTAATCAACATTCATGTGTTTAAAAGTGTTATACAGGAGCTGACAACTTATTTTTTTTTTGGGGGGGGGGGAAGCTGGATCAGGAAAGGTATAATTTATTTGTATTAACAAATGCCATTTTTTTCCTTCACTTCCAAAGTAAGCGATCAGGAAGAAGAAGCAATCTCTACTATTTTCAATTATTTTGTAAAACTGCCCATCCAAGCAGCTGGAATCATTAGACCCCCTTAGTGCCCCCCCTCCCCGCCTCCCAAGACAGGTGCTTGGTATTATGGTGTTTGTAGGAATACCATATTTACACTAACTATGAAGAAGTCAAGATCCCTCTCCTACCCCATTCCAAGCAAAATTAATCTTCAAGATAATCAAATCCAGATTTGAAGCTGGACTGAAACAAGTATTAAAATATCCCCATCATTTAAAAATTCCTGCAGCTAAGATGCTATCAGATGTTCCACTATTATTACTTCCTAATAATGAAGTCTGGCAAGTTCTTAAAGAGATGGGAGTACCTGACCATCTTATTTGTCTCTTGAGAAACCTATATGCGGGTCAAGAAACAACAGTGAGAACTGGACAAGGAACCAGTGATAGGTTCAAAATTGGGAAGAATCTGGCAAGGCTATATTCTGTCGCCCTGCCTATTTAACTTATATGCAGAGCACATCATGAGAAAGGCAGGGCTAGATGAATCAAAAGTTGGAATTAAGATTGCCAGGAGAAATATCAACAACCTAAGATATGCAGATGATATCACTCTAATGGCAGAAAGTGAAGAGGAACTAAAGAGCCTCTTGATGTGGGTAAAGAAGGAGAGTGCAAAAGTTGGCTTGAAACTCAACATTAAGAAAACCAAGATCATGGCATCCGGCCCTCTCAATTCCTGGCAAATAGATGGGGAAGAAATGGAGGTAGTGACAGATTTTATCTTCCTGGGCTCAAGATCACCACAGATGGGGACTGCAGCCAAGAAATTAAAAGACACTTGCTCCTGGGGAGGAAAGCTATGGCAAATCTAGACAGCATACTTAAAAGGAGAGACATCACCCTGCCAACAAAAGTACATATAGTCATGGCCATAGTTTTCCCAGTTGCAATATATAGCTGTGAAAGTTGGACCATAAGAAAGGCTGAGCGCCAAAGAATTGAGGCCTTTGAACTAGAGTGCTGGAGAAGACTCCTGCGAGTCCCCTGGACTGCAAGGCGATCAAACCAGTCAGTCCTAGAGGAGATCAACCCTGACTGCTCTTTAGAAGGCCAGATCCTGAAGTTGAAACTCAAGTACTTTGGGCACTTAATGAGAAGGAAGAACTCACTGGAGAAGAGCCTAATGCTGGGAAAGATTGAGGGCAATAGAAGAATGGGACGACAGAGAATGAGGTGGCTGGCTGGAGTCACTGAAGCAGTAGGTGTGAGCTTAAATGGAGTCCAGAAGATGGTAGAGGATAGGAAGGCCTGGAGGAACATTGTCCATGGGGTCGCGATGTGTCGGACACGACTTCACAACTAACAACAACAACAACAATGAAGTCTGGACATTGATTAATAGTATAGTGATGTTCAGTAAAGATGCATTCTGCCACTCCTTTTCTGTTTACATTTAGAAGCCAGAAAGGGCAAATATAAAAGATATAGCAGATCTTCCTATACGAAGAAGGCTTTCCACTTTCCACTAACCACTTTCTGGCTATGAAAAACAGGTAAATATAGACACCAAAAGTACATCTACTGAAACTATCAGTTTTGCAATCCAAGTTGGCATGTATATTAAGCAATGTAAGCATTTCCTTCATTCAGAAATTATTGGCCTCTAATAGACATTTAAGACAACAAGAAGACATCCTAGAATTGGTCGAAATTCATTAGACATACGGTACATTATTATTTGACAATAAATTATTTGAACTGTCCATCATCAGGATCTTATATATTTTCCCATGAGTATGCAATACAGAAAGGATCTGAACAGATTATAGCATAATTAGTATACAACTAGGTTGGAACATTTTTTGGAAATTGAGAATCAAAGTGAAATATGTAGAATGTCACATACTTTCATCTAGAAAGAAAATATGGAGTGATAAATACTTGGCAACTAAGTGATAGCACTCAGGAGAGATTCTTCAACAGATGTTTCTGCAAGCAAATATATACAGTATTTTGTCTAGTCTAATTATACTGATCTTCAGAATTTCTGATTAAATCTGATACTATGACTGTTCCATTAAAAAGAATGCAATAGTTCTGAATTTTTCTTTATAAATAGTTGAAATTTGCCAATATTGTAGATCATTTAGTGAAACTATATTGCTGAATTCTCATATTCACAGAAACTAAACTGTAATTAAATGGATGATGGTATCTCTGTAATTGCTTCAGAGATACGTATCACATTTTTCTGTTACTGAGAAAGTCAATTTTGTTGAAATGGCCACAAGCCATTGTAAATAATTTTCCATGTACCCAGTTGCAATGATTTATGACAAATCACATTCACACTATTTTATTAGACAAACAGTGGGATGGTATTTATTACTATTTTAGATATTTTAATATGAGATACTCTTGCTAGATGAGTACCTCTGTGTGAAGTTTAATAGTATTTATTGATGTTTTCTAACATAGGCTTTCTAATTTTGCACTTTTAGCAAAGATGCAAATCCAGTGGAGAGTATTATGTATAAGCCATTCTTTCACTGATATTCTCCATGTTGGAAAGTTCCATTCGATATTAATAAAGGACCAACAAATCTCCTATCAACTTTTGCATGCTGTAAAGATTTCCTGCAGTACCTAAGCTAACAATTTCTGGATTGAATTACAAATAATAGCACTGAGGCTATATTTTTGTTTTGGAAGCAAGAATGATGAATAAGTTGGATGAGAAGTGAAAATGTATGTTACTCATTCCCACTTGGACTCATAGTTTAGATCTCTCAAATTCTTTTGTATTAAAAATATAAAACTTGGGAAAATATGAATAGCTTAAAACTTTTTAAAATTGCACAAATGTTTCACATATTTAAGATGTGAACTGAGAAATGTTTCTCCTGTAATATACGAATTAGGGAAGTGCCCATGGTTAAATGTGGACAACATAGTTACATTTGGTCAATGACAGTTATTTCATTTGACTTAATTATTGCAGGCAATGGTATTCAGGAAAAGCTCATTATTAATCTAATATACCTATTTTTTAAATTAAGAAAATTATCAAACTTCCCTTGTTTTATGCTAGAGCTATGTCTTCCCATGTCTTGCATAAAGATAATTTGCATAAAGCAAGACACTGAATTGGCAAAAAAGGGAGGAATATGGAATATACACTGACAAATGTGCTTGTAAATTCTAAAGAATTAGGTTCTTCAAATGTTTCTTTCATGTTGCAGATTCTATGAGTGAAATTATTTTCTCCATCTTTTCTTCATATCCAATATGCATGGTTATCATGGTAGATAGGCATTTAGAATGCATCACAGCACTATGAATTTTTGCTCAGTTTTAAATAAAAGGTGAGGTTCCTTCACCAGAGACATGAAAATGTGTAGTGTTTCAAAAACAAGCATGAGGAAGATCAACATTTCAAAGGATCTGATAGCTATCTGAGGCCTGAGGGAGTTAAAGTTTAATATTGAAGTATCACAGATTACTCTTCCCTTTACAGTTATGTATATGACAATTTTCCATTTTTAAATAACTACTAGTCTCCAGAGTGGTGGAGTAGACAGAAAGAATTCTGTAAACAGTGAAAACCTTCTGGTGAGGTTGGGTATCTTTGTGAACTAAACATTGGAGGAAGGAATGTACATTTGAAATTTTGAAAGATAGGAAAGATACATCATAAATAAATAAAATAAGCAGACAAGAAATTTTTAAATGTTTCATAAAATACTAAAGCACCTCCCTGTGATGCATCCATCAGACTAATCTGATTTTTAGATCTGATATTTCCTTATTAATATCTTACTTAATATTAGAAAAAGTGTTCCAAGCATGTTCCAGATCAGCAAATTTCTAACTTGAGCATAGTGAAGCCGATAATACAACCAATAGACAGATAAAGTAGTCAATAAGCAAGAAGTCTCAATGAAAAAGAGCAAACAGCCTAAGATTTAAAGAGGAATCAGAGAAGAAAATTCTTAATTCTTTATCTACATCCCATTTCCCCTTGTGGTCAGTAGGCTGTGGAGAAGTTAAACTATTAAAACCTCCTTTTAACTGGATGAAAAGTACTGTTTGTACTGGCAGCTACAATTATGAACAGCTATTGGAAAATCATACTGAACATTTTTTACTATTATGAAATTCATTAGTATTAATGTAAGTATTTAAGAACTGGAAATTTAAGATTGTATTATTAAACATGACTCAGTTTAGAAAGTTACAGCTGGATTTACTGCCTGATTCAAGTTAAGTTATGAACTTATCCTGAAATAGAAAGCGAAGAATCATGATCTTAAATTTCAGAAAAGCATATTCTGGTCGACTATCCAGAACAGTTTGAAAGCAGAATCAATTATTTAGAGCAGAAAGGGCCATTCTTTTGCTAGAAATGTTCAAAGCTGGACAGATATTACCCAAGGATAATTTAATCTATACCCAAGGATAATTTAATCAGATATCCTTCATGGAGTAAGCAATTTGATTTACTGCATAATAACCTGTTCCAGTTATATGATTCCATGATTACATTGAATATGTAGAACTACAGTGCTGGTACATTGTATGAAAGGAAAGCTAGAACTTCTCAGGAATATTTATAATCACATGGGTCCAGTTTTCTGAAAGTTTCTGCATAATTTGGGACAGTTATATAATATTTATACAATATTTATAATTGTATACATATCTGACATTTAAATAAAAAGTAATAAATGTGTTTGAGAAAGGTAAAATAGAACTGCAGCACCACTACCATTACCTAGTTTGTGAGCTTCTCCGAAAGTCCTAAACTACAAAAATTACCCCCATTCTACATATAATTCATTTGGTGTCCCTTTGATTTAACAATCAATACTTGCTCAAATTGCTGACATCATTAATTCAGTTTTATTATTCCATTTCTCATGGCATGATCAGATATTTCTTTGCTTTTTTATGGTTTCCCCTTTTTTGATGGGTGGCTTGGTTTCTAAATACTATTGTATTTTCAGTTTTCCATAGTTTATTCACAGGCCATGCTATAATATTAATCTCCTCTTGAGGGTGCTGCTGCATTATTTTGCACTTGTGTTTTAAAAATAAATAAAAGCCACCATTTGCTTCCAAGCTTACAATACATGCATGCTTGAATGTTAGTTCAGTCTGGAGAACATAGATATTGTACTTTTATTTGCCGACACCATTTGTTATCTGAACAAAAGACAGACATTGCACATTACTGTATAACAGCAATATACCACAGTTTGGTGCAATGATTTTCCCTTTGCAAAGAATCTGTTTTAAAAATGTGAATATAATGAATTTTAAACACACACATACACAGATAGACAGAAAAAAATCTCCACTGTCACATTATTAGTCATCGTGTACCCGAGACTTCCATATTTCATATAATCGTGACTATGAAGCAATCAGGAAGCTTTCAATTGTATTTTAAAGAATGCATGAGTCTGAATTTCACAGTGGCCAAAAATTTACAACTCCAGTTGAGGCATATGTTTCTTACAATTTTCCCAATATATTTAATGCTTTTTTGACATTCTGCTTTTTGACATTAAATAATTGAAGCTATAATAGCATGACCTAGGAATAATAATTTGATTGAACTTATTTCTGAATGAATACTTAAAGGGCATTTACAGGTACTCCTTGAGTTATGAGCATTCACTTAATGCTTGTTCGGAGTTATGCGATCAGTGCCCCCTAGTATTTATGAGCAAGTCCCAAAATTATGAATATTGCAGCACCACGGCAGTCATTTGCCCTTACAAACAATCACAGAGGCTCTGCAACATTCACCCTATTTCCCCCCCCCCGCTCCTCACAAATGCTTCCCCCTCCCTTCCTGCCATGCCGGACTCACTTAACTTGCAAAATCTGTCTCCTCTCAATAAGGCTGGCACCCGCGAGCAAGCAGTACACCCATGTCTTCTTGAGAGCAATCCTGCTCTGCACCTCTGCTTTCTTCTTTTCGAACAAAGCCGAGAAACTCAGGCTGCTGCTGTCACTTGAGTGGGGATGATGACAAGGAAAAGAGTGGTCAGGATTTGTGCTACCATCAGGTCAGGCAAGGAGTAGGTCAGGCAGGGTGGGTGGTTGGCTGAGGAGGAGAGATCTTGACTGCTCAGGTAACTGTTGCCACCGCCACCAGCAGCTTGGATGCAGGTGCAAGGGGACTCGCCCCATGATGCCTCCCCACTCAGTTGAAAGCTTTGTTCCTGCCCTGAAACTAAGGCCAGCACACGCAAGTGAGCAGTCCACCCGGGCCATGGATGGCATTGGTTCCTGCGACCAGCTGACTCCAATTCTACACTCTGCCCCATAGGCATGCAAACGAAGCAAACACTCCCCCCCCCAAAAAAATGGAAATTTCCGGGGGCCATGATCTGTTTTGCACAGAATTTGTGTTTGAACTCACATGATATTATGGCATCTAGAAGCTTCCATTGTCGGCGCGAAAAGCATTTCCAAGCCAACTCTCCTCTCCCTTAAATGGAAAGAAACCGCAGCAGAGAGGATTTTTGCAAGATGAGTCCGGCACAGCAGGAAGGAAGGGAAAAGCATGAGGTATCTTAGTGGGTCAGGGAAGCCTGGGGACCTGTTCCATCACTAGGCCCTCCATGGTCTTCCCCACCCTGAGATACCTCATGTGCACTTAACAAGCCATGAGGTATGAGATTCACTCCCACAAGTTTCCAAGTTACGAATGGAATGGCATGTAGAGATGGAGGTCAGGTAGAGGTCGTGAGCAGCAAACTGCCCCTCCAAAGCCCGCATGCCTCTTCTCTCCACATGATCTCATCTGTTCACATCACCATGGCAATGTGGGAAACTACCCCAGGCTGGTACAATGACCTCACCTGCCTGATATCAGCTAGGTTACATCAACAGGATGTTGCAGCAAACTGCTCCCTGTCTGGGGCCTCCTGGCTGGTAAATTCTTAAGGATTGGCAAGGGGTTTCACCAATAAAAATGCTGTTGCCATGTTATTTTATGCTACTTGGAATACTTGTATAAAAACCAATAAACACTGCGAAAGCAATGAGACATCTTTGCACCCAGCAATGACTGGTCACTGATTCTATCAATGGCAGGCTCCATTACATTTGTAACTTGAGGACTACCTATACAATCAGATAGCTGGCTGGCTGGCTGGCTAGATCAGTGGTTCTCAACCTGTGGGTCGGGACCCCATTTGGGGTCGAATGACCATTTCACGGGGGTCGCCAAACAACGCCGTCCGCCATTTTTTTCCCTTTTCCCTAGCTGTCCTACTCCCTCTTATTGGTGGCCACACCCACTTGGGGGTCACCACAACATGGGGAACTGTATTATGGGGTCACGGCATTAGAAAGGTTGAGAACCACTGGGCTAGATAAACAGACAAAAAGATTTAATGATATAGCAAAAATTGTGGGGAAAGATGTGGCAATTCATTCACTTAACTGTGTGTTCCCTTTCTGAAATAAAAGGGGGAGGGGGAATCAAAGACTTAGGAGCTCCAAATGTACACAAAAGATAATACAGGTAGTTCTCAACTTACAACCACAATTGAGCCCAAAATTTATGTTGCTAAGTGAGAAATTTGTTAAGTGAGTTTTGCCCCATTTTACGATTTTTCTTGCCACATTTGTTAAGTGAACCACTGCAGTTCTTAAATTAGTAACATGCTTGTTAAGTGAATCTAGTTTCCCCATTGACTTTGTTTGTCAGAAGGTTGCAAAAGGGGATCACATGATTCTGGGACAATGCAGCCACCATAAATGTGAGTCAGTTGTCAAGCACCTGAATGTAAATCATGTGAAAAATGGTTATAAATCACGTTTTTCAGTGCTGTTGTAACTGAACGGTCACTAAAGAACTGTATATGGTTGGTGCACTAGATCATATACTTTTCTGGATGGCAAATATATTTGAATAGCAGGATATTAGTAATATTTGGACCTACATGATGAGGAAAACAATATTTAACACTACAAAAATGTATTTTGTATTCATCTTGGAATTTGGACCTTACTTCTCCAGGACTATACCAATTTAACAGGTGTCTTACCTAATCTCTCTTTTAGGCTGTTAATGAATCTGTTAAGCAAGACCATCATTAATAATGACACCTCTTGAATTTTGCTAGACATCTTTCTGTCAGGAAACAAGACTAATTTATCATCACTCATTGTTTGAAAATGATTGTTTGGTGCAATTGATACACAGTAAGCCAGTTAACCCACCTGCTTAGCTGCAGGTGCCATTTCATATCAATTATTTAAAAATTCCCCAAATTTTTATTTCTTGTGGGTTATAATTCAAACTACTTAGATTGTTAACAATGAAAGATAGATCTTTCTCTTCTATTTTAGGAGAGAGAGGAGTTTTACCTCCTATTTAAACTTAGCTTTTTTGTTAGATAGCAGATAAATAAGCACCCATTAAATGTCTAAGAAAGAACATAAACTAAGTTTTGGAATATAAAACCTTTCTCTAAACCCAAAATAGAAGTATTTTCTAAAAGATACACAAACTAGACATATGCTTATATGAAATTTAATAAAACAAAACTGCTTATAGTTAGTCCATGTTTAGGATACATTTGTCACCCTTGCAAAGTAGTCCAGACAATAAAAGTACCCAGAGGACTAGCTTTAATTTTATTTTAAGGCTACCTTAAAACAGGGGTGTCAAACTGCTGGCCTACAGTTTGGAAAAAAAGTCGCGATACGTCGTGACACGTCACATGACGTTGCGAGTTTGACACCCCTGCCTTGCAAGTCTGAAAGATTTCCCCTTTATAGTCCTTTATAATGAGGGTATCATACAAGACCTTACCACCTTCCATTCCTTCTGCGGACTCAGCTACCTCTTATCTAACTTGTCCAGTCTATAACTCTTACTCCTGTCTTCCAAGGTCACTCCCACATATCATTACATTTTTTTTTCAGATTTAACAGTCACACATGTAGTCTTGGGTCCTACTACAATTATTTTAAACATATTTATAGAAGAGAGATCCTACACTGAGCAGTTAGTTTTGATTATCTCTATGATCCTTTCCCTTTCTATGATTTAGTGATTCTGTCCTATACAGTAGGACACCTTTGCTGTAGCATTAATGACCCTCCTCAAGCAGTTCCAGAACAGTACTATATGGATTTGTTATCCATCCTTCAACTGCCAGAATTATTAGTGTGGCCATTGCTGAGAAATCTAGGACTTAAAGTCCACACAACTGCATGGTGCCATGTGGGTGAAATCTAGAGAGTTTTAATAACTGCTCTGAACAGTGTGGGATGAAATGTTAGGCATTATTGCAGGAAAAACAAAAGAACAACTGAATACTTTAATTCTAACAACTTTGAATTGTCTTACAATAGGCAAAAAATAGTTATGTGGCTTCTCTCTGTCCTTGTCAGTCCTTGCAATTTCCTATCATGCTTTGTTTAGAATACTTCCCACTCCTTCCAAAAGCTGAAGGTTGCTGAAAAAATGGAGGGAAGTATTCTTAACATTTTATTTTGCCCCATTAAAAAGGGAGAGGTAATGATGACACAGAAAAAAGTGACTTAGGACCCTTTTCACATTTATGACCGCTGCAGCATCCCCATGGTCACGTGATTAAAATTCACTTGGCAATTGATTTATGTTTATGATGGTTGCAGTGTCCTGGAGTCATGTGATCAACTTTTGCAACCTGACAAGCAAAGTCGATGGCGAAGCCAGATTCACTTAACAACTATGTTACTAACTTAACAACTGCAGTGATACATTTAACAACTATGGCAAGAAAAGTTGTAAAGTGGGGCAAAACTCACTTAACAAATGCTTCACTTAGCAGCATAAATTTTGGGCTTAATTGTGGTCGTAACTCAAGGACTACCTGTATGCTGTAATGAGGAAACTCATAAAATGATAAACAATACAAAAATGAGTCGAAAGAAAGAAAGAAAGAAAGAAAGAAAGAAAGAAAGAAAGAAAGAAAGAAAGAAAGAAAGAAAGAAAGACCTTCTTAATTAATTCTGTGAATCTGATGCCATTGTCTTTATGGCAGCAAATGGACAAAAGGCTTGAATTATAGTTTCAGATAAGCTTCAGCTGGACTAATCAGAATGCATGACTTGAATACACACCAGGCTACTCATTATTTTTATTGTTAGATGGCTACATCTATCTAGTGAATATCTTAATGGAAAGGGTTTTTTAAAACTTACTCCTTACTATTAAATATTGATATTCAACACATGCTTTCTAACTGGCAATCTATTACAGATATTGACATGTTTCTGACAGTCAATGTATGATCCCTATGTACAGAGCTGAGAATTAGCTTCTTTTCCTATTACTCATAGACTCATATAGTAGAGAAATTATTCATATAGCATAGAAAGGCAGGATAAATGAATGTAATGATATTTTAGAATCAAAGCAAATAAAAAATAAGAGAAGGCTGAGACTATGTTCTGGAAGAAAAGATAGAAGCACCAGTCACAAAAATGTTTGCAAAGGAGGACTGGAAAAAAATTAGGAAAGTTGAAGAGGCAAAATTCTGAGAAAAGTTCACTAAGAAAAATAGAAGGAAGCAGAGATCAAAGGAAAGAATATTGGTTTTGTCATCTGTCTACAATCAGTCAATAATGCATGGCCAAGAATCCTAGAACTCTCCAGATACTCTTGAATTACTAATCTAGCAATCCTATGGCCATGGCCTACAATATTGTCAATCAGGCAGTTTGTATGAAAGTCTTATTGGATAGGCACTCACAGTTCATCCATCTCAGTGCAATGAGGATTTAGACGTGAACACAATTCCGAAGTCAGATATTGAAAAGCTGAGTTCATCTTGATGTTTTTCTGCATAATGAGAATATATGGGCTGTGATCAATTAAATGGAAGACTGTATATGATACCACCAGTACAGACTAGAGCATTAGCAAACCTTATTTCTTTCATTTGCACAATGTACGTTTATATCCTTTTCAATTTTATGTATTTATGGTCAAATAAAAAATATTTTCTCTATGGTGCACCTATTGGCAATAAGGCTACTAGACAGTACTAGGGCCATTAATGCTGCTTTACATTTTAGTTTGCTAATAAAAATGAAGATAAATTAACATTACCTATAGAAATTTGCTTCCATAATTTCTTTTACAACTACATATAGTGCCAGAAATAATAATTATTTACAGATCTGATATTTTTCTTATGAAAAATGGGACCTAGATAATTTTAAAAAAATGTTTGTGGGTACAATCATTTTTATTTTATTTTTTAACAATATTTTATTAATTTTTTAAAATCACAAATCCTTAATATTTTATCAGCAACGTTGTCTGGATTCCAATATTTAGCTTACTAATACATGTTAAACTCCTTTCTACCTCGTTTTTCTAGCCATTGAAAAAATGTATCCCATGTTCTAAAGTATTCTGAATCTTCTTTCTTTTTCATTTTCAATGTAAGTTTGTCCATTTCTGCACAATCCAAAATTTTCTTAATTATGTCTTCCTCCACTGGTAATTCTTAATCTTTCCAATGTTGAGCAAATACAATTCTTGCTGCAGTTAGTACATGGGTCATTCCATGTCAAGTGGTCTGGGAGTCCCTGCTCGACCATCACGGATTTTGATGAAATTTTGTGTGAACATGCACACATGTCCCCAATGAACATTGGTAAAGTGTTACGTTTGCTGGTGCAATACTTGCGGAGATATAGTCATTTGTTTGACCCCATACCGCAGGCTTCTACAGTATGACTCTGAGATTCCAGAAACTTTGAGACATAATATCTCCGGCAATATTTTGTTGAGAGAAACAAAGCTTGGCCATCTTGTACAACTTTTTGTGCTCTATTAAACAAAATAATAAACACATTCTCATGAGCCATCTCCATCTTGATAATTTGGAGCAAAGTTGGCCGAAAATATTGTGGCTCAAAAAAAAGTTTCACTTTTTATATCTCTGGAAGGAAAGGTATGATAAACGTAAAACTTTGCGTGTAATCACTTAGCAACAGAAGGTTTTCAAATATAAAATTTCATTCTCCTACTGCTTTCCAATAGTTTACAAATTGAGTGTAAAGTTGACTTATTTTTGTAAAAACACCAAAATAGGGTATTTTCAGCCTTCTGGAAACTCTGTTAAATCATTCCCATTAGAAAGAATAAGTTTCAAACCCCCTAAAAAATAGGGTTGGTTCTTCATCGCTGATGTATAAAGCCCTAAAAATAGGGACAAAGTTGAGGACATTGCTATGGCAACTTCACATGTATTCTATTATTTTTTTCTTATTTGTTTTATATAGACATCATTACTACTATTATATTGTGTTGGTCCATGGTGATATTGTCACTGCCAGTTCAGGCACTTGAACCAGCAACCCCATTGCCATAGGGGGCACATCCAATAGCCATGCAACACCAGCCAGGGTTTCTTGCTTCAGGATCCCAAGTCTGTAGTTTGGTTTCTTCCTCGAGGTTTCAAAGCCTTGTGTGACTGCAACCCATTTGACAAACAAAATCACATAGCTAAACATGGACTGTTGAAAGTTGATCTAGCCATGTCCAATGATTTAACAAAAGTGGCGAAAACCAATGTGAAGCGAGGTCAAAAGATTTGTTCCAAGTGTAAAGCCAAATATGTTTCCATGGTACAAAGCATGGCAGACTCTTCGTCATCAGATAATTACAATATGGACATTTCAGACACTATTAATCAAAGTTTGATCGATTTAGGGACTTCATTAAAAATTCAGAAGTTGAGCAGTAGGGATAAAACTGGCTATGTGAAACAAAAAACTGAATGTGTGCAGAAAGTGGTAGCAGACAAAATAATGTTAGCTGCTGGAGTAGCAGCTGAAGATATTGGGCAAACTAGTGAGTCTGCTGCTAAGGATTACACTGACCTAATCGAAGACATGAAAACAAAAATTAAAATATTCACTAGATCGACGAAAGTTCAATTATTGACTTTGACCCTAAAGAGTTGGTCAACATTGGTGACAGCAAAAAAGTTTGGCATTTCAGAACGTATGGTTAAAACAGCAAGAAAAATAAAGAAAGAGAGAAGCATTTGTGCACTACCAGATGCAAAAGTTGGCAAACCGCTGGCAAAGGAAATTGCCAACAGAGTTTGAGATTTCTACAAGGACGACGAATTTAGCAGGATTGCTAAAGAATTGTGTTTCCGTTCGGCTTGATGGTGTCAAGGTTCACAAACAAAAGCGGTTGCTATTGTGCAATCTGAAAGAACTGTATGTGACATATCAAAACAAATATAGTACTGAAATTGGTTTCTCCAAATTCTGTGAACTCAGACTAAAGTGGTGTGTCACTGTCTGTGCCTCAAGCACACATTCCATCTGCGTCTGCACCATTCATCACAATGTTAAGCTTATGCTACAAGGTGCCAACATTAAAGAGGACTACAAGCTGGTCATGGGAAAGGCAGTTTGTTATCTGAACACCAAAGATTGTATGTTGCAGCGATGCCAAAACTGCCCTGGTGAAGAGGCACTGATAGGGCATTTGGACGAAATATTCGAGTACTGGGATTCGGAAGAATCAATAGAATTCAAACAATGGGTTCATATCGACCGCAAAATGCTGGAAACAAATGTTCTCAGTGTTGATGGCTTCATCAAAAAACTTGCTAGCAAAATGTGGAAACTGACTGGCCACCACTTTGTTTCAAAACATCAAAGCGAATATTTGAAGTCGCTGAAAGCCAGCCTAAAAGAAACCAAACTAATTGTACTGATGGATTTTGTGGAGAATTACTCGTTTGTTGTCCAAGATGCTGCTGAAGGCTTTCACTGGGAGAATTCACAAGCCACAGTGCATACGTTTGTTGCTTATGTCGATAAAGATGGCACGCTGCAAATTGTCAACTGTTGCATAATTTCTGATCATATGCAACATGATACGGTTTCTGTGCACATTTTCATTCAGAAGTTGATTGAGTTTTTGACGACTAAAATGAAGATTACAAGAATATACTACTTTAGTGATGGTTCAGCGACGCAATACAAAAATTACAAAAATTTCGTCAACATATACAGTTTCTTAATCAATTTTTCATATGATGTCAACAGCATCTCCTTCTGAAAATAGTTAAGATTTTTCTTGTTGAAGCATTGATTCGATTGATCTCTGATACACAGGGCTTGCAGAGGTGGAGGACAGGGCTGAGGGTGTTTTCTTGCCAGTTTTAGCTAAATTTGAAACACTCATTTTTGTTTCCACCCCCCCCCCCAAATCTTTTATCAGCTCTAATACTTTTCCCAAATGGCCGCCTTATACAAAACCATTAATTTTATATTCAATACCACAACATATCATTTAAATTTGTCTTGAATAACTCTAATAGTTCTTGTCTATAGTCTCCCTGAAAGAAAAGGGAGAACAAGAAAAAAGATTTGTAATCCACTTCTGTTTGTGAGGCTCACTTCTGATGCAGTTGTCCAAAATCCAAGGTTATCTTTCAGTCAGAATTTATAATCCACAAGATCCTACTATTCAAAGTTAATAGTCCATAGTGCCTTCTCCAAGGGAAATCACCAACAGTTGGGCTTCCACTGTCCTTGAATAGTTCTGAGATTAAAAATCTATAATCCAATAGGCTCCCCAGGCAACAAGAAGAAAAAAAAAAGAAAAAAAATGGGAAGAGGAAAAAAAAGTTTATAATCCACTTCTGTCTTCCGACACCAACTCTAACCAATTGTGCCAAAATCCAGAGTTGTCAATCTGCCAAGGTTATAATCCAAACTGACTTACTGTTGATAGTTCCTTACCATTCACTCTGTCTCTGAATGGTTTGTAAAATTACAGATCAAGCAGTATTTGTAATCCAAAGAAGCCAGAGGCTTCAAAATAGTTTTTAGTTTTAGTTGTAATCCATGCTGCAGAAAAGACAGCCCAAGAATTTTTTGTCTTTTTCCACCTGCAGTCTACAAGGCTATGAAGTTCAGAGATATCAAAGGATTTAGTCTATTATCTGTGTTTGGCTTCAGGCCAAGTTCCCTCACTTCAGACAAAATATAAACAGAACTTAGTGTAGTTCTTTTTTTTACCACTAGATGCCATTAGGTGTCTGTTTTATAACTTTCCAGACAGGATTTTTTTTAAGGCTTTGTTCCAACACTCTCCAAGGAAGGTAATTTTTTTTTTAAAAAAAGTATTATAACTCCCCAAACTTTTTTCTCTCTGCTATGTCCAAATTAATTTTATAGTCTTCTCTATTTTCCCCCAAGAAAGCTTTAACTGCCGCTTTTATTGTGGGAGGGGGGGTGAAAAAAGGGGGGAAAAATCTTTAGTTTTGGGAATTTCCTTGCGTTCAGGTCCCTTTTTTCCAAGAACAGGTTTTAAAATCGTAGAGGAAGGAAAATAATCTCACCCAGATTCAAACAAGTTGCTTACGCTTGTTAGATGCCGCTTTTTTCTGTAGAGGTCAGCAGCTTCCAACTGGCTGCATGGGTGTGGCCAGTAGTTCTCCTGTTGGTTCTTAGAGCTTCCTTGGATCAAGCAGGTCGACTGCCGTCTCGCTGCGATCTACAAAGGCCCCCTCTTCCTTTGTCGCCTCTCGGGGCAACTTCAGGCCCTTTTCGGGCACCCAGCAGGAAGAAATTGGGCACGGGAGGCAGAGCCCTGCTTCCCTGCATCTATTCTGCCGTGATGTCAAAACTGGAAGTAAAATTTAAAAATATTTTAAGTGCAATGGGCATTAAGTCATGATTACATTTGACTTTCCCATCATAATAGAAATGAATTAAAGTGACAGGATAAACATTTGACCAAATATGAATACACTGCTTTGCATAATCAGATATCCCTGAAATAAGTTAGATGGGATTATAATAGTAGTAAAGTTGGAAGGGACCCTGGAGGTCATCTAGTCCAACCCCCTACTCAGGCAGGAAGCCCTATACTATTTCAGACAAATGGCTGTCCAGTCTCTTCTTAAAAACCTCCAGTGTTAGAGCCTTCACCGCTTCTGGAGGCAGGTTGTTCCACTGATTAATTGTTCTAACTGTCAGGAAGTTTCTCCTTAGTTCTAGTTGCTTCTCTCCTTGCTTAGTTTCTACCCGTTGCTTCTTGTCCTGCCTTCAGGCACCTTGGAAAGTAGCTTGACATCCTCTTCTTTGTGGCAGCCCCTGAGATATTGGAACACTGCTATCATGTCCCCCCTTGTCCTTCTCTTCATTAAACTAGACATACCCAATTCCAGCAACCGTTCCTTATATGCTTTAGCCTCCAGTCCCCTAATCATCTTTGTTGCTCTTCTATATACTCTTTCTAAAGTCTCAACATCTTTTTTACATCGTGGTGACCAAAACTGGATGCAGTATTCCAAATGTGGCTTACCAAGGCATTGTAAAGTGGTATTAACACTTCACGTGATCTTGATTCTATCCTTCTCTTAATGCAGCCTAGCAATGTGTTCGCCTTTTTGGCAGCTGCAGCACACTGCTGGCGCATATTTAGGTGATTGTCCACTAGGACTCTGAGGTCCCTCTCACAGTTACTACTATTGAGCAAGGTACCCCCTATACTATACCTGTGCATTTGGTTTTTCTTGCCTAAATGTAGAACCTTACTTTTTTCACCATTGAATTTCATTTTGTTAGATAGCGCCCAGTGTTCAAGTCTATCCAGATCCTTCTGTATCTTAAGCCTGTCTTCTGGAGTGTTGGCTATTCCTGCCAGCTTGGTGTCGTCTGCAAATTTGTTGAGTTCCCCATCTATCCCCTCGTCCAAATCGTTGATATAGATATTGAAGAGCACTGGGCCCAGAACAGAGCCCTGGGGCACCCCACTACACACTTCCCTCCATGTAGATGCGGTTCCATTGAGGACTACACGCTGAGTATGGCCGGT
The DNA here is from genome assembly GCF_016545835.1 of Crotalus tigris. Taxonomy (NCBI): domain Eukaryota; kingdom Metazoa; phylum Chordata; class Lepidosauria; order Squamata; family Viperidae; genus Crotalus; species Crotalus tigris. The sequence goes on along the minus strand of NW_024100112.1, from coordinate 1,690,423 downwards.
CAGCCAGCTACGAATCCATCTGGTGGTGGTGGTGCTTTCTACCCCACATTTTTCTATCTTGTCAAGTAGTAGGTTGTGATCTACTTTATCAAATGCCTTACTGAAGTCCAAGTAAATTATGTCCACAGCATTCCTCTGATCCACTAATTTTGTCACTTGGTCAAAGAATGCAATAAGGTTTGTCTGGCATGATCTATTTTTGACAAACCTATGTTGGCTTTTAGTAATGACTTTGTTTGCCTCTAGGTGTTCATTGATTCGTTGTTTGATTATCTTTTCCAGAATCTTCCCAGGTATTGAGGTCAGGCTGATAGGTCTGTAATTTCTTGGGTTCATTTTTTTTTTCCTTTTTTGTAGATGGGAACTACATCAGCTCTTTTCCAGTCCTCTGGTAGTTCCCCAGTGCTCCAGGATCTTTGAAAAATATAGTTCAGTGGTTCTGAGATCACATCTGCCAGTTCCTTGAGAACCCTGGGGTGTAATCCATCTGGTCCTGGTGATTTGAACTCATCTAGGCTGGACAGGTGCTCACTTACAATTTTCTTGCCTATCTTGTGTTTCTATTCTGTTTTTTATGGCACTATTTTTGATAGGTTGGTCTGTTTTTTCCTTTTGTGTAAAGACAGATGCAAAAAACGAGTTAAATAATTCTGCTTTCTCCCTGTTGCTTGTCACCTTCTTGGCACTTTCACCCACTAATGGACCAATCATTTCCTTCACTTTTTTCTTGTTTTTTACATATTGAAAGAAGGTTTTTTTTTGTTATTTTTGACTTTGGTCGCAAGCCTTAGTTCAATTTGAGCCTTGGCTTTCCTCATTTCATCTTTGGAGGCTCGGGCTATTTGCTGATATTCTGACTTAGTTATGTGCCCCTCTTTCCACTTTCTATACTTGTCCTTTTTATCTTTCAATTTGTCAGAGAGTTCTTTATGCACCCATGCTGGTTTCTTTTGAGAGCTGTTGTTTTTCCTCTTTGTTGGTATTGTGCTAGACTGGGCTTTTATTATCTCATTTTTCAAAATTTCCCAAGCTTCTTGAGTTGTTTTCCCCTTGAGGATTCTCATCCATGGAATCCTTCCCAAGCCCTCTCTAAGTTTATTGAAATTAGCTCTCTTTAAGTCCAAGACTCTAGTTTGACTGTGCTCTATTGCTTGTGCTTCTATAATGTTGAATTCCAATATTGCATGATCACTTCCTCCCAGGGTTCCTATGGCTTCAACACCTTCTATCATTTCATCTCTGTTACTGAGAATTAAAATCAGTTCTTTTCCACAAACAAACTACAAGAGCAAGTGAGGGAAGTTAGCCCAGAAAAGGAAATATTAAAAGGGCAGCAAAATATATTTTTCCTCAAAAAGATTTTTTAAAACCGAACCTGGCCCCAAATCTATCTCTCTGCCCCAAGCAACAGCTAGTCCCATACAAATGCAGATGTAAAACCATCAGAAAGTTGAAGCCAGAGCACTCAAGAAGACAAAGAGAAAATCTGCATGCTCCACCCAAACTCTAGGAGTCATTAGCCCCATCACCTGGGAAGCAGGGTATGATAATAGGATTAAACCACAGATATCAAGGCCTAGAAAAACACTCAGAAATAGCCTCAAGGTTCATGCCACAGGAACAGGAAACTATTCCAAACAAGGCTAGAGGGGATATAAAAACCTACTGCCCATGTGCTCAACTCTTCTTTCCTCTCCTCTGCTCTTTCTTGCAAGGACCATCTTCCTGCTTCTTCAATAAACTGTAACCTTCTTCCCAAAGCAGTCGCCATGTTGCTTATTTATCCCCGGCTTGGATGAACCAGTATGAAGACTTACTTCTGACACAAGGAAAGATTAGAGTTCACATCTTCATTATTATTTACACTTGCAAGTTTTAAGAGATACAGACATTTTTTCTTCAGAGTACTAATAATGGCTAACTCTTTAGAAATTCATTATCAGTTACATCACTTCAATTCTTATTTGCTTTCAAGATCTTTCAAGTCCAGCCTTTGCATCTATAATTAAAATTATGGCATGTCCTTTATTTGAAAATGTGATCTACTTATAATGAACCACTATCACATGGACAGAGGCTTTAGTATCAATTTTTCCAAGTTTTGAAAAATAATTAATTTTTTTACTGTTTAATTTAGCTAAAATTCTCTCACTTGCTAAAAGAATGGATAAGTTCATTTCCTTACCCTGCCAGTAAAAGTAGAAAAATGAATTGCTTTTTCATTTTTGTCATTTTATGTACTTTTAACTTCTATGCAAAATAGATACTATGTTTGTGACAAGATTGACATATGTAGCTTAAGAAATAGATTACCTGGAACAAATCCTAGTTATCCCAATAAGATTTACTTCCAGGTAAGAATGCTGAGGACTGAGCTATCACCATAAAGTACTCTAAAGGAAGAAGAAAAAAGTTTTCTTGTGTACTCCCATCTCATATTTTTCATGATGATCACATATTTCATTTTAGCTTGTGAGTCTCAGAAAAGGACTATTGGCTTCCATGCTCCATTAGATCAGAAAATATTAGCAATGTATAAGGAGCAAACTAAGCAATAAATACAAAGTTCTACATACTCCACATAAACTGGTTCTAAAACAGAGATGCATAACAATAGAAAATATTTACGGATATTAATATAGACATTCTGCCATATTAGCAAGATGGAAGAACATTGCCTCTCCAATTTTCAACCACAGGTAAAAGTTCACAGGAGAAAGGTAAGGAGTCAAGAAAGCTTATTTGTAGCATCTGATGCTAAAATGTGCACTCTATGTTCTTTCAATAAGACAGTCCTCTGTCATAGAGTAACAGACCAGCTGATCATATATTAGAAGAGCTATGCTAACCGGAAGTGGACAGCGATGATGTCTTCACACTGGAATGATATTGGAGAGGTTGCTGGTATGTCATTTGCTACATGGTCACAATGTATTGAGTAATATAGACATCACGACAGATTGTCAGCTAGATCGGTAGACTACTGAGGCGACAGGATAGTAGGCCATTTTCCTGCCCATTGCAGTCCAGCTTGTAAAGATGGAGGACAGCTCCATCTTTTGAGCCCATTATAGAACTAGGCAACACTTTTAAGAATTACTGATGTCTCAAAAATATGATTAAAATACTTGTTTCATAAATATCCTTATAATTCTAAAAGATATATTACATGTATAGTGTCAGATATATCTTTGAGAGACTAGACTAACAGTGTTTAAAATCAGTCAAAATGTTTTATAAACATAAACCACTAAAACTAATTTGAAATCTGGCAAGTTTTTTTTTAAAAAAGATTTTCTTATCTCTCACTTTCTTAGCTATTCTTCTTAATTGTACTACTGGCCTCTGACAGCTTAATGCCTTATGCATTCCTCATTTTCTGGGCAGAACACTAATTTGTGATGATAATTAGGGACCCCTGCTATTCCATCTGAGACTTAGATCTTGAGGCTAATTAAAATGAAGTGTTGCACATATGCAGACAGCTGATAAAGTGCTGCAACCAGGCACCTGGAATCTAGGCGTTTGGATGGCATCAGAAAACAAAAAGAGAGAGAAAAAAGAGAACTGAAAATAAGCCAATCATGAATAGAAAGTTTCTATCACTATTTTCAAACTGGGAATTCTTAATTACACTCAATCATAGCTTTTCTGATCAAAGATGCAAACGGTTTGCCTGATTTTCACAAAAATATATATATCTTACTACAGGTAGTCCTCATTTAGCAGCCACTATTGAGACCAGTGGTCATTAAATGAAGTAGTCGCTAAGTGAAACCACAATCGTGCTTACAATCTTATTTCAGCTTTTCTTTGCTTTACAGACTTGTAAAGTTATTTTTTCATCATTGTTGTAACTACATATAGTTGGTGTATGAGGTACGTCCTAAACAGATCTATAGACAGTGGATAGGAAATTTCTAATTTACCTGAGCAATCATCTGAAGTTAACATGTTTACTCTAAGTTCTATTGCAGACAAATTTTTATAATCAATGTCTTTTAAAAACAGCAGAGTGTACCATGTGTCTTTCAATATTCAGTTTAACTGACCCACATCAGAGCCATAGTTCTAAGTTTAGTAATAGAGAAAGCCAGTCAAAATCTAGAAAAGGCCATTATTTAAAAATGGCAGATGGTTAACTTACTTATATGTGATTGTTGTAGATACCTTTGGGATTCACAACCTCACATGCGCCAAGAGAGGGCTGATTTTGAATGGTATATACTAGGGCTTTTCAAGTGGTGGTACACGTACCACCAGTGGTACTTTGGCACGTGGCAGGTGGTACGTGTAGACAAGTGTAGCAGGGGAGGGGAATGAGCTGAAGCAACCCAAGCCTGAGGGAGAGGCAGCTGGAGCTGCAGGACTGTCAGGTCTCAGCAGAAGTCTCAGGATCGCCGCAGGGCTTCAGCTGATTGGCGCTTCCTGAAACAGCATAGAGCTGGAACTGAACTGAAGAGAAAAGGAGGGGGGAGGGGAGAAGAGGATATAAAAGGAAATGGTTTTGATGGGAAAGGGGGAAAAAACAACAGGGAAAGAGAGGGGGATGGAGAAGAAGCTGTGGAAGGACAGCTCAGCAGGCAGGGAGGAAAAAGAGACGGAAGAAGCAGCAGCTGTTGCTGGAAGGAAAAGTCCCTTGGTTCGTTTTCTCCAGCCAGGAGAATGCAATCAGCACTGAAGAAATGATGGGTTACTGGTCAGCTGGCAGCTTGAATGGATTGCCATATTTATATAGTTTTTACAGCGTTTTGTAATTCAGAGGCTTGGTTTGTGTGCTTTGGTTATTGGAATATGTTAGTCTGTTTCACAAAGGCTAGCAATGAGTCCAAAGTGTTGGCTTGCGTAGGTTTAAGCCCTTTAAACAAATGTAATTAGTTTTACCCCCTTATCTTGAGTCTGTCTATGGCTTTTAGCAAGTTTTCTTTGGAGGCAAACAGGCTTAATTTAGGGTTATCGCTTTTTGCAATTGCCAAGCCTTTTAGGCTCAGGTTGCTACATTGTTTAAAACTGAGACACGCCTGAGGCAGCTTAAAGAAAAAAATGGAGTTTAGTGGGTTTTTTTTATTCTGGGAGGCTTTTGTGAGCCTTTCTTGCTTTGCTCTTGATTCCTATGTCTTTAAGGGTACGGTGAAGGGACTGTGTGTGTGTGTGTGTGTGTGTGTGTGTGTGTGTGTGTAGTAAGAATGTGCACACACATTCTTATTACACTGTGGAAGGAGAGCTCAGAAGGCAGGGAGGAAGAAGAGGAGAGGGAGAGAGGAAGAACGGCCAACCAGCCAGCTGGTAGTGGTGCATGTTAATAAATATGGATAAATTCATCATACGTTTGTCAGTGCAAAGGGAAAGGGATTCAGCAAAGAAACAGCCACCGAAGAAATTAAAAGGGGCGTTGTCTTACCTGAACGCCTTTTCTCAGCATGAGGAATGTAGAATCCACAGATGGGTTGATTTAGTCTTCTAGCCCAATCAGACCAAACAATCAAAGTTGCCAAGCCTCTGCAGGGTCTGACCATGCCCCAGTTTCGAAAGGGCAAAGCGAATGATTGTGTGACGTGATGGCTCCGAACTGCTGACACTAATCTAACTGCTAGTAATGATCAGGGAGGGGGTGGATTCTACATTCCTCATGCTGAGAAAAGGCGTTTAGTTAAGACAACGCCCCTTCTCCAGCATGTAAAGGAATGTAGAATCCACAGATGGGACATACCAAAGCCCCTATGATCCCACGGGTGGGAAGCAGGTTGGTTAAGTGTCGGTGCTGAAATGGACCACTTGTTGTAAAACGTGACGGCCAAAAGCGGCCTCTGTGAAAGCAAACTTGTCGAGTTTGTAGTGGCGAATGAATGGTGAAGGGGACGACCACGTAGCCGCCTTACAGATGTCCTCTATAGATGCCTGAGTCTGCCACGCCGCCGATGTGGAAGCGCTACGAGTAGAGTGCGTTGTCAGGCGGCTTGGGACAGGTAAAGAGTAAGCCTGGTAAGATTGAGAGATACAGGCCTTGATCCACCTGGCTATAGTAGAGGAGGAAACCTTCTGCCCCTTGGAAGCTGAGTGGAAAGAGTCAAACAATGCCTCCGATTTGCGAAAGGAAGCTGTCCTCTTAATGTAATGACGCAATGCCCTATTACATCTAGGTAATGCCACTGCTTTTCTAGTGTGTGAGAAGGATTGGGACAAAAGTTTGGTAGTACAATGTCCTGAGACTGATGAAACAGTGTATTCACCTTGGGAATGAATGAGGGATCTAACCTCATCACCACTCTGTCCTGGTAGAAGGTATACAGGTCTTCCCTAACTGAAAGAACAGCCAGCTCTGACACGCGCCTCGCCGACCTGATGGCTACTAGGAAGGCCACCTTGTGGGACAAAATGTGAAGAGGACAAGACCTTATAGGTTCAAAGGGAGACCTAGTGAGTACCTGCAGAACCCAAGGTAGTTTCCAAGATGGATACCTGTGTACTACCTGTGTACTCCTTTCATAAAGGACAGGACCCTGGGATTATGGGACAATGGAGTGGCATTGGCACAGGTGAACACCGTGGAAAGAGCGGCCACCTGTCTACGCAAGGTTTTGGGCGCTAAGCCCTTATCCACTCCATCCAGGAGGTATTCAAGAATCACTGGAATAGTGACAGAAGAAATAGACAAACCCTTATAGGTACACCAGTCACAGAAGTTTTTCCAAGTGGCATCATAGATCCGGTTCATCGCTGGCCATCTGGAAGCTTGGATCATAGCTATCACCCTTGAAGAGTAAGATCCACACATCAGAAACTGGCGCTCAGATGCCAGGCAGCTAGTTGTAGCCACTGCGGGTCCGGGTGGCGTATGGCCCCATGTTAGAATTATCCTCTCTGGAGGGATTTGCCAAGGGGGGGCTATGGCGAGGTTCACGAGTTCCGCGAACTATGGATGCCTCGGCCAATATGGGGCCACAAGAATTAGCTCTGCCCGTTCCTGTAACAGCTTCCTGATGACGGCCAGGATCAAGGGAAGGGGTGGAAATGTATATAGAAGGCCCGCTGGCCAAGGGCTGTGGAGGGCGTCTGCTCCCTCCGAACCCTGGGATGGGTACCAAGATAGAAACCGGGGAAGCTGGGCATTCGTCGGGGATGCAAACAGGTTGACTTTGGGCCGACCGAAACGGTGAGTTATCTCCCGAAAGAGACGGGAACGTAGACGCCACTCCGAATGATCTATCGTAGATTGACTCCGAAAATCCGCTTTGTCGTTTTCCACCCCTGAGATGTATTCCGCCTTTAGGGACAACAGATTCTGTTCCGCCCATGACCCCAGACACTGAGCCTCGGACATTAGAATCCGGGATCAAGTGCCGACCTGCCTGTTGACATGGGCCTTTGCTGCCACGTTGTCTGTCAGAATCAGCACGTGGCGGCCCGCCAACTTCTTGTGGAAATGGCGAAGTGCTAGGTGTATGGCTCTGAGCTCTAACCAATTGATATTTTTCTTGAGATCCCATTGGGACCACCGCCCCTGGGCAAATTGGGATTGCAGATGTGCCCCCCATCCAAACAGACTGGCGTCTGTGGTCAAGGTTACCCGAGTCGGTTCTCTGAAAAGGGATCCTTTGGACAATGCTGGGGACAACCACCAGATGAGGGACGTGAGTGTCTGTGGTGGGATTTGCACCCTCTGTGGAAAACATGCTACACCCCGTTTCTGGTAAGGGAGTAGAAACCACTGCAGTTGTCTCGTATGAAGCCTGGCCAAGGGCACTATGGCAATACATGAGATCAGTTTCCCTAACAGCTGTGACAGTAGGAGCAGGGTTACACGTTTCTCCTTGCGCACTCTGGTGACCATCGTACGTATGCTGAGCTGACGCTCCTGAGACAGGAAAACTCAGCACTGGTTGGTGTCTATTATTGCGCCTAAATGGAGCAAACGGTTTGCTGGGTTCAGATGGCTCTTTGGGAAGTTGATCATAAATCCATGATCCTGGAGTGTCTTGATCGTCAGTGCCGAGGACGACTGGATTAGGATATCGTCCAAGTAGCACTGAACGCAGACTGGTACCAACCTGAGCTGTGCGGCGAGAACCGCCAGGATTTTGGTGAAAACCCTTGGAGCTGATGATAGGCCAAATGGCAGGGCCCTGTACTGATAGTTATGGTTGGAATACCTGAATCTGAGAAAACGCCTGTGATTTGGATGTACGGGAACGTGCAGGTAAGCTTCTGTCAGATCTATGGATGTAAGAAAGTGTGAGGAACTCCAGAGACAGTCCGTCTCTGATAGTGGTTAGAACCCAATTGTCCGTGCTGGTGCTTTCCCATTTGTGGAAGTATAGTGCCAGTCTTCCGCCAATGGGGGGAATCCGCCTCAAGTCACTTTGACTTTTGGAAAGGATGACCTCCTCTGCCACGAAAGGGCCACTTAGCCTGGAATTGGCTTTGGCTTGTCTCTGTAGCCGGACTGGTCCGATGAGCGGTCCGGTCCTCCTTGAAAGGGCCGATACCCACTCCAGGTAGTTCAGTCTGAGCCAGAATTAAACGACGGACGCCGGTTGTATGGAGAAAAATGTCTGCCCATTTTTTTGACAATATGAGTTAGTACCTTCAACTTTTCTTTGTTTTCAGTCAGGTAAGGAGTGAGAGCCTCTCCAAAAAGGCGACCCTTTTGATATGGTGCCACAGCTACTCTCCATTTGTGCCTGGTATCGGCCTTCCAATTTTTTAGCCAGAACAACCGGCGTGCAGCCACGTTGGAAGCTATGGTCCGAGCCGAATATTTGGCCGACTACAGAGACACATCCGCCATGTATTCCAGTGCGGCCCTTAGTTTAGTGACATCCTGGTGAACCCTTACTTCATCTGGGGATATTCTGGCCTGTAATTCCCTGAGCCAGATTAATGCGATTCTGGCGAAGAAGGAGTTAGATGTTGAGGCTCTTATAGCCCAAGCCGATGCCTGATGGGTCCTTTTGAGGGAAATCTCAGACTTCTTGTCCTCAGCCTTAAGGGCCTCCGACATATCTCCTGGGATTTTGGTGTCTGATAGTATGGGGGCAAGAGCCTCATCTACACCCGGAACTTTGAGGACATCGTTGAGGGAAGGGACCGTAACTAAGAGCTTACAATCTAATCCCCGAAGAGCAGAGAAACTTCCAGGAGATCCCCACTGATACTGAATGGATTTGAGAAACATGGGGGGACAAGGTATCTGTAGGTTCTTCTTGAGCGGTGTCAGAAACAGTGGGTCAGAACTCTGTCCAGAGTCCTGATCCATCGTCTGTGGTTTCACCGGTTCAATTTTTATGGTGACATAGGCCTTTTGTAAAAGAGAATAGAAGGAATTTGGATTAAACACCCTCCACCTGAATGTCTTCCCCGTCTGACCACATGCCTTCTTCCGGAATCTGTGCGGAATAATCTGATATCTCACTCCCTTCAGATTGAGGTGGAGAACCGTGATCTGAGATCACATACTCCCTGATGGGATTGGGGGAGGGACGACTGTAGTAACCTCCCCCTGAGACCCACAAGACACTGAGGAAGGTCCTGGCTCAGCAGCTGGAATTGAATCTTGGACCTGTAATCTCAATTCTTGGTCAAAGAGGGACAGATGGTCCCGTTCATATTCCAGCAAAGAACCCTGGTCCAGGGTCTGCTCAGGAGACCAAGCCTGTGTAAAAGGGGAAGGCCGATGCTCCCGTGATGTGGATGCAAGAGAAGGGGAGGGGATAAGCTGCGTCTCTCCTGCCTGTCGCTGGGCTTTGGAGAATTGTCGCTTCGGCGCCCTATGTCTGCTAACTGCTTGCTTGTCATCGGCCCTAGAGTTCCATTTGACCTTGGCCTTGGCTTTTGCAGGTGTATCCTGACTGGATAGCTTGCGTTTTACATTTCCACTGGAGGTGGAAGCCTGTGAAACGGTGTTATCCACCATATTGAAATAAACAATAGGAAAAAAACAACAGGTGTTCACAAGGAGATCCCTGGATCGGGCCTGTACTGCAGTAGAAGAAAGGGCAGGTTTTCACCAGGAGATCCCTGGATCGGCCCTTGGTCTGCAGGAGAAAGGAAGGCCATGTCCCACCTGGGTGGTACAGGCCTGCACAAGGTCTGTGAGGTCCAGCCCGGCGTTAAGCACAGAGTCACTACGCGATATAAGCCGCACTACGCTCAGGGGCTGTCCTCCCCGTTCAATTTTTCAGGCCCACTGTAATGGAGAGACAATTTGGCCGAAAAAGTATCAAATGTCAATTAAAGATAAGTCTATATATGAATATAGATATATATCTTGTTTATTTTAATTCTGTTTTATTTTAATTAATTTTCAATTTTTTTGACCCTCGTGTCTCACTTAGTGACGGCTAGGATAGTAAGTGCCGACCACTATGCAGACAGCGGAAAACAGGCAAGGCAAGCAGCAGTCCAATCTGTTGGCACTGGATATTTGAAAGGTACTGGTAAGTCACACAGTCTGGAATATTACCAGATAAAATGGAGTGAGATACTCAAGGTATTCTCCCTATGTCCACTAGGTAACCTAAGATGGCGCCTATTAAGCAGCTGAAGCACAAGGTAATGAAGACCTAAAAGAGTGTAATTAGAACTCCTATTTCCCCCCCCCACGTAGGGAGAATCACCAAATAAGTAAGTTGCTTTGTGACTGAAAAGGCTATAATTAGGTCAAAGCAGTCAATTTAATGTGTGCGATCGGGCGGAGCCCAAAATGGTGGCCGCAATGATCTAATGAGAGATAAAACAAGCTGAGAGAAAAGATCCTCTTCTGCAAGTAATCTGGTAATAGGTTCTTTTAGTCAAACAGTTCACCTATGGGTTTTTTGGGGTAATTTACAGCTGACAATCAACAGTAACAAGGAAGTACTTGAGTAGTGTGAGGATCTAGCCTTCTAGAGGCTCAAAATGGCGCCCGCAGGTTGTTTGAATTGGTAATAAACGTAGGAAGGTGAATTGAGAGTTTTCAGCCAAAAACTAATAGTTTAAAGCTTTGCATTCACAGCGAAGATCCTGGGAGGGGGTGGGGGGTGGATTATAATTTGGAGGCAGCTGTTTGTAATGAGCTGTCTGCCTCTGAAAAACTCAACGGAGAAGGGAATTGATTAAAGAGAGAAGAAATGGTGCAGCACTGAGCCCAGAGCTGAACCAACCCCCCCCAAAGAAGGAAAAAAAAGGGTAGAGAATCCACAAATAGGAATAACTACCTTTCTGAATCTAAACTGGGAGCCAAATTCTCATATCTCTTCAGGGCTGAGACCAAACGAAACTGGGGCATGGTCAGACCCTGCAGAGGCATGGCAACTTTGATTGTTTGGTCTGATTGGGCTAGAACACTAAATCAACCAATCTGTGGATTCTACATTCCTTTACATGCTGGAGAACTGGTATTTTTTTTTCTTTTTTCCTATAGTTTGTAACATTTTATTAGATTATAGAATAAAATACAAAAATACAAAAGCACAGTAGGACACCATGGAAGAAAAAGGGGGGGAAAGTGAGGGGGAGAAGGGAAAAAGAACAGACTTTCTCTGTTGCAGTAGAAGGAAGCATTAACATTGAACCTCAACTTTTTACTTTTCTATAATATTATAAACTAGCCATTTCTATAACAACAAATGAATCTAATCAGTAAAACACAAAATCCCCACTTTTTTTAGCCAAGTTTTTGACACCTTGCTAAACAGTGGTGGTATTCAAATATTGTCATGTCCTAAAAGTGGTACAATCTGTGAAAAGGTTGAAAAGCACTGGCATATACTTCTGAGGTCTCGGGGTGGGGGTGGGGTTACAATTGTTTGCTATGAAATTAACTCTGTTGCATCAATATGAAATAAGGCATGCTTCGTTGACCTTTTAGTGACCAAAAGATCATAGTGGGCAGATTCACAATTCCAGCTATATATTAGTACTATAGAGTCCACTGTAAATCAGGCATATGAAATTGCAATTCTTTTGCTATCAGCAAAAGCAAATTCAGTTGAAGAAAATCACCTCAACTTATTATACAATGTTGTTTCTACATATTTGTGCAGAGGTATGCATATCTGTAAACCAAAGTAAGAACTGGCACCAAAGTGATATATATAAAAAAGTGATATCAGTAAAAGATAATAACAGTGCTATAAAGTGACCTTTGTTCTTCTGAGATGTTTATTAATACAAAAATATTTATTGCAGCAATTTTTGGAGAACAGTTTTGTTCATGTCCTGTAGCAAAACAACGGATGACTGACATCCTAAATATTGCTACATTTTATTGTGCAAAATACCTCACATCATTCATGGAAGGTGACAGAAGGCAGGCAACATTATCTGCTGTCTCTAAGCTTTCCATGTTATCCTACTGAAGGGATTTTATTATGCTTAAGGTCGATATTAGTAATATTTATATTAGTAGTGATACTTTGTAAACAAAGATATATACATATCTTTGTTTATGTGCAAGAAGCTTTGTAAGTGCTTTATATTGATAAATTAGTTTTGTTGTTGTTAATTGCGAAGTCGTGTCCGACCCATCGCGACCCCATGGACAACGTTCCTCCAGGTCTTCCTGTCTACCATTTTCTGGAGTCCATTTAAGTTCACACCTACTGCTTCAGTGACTCCATCCAGCCATCTCATTCTCTGTCGTCCCCTTCTTCTATTGCCCTCAATCTTTCCCAGCATTAGGCCCTTCTCCAGTGAGTCCTTCCTTCTCATTAGGTGGCCAAAGTATTTGAGTTTCAACTTCAGGATCTGGCCTTCTAAAGAGCAGTCGGGGTTGATCTCTTCTAGGACTGACCGGTTTGAACGCCTTGCAGTCCAAGGGACTCGCAGGAGTCTTTTCCAGCACCATAGTTCAAAGGCCTCAATTCTTTGGCGCTCAGCCTTTCTTATGGTCCAACTTTCACAGCCATACATTGCAACTGGGAAAACCATGGCCTGGACTATACGCACTTTTGTTGGCAGGGTGATGTCTCTGCTTTTTAGTATGCTGTCTAGATTTGCCATAGCTTTCCTCCCCAGGAGCAAGCGTCTTTTAATTTCTTGGCTGCAGTCCCCATCTGAGGTGATCTTGGAGCCCAGAAAAATAAAATCTGTCACTACCTCCATTTCTTCCCCATCTATTTGCCAGGAATTGAGAGGGCCGGATGCCATGATTTTGGTTTTCTTAATGTTGAGTTTCAAGCCAACTTTTGCACTCTCCTTCTTCACCCGCATCAAGAGGCTCTTTAGTTCCTCTTCACTTTCTGCCATTAGCGTAGTATCATCTGCATATCTTAGGTTGTTGATATTTCTCCCGGTAATCTTAATTCCAACTTTTGTTTCATCTAGCCCTGCCTTTCTCATGATGTGTTCTGCATATAAGTTAAATAGGCAGGGCGACAGTATACAGCCTTGCCGGACTCTTTTTCCAATTTTGAACCAATCAGTGGTTCCGTGTCCAGTTCTCACTGTTGCTTCTTGACCCGCATATAGCTTTCTCAAGAGACAAATAAGATGGTCTAGTATTCCCATCTCTTTAAGAACTTGCCACAATTTGTTGTGATCCACACAATCAAAGGCTTTAGCATAGTCAATGAAGCAGAAGTAGATGTTTTTCTGGAACTCCCTAGCTTTCTCCATGATCCAGAGTATGTTGGAAATTTGATCTCTAGTTCCTCTGCCTCTTTGAAATCCTGCCTGTACTTCTGGTAGTTCTCGATCCACATACTGCTGGAGTCTAGCTTGTAGGATTTTAAGCATAACTTTACTAGCATGTGAAATGAGTGCAATGGTGTGATAGTTTGAACATTCTTTGGTATTGCCTTTCTTTGGAATTGGAATGTAAACTGACCTTTTCCAATCCTGTGGCCACTATTGAGTTTTCCAAATTTGCTGGCAAATTGAGTGTAGCACTTTTACCGCATCATCTTTTAAGATTTTGAATAGCTCAGCTGGAATACTGTCACCTCCACTAGCTTTGTTGTTGCTCAGATTTTCTAAGGCCCATTTCACTTCACATTCTAGAATGTCTGGTTCAAGGTCAGTGACCATCTCATTGTGGTTATCTGGGTCGTTAAGCTCATTCTTGTATAGTTCTTCTGTGTAGTTTTGCCATCTCTTCTTAATCTCTTCTGCCTCTGTTAGGTCCCTGCCATTTTGGTCCTTTATCATGCCCATCTTTGCATGAAACATTCCCTTCATATCTCCAATTTTCTTGAAGAGATCTCTGGTCCTCCCTATTCTGTTGTTTTCTTCTATTTCTTTGCACTGTTCATTTAAGAAGGCATTCTTATCTCTTCTAGCTATTCTCTGGAATTCTGCATTCAATTGGGTGTATCTTTCTCTTTCTCCCTTGCCTTTCGCTTCTCTTCTTTCCTCAGCTATTTGCAACGCTTCCTCAGACAGCCATTTTGCTTTCTTGCATTTCTTTTTCTTTGGGATGGTTTTAGTTGCTACCTCTTATACAATGTCTCCATCTTTGGCTGCAGAGCACATAGTCAATCTGATTTCTATGTTGACCGTCTGGTGATGTCCATGTGTAGAGCCGTCTCTTGGATTGTTGGAAAAGAGTGTTTGTTATGACCATCGTATTCTCTTGACAAAATTCTATCAGCCTGTGCCCTGCTTCATTTTGTACTCCAAGGCCAAACTTGCCTGTTATTCCGGTTATCTTTTGGCTTCCTACCTTAGCATTCCAATCCCCCATGATGATAAGGACATCATTTTTTGGTGTTAATTCTATAAGGTGCTGTAGGGCTTCATAAAACGGTCAATTTCATCCTCTTCAGCACCAGTGGTTGGGGCATAGATTTGGACTATTGTGATATTGAATGGTTTGCCTTGGATTCGAATTGAGATCATTCTGTCATTTTGGGGATTGTATCCCAGTATTGCTTTTCCTATTCTTTTATTGACTATGAAGGCTACTCCATTTCTTCTGAGGGATTCTTGCCCACAGTAGTATACCTGATGGTCATCTGAGTTAAATTCACCCATTCCTGTCATTTTAGTTCGCTGATTCCTAAGATATCGATGTTCAGTCTTGTCCTCTCTTTTTTGACTACGTCTAGCTTGCCTTGATTCATGGATCTTACATTCCAGGTTCCTATGGAGAAAAAATCTTTACAGCATCGGACTTTCCTTTCACCACCAGATATATCCACAGCTGAGCGTCCTTTCAGCTTTGGCCCAGTCGCTTCATTCTTTCTGGCGCTACTAGTACTAGCCCTCTGCTCTTCCCCAGTAGCATATTGGACACCTTCCAACCTGAGGGGCTCATCTTCCAGCGTCATATCTTTTTGCCTTTTAGTACTGTCCATGGGGTTTCATGGCAAAGATACTGGAGTGGGTTGCCATTTCCTTCTCCAGTGGATCACATTTTGTCAGAACTTTCTGCTATGACCTGTCCGTCTTGGGTGGCCCTGCACGGCATAGCTTATAGCTTCATTGAGTTACACAAGCCCCTTCGCCATGACAAGGCAGTAATCCATAAAGGGGGTAAATTAGTTATATAGAAGGAAATGTTTCATGCTTTAGGTACAGGTGGCTGCTTATATGAAAAGAGCACGATAAGGGGAGGGGGAAAAGGAATTACGGATGGAGCCTGGGTTGCTGTGTATGAGTCATCATCTTGGAATTATTTTTCTGTATCTTTTCGTTCCTGATACAAAGACCTGATCTCTTTGTTCTGGAAAGGTATAAAAGGTGGAAGACATCTTTCCTGGTTGTTGCCTTCATCTCTCTACTAGCCAAGAGAGATGGGGTCACCTAACTCTATTTTGATCAAAATAAAAGTTGTTTTGCTTGCTGAAACCTCAGCTCAGGAGTTTCTTTGGCTCTTTTAAATTCCTGAGTAATGCTGGGACAATTGTGAGGCTAAGTGGAAAACCTTAAACTACTTTTTCCATCTCACATGCATGTGAGTTGTAAAGCACATTTTAACTGATAGCACTACTAGGTATCAAATTAGAAGCATCCATAAGATTTTGTACTTTTTTGTACAGTCTAAATCTTCTTGAAGAACATCATGACAGGCATGCAGAGAAGGAGCCTTATTCTAAGATTAGATTTAGTGCACATTTGACCAAAGAAAGAGTCACATTTGATAGGATGAGCTTATAATATTATTTCTACTAATGCTACTTCTCACACTTAAATGAAGCAAGGCATATTGGAATATTGCTGGTCACAGCCAAGTTTCTAATAATCCTTGGGGGCAATTTGAGATCTTTTTGCTTCAAATATTCCAATATAATAATTTTTTTGTAAGAGATAGAATAATCTGATTTTCCATCATATATATATATCTAGGAAAGTAATGTTATGATCTATTTTCAGAAACAATAAGAATCATGACCAAAACAGTACAACACCAACTATACACACATATTCAATAAATTGCATCATATGACAAATTAAAACTAACAAAATACAGTAGTTCTCCACTTATGACAACAATTGAGCCCAAAATTTCTGTTGCTAAGACAGTTTTTACCCATTTTATGAACTTTCTTGTCAAGTTAAGTGAATCACTGCAGATGTTTAATAACATGGTTAACTGAATCTGGGTTCCCCATTGACTTTGCTTGTCAAAAAGTCTCAAAAGATTATCACAAGACTGGGGGCCCTGCAATTGTCAGAAATATGTTAAGCATCTGAATTTTGATCATGTGATTGTGGGGATGCTGCAACAGTTGTGTGAAAAACAGTCATAAATAACTTTTTTCAGGGGCCTTTTAACTTCAAATGGTAACTAAATGAATAGTTGTAAATTGAAGACTACCTGTAATCTAAAAAGTAAAATATGGAATATGCTGTGTTAACAGTTTTATCTGGAAATTTTCTTCCATTTCTTTCTTCCTTCCTGGGGTCTTGAGATGGGAGTATACCTTCCATCAGTCAGTATAACCAGAAAGCCTGATTCAGAGTAATTTTAAAACGTATGTTGGGAAGACTGATCTAACAAATGCAAAGGAGCAATGAAATTGAACGTTTTACAAAATGTGAAGATTGGGCTTCCTTTCCCTACAGTCTGATCCCAATTAAAATAACCAGCTTCTATAGCTCCCCTTTTAAAAGTTTCCTTTTCTCCTGCTTTTTTTAAAAATTATTTTCACCTTTATAGGTCTCCTTTCTTCCAGCTACAAGCCACATTCCTTTTTCCTTACAACAATCTTGTTAAAGGTAGGATAGACTGAGATAACCTTTACTGAAAAAAAAATCTCAATATCTTTTACAATATAAAAGAAACAGTGGAAGCAGCTTGCAACAAGGTATTTAATTTAATTTAAGTTTTAACCTGAAGCAATCCAAAACTTGGATGCTGGGAGAAATTATTTTCGTTTTCTTGTTTGTGGAAAAGGAGTTCGACTGTTTATATTGCCCATGAACTTCGAATGAAAAGGAGCACATTTTATGCTTAAGAAAGAAAAATAAGACTCACATCCGGAGCCCGCTGTTCAAAAACTTTTCAGGAGAAATCGGACTCCCACGCTCTCTCTGCTTGTGTTTGTGAGATCACCAAAAGCTCACTGTCTCGGCTTGGGTGGAATAGTTATGCAGGAGTGGCGGCGCGAAATTTGAATAAAGCTTCGCCAGCCGTTTTTCCTTTTCCCTCCAATATGGTGGAAGGTCCCGGTTGCAAGCTGAACGGGGAGAAGATCAGTAGTCGAATAGCACCGGGTCAAATCGTGAGGTGTGTGCGGGGAACTGCACTGGTCCCTTCTGCATCGCAAGATGGAGCCTCAAAGAGAAGAGCCGCTGACGGCGTCTCGGATAAGGTTAGTAGCGCCCGAAGTTCTACCACGGAGGAGCGGGCACAAACTTCACATTCCTCCCCAGAGCTCTTGGATTGCAATTAGGCCCGAGCTGGATGCGGCAGTTTCCTTTTCTGCGCTCTTCCCCGAGACAAGGGCAGCAAACCACACTGAGGAATCTTTCAAAGCATGTTTTTTGTGTGTGCGGAATTGTAAATATGAAATTAATAGCACTAGGTAGGACCAAGAATCCATGTCACTTAATTGCCCTAACTCATTTAAATGAGGGAAAGCGGTTGTGGCAACCATGCTCTGGTGTTGAAGTCTGTGGAGAGCAGAAAGTATTCATAAGTAGCAGTTGGTTCCCATACCATTGAGAGGCAGGTACCTATTCACAAATACTGTTAATAATGACTAAAATCCGGAGTAGCAGAAACAGATTCTAACTGCTAGAATTCCTGTCTGAATCATTTCTGCCAAGACATCAGTGCCATTCAATAGACAGGTAACCAACTTAAACAACTCATCTAGGCTAATCCTTAGTATTTGTTTTACGGTTGGGTTAAACCTATTAAGTTATTGAATTCAAGCTACTTTGCGGATTATAAAATGGAAAATGAGTATATGCTTGATTAAAGTATCCCTAATTTTAGGCATTCCAGTTGGTTCTTTCATTAATTGTATGGCAAGCCTGGCCTGAATTTCATCTACAGTACATCTGATTGGCAATGTGCAGTACTGTGCAGGCTGCTGTAGAGTTTGACAGCCTCTTGTTCCTAAAGATTAAGCATATGCAAGCTGCCCAGTTACTAAATAATCGTTTATCACAAGAGTCCTTTGCATATGAGAATTGCAAAAGACATGACTGATTGATATGAGGTTAACATAACCAGCACAGTCATCTCTTTCTCGGTAATCATAAGTTTTTTGACTACCAGAGAGATTTTCTGGCAGGGGTTTTTTGTGTGGCTTTTTTCTCTCCTTTCACAATACTCTTAAAACAAAATAACCAACATCTGTAATATATTCCTATCATAAACATAATAAATCAACCGTAACAAGTCTGATTAATATAAAGAGTTGGAAGAACTCTGGCAAACATCGAACACATGTAAGAAATAATAAGGAAAGTGTTTTCCACTCACTCCGTCTAATTAGAAAGATGGTAATTTTATTTGTTTATTATAAAGAAGTCAGTTATAGAACATCCACTATAGAATAACTGCCATTACCATGCAAAAAGATCACATTCAGAAATTGGCATACATCTATATAAATATATAAACTGGGTGGATGGACTTGTTTATTTAAAAATGTGCTAATGAGACATACTATTGGTGTAAAGGCTTAGGACAAGAGGATTTTTTTTTCTTTGCTTCCCATGTACACAGCATGCCACTTCTCTGCAAGTTTTGATCACTAGTGTTGCCAGCATAAAATTACCCTGTTGGGGCTTGTGGAACTTTATAGGAGAAAAGATGTTGGAATATAAATGAGCAGCTTGGATTAATGAGCTGTGAAGAGCTAAGCCTGAATTCTGATTGGTGGGATGGATATACCAAGAGAATTGCTGTCTCTGTCTTTGTTTGAATGCAGGCAAAGAAATGCCATTAGTGGGAACATGATCCACAAAGTGTTCATGGATTTTTAACTAGAGGAAAAATATTTGGTAGATTCTATATTTTGGTTTGTTGATTGTAGCTGAAGGTCATGGTTGGCATTTATTTTAAATATCTCAGTGCTACTACTATGCAGATAATTTACAAGTGCATTTACATTAAATGTGTCCTGGCATTACTATCCTGCCCCACAGATAGTCCTACAACTGGGCTCAGTGCTAGATATTAAACTCCTATAATCTTGGATATTGAGCTAGATGATTGGGTTTAACCAGAGATCAGTCTGCACATATAGCAGCTCATCCAGTAAAATTTTTCCTGGCTTGTATGACTTAATATTCAATACTAGTACCTAGTGCTTTTTTTGTTAAAAAAAAAAAATGGTGCCAGAACTCACATACGTCATACAACCCACCTTGCCTACCGTACAAGGTTCTATTCAAAACAGGTGATGGAACTCCGTTCTGGGCGTTCTATGACCAAAAAAAGCCCTGCTAGTACCTACAGTATTATGGCCCTGGTTAGGAGTATGGTTCAACAAAGGATGGATTATAAACTTTCATTTTTTGTGGACTGGATGGTTTTTCCTTATTGTAGTAGCAAAAAAGCAAGAAATTTTCCCTCTGTAGAAATATATAATTCAGGAACACTTTTATATTATCAAGCTACTATTTGTTTAAAAGTAAGCTTCACTCATACATAATGTTCACAGCAAGAAAGCCCTGTCATTTTTCTAGTCTGCTTTACTGAGTGCTTGAATATTCATGGTTAAGTCAGTTGTGAGATATGTTCCCACCTGATCACCTCTTGCTGGGAAGGGAAGTTGTTACAGGGATCAAAGAAGCTGCGGAAGTGCATGCAACTAAAAAAAAGTAAGCAATGATCTAACACATGGGTGTCAAACTCACCATGTCACGTGATGTGCTGCAACATATTATGACTTTTTTTGCATTGCCGCAGCTGGGGTGGGCCCGGCTGCCATATGATGCAACCAGACCGTGGGCCGGCAGTTTGACATCCCTGATCTAACATATCACTAAAGAGAATATACTAAGAAGAAACTATTCCTGTGATATTCTCTTGATTTACATCTAGCTATTCACAGCTGATTCTGGCACTGAAAGTTATATTCAAGAAAGCTTAAAATTATCCCTAATCACTTTCTGCTTTCATGAACCCAATGACAATGTCTAATCGTATCTGAAGTAATCAACTTACACCATGACCTTCAGTTTACAACATGTTTATTTCACAAAGGAATTTAAAAATTCAAAAGGAAATTAGCAACTGCGAAAACAGCAATCTTGAGTCTTTTAATTATTTACTATTGTGTATGTAGCTGGGAAGATACTCCATAAAGAATGTCAAGATATTATAGTAGAATGGCAAATACTGCTAAAATATTGCTAAATTAATTGCTAAATGTCATGAAATTTGGGTTCGGCTTTTAAAATACATTTTCAACTTTTTTTCCCTCTAATTTCTGAAGGATTAAGAAAAATATATCTGCATTTTATAATAATAACAACAACAACAACAACAACAACAACAACAACAACAACAACAACAATAATAATAATAATAATAATAATAATAATAATAATAATAATAATAATAAAAATTGGAAGGAACCTTGCAGGTCATCTAGTCCAACCCCCTGCTCAGGCAGGAAACCCTATACCATTTCAGACAAATGGCTGTCCAGTCTCTTCTTAAAAACTTCCAGCATTGGAGCATTCACAGCTTCTGGAGGAAAATTGTTCCACTGATTAATTGTTCTAACTGTCAGGAAATTTCTCCTTAGTTCTAGGTTGCTTCTCTTTTTGATGAGTTAACATCCATTGCTTCTTGTCCTGCCTTCAGGTGCTTTGGAGAATAGCTTGACCCCTGAGATATTGGAACACTGCTATTATGTCACCCCTCGTCCTTCTCTTCATTAAACAGACATTCCCAATTCCAGCAACCATTCCTTGTATGTTTTAGCCTCCAGTCCCCTAATCATCTTTGTTGTTCTTCTCTGTACTCTTTCTAGAGTCTCAACATCTTTTTTACATCGTGCTGACCAAAACTGGATGCAGTATTCCAAGTGTGGACTTAACCAAGGCATTATAAAGTGGTATTAACACTTCACATGATCTTGATTCTGTTAATGCAGCCTAGCACTATGTTGGCTTTTTTGTCAGCTGCAGCACACTGCTGGCTTATATTTAAGTGATTGTCCCCTAGGACTCCGAGATCCCTCTCACAGTTACTACTATTGAGCAAGGTACCACTATACTGTACCTGTGCATTTGGTTTTTCTTGCCTAAATGTAGAACCTTACTTTTTTCACCATTAAATTTCATTTTGTTAGATAGTGCCCAATGTTCAAGTCTGTCAAGATCTTTCTGTATCTTAAGCCTATCTTCTGCAGTGTTGGCTATTCCTGCCAGCTTGGTGTCTGCAGATTTGATAAGTTCCCCATCTATCCCCTCATCCAAATCATTGATGAAGATGCTGAATAGTACTGGGCCCAGAACAGAGCCCTGGGGCACCCCACTGCACACTTCCCTCCATGTAGATGCAGTTCCATTGAGGACCACACACTGAGTACAGCCGGTCAGCCAGCTGTGAATGCATTTTGTGGTGATGCTATCTTACCCACATTTTGTATATATGGAATCTTTGCCTAATGTTCTTACCTCACAATTGCAATTTTGATATTAGAATTCTTTTCCCATAGTCCATTAAAATCAACTTATAATTTAAATAAGCAGTATTATTTAGTTATTTGAGTTTTTAGATGTCAGCTTTCTATCAATAGTGGTGATTGCTTTGAGTGAATGGATAAATTTCCTTTCCTTTCTCCTATGAGTTTCATAGGCAATTAGCAAATAAATATGAATATAGGTCACTACCAAGTATGTTTACATATTCTTATAGGCATTCAGCTGTAAAAATAGATTATGAAATAATGAGATAGAATCTGTATTGCATCTGAAAATAACCTCATATTACATATTTTTCTAAAGTTTCCTATCTGAATTGCTTGGGAACAAGATTGTTTTTCCTTCTCTCAGATATCCAACTACAACACTTGAGAATAGTATTTAAAGATGGTTTCTTTAAGAATTCCAGAATTGCTTGATTCAATGACATCCAGCTTCTAAACTAATATGAATATAGCATTTATATTAGCATTTTTATGAAAACCTGTTGTTTATTAAAGTATGAATCACCTTTCAAACCATACATCTCTATATGGTACAATATTAAATATATATCTTCTACACAGTAGTCAAATATAAAACATTAGCAAATGTTTATAAGTAGGGCAGTAGTTTTCAGATTCTGCATAATTTGAATTTGATCTTGTTCTTGGATCACAACAAAATAACACTCCGGTGGGTACTGACAAAGGAGGGCCTCAGCTGATGAACATAAAAGACAAGACTAATATTATAGGATCTATATTGAATGATATTAACAATGCTGTGACTTTTTCATTACTTGCATTTACCTATGTCACCATCATGCCTTGACCTCAGTAATGCCTATGATGTGCCATTATCATTTGCAGACATCACTGAGATTTTTTTAATACCAGACATAATTTTGACATCAACATGTTTCCAGGCTTCCAACTAAATAATTAAGAGGTCAGCAGACCCCCAACTCTTTCATTTGAAGAAAAAGAACAAATTTGCACTTGTATGCCAAGTCTCTATATTCAATCACAGCCTTTCTTGCCAAGCATGAAATCCTGTTCTTCATAAGCTAGCCAGCTTTAGTTATTCCTGCTTTCCTGGATAGAAATAATTATATACCCATAATAAGGTCTGTTTTTATCTCCATTGGGCCTATTCTGCCCTGAAGTCTTTCCATATGTTTTGTAGTTCTTAATTATTATAATGTTAATTATTTTAACTTGGGTGATGCCCAAATGGGATATGGAAGAAGAGATACATGTCAGCCAAGCGGAGCTTAGGCAAAATTTCAATGAGATCTTTTGGATTCCTGCTGTAAAGCACTGGATGGTGTTTTCCATGATAGCTGTGATGTATTAAAAAGTAATGGTAGCAAAACCAGAGAAGCGAACCAATTATTTTAGAAATGACTTAGAATAGATGCAGCCAAGGTGGGATAGGAATTGACAAAGAAAATATCAAATATTATGTCAGCATTGTTTTGTACTGACTGAGTAAATAATGCTTTAACTCAGTGGTGAGGAAACTAGACTTTTTTAATATACTGTTGGCATAAGGGCAGTTCTTTCTGTATCCTATATAGTAGTCCTTGACTTAGGCAACCATTCATTTAGTGCCCGTTCAAAGTTACAACACTTGAAAAAAAGTGACCTATGATTATTTTATCACATGACGTTACAGCATCCTCATAGTCATGTGATCAAAATTCAGGTGCTTGGCAACTGGCATGTATATGACAGTTTCACTGTCCTGAGGTCATGGGATCACTATTTTTAACCTTCTAGTCAATTTCTAATAAGCAAAGTCAAAAGGGAAAGCCAGAATCACTTAGTAACCACATTATTCACTTAACCACAGAGATTCACTTAACAATTGTGATAAAAAAGATCATGAAATAAGGCACAACTCACTTAACAACTGCCTTGTTTAGCAACAAAAATTTTGGGCTCAATTGTTGTCATATATTGAGAACCACCTGAAATGAATTATGTCTCATAAATGGATAAATGTGAAAACAAACTTAAACTTATTTCCTAACATTTATTTTGTTAATATTTTCAAACTGTTTAGATTTCCGGAAATAAGAATTTGTGCCAGAGTTTCTTAAAGGTGCTTAATGGATGTATGTACTATGGCGTGGAAACTTTGGGGAAGGAACTTTTCATGTACTTTGGAGAGAAAACCTTAAGGTGAGAAAGATATATTCTTAGCTTGTATAATTCAAAGTAATTATCATGACTTATTTATCCTTCTCCGAAAATTATTTTCTTCTTGCCCAGATACAAAGTAAACATTTGATTGTACCAGCTATATTAAAGACTATGAACTTCATAAGTATGAACACGACTTAGCATAAATTGTAGTACTACAGTAAGGAAATAGACACCTCCCCGCCATTTTATGGATCATGAGCCAATCAAACCCATAGTATTTCAAAAAATGAAAAAAAAAATGGAATCAGGAAACTACAGACCTATCAGCCTGACCTCAATACCTGGGAAGATCTTGGAAAAAATAATCAAGCAATGAATCGGCGAACACTTAGAGGCAAACAAAGTCATTACCAAAAGCCAACATGGGTTTGTCAAAAACAGATCATGCCAGACAAATCTTACTGCATTTTTTTTTACCAGATGACAAAATTAGTGGACCAGAGGAATGCTGTGGATATAATTTACTTGGACTTCAGTAAGGCATTTGATAAAGTAGACCACAACCTACTACTTGATAAGATAGAAAAATGTGGGCTAGACAGCATCACCACCAGATGGATTCGTAGCTGGCTGACTAGCCATACTCAGGGTGTGGTCTTCAGTGAAACTGCATCTACATGGAAGGAAGTCTGTAGTGGGGTGGCCCAGGGCTCTGTTCTGGGCTCAGTACTATTCAACATCTTCATCAATGATTTGGATGAGGGGATAGATGGGGAACTCATCAAATTTGCAGACGACACCAAGCTGGCAGGAATAGCCAACACTCCAGAAGATAGACTTAAGATACAGAAGGATCTGGATAGACTTGAACATTGGGCACTATTTAACAAACTGAAATTCAGTGGTGAAAAAAGTAAGGTTCTACATTTAGGCAAGAAAAACCAAATGTACAGGTACAGTATAGGTGGTACCTTGCTCAATAGTAGTAACTGTGAGACGGAGCTTGGAGTCCTAGTGGACAATCACTTAAATATGAGCCAGCAGTGTGCTGCAGCTGCCAAAAAAGCCAACACAGTGCTAGACTGCATTAACAGAGGGATAGAATCAAGATCATGTGAAGTGTTAATACCACTTTACAATGCCTTAGTAAGGCCACACTTGGAATACTTCATCCAGTTTTGGTCACCACGATCTAAAAAAGATGTTGAGACTCTAGAAAGTACAGAGAAGAGCAACAAAGATGATTAGGGGATTGGAGGCTAAAACATACAAGGAATGGTTGCTGGAATTGGGAATGTCTAGTTTAATGAAGAGGACGAGGGGTGACATGATAGCAGTGTTCCAATATCTCGGGTTGCCACAAAGAAGAGGGAGTCAAGCTATTCTCCAGCACTGGAGATAAATTCCACCAATGGGTTTAGACTGTGTTCCTGCCAAATCAGATCAAGTCAGCCAAAGTTGCAACGCCTGTCCTGGGCTAGAGTGTCCCAGTCTCGACTTGATCTTGCCCAAGACAGATGTAGCAAGTTGGCTCTTAGGCAGGTACAGTTTCCATTGGTGGATTCTTTATTCTCTATTCTCTTCAGTCTTCTGTGACAGTGCTGTATTCAGCACTGTGTTTTTTCCTCTCAGTTGGCTGAAGAACTGTTTGCCTTTAGCTAGGAACGGAGGTTTTCGTTCCTTCCCCCCCCCCCCCCCACTTCCAACCATAAAGGCTTGCTTCCCCTCTGTAACACAGTCCTCCTTCTCCTCTTGGACAGCATTGGGCTCAGTGCTGCTCCTCAGCCCTCCACAGTTCCCCATTGCCTGGAAAAGCCTCTGGACATGCGCGAAGGCTAAAAACGGCTGTATGCAGCTGGTGCGTGTTTGGAAGGCCAATTACCTCTTTTCCAGTCTTTCTTCGTGATCGGAGCTTGTGGCCAGACCTCGTGTGGCCACCATTTTGAGTGTGGTGGCCATTTTGGTTGTGGCAGCCATTTTGACAGGTAGCCATTTTGAGTGTGGCAGCCATTTTGAGTTGCCATTTGGAGTGTGGCAGCCTTTTTGGGTGTGGCAGCCTTTTTGAGTCCCTTATTGGGACTGGGTCTTTCTTGAGGCCGCCATCTTGGGGCCTGCTCTGCGCTCTTTTCTCCCCTGCAGCCATCATTTGAAGTCTCTGGAGCCTCAGTTTGCACAGGGATCCTGCACAGCCACTGTTGCCTCAGAGCAGACCTGCTAGACTCCTCAGGCCTACTTTCTTCATCTGCTCTAAATACAACCTTACCTAACACCATTCCAAGGCCTGTCAGACCTCAGTCAGTATTTGATCTCCACAGTCACTCAGGCCTGTAATATATCCATTTCACAGCCTGCTTAGCAGGTTTGGCTCTATCTGGTTTGTTCCTTTTCTTTCACGTACATTTAATCTCCTTGGATTCAATTTCTGGGTTCTTGGTGTCTCCAGGTCTCTCTGAAAACCAGGATTAGTCTTTGGGATCCTGGGCCAATTATATTAACAGTTCTATCTGGGTTCCAGGCGTCCCCTATTGTGCGCCTGTTCTTATCCACACAAACAGCTCTGTTTGGATACCAGGCGTCCCCTACCGTGCGCCTGTTTTTATCCACACAATCAGCTCTATCTGGATTCCAGGCGTCCCCTATAGTGTGCCTGTTCTTATCCAACCAATAGCAGTCTCCGGATACCAGGGGCCCCCTATCGTAATCTTGTTACCCGAGAATGGAGTATACTAAGCCCCCCACAAAGGACATCTTGCTGTCCTTCTCGACTGCAAAACGCCACAAATCCTCTAATCAAGAGGCCGCAGGTAAGATATTGGCCAAGGCCGAGGCCAGGTCTACCCCAAAGACCTCCAAGAGAACTGAAAAACAGGCTACCAGGAGACACCAAGCCCTAGAGAAGGAATTCTCTAAAGCACAGAGGCTGGCCAGGTTGGAGACCTCACAAACCGAAGTGCCGCCTTTTGATCTGCTCCTGGGGCCCTCCGCTTCTCCACTGGGGACATGGTCAACAGAGGAACCTCTCCTTTCTCCAGCATGTAGAGGAATGTAGACTCCACGCATGGGTTGATTTAGTCTTCTAGCCCAATCAGACCAAACAATCAAAGTTGCCACGCCTCTGCAGGGTCTGACCATGCCCCAGTTTTCGTTTGGTCTCAGCCCTGAAGACACATGAGAATTTGGCTCCTAATTTAGATTCAGAAAGGTAGTTATTGCCATTCGTGGCTTCTCTATCCTTTTTTTCCTTCTTTGGGGGGGGGGGATTGGTTCAGCTCTGAGCTCAGTGCTGCACCATTTCTTCTCTCTTAATCAATCCCTTCTCCGTGAGTTTTCAGAGGCAGACAGCTGATCGTAGATTGCTGCCTCCTCATTACAATCCACCTCCCCCACCCCCTCCCAAGATCTTCGCTGTGAATGCGAAGCTAAACTACTAATTTTGAGCTGAAAACTGAAATCACCTTCTTAGGTTAGTTACCAATTCAAACAACCTGCGGGCGCCATTTTGAGCCTCTAGAAGGCTCGATCCTCACACTACTCAAGTACTTCCTTGTTACTGTTGATTGTCAGCTGTAAATTACCAAAAAAAAAAAAAAAAGCAGGTGAACTGTTTGACTAAAAGAGCTGATTACCAGATTACTTGCAGGAGAGGATTTTTTTTCTCAGCTTGTTTCATCTCTCATCAGATTGTCCCGGCCGCCATTTTGGGCTCTGCCCGATCACACACATTAAATTGACTGCTTTGTCCTAATTACAGCCTTTTCAGTCACGAAGTAACTTACTTATTTGGTGATTCTCCCTAAGTGGGGGGAGGAATAAGAGTTCTAATTACATTCCTTTAGATCTTCATTCAGCTGCTTAATAAGCACCATCTCAGGTTGCCTAGTGGACATAGGGAAAATACCTTGAGTCTCTCACTCCATTTTATCTGGTAATATTCCAGACTGTGACTTACCAGTACCTTTTAAATATCCAGTGCCAACAGATTGGATGGCTGCTTGCCTTGCCTGTTTTCCGCTGTCTGCATAGTGGTCGGCACTTACTGTCCTAGCCGTCACTAAGTGAGACACGAGGGTCAAAAGAAATCAATTAAAATAAAACAGAATTAAAATAAACAAGATATATATCTATATTCATATATAGACTTATCTTTAATTTGATACCTTTTCGGCCAAATTGTCTCTATTACAGTGGGCCTGAAAAATTGAATGGGGAGGACAGGCCCTGAGCGTAGCGTGGCTTATATCGCGTAGTGACTCCGTGCTTAACGGTGGGCCGGACCTCACAGACCCTCGTGCAGGCCTGTACCACCCAGGTGGGCCGTGGCCTTCCTTTCTCCTGCAGACCAAGGGCCGATCCAGGGATCTCCTGGTGAAAACCTGCCCTTTCTTCTCCTGCAGAACAGGACTGATCCAGGGATCTCCTGGTGACAACCTGTCTTTTCTTCTACTGCAGTACAGGCCAGATCCAGGGATCTCCTGCTGAACACCTGTTGTTTATTTCCTATTGTTTATTTCAATATGGCGGATAACACCATTTCACAGGCATCCACCTCCAGTGGAAATATAAAACGCAAGCCATCCAGTCTGGATACACCTGCAAAAGCCAAGGCCAAGGTCAAACGGACCTCTAAGGTCGATGGCAAGCAAGCAGATAGCAGACATGGGGTGCTGGAGCGACAATTCTCCAAAGCCCAGCGGCAGACAGGAGAGACGCAGCTTATCCCCTCACCTCCTCTTGCATCCACATCAGGGGAGCATCGACCTTCCCCTCTTACACAGGCTTGGTCTCCCGAGCAGACCCTGGACCAGGGTCCCTTGCTGGGATATGAACGGGACCATCTGTCCCTCTTTGACCGAGAATTGAGATTACAGGTCCAAGATTCAATTCCAGCTGCTGAGCCAGGACCTTCCTCAGTGTCTTGTGGGTCTCAGGGGGAGGTTACTACAGTCGTCCCTCCCCAAATCCCTTCAGCATCTTTCACACCGATGGCGACGGGTCTTCGGGGCCCCGAACATCCTTGATTTACTGTCCAGCTCCAAGCCATGATCTCACAGGCAGTGGTTCAGGCAATGGCGGCTTCAGGGAGGGCCATTCCGGTCCAAGGACCGTCAACCCCCCCCTATGCCCACGGAAACTAGGCATCCCAGGGAGTATGTTATTTCAGATCACGGTTCTCCACCTCAATCGGAAGGGAGCGAGATATCAGATTTTTCTGCTCAGATTCCGGAAGAAGGCATGTGGTCAGACGGGGAAGACATTCAGGCGGAGGCCACTCCTATGGTAGGGGTGTTTAATCCAAATTCCTTCTATCCTCTTTTACAAAAGGCCTATGTCACCGGAAAAATTGAACCCGTGAAACCACGGACGACCGATCAGGACTCTGGACAGAGTTCTGACCCACTGTTTCTGGAACCGGTCATGAAGAACCTAC
The DNA here is from genome assembly GCF_016545835.1 of Crotalus tigris. Taxonomy (NCBI): domain Eukaryota; kingdom Metazoa; phylum Chordata; class Lepidosauria; order Squamata; family Viperidae; genus Crotalus; species Crotalus tigris. The sequence continues at coordinate 1,660,825 of NW_024100112.1, read as the reverse complement.
AGATACCTTGCCCCCCTATGTTTCTCAAATCCATTCAGTATCAGTGGGGATCTCCTGGAAGTTCTCTGCTCTTGGGGGATTAGATCGTAAGCTCTTAGATACGGTCCCTTCCCTCAATGATGTCCTCGAAGTTCCGAGTGTAGACGAGGCTCTCGCCCCCATACTGTCAGACACCAAAATCCCAGGAGATATGTCGGAGGCCCTTAAGGCTGAGGACAAGAAGTCTGAGATTTCCCTCAAAAGGACCCATCAGGCATCGGCTTGGGCTATAAGAGCCTCAACATCTAACTCTTTTTTTGCTAGAATTGCATTAATCTGGCTCAGGGAATTACAGGCCAGATTATCCCCAGACGAGGTAAGGGTTCACCAGGATGTCACTAAACTAAGGGCCGCACTGGAATACATGGCGGATGTGTCTCTGCAGTCGGCCAAATATTCGGCTGGGGCCATAGCTTCCAACGTGGCCGCACGCCGGTTATTCTGGCTAAAAAATTGGAAGGCCGATACCAGGCACAAATGGAGAGTAGCTGCGGCACGATATCATAAGGGTTGCCTTTTTGGAGAGGCTCTCACTCCTTACCTGACTGAAAACAAAGAAAAGTTGAAGGTACTAACTCATATTGTCAAAAAAATGGGCAGACATTTTTCTCCATACAACCGGCGTCCGTCGTTCAAGTCTGGCTCAGACCGAACTACATGGAGCGGGTATCGGCCCTTTCAAGGAGGGCCGGACCGCTCATCGGACCGGTCCGGCTACAGAGACAAGCCAAAGCCACAATTCCAGGCTAAGAGGCCCCTTCGCGGCAGAGGAGGTCGTCCTTTCCGAAAGTCAAAGTGACTTGAGGCGGATTCCTCCCATTGGCGGAAGACTGGCACTATATTTCCACAAATGGGAAAGTACCACCACGGACAATTGGGTTCTAACCACTATCAGAGACGGACTATCTCTGGAGTTCCTCACACTCCCACCTCGGCGCTTCATCTCCTGCCCCCTATCCAGAAATCCCGTGAAACAAGGTCTCATGGAGGAGGCCATTTGTCATCTGTTAAGCATAGAGGCAATAGAGTGGATACCCCCAGATCAATGGGGACTGGGTTTCTACTCCATCCTGTTCGTGGTACCAAAACCCTCAGGAGGATGGAGGGCGATCCTAGACCTCAAGGCTCTAAATCGGTACCTAATTTACCAAAAATTCAAGATGCAAACTCTTCATTCTATTCTGGGCAGTATTCGGCCGGGGGATTTTCTTACATCCGTAGATCTGACAGAAGCTTACCTGCACGTTCCCATACATCCAAATCACAGGCGTTTCCTCAGATTCAGGTATTCCAACCATCACTATCAGTACAGGGGCCTGCCATTCGGCCTATCATCAGCTCCAAGGGTTTTCACGAACATCCTGGCGGTTCTCGCCGCACAGCTCAGGTTGGTACCAGTCCGCGTTCAGTGCTACTTGGACGATATCCTAATCCAGTCGTCCTCGGCACTGAACGCCCGTTCAGACGTGGCACTGACGATCAAGACACTCCAGGATCATGGATTTATAATCAACTTCCCAAAGAGCCATCTGATCCCAACAAACCGTTTGCTCCACCTAGGCGCAATAATAGACACCAGCCAGTGCCGAGTTTTCCTGTCTCAGGAGCGTCAGCTCAGCATACGTACGATGGTCACCAGGGTGCGCAAGGAGAAACGTGTAACCCTGCTCCTGCTGTCACAGCTGTTAGGGAAACTGATCTCATGTATTGCCATAGTGCCTTGGGCCAGGCTTCATACGAGACAACTACAGTGGTTTCTACTCCCTTACCAGAAACGGGGTGTAGCATGTTTTCCACAGAGGGTGCGAGTCCCACCACAGACACTCACGTCCCTCATCTGGTGGTTGTCCCCAGCACTGTCCAAAGGATCCCTGTTCAGAGAACCGACTTGGGTAACCTTGACCACAGACGCCATTCTGTTTGGATGGGGGGCACATCTGCAATCCCAATTTGCCCAGGGGCGGTGGTCCCAACGGGATCTCAAGAAAAATATCAATTGGTTAGAGCTCAGAGCCATACACCTAGCACTTCGCCATTTCCACAAGAAGTTGGCGGGCCGCCACGTGCTGGTTCTGACAGACAACGTGGCGGCAAAGGCCCATGTCAACAGGCAGGGCGGCACTTGATAGCGGATTCTAACGTCCGAGGCCCAGTGTCTGGGGTCATGGGCGGAACAGAATCTGTTGTCCCTAAAGGCAGAACACATTTCAGGGGTGGAAAACAACCAGGCAGATTTTCTGAGTCAATCTACGATAGATCATTCGGAGTGGCGTCTACATCCCCATCTTTTTCGGGAGATAACTCACCATTTCAGTTGGCCCAAAGTCGACCTGTTTGCATCCCCAACGAACGCCCAGCTTCCCCGGTTTCTATCTCGGTACCCATCCCAGGGTTCGGAAGGAGCAGATGCCCTCCGCAGCCCTTGGCCGGCGGGCCTTCTATATGCATTTCCACCCCTTCCCTTGATCCCGGCTGTCATCAGGAAGCTGTTACAGGAACAGGCGGAGCTAATCCTTGTGGCCCCGTATTGGCCGAGGCGTCCATGGTTCGCGGATCTCATGAACCTCGCCGTAGCCCCCCCTTGGCAAATCCCTCCAGAGAGGATAATTCTAACACAGGGGGCCATATGCCATCCGAACCCACAGTGGCTACAACTAGCCGTCTGGCATCTGAGCGCCAGTTCCTGATGTGCGGATCTTACTCTTCAAGGGTGATAGCTATGATCCAAGCTTCCAGACGGCCGGCGACGAACCGAATCTATGATGCCACTTGGAAGAACTTCTGTGACTGGTGTACCTGTAAGGGTTTGTCTATCTCTTCTGTCACTATTCCAGTGATTCTTGAATACCTCATGGATGGAGTGGATAAAGGCTTAGCGCCCAACACCTTGCGTAGACAGGTGGCCGCTCTTTCCACGGTGTTCACCTGTGCCAACGCCACTCCATTGTCCCATCATCCCAGGGTCCGATCCTTTATGAAAGGAGTCTCCAACACCAGACCTCCGGTAGTACACAGGTATCCATCTTGGGAACTACCTCGTGTTCTGCAGGCACTCACTAGGTCTCCCTTTGAACCTATAAGGTCTTGTCCTCTTCACATTTTGTCCCACAAGGTGGCTTTCCTAGTAGCCATCACGTCGGCGAGACGCGTGTCAGAGCTGGCTGCTCTTTCAGTTAGGGAAGACCTGTGTACCTTCTATCAGGACAGAGTGGTGCTGAGGTTAGATCCCTCATTCATTCCCAAGGTGAATACCCTGTTTCACTGGGCTCAGGACATTGTACTACCAAACTTTTGTCCCAATCCTTCTCACACACTAGAAAAGCAGTGGCATTACCTAGATGTACGTAGGGCATTACGTCATTACATTAAGAGGACAGCTTCCTTTCGCAAATCGGAGGCATTGTTTGTCTCTTTCCACTCAACTTCCAAGGGACAGAAGGTTTCCTCCTCTACTATAGCCAGGTGGATCAAGGCCTGTATCGCTCAATCTTACCAGGCTTCCTCTTTACCTGTCCCAAGCCGCCTGACAGCGCACTCTACTCGTAGCGCTTCCACATCGGCGGCGTGGCAGACTCAGGCGTCCATAGAGGAGATCTGTAAGGCAGCTACGTGGTCGTCCCCTTCACCATTCACCACTACAAATTCGACAAGTTTGCTTCCGCGGAGGCTGCATTTGGCCGTCGGGTTTTACAACAAGTGGTCCATTTCAGCAACGACACTTAACCAATCTGCTTCCCACCCGTGGAATCATAGGGGCTTTGGTATGTCCCATGCGTGGAGTCTACATTCCTCTACATGCTGGAGAAGGGGCGTTGTCTTACCTGAACGCCTTTTCTCAGCATGAGGAATGTAGACTCCACCCCCTCCCTGATTATTACTAGCAGCTAGGTTAGTGTCAGCAGTTCGGAGCCATCTCATCACACAATCATTCGCTCCGCCCTTTCAAAAACTGGGGCATGGTCAGACCCTGCAGAGGCGTGGCAACTTTGATTGTTTGGTCTGATTGGGCTAGAAGACTAAATCAACCCATGCGTGGAGTCTACATTCCTCATGCTGAGAAAAGGCGTTCAGGTAAGACAATGCCCCGTCTCCTGCATCGAGGGACATGGACAGGGTTCATCCCATCACTCCGCCCTCTGCTCCACGGGCTCAACACGTGGCCCCTGAATCTACTTTCACCTCCATTGCGCTCAGGCATAGGCCAAGTGAACCAGTCCCCCTCCCCACAGAGGACCGTCTAGCTGAGATGATTGCACAGGCGGTGGAACGCGCTCTGGAGGCCAGATCGCAAACGCCCCGTCACCCGCGGTCACCTTTCTACCCACCCACCAGCCGGCTACTGAGTCCTATCACGCGCCTTCTTCCCCTTCACAGTCCATTTACTCTGGGGACTCGTCATCTCGTGAATAAGAGGCTGATCTGGAGATTCCGATATCTGAGGAGGAGGAACCCTCACCTAAGACACTATCACTTAGCAGTCTCTTTAACCCTGCCTTTTTTGTGACCCTGCTTTGTAAGGCCACTTCCACGGCACATCTTGGACCCGATCCTTTCACGCCGGCAACTTCAGTCACTCCAGACTCGGAGGCGGATCCGAATTTCATCGAACCAGTAACAACACAATACCGCATTTCTTGCCCTCCCATGTTCCTCAACGCGGTCCGAAAGCAATGGGTATCCCCAGCCTCTTTTCCCCTTCCAGGTAGCAATGAGAAAAGACTTTATAACATGGCCCAGGACCTGGAGGTGGTTCTGGAGGTACCCGCAGTAGATGAACCTTTAGGACCCCTTGTGTCTCCAACCGTCATTCCTGGTGACGTTTCTGAGGCCCTCAAGGCTGAGGACTGTAAATGTGAGCTCTCTTTCTGTAGAACACATCAAGCCGCAGTGTGGGCTATCAGAGCAGCTACCTCTGCATCCTTTTTTAACAGGTCTGCTCTCCGCTGGCTTAGACAGCTTCAGGCCAGGATACCGGCGGATGATATCCGCACGCATCAAGATCTAAGTAAGATGGTGGCAGCTACAGAATATGCTTCCGATGCCACCCTCCAGGCTGCCAGATTTTTCTCCAGAGCCATGGCATCCAACGTCACTGGTCGCCGTATGCTCTGGTTGAAACACTGGCACGCTGACGCCAAGTCCAAATGGCACTTGTCAGCAGCCCCTTATCACGGAGGGAAATTGTTTGGTGTTGCTCTGAATCCTTACCTCACTGAAAATAAGGATAAATGTAAGGTCCTCAATCACCTCCTTAAACGGTCGGACAAACGTCCCAACACCTACTCACGGAGGCAGCCCTTTCGCGCTGGAGCCAGGTCCAACTACTCCCAGCCCAACCTTCTTTCCCTATCAGGCAAGACAGACAGTCTGACAGACAAGTTTCCAGACCCAGACAACAATTTCAGGGCAAACGGCCCTTTTGTGGGAGTGGCTGCCCATTCCACCAATCCAGGTGACTCTCAGGCGGATCCTCCCATCAGGGGCAGACTCTCTCTCTTTGCCTGCCAGTGGGAAGCCACCACCACAGATGCATGAGTCCTAAACACCGAGCGGCATGGACTGTCCCTGGAGTTCATCTCCAACCCCCCCCCAAATCGCTTAATTTCTTGTCCCCAACTAAGAAATCCAACAAAAAAAAACTAATGCAAGAGGCCATTGGTCACCTCTTAAACATACAGGCCATAGAACCAGTGCCATTGGATCAGAGAGGTCGGGAATTTTACTCCATCCTCTTCATTGTCCCCAAGGCATCGGGGATGAAGAGCCATCCTGGATCTAAAAGGATTAAACTATCATCTTGCATACCACAAATTCAAGATGCAAATGCTCCAGTCCATCTTGGGAAGCATAAGAAGGGGGGACTTCCTGACGTCTATTGACCTCACGGAAGCATACCTCGACATCCCCATCTCTCTCACCCACCGCCGGTTTCTAAGATTCGCCCACAGCGGACATCATTATCAGTACAGGGCACTCTCGTTCGGCCTATCCTTGGCTCCGAGAGTCTTTACCAAGATCCTGGCGGTTCTAGCAGCTCACCTCAGAATGGTGCCAGCCAGAGTCCAGTGCTACCTGGATGACATTCTAATCCAGTCATCATCGATCCAGGCCGCTCAGGCGGATCTTGAACTGGTGATAATGCTGCTCCAGAATCACAGGTTCTCGGTGAACTTCTCCAAGAGCCATTTGGTCCCCACAACAAGGTTATTACACCTAGGGGCCATCATAGACATGGTGGAATGCCGGTCTATTTATCCCAAGAATGCCGAGACAGCATCAGGGAGTTGATTTTCCAATTGTGCAGAGGTCGAACGGTGACATTGGCCAGCCTCTCGCAATTACTGGGGAAGATGATCTCGGCCATTGCGATTGTACCTTGGGCCAGGCTCCATTCCAGGAACCTTCAGTGGCTCCTGCTCCCCTTCCAGAGACTGAACATCAGTTCCTCCAATCGAAGGATGAGACTTCCGCTTAACGTCTTGTGATCCCTCACATGGTGGCTCTCGTTGGCCATGCTCAAAGGGTCTTACTTCAAGGAGCCCAATCGACTCACCCTTACGACTGACGCCAGCCTGTTTGGCTGGGGAGTGCACCTTCACTCACAGTGGGCCCAGGGCCGTTGGCACAATATCAACTGGTTAGAGCTCAGGGCCGTACACCTGGCCCTGCGCCACTTTTGCAGCGCAGTAGTGAAGCATCGCGTGTTGGTCCTCACAGACAACGTGGCTGCCAAGGCACATGTGAACCAGCAAGGGGACACCCGATCTCATGCACTCTTGATCGATGCACTCCAACCTGGCCTCCATCAAGGCCGAGCACATTTCAGGGGAGGCAAACACTCAGGCCGACTTCCTGAGCCAGGCGATGATGAACCATTTGGAATGGCGCCTGCACCCAAGTATGTTCAGGGAGATCTGACACCACTTCAGATTACCAGTTCTAGACCTTTTTTCCTCCCCGATAAATGCTCATCTCCAGCAATTCTTTTCCCGCTTTCCGTCTCCAGAGGCGGAACGAGCGGATGCTCTTCGGAGCCCATGGCCAGAGGGACTGCTTTACGCCTTCCCTCCTCTTCCTCTTCTTCCGGCGGTGATCCGCAAGCTTCTTCGGGAGCAGGCGGAGGTTCTTCTAGTGGCCCCATATTGGCCACGGAGACCATGGTTCGTCGACCTAGTTAATCTCTCTCTAATGGCCCCATGGAGGGTTCCCCCAGATCGGGTCTCACTCAGTTCTCTTTTCCACAGGGCTCAAGAAATTGTACTCCCAGATTTCTGTCCTCACCCATCTCATGCCCTGGAACGGCAGTGGCACCTTCTGTTCATCCGCAGAGCGCTCCGTTACTACATCTCACGGACAGCTGCCTTCCGCAACTCTGAGGCCCTCTTTGTCTCCTTCCATCCTTCTTCCAAGGTTTGGAAGGTGTCCTCCTCCACGATTGGCAGATGGATTAGGGTGTGTATTGTGGGGGCATACCAGGCTGAATCATTGCCAGTTCCACATTGGTTAACGGCCCACTCAACCCGTAGCGCAGCTACTTCCGCAGCCTGGGCCACTCAGGCGTCCATTGAGGACATTTGCAGAGCGGCCCCATGGTCTTCACCATCTCCTTTTATAAGGCATTACAAGATTGAGAGGTTCGCCTCGGTAGGAGGGTTCTCCAATAGGTCGTACCTCAAAGTGCCATGCCGGACCGGCCTGCTCCCCTCCTTCAGGGACAGTAGGATTTGGTATGTCCCATTGGTGGATTATCCATCTCCAGTGCTGGAGAAGGGGGGGTTGTCTTACCTCCCGCCCTTGCAGGTTACTTAGGCCTAGGGCTAGATTTATGAGCCAACACATCTTGCTGTCCGTCATGAGTTCGCCTGCGTTGAGACTGGGACACTCTAACCCAGGACAGGCGTTGCAACTTTGGCTGACTTGATCTGATTGGGCAGGAACACAGTCTAAACCCATTGGTGGATTATCTTTCTCCGTGCTGAGAAATGGTGACAATGCCCCTTCTCCAAAGCACCTGAAGGCAGGACAAGAAGCAATGGATGGAAACTAACCAAACAGAGAAGCAACCTAGAACTAAGGAGAAACTTCCTGACAGTTAGAACAATTAATCAGTGGAACAACCTGCCTCCAGAAGCTGTGAATGCTCCAACACTGGAAGTTTTTAAGAAGTGACCGAACAGCCATTTGTCTGAAATGGTTTAGGGTTTCCTTCCTGAGCAGGAAAGGTCCCTTCCAACTTTATTATTACTATTATTGTTGTTGTTGTTATTTTAGACCCCACTAAAATCATATGTGTATGTTTAAATCTTCCAGTAAATAAATGTTTAGTTTAGCTGTCCCACGCTTACTGTATATATTTATATGAATTAGCTTTAACCAAACAATTTCTAAGATAAGATTGACACGAAGAACAATTATATTTCTTTTTTATTTATGTCTCACATTTATAGTCACTCATCTCACGCGAAGTGACTTTTCAGACACATTCTTGCAAGCATGGTTTGTTGAATCACATGCCAATATTGAGGGTACTTTGGTGTTTGGGACCTAATGGGCACATTCCCTTTCCCTTCTATCAGTCCACTTTAAAAAAAAAGCAGACATGTCTTTTTAAAAGTATTTTTAACATTTTCTTGGTTTTTTTGTTTTCCTCAGTTAATAGCGCACAGTTGGGAAGACAAGAGGTCTTTTTTTAGATTCTGACTTTATCATTTGTAAAGGGCTTTTGATCAGTTGGGGAAATGGTTAACACCTGAGGCAAGAAACCAGGAGGTCCTGAATTCTAGTTCTGCCTTAGGCATGAAGTCTAGGCTTGGGCTGATCACTCAGCTCTAGGAAGAACACAAGAGCAAACTACTTCTGAAATCTTGCCAAGTAAATTGGTCCAGGCAATTACTGGGACTTTTGTTTTGGCACCAAAACAAGAGAAAGAAAGAAAAGAAAAAGGAAAGAAAGAAAGAAAAAGGGTGATGGTGATGGCATTAGGCTGAAGGCCAAATGAAATTAGGCCAATGATTATAGCATGCTATTAATCACAACCAGAATTGTTTATGATTATCATTGCATTTGAGTAGTCATAAAGCTAGAAAAGGTTTTGAATAAAATATATTTTAAAATACATTTTCTTTTCTAGGATCCACTTTGGAATGAATGGTTCTTTACGTATAAATCCAGATGCAAGCCAAAACAGAAGTATAACACTAACAGCCTTAGAAATACAATTTACTACTGATTTGATTTGTTTCTACGATGCAGCTGTAGAGCTTAGGTAAAGCAATATATGTTTTACTGGAATATCTTTCATCCAGGAAGGAAAATATTGCCATTCTAAGTCAACTGTGGGAGCTTGCTTAAATCTACTGAAAATATGCTTAATTCTAGTAGTTCACTTCATTTGCTATATATAGATTGATTGTGACTAGATGGAGAAAAGAGGTTTTTAAAATCCCAGTGCATGTTTAAATTGTATATTTAATGACAAAAAGCCACTCCCGTGATTCATACTTGGCAATCTCTATTATAAGTTACAATCCCCTTTTAGTCATAAATGTTTGTATGTATTAAGCTCTAGTGTTGTATTCATAAAAAAGTTAGGGTAATTGATTTTTAAGCCATGTTTGATTAAAAATACACCTAAAAATCACCCAACAGAAATTTTGTTTAAGCTATTAATATTTAGCATGAGTATTATAAGAATGAGCAGGTGGCAAACATTCTTTATAAATGCATGCCCTACTTCTTTGTCTCTCTAAGTCCCCTATATGATAATTAACAGCTTGCTCTTGATCATGCTTGTTAAGAAATCATTCCTACTGAGTTCCTTGCAAGCATACTTGGGAGTAAGTCCCATTCACTTATATCCTTTCATGTTTTATGGGGTTAATAATTTTTAATTTACTGCAGCTTATATATTTACATATGTGATTTCTGCTTTTGGTATTATGGTTAATTGAAAACAGGAGCTAAAACTGATTTCTCCATGGTTCCAACAAAGAAGGAGAAATGGAAAGGTTGTGAGAATCTAAGAGTCAGATAATCTTATTACTAATAAGCCATTGTTTGTTGTATTATCTTTGAACTTAACTATTCTATGATTGAAAGATCTGCTATTCTGAGAACACCTAAGTCTTTGCTAAATCTTTGTTCCCTTGACCATTTTTCATTTTCGGGTCCAGAAGATAGAAGCTAAAACAAACAAAAATTAATCATTTCCTTCCACCTGCCCCCCATTTTAGTTCAAGGCTGTTTTCGCCTCAGTTCAGCTTGGTTTTGACAACTTTAATCATTTTTACAATGATTAAAGTTGTCAAAACCAACTTCTTTCCTTCCTTTTTTTCCTGTTTTGCTACTTTTGTAGTCCAGCGTTCCATCTACTATTGCATTTGTATGTCTCCCATTAAACAAATATTTTGATATTCCAATTCAATTATTTTTGTGTAATTTTTGATAAAATTCTTTGTGTTTGTTATTAGGAGTATATATTGCTACCATTAATATCTGTTTTTGATTTATTATTTCCAACGTTAATATTCTTCCCTCTTCATCTGCATAGATTTGTTTGGGGTTCATTATCTCTTTGATATATAAAGCTATTCCTCTTTTCTTTTGTTGTACTAGTGAGAAGTGAAGTTTCCCGATTTTTGGTTGTTCCAACAGTTTGTAATGTTGTCTTTTAATATGTGTTTCTTGGAGACAAACTATATCCATTTTTAATTTTCGTAGTCATATAAAAAAATGTTCCTTTTTGCGGGAGAGTTCAATCCATTTATATTAATTGAAAGAATCCCATTTTCCTTCTCGATCTTCTTCAATTATATTTAGGTTTTATTCTCCTAGTTGTTCTTTTCTGTCTTTGTTCTCTTGCTTTTGCCCCATCTTCTTCCCTTAGTTTAGCTGCTCCTTCTATTGCTATCTCTTCCTGTTTTTTTGCTTTTCTCTCTGCAAGAAATTCCGGATTTTCCCTTTCCAAAAATGCTTTGTATGTCTCATAAAATTTCATTGCCTTGAGTGGTGTCCAATCTGTTTCTTTTCATGTCCCAATTAATTAAACTCACTTCTGGAATCAGCCATCTGAAGATCACACCTTTTTAAATTAATTTTCTGGTCAGGAATTGGTATTCTCTTCTTGAATCTCTTATCCTCTTGGGGAGCTGCTTTCCTTTTCTTTATAATGCAAAGGATCATCTCTTGCTCTTCTCAATATCTCATCTCTTATAGATCTTTTGATGAATCTAACATGTACTTCTCTAGGGACTTTATTTCTCCTCGCATAGCTTGAATTGACTCAAAATATCTGGTCTATCTATCCTTCAATTTCCTGTTTCCCGATTTCCAGTGCTTCAGCCAATAGCTCTATCATCAAATCTGCAAGATCCTCTTCCTTATCCTCCGTTATGTTTTGAAATCATAAAAAATAAGATGCCTTTTCCATTTCCAAAACTGTCATTGAATCTCCCAGTTCTCTATTTGCCTGCATCAACCTCTGATTTTCATCTTTTATTTCTGCCATCTTCTGATAAGTCTCTACTGATTTTCTTCTATTTTCTGAATTCTTTGTTTCATTCTTTGTGACCATCTGTCAGAAGCTTTCTACTTGAGAGTTTATGTTATGAATTTCTTGATTCATTTTATCAAAGTTGTCTTTTGTCTCCTCATGGTTTTTCCTTGTATCTTGTTTGTGGGAGGAGATTGCCTCTTGAATTGTTTGTAATGCCACTTGCATCTCCTTCTGAAAATTGTTAGATTTTTCTTGTTGAAGCATTTATTTGATTGATCTCTGATACACAGTGCTTGCAGAAGTGGAGGACGGGGCTGAGGGTGTTTTCTTGCCCATTTTAGCCATTTTTAATTCCACCCCCAAATTTTTTTATCAACTCTAATACTTTTCCCAGATGCCCGCCTTATACCAACCATTAATCTTGTATTCTATACCACAATATATCGTTTACATTTGTCTTAAATAACTCTTATAGTTCTTGACTATAGTCTCTATAATCCAATAAACTCCCTGAAAAAGAAGGGAGAACAAAGAAGAAGAAAAAATTGTAATCCACTTCTGTTTGTGAGGCTCATTCCGTAGCAGTTGTCCAAAATCCAAGATTATCGCTCAGTCAAAATGTATAATCTGCAAGGTCCTACTATTCCAAATTAATAGTCCATAGGGCCTTCTCCCAAAAAAATCACCAACAGTTAAGCTTCCACTGTCCTTAAGTAGTTCTGAGACTAAAAGTTTATAATCCAATAGGCTCCCCAGACAACAAGAAGAAAAAGAGAAAAAACAAAAGGAAAAAGGAAAAGAAAAAAATGGGGAGAGGGAAAAAAGTTTATAATCCACTTCTATCTTCTGACTCCAGCTCTAACCAATTGTCCCAACATGCAAAGTTACCAATCTGCCAAAATTATAATCCAAAATGTCTTACTTTAGATAGTTACTTGCCATTCAGTCTGTCTCTAAATAGTTTATAAAATTACAGGTCAAACAATATTTATAATCCGAGGAAGCCAGATAGCTTCAAACTAGTTTGTAGTTTTAGTTATAATCCATCCTGCAGAAAAGATAGCCCAAAAAGTTTTTTCTCTTTTTTCAGCTGCAATTTGCAAGGTTATGAAATTCAGAAACAAAGAGTTTAGTCTGTTATCTATGTCTAGGCTTCAGGCCAAGTTCCCTCACTCCAGACAAAATATAAATAGAGCTTGGTGTAGTTCTTTTTTTCACCACTAGATGTCATTAGGTATCCATTTTGTAATTTTCCAATCAAATTTTTTTTCTTTAAGTTTTGCTCCAATACTCTCCAAGAAAGGTAAGAAAAAAGAAATTATAACCCCCAAAACTTTTTTTCTTTCTATTGTATCCAAATTAATTTTATAGTCTCTCTATTTTCCCCCAAGAAAGCTTAAACTGGCGCTTGTATTCTGGGGGAGGGGATGAAAAAAGGGGAAAAAAAACTTTTAGTTCTGGGAGTTTCCTTGCTTTCAGATCGGTTTTTTTTTTTTTTTTTTTTTTTCCAAAAATAGGTTTTAAAATCGTAGAGGAAGGAAAACAATCTCACCCAGATTCAAACATGTTGTTTGCCCTTGTTAAATACTTCTCTGGAGGTCAGCATCTTCCGACTGGCTGTGTGGGTGCAGCCAGTCTTTCTCCTGTCGGTTCTGAGGGCTTCCTTGGATCAAGCAGGTCGATCGCCGTCTCCCCACGATCGGCAATGGTCCCCTCTTCTTTCGTCGCCTCTCCAGGGCAACTTCAGGCCCCTAGCAGGAAGAGATGGGGCACAGGAGGCAGAGCCCTGCTTTCCTGCATCCATCTTACCACAATATCAAAACCAGAAGTCATACCTACTTCTTATTATTTAACATATTCATAGAACTAGGAGAGTGAAATTATCTGTCAGTTTGGGCTCAGGTTAAATCAGTATGCTGATGATAACTAATTGTATATTTTGATCCGGGTTGCCTGGAGGCTGTGTGAACACGGCCAAATCCTGCCAATGCTGAGCAGCTGAAGCAATTTGTGCCCGTTTCCAGGGATTTTCTTTAATCTTGAATTGGTTTGTACTTCTCCACTTGGGCCTGGTATGAACCCATGGAGTCATTTTGGATTCATAGCTCCAGCTTGATGTTGTGGCTGAAACACCACAGAAATCTATGTGTTAAGATTCTTCAGACAGACACTTATTCCCTAGTCACCTCACAATGGCTCTTGCAATGTGCTTTGCATATGTTGCCCATGAAGACCTCTTGGAAGCTACAGCTAGTCCAGAATGCAGTCCTGCAGGCAGTGATGGGTATATAGTATGGTACAATTGAGGAACCACCTATCTCTGTTTATGCCTGGCCAGTGGAGTTGGGCAGAATAAGTATTATTAGCACTCGGGAAGCCTGCCTGCACTGTTGCAATACCTGACCTCTGGAATGGCTTCCATCCAAAGACCCATGCAGGTATTATCTGATAACATTCAGCTGTTCTCTGAGGCCATGGGGAGAAGTGGTTAGTCCCCATAGGATATTTTATTTTAGGCAGAGTTTGCCTTCTGGGCAGTTATGATCTGACAATTATTTTTATTTTTAATCCTACAGAAACACAGTTCAATGTGAAGAAAAAATTAGAATGCTGGGAGATTTAGATGTCTGCTGTTCAAAATTTAGCTTCCAAAGAGCAGAAAGTGAAATTAAGAAGCAAAAGGGTCGTATGTTATGTGATGTATTGCTTGATCAGGCAGTCCTACCTGGAGTGGGAAATATCATAAAGAATGAAGCACTTTATGACAGTGGTCTGCATCCAATTGTTAAAGTATGTAAAATATTTCTAGTTGCTTTCAGTTGTATTTTACATTTTGCTTACAGTGATTTAGGTCTTGAGCTCCTAAAAGAAAATTGTAGCGTGCACAATGACCGCTCTGTTACATAGTAAATAAAATGTTTCCATCAGGAATTAATTGAAATCTTACCTTCCATAGATAATCCCAATAGGTAATTTATATTCAAAATCAAAATCATGGTCATTAACCAGTGATTACCAATTTCATAACAAAAATTTAAAATATAAAGAAATGTGAGAAAGTCAGTTATATTTTTCATAAACATGAGTCCATTATGGATGTTGTAGATATCTAAAACAAAGCTGCAAAAAATTATTCCATAAATGAAGAATCATATTATTAATAGAGCAATTCTATACATAGTGATTCAAAAGTTAGTTTCCTGTATATGATTGCTATATTAAAATCCCAGTAGGCTTGTTATTGTCAGTGTTTCCTGTATTGTTAAGATATCCAGTCATCAAAATCTCTTTAAGGAAAGATACTGTTATATAAAGAAAAGAGCCATGGCTTCACAATAGCTTTTTAAAACCAATGTTCCAAATTACAGGTTTGTCAATTAACAGATAAGCAAATATGCCATTTGGTGAAAATGACTCGGGATTTCTCACTTCTCTTTTATAAGGTAGGGGAAAAATCTTTTCTAAGAATTTGGCAAAAAAAAAAAAAATACAAGCTGAATATGCAGCCTTAAAGTAAATGTTACTTAAAGTTTTCAGTATTATTCCACTAACTGATAAAAGGATTTTTCCTCCCTTGTACATTGTTAAATACAATCCTGTTTAATTTTTTTTAGGATATGGAGCTAAAAAAATGTATGAACTTACACATTAAAAATAGTGAAAGTAGACTTTTTGGAACTATGTCACTGGATACCAGAGAGAAGAATCCTATGATGTAATATTCCAGGTCATTAAAAATTATCTTTCTGAAGAAAGTTTGCACTTCCACTCCCTTAAATATGATTTTTATATTTGAACTTTTATTAGAATAGAGATACGTATTTTTAAAAAACCTTTGCAGGCTACACATGCTGTACTCTATTAAATCTGGTGATTGGAGAAATGCTACTTAATCCAACTTCTCCTGGACAATGTTTAGAAGAGTTTAATGCAGCTGACAGATATCACTAGAGAACCTCTTCCCTTAAAAGGCAAAGAAAAGAATAAATAATTTATTTTGTCCATTACACTTAAAAGAAGGTTTTTCAATTTATTTGTAAGTTCTTTTCAGTCATTGCAAGATAAATATGATTTGAGGTGACCTGCATCTTTGGCTTTTGAAGACACATAAATAATAATGGTCTATTCCAGTGTTGCAAGATGAGATTGGCAGTAAGTAAACATTACAGAGTGTATAAATGCACCATTTGCCGCCAGTGCAGTGGAAAAATCACAGTATGTCGATTAGGAGAGAACAACAGAATGACCTATTTCTGCTCACAGTGCCAAAACGACAAACCTCAGCCTGGGAATTTGGGGTAAGTCTTTACAGGTAGTTCACTTAGTGACTATTCAAAGTTACAATGGAACATTAAAAAGTGACTTATGACTGTTTTTTCACACTTATGACCATTGCAGCACCTTCATATTCATGTGAACCAAATTCAAACTCTTGGCAACTGACTCATATTTATGACGATTGCAATCTCCCAGGGTCATGTGATTACCTTCTGCGACCTTCTGACAAGCAAAGTCAATGGGGAAGCCATGTAACTGTGCTACAGCAATTCACTTAACAACAGTGGCATGAAAGGTTGTAAAATGGGGCAAAATCTACTTAACAACTGTCTTACCTAGCAACATAAATTTTGGGCGCAATAGTGGTTGTATGTCAAGGACCTTATTACCTTTAGAAGTATTTCACAAATTATTTCAGTACAATTTAATATTTGAATTTTAAAGAGGATTTTTTTTTTCCTTGTTCTTCTCTCTCTTTCCATATTAGTTGGGATGTGTGCTCAGCCAGTGAAATCACAGCAGCTTATATTGAACCATTGCAATTGGGGAACAGAATAGAAGAGAAAGAGAAGAGAATTTTTTATTGGCCAAGTGTGATTAGACACACAAGGAATTTGTTTCTGGTGCATAATCCATAGAGCAGTAGGCCATTTGCCAAGATAGAGCCACAAATATTCATCAGTAATTCTGATAATGCAAGTTTTTGGATTTTTTTTCTTAAAGAAAATCAAGTGAGCTCTGAGGAATAGTACTAGTCCAGTTCCTTTCACTGAACATCTAAGCTGGCGAACTTAGCAGCAGACCATTTTTCTTATGAATGGCTGTTAAACATAGAGTAAAATCTACCTTTCTTGCCACTGAACTGTATTTGCTGGAAAAGGCCCATTGTTCAAGGCTATCAAAATCCTTCTGAACCTTGAGTCTGTTTCTGAGGTGTTAGCAATCCCCCCCAGCTTTGTGTCACTGCAGATTTGTTGGACATCCCTTATATAAGCAATTATGAAAATATTGACAATCACCAGGTCCAGGACAGAACCTCAAGTATGCTGCATATTTCTTTCCAAGTAAGTTAGATAAGATAGGATAGATAACCTTTATTGTCATTTTTTTTACTGTTCTCAAAACTATACACATACATAACATACATTGTTGTTGTTAATTGCGAAGTCGTGTCCGACCCATCGTGACCCCATGGACAACGTTCCTCCAGATCTTTCTGTCCTCTACCATCTTCTGTAGTCCATTTAAGTTCACACCTACTGCTTCAGTGACTCCGTCCAGCCATCTCATTCTCTGTTGCCCCCTTCTTCTATTGCCCTCAATCTTTCCAAGCATTAGGCCCTTCTCCAGTGAGTCCTTCCTTCTCATTAGGTGGCAAAGTATTTGAGTTTCAACTTCAGGATCTGGCCTTCTAAAGAGCAGTCGGGGTTGATCTCTTCTAGGACTGACCGGTTTGAATGCCTTGCAGTCCAAGGGACTCGCAGGAGTCTTCTCCTATACAACATACGTATATACCTACACCCTTACATACAAATATTAATCACCGTCCATATTGAATATATAGCATTGAACCAATAAGGACCATTCACTGAATATGGTTGTTCAACCAACTGAATCTATCTGGCCTCCTTCCTTCATCCCACAGCAGACAGCCAAGAAGAAGTAGTTTAAGTGGCTGGTCATTCAACAGGGATTCTTCTTCTGGAGAAGCTGCTCAGAAGTCAGAAGAAGAGTGGGCCTGCATTCTCTGCACTCTAATAAACAAGCCTTCTATGAAAATATGTGATGCATGCCTGACTCCACGGCCCAAAGGTATTATAGGCTTTATGATTGCCTATTTGCGTCACTATGTAATGCAACTCCAATAACCTAAAGATTACTTTTATTCTCATACGTAAGGTGTGTAATATGAATTAACATAGTAAGGTTTCAGTTCTATATTGTTTTCTCTGATAGTTCTGTTTGAAATTATGTATCAATGGACACATATATCATTAATTTGCTGTTTGTGCAGCTCCATATTATTTACTGTTGATATATATTTTCTTTTTGCTGCAAATGCTTTCTAATATGTATGTACTGCACTTTGCATTTTTTATTACAACAAACTTTGGTCCAACATTACTGCTATTCTACATGCCATTAGCAACATGAAGTTCGTATTGTTAATTTTAATTAACAATAAAATGGCAAATGTCTTCTTATGGATCTTGTAAAAGAGCAGCATAGGGATATAATCCTGTCTCTTGAGAAAGGAAGAAAATTTAGAAGAAATTCTCTTTGAAACAAACCATGATGGGGAAAAATAAGAAATCGTGAGCTGAGACTTGTGCTTAAAATCTGAATTATAAACCCAGGCACTTTAGGGAACAATTGTTTGCGTTAAAATTGAATGTTATTTTTATAACTCAAATCTATACTTTCACAGCCGTTCTATGATCCTCTGCTGAATGAATTATTGAGTTGAACCTTCTGTACTTTTTGTGGGTCTCAGCACTTCCTGAATTGCCAAACCAAATGTTTCATACATTTGAAAAGGAATACATTTGCAGGGAGAAAATATTTCCTTTTATAGCTAGAAGGGGCCATTGCTGTATTTCACTTTATTGATATTTCCCGGATACTAGAGTCTGCGCACTGAGAAATGTTTAAACCTAGCAATAAAATATTTGAGATTCTAAATTTCAATCCATAAAATGCTTAAGATTCTGGAGCACAGAGATTCTGAAGCATTGAGATTCTCAGTGGAGATATGTTCAGACTGCCATTTGTAGTATATCCCACTCTCTTCGCAATAGCTGTGTTCAATATTGCCTTCCACTACCTGGGGCAGTATTCAGCAATAGTCTTAAGCTTCTAATCTTCAAAGCACGCACTCCTTTTTTACTCTGATTTTGCTTCGTCTACTTTCTTCTATGAGTTTTTTCCTTTAGCTTTTTTTTTTTTAGCTTATTCTTTTCTTTCCAAAGTTTTAAATGCCAAGTCATTTACTTTAAGATCCTTTGTTTAAAACATGTTACCTTTTTTATTCGTGTATTTCCAATTAGATTCTTTCCAGCTTTTTCTTACTACTATAGGTGACTTTCTTTCTGCCTTAGTAGTGCTGAAGTAGTTTGTGGGCCTCAAGAAGAATGCTTCTAATGATGAATGCTGTTGGGAAAGCATTTGATAAGGAATAAGCAATTTTGTGTTTGTGGTCATCAGTCCATCACAAATTCCTCATCAGAAATCTCTTCCAAGAAACCCCTAAGTTAGATTAAAAAATTATTTGAAAATTATAAATTATAAATAAAAAGTTGGCATGCTGTGAAGCACATATAGTCTAGCATTTTTATCTTAAAGAAGAACTCTTGACCTCATACTGTATTGGCATTTTTTAATAGAATAGTGGATAATCAGAAAGGTCATGTTGGATGGTATACATAGGTAATGTAGACCCATGAAAAGAAAAAGATCTTTGGAAGTGCTCTGGGCACACTTGATGTACTTGTCAATATTTTTTCAAGGAAGGTATGTCTTTTCCTGGGTTTGCAAAGCAGCCAGATAGTCCCATGGAAATATGTGTTGGAATTAAGGAGATATTTAGGAAATGACCTCAGGGTACAATGATTTTGTCTCTTCCTGTTATTGCCTTCTTTAACTTAAACATGTATTTTTCCATGTCTGCAAATAAAGCAGGAAAAAAATGCAGATTCTTTCAAAACGGTCCTTACGGAATTGGCAGGTGCAAGCCAAACACCTAAGTATTTTTTTTCTGCTATAGACTCAAATAGCTTCATGTCTCTGATCAGGGGTGTCAAACTGCCGGCCTGCAGGCCGAATGGCAAAACTGGCATGGCAAAACTGCGCCCACCCCATTGCCGGCAATGGGAAAAAAGTCACGATACATCGTGACACGTCACGTGACGTTGTGAGTTTGACATCCTTGCTCTAGATAATGTGAAGCATTGGGAGTCAATCACGAGGAATGGCTTCACTATTTGCCTATGAACCAAAAGGAGTTTGTGAATGGTAGGTGTCTGATGAATAGGTTGTCTTCTGACATACTTTTGGTATTCTAAATGTGCCCCAGCAGCCCACTCAATTATCCCTGATTTAAGCTGTTGCATAAAAACAACAATGTAATATGTTATTACTGGTAAAATTATTAAATTAAAATTATTTCATAGAATCCATTTAAAAATGTAGTAAAAATGCTTCTGATTTACATATGTAATACTTAAAGATATTACAGAAGGCATTCACAACTGAATTTATAAAATCCAATGACTGGCATGAGAAAAAAATGCTGATTCAGTCTTTTTGTAGTTAATTCAGTGTTGGGAGTAAGAGCCTTAAGGACTTATCCATTTTGTATTTGTATCAGCTGCAAAGTAAGTTCTTGATTATCCTTTCTTAGTTCATTCTTTAGCCAGCCTCAGGAATCTAAAGGTTTTAATCCCTTCAGAAAACCAAATTCATCAATTAAATTATCCTCTATAATTTATGTGCCCAGCTGGTGATCTAGAAGCTGAAGCAAACACTATGCAACAAAGGCACTACAGCTTAGGGCTTTAGAACAAAATCACAATAATGCTCTTTTCATTCTTGCATTCCAATTGAGTGCCTGCCATTTGAAGACTTCTTTACAGTGTTTCAATAAAGGAACTTTATCCCCTTCCCCACCCCCACTAAATAGCATTCAGTATATTTTAAGATATTGCATGTCAAAACACTTTGCTCAGTGCTTATAATTAATATATCTTACCTTTATTCTTACAAACATTTATCTTGCTTTCCCTTTGCTTCTTAGTTGATTAGCAGTTGTTAAATTCAGCTTTGTACAAGAAAAGACCAAAAAAACCTGCTACTAAGATTAATATCATTTCTCATGCCTTCAATTCACTTAATGTCTATTGGGATGTTCATGACCATAATAGTGGACTGCTCTTCTTTAATACATATCTTCATATAAATGGGAATAAGCATTTCTACGCAGAATTATGACTATAACTATTTCTGTATTGCTACAGTAGATTACTTGGACTATCAGGATCATAAATTGAAGCACTATGTAGCATATTATTGCTGGAGTAACACAATTTAGGGAGACATGGAAACAATTGATTTATTAATACTAACTAGGATATTTTTATCTTTAAAAAATAGGAAAAAATGGAGGTTTAACAACAGATAATGGTTCCTTAGTCAAATATCCATGTAACAACTTTGGAAAATCAAGAGTGGAAATTAAGATAAATAGGAAGACGGTATTTGGGACAGCAACTCTAGTACTGACAGATTTTGCTGGTAAAGACATTCTACTGGAACATAACAGAAGTGAAAGTCAAACTCCAGATGGAGGCTCTCTGCATGATCCTTTGAGAAACAATTTTAACAGTACCAACCCTTATGAAGTAAATTCATCAATACCTTTTCCCTATCAACATAATTCTTTAAAGCCAGCATCAAAGAAGCAGAAAATTGATTGTTCAACCTCATCTGTTGGAAGCCTTACTGAGAAAGTTGTAAACAGGTTTGTTAAGTTCAATTACATATTGGGTAAAATTGTTCATATGAAAAACTATTTGTTTGTATTATATTTTTTCTTTGAAACATGCAATATTACTTATATTTTGGCAGATACCGGTTCATGAAACAACTTTGTAGCTGTATCCTACAGCTCTGTAGGCTTGTGTTCGAGGCAGCTTATTAGATTCAAAGAAATGATTAAAAATGATGCAGAAAGTTTAAAGTATATACAGTATATATCTGGGATGTACTTGTAAAACAAAAACATTTGAAAAATATTTGAAATCTGCAGTCACCAATCACTTAATAAAGAAGCAGTAAGGGAGAACAGAGTTGGTAGGCATAATGGAAGGAAAAAGAGGAGTTGTAGCCTTACCTCCTTCTTAAAATGTAGAATAGTTCTGGCAAACTGACAGGAAATGCTGGACAAGAACCCTTGGAATAAAATAGTATTTTTAAAAATGCATTTCTATAACCTGTTTAATCTAAACAAATTGAAATTTTCAGGTTTCCAATAATAAATATTCTCGTACAGCAAATGCATAACTTTTGTATCTGCATACTGTTGGCCAACAGCCTTATTTAAGATAACTTGGTCCCTCTTGGAGAAAGAGAAACTAGAGGAACCTCTACATGGTTCCATAGAGGAATATTCTAGACAGCTCGTGAATCTGTTCACAGCTGGTCTCCAGCTGTGCAATTTCCCCTCAGATTCCTGAATGTCAAGGAAAGTAGGGACATTTTACACAGGCAACATCAGTAGAATTCTTGTTATTCATGCAAAGTTGAGAATCTGGGTGAACAGGGCAAGCATTGATTGCACTGTTGTAGCTTTCACAAGATATCTAAAAAAGGTTCCAAGTTCCCTCCCAAGTTCTATAGCATAAAATTTGCTCATATTTTGGTTCAGTAGTGTTCCCATGGAATAGAAAAAGGTTGCTTCTGAAATATTATTTGGTTAGGTATGGTGACCTTTAAATCTTGTACAGAACATTAAGTTAGGGTTGGAGTATTTGGTTTCTGAGTATGAACGTTTTTAATCTGTGGGTTTGTGTCCATTTCTTGTTAAGTCTCACTGACCTGTCTGGCCATATGTAAATGGCAGAAGGACGATGTTGCCAGGTAGTATAAATCATGTTGGGAAATGGACAGATGAATCAGTCCTTAATGGTATCACCGCAGATGAGAGATGGGAGAATGCAAAACTCAGCTGTTTAGTGTGAGCTTCAGTTTCCTAAGAATGATGAAAGATAAAAGAGCTACAGTAAAATAATAATAATTGTACTTTATGCTACTACCATTATTAGAGGCAGCCTTATAAGAGATAGCTGCTAGATGCCATAGTATGATTGGGGGCTGCATTTTACAGCATTTGTTAACAATATATACTGTAGGCCTTCTAATGGCATACAGGCTGCATTCAAGAAGCTTCAGCCAGCTGGGTCTAGAGAGAAAACTACATAAAAAACCATCAGGTCACAGTAATGCTGGGGAGAAATGCTGCTTACATATTAATGAACCCTAGAGTGAAATTATCTAATGCCTTTGAGCTTAACTAGTAACATACTTGCCAAAACCCCTGGCTGCTGCTAAACCTAAGAAACAAGAAGCAATCTAACCTTCCCATCCTCAAAAAAGGAAAAAAAATGGATCCAGGAAATTACAGACCTATCAGCCTGACCTCAATACCTGGGAAGATCCTGGAAAAGATAATCAAACAACGAATCAACGAACACCTAGAGGCAAACAAAGTCATTACTAAAAGCCAACATGGGTTTGTCAAAAATAGATCATGCCAGACAAATCTTATTGCATTCTTTGACCAAGTGACAAAATTAGTGGATCAGAGGAATGCTGTGGACATAATTTACTTGGACTTCAGTAAGGCATTTGATAAAGTAGATCACAACCTACTACTTGACAAGATAGAAAAATGTGGGGTAGACAGAACCACCACCAGATGGATCCGTAGCTGGCTGACCGGCCGTACTCAGCGAGTGGTCCTCAATGGAACTGCATCTATATGGAGGGAAGTGTGTAGTGGGGTGCCCCAGGGCTCTGTTCTGGGCCCAGTACTCTTCAACATCTTCATCAACGATTTGGATGAAGGGATAGATGGGGAACTCATCAAATTTGCAGATGACACCAAGCTGGCAGGAATAGCCAACACTCCAGAAGACAGGCTTAAGATACAGAAGGATCTGACAGACTTGAACACTGGGCACTAACTAACAAAATGAAATTCAATGGTGAAAAAAGCAAGGTTCTACATTTAGGCAAGAAAAACCAAATGCACAAGTACAGCATAGGTGGCACCATGCTCAATAGTAGTAACTGTGAGAGGGACCTCGGAGTCCTAGTAGACAATCACCTAAATATGAGCCAGCAGTGTGCTGCAGCTGCCAAAAAGGCCAACACAGTGCTAAGCTGCATTAACAGAGGGATAGAATCAAGATCACGTGAAGTATTAATACCACTCTTCAATGCCTTGGTAAGGCCACACTTGGAATACTGCATCCAGTTTTGGTCACCACGATGTAAAGAAGATGTTGAGACTCTAGAAAGAGTACAGAGAAGAGCAACAAAGATGATTAGGGGACTGGAGGCTAAAACATATAAGGAACGGTTGCTAGAATTGGGTATGTCTAGTTTAACGAAGAGAAGGACAAGGGGGGACATGATACAGTATTCCAATATCTCAGGGGCTGCCATAAAGAAGAGGGAATTAAGCTATTTTCCAAAGCACCTGAAGGCAGGACAAGAAGCAACGGGTGGAAACTAATCAAGGAGAGAAGCAACCTAGAACTAAGGAGAAACTTCCTGACATTGAGAACAATTAATCAGTGGAACAGCTTGCCTCCAGAAGCAGTAAATGCTCCAACACTGGAAGTTTTTAAGAAGAGACTGGACAGCCATTTGTCCGAAATGGTGTAGGGTTTCCTGCCCGAGCAGGGGGTTGGACTAGATGACCTCCAAGGTCCCTTCCAACTTTACTACTATTACTATTACTTGTTTAAACATTAACAGTCAAGGCAGATGCCTTTGTGCATTGTAAACAGATGCTATCCAGCTATTCTGGTGATGCTAACATCAGAGGAGAGCAAACTTTCCTATCACCTTCATAAAATACACTTTTCTGCTCTGCCAGTCAGACTTCTTCCTCTGTGGTATATGATGGGGATCATTAAAGTAGCTTTGATCAAAGAGCATGGAAAATTGTCTTGAAGCAGACAAGTAGATAGATATCCCCATGGTCTGGTCTAAGACACGTGTAATAACTTTCCAGAGGGGAAGAATATAATTGGAATGAATTGGTTTTCTAGTACATCTTGCTGTTGCCAATTCAGGATGCCTTTTAAACTACATGAAAGTACAAAATTTATGCTAGCAATGCCAGAACGGTGCAGTTTACGTTTTTTTAAAAAAGCAGCAAGAGAACTTTAAAAAAATGTGCTGCTTCCATTTCATTTCAATAGAATGGATTTTTGACATGGAGCCCTTCAATTTCATTTTAAAGAGAAAGTAAAGCAGATAAAATTGCTAGGTGCTCTCTTTGATCAGATGTATCATTTAAGCAGAAGAGTTTATATGGACTTTGGAGCTATGGTATTGAGACTGAAGATGCTGGTTTTGCTGTAACTAATCTTAATTTTATGCAGGTTTTTATCTTATTACCTGTCATTACAGAGCACCTCCAGATAATATGACAGATGGCTTTTGCACATTAAATGCTGGCAGTCCTCGCTGCAGTAAACACAGTCGCTTCTGTGTTCTTCGCATCGTGAGGAAAGACGGAGAAAACAAGGGCAGGCCATTTTATACTTGTCCTTTGCCAAGAGAAGCCCGGTGTAACTATTTTGAAGTATGCAAGCTTGTATAGTACCATACACCCTTGAAAAAGATAAATTGGTTTCTCAAACCACTGTGATTACTTATAAATTTCACTCTTTCTTTAATTTTAACATAGTGGAAAATGAATTGCTGTGATGATAGCTTTGTCTAAAGAAGTTCTCAGTGCATTTTGGGAAGAATAAATGGGTTCTCTGCCCTCTACTGAATTATATATATAAGCAATGAGACTGTTAGACTTTGAGTTAGTTGTTTACACTAAGGTTAAAAATAATACTGTTCTTTATAACAATATTTTATTATTTTAATTATCCTATTTCTATCTTGGGTTTCTTCCTTACCAATGTACCTCCCAGTTGTATTTGAGTGATTAAAAGGGGACTTTTGAAAATAATTATAGCATTTCATTTTATATTCTTTTAAAAACAATTGAAGTTCTAAAAACAAGTGACTTTGTGACTTTATTCTGTTGATGTACACTATCCTCTAAGTCAGGGTGTCAAACTGCCGGCCCATGAGCCAGATGTGTCACGCCAAAACCGTACCTATCCCATTGCTGGCAATGGGAAAAAAGTCACAATATGTCGTGACACGTCACGTGACGTTGCAAGTTTGACACCCGTGCTCTAAGCAAATTTAACTTTCTTTCTTGCCTAGCTAGTTTATTCTGAACATTTCATCTAAACCTATTGCTATGTTTTCTTCCTTCTTTTTAGGTGCTTTTTAGATTACTATTGTCAGGTAGTAACTTAATAATAGTACAGTAAGCAAAGACAAGGAGAAAAAAAACAATGAAACTTACAGCATTAGGCAAACACTATGAATACATTTACCATAATCAAAATGATTCAAACTCAGTGTGAGTGAATCAAACTCATATGTTCATACTTCCTTTAATCTTTTATGAGCTAGAAGGAATAACACTGTTAGGCAACATAAAGCAAGAACCTTCAAAGGAGACACAATTCTAGTGTAAGGATGCTTAATCAAGTGTGCAAAGATTCTGGGGCAAAATTAATGAAATAAAACAGCACAACTGAATCTGAGTTCATATTTTCTCTAATGACCTTGACAACATAAAATGAGTGCTGGTGTTTTTCTTGTATTTGTTCTCTTCCGTTCAGCTTTGATAATAGATTCTGTTCCACCATATGGTAACTAATGCAATGCAGTGTAATTTTGACCTTCAGATTTTCCAAGGGAGAGAGACATTAGAGTTTGGGGAAGTGAGATCTATTGCTTTGAAGTCATAAGCTATCAAGAGTTTTACTTGGATAAATTAAATCTGTGTTTCCTCCAAAAGTCAGATAAGACTTTTTTATAACTGTCCTCCCACAAAGTCAAACAAGTAAAGTTCAGCTAGTGGAGCAAACTGAATTTTAGAGAAAGTTGCTTAACTTGATTGCTGTTAGTCACCACCTACCTTGCAGAATTAAAGGGGAGTTTGTTGCTTCCCATCTAAAACAGGAATTTGGCTTCAGCATCTGGTGTTAACAGAAAATGATTTCTCTCTGCAGTGGGCAGACCTGCATTTTCCTTTCTGCAATCATGGGAAGCGCTGCATTATGAGGACGGTGCTGAAGATTGGCCCTAATAATGGAAAGAATTTCTTTGTGTGTCCTCTTGGGAAGGATAAACAGTGTGACTTCTTTCAATGGGCTGAAAACGGTCTAGGAATGAAGATTATCCCAGGATGCTGAGCTATTCATCTACACTGGACTATCTGGTGTTAATCTTCTCAAACTGTGTGTGCTATCCTGCTCTTCTGTAAGAGATATTTTAGGAGGGTTATGATCAAGTGGCATTTTGTGATTACAAATTCTTTTGTGTTAGATATTTGAACATTCTTTCTTGTATCCCACTTTGTATTTCTGCTATTTTCTGTTCCTTATTTGTTGCATTTTATCTAATACTAGAACATTTCAGAGTTAATATCTGAACAATACGTAGTCTTTTTCTTATCTTAGTTGTTCCCTCATAACACACCTATGTAAACTTGGATACCATTGTTCATTGTTTGCCCTTCAACTTTTTTTCTTCTTTGTCTTTACATAAAAATTTTATTTCAATGCATTTACTATGAATAGATTATAATACATTTTAATCAGTTATGAAAGATTAATATTTTCAATAAAATGTTTCAAATAGTGATGTTTGTTCTTAAGAATAAGCTATAAGATTGTTGTCAGAACAGAAAAAATAGTTTAGATTTATTTATTTACATAGCTGCCTATGCCACAGTTGTGACTGGTATACAGAGGTTTAAATAAATAAAAAACAGCAATTTCATATGCAACATAAACATCCTGAGAACTAATCAGAAATAACAGTAATACTAGTATAACATACATTCTGAATCTAAAAATCTACTCATTTTCCAACAGTGTAGACCAAAAACTGGGAGAGGAACTCCACCAAAAGGGCTGGTTTAACCTGGTTCAAATATTTGAGGGAACATCCAGATCTTTAATACCTTATGAAAGCCCAAATGTTTGGGGGGGGCTATCCAGATTCTGGGAGGACAGTGTGATGCATCAGGGGTGAATTTATGCTGAAGGTTCTTACAAAACTGATTTGAAAATAATAGACATTAATATGTAACATTAAATCAAATTCTGTTTTAAATAATAAGTTTAATCTGGTGCATAATTAGAAAATAAAGCTTAATTTCAGTATGATTATGTCATCTAAATTGTCATAAAAGCTGAAATTTTGTCTTTTTAAACCAAGAGGTAGATTTTATCTAAATTACATCAAAATCGTCATTATTTCAGTGGTGTTCTAATTAATGTTGAACTTCAAATCTATCATCTCATTCTTGGAAAACACAGGCTTAGTAAATGTGGCACCCATGGATACTGCTCTTGACATTCTGTAGCTTTTCATTCTACTGAATACATCTAACATCTAAAGCTGGAATATTCAAAGTGGGAAATATACTACCAAGCATCGAGCCTAACTTGGCTAAAAGAATGGTTGGAATTGAAAAATACCAGAATTTTAACAATAGAATGACATGACTTGCAAGCGGGGTGGCATGCATTCCTATGGGACAAAAATATAAAATACATAGATACTTTCAAAGACACATTGTTAGGAATGCATTGCTACAGACTTGGGAAAAAAATAAAACAAAAACATTATATAAGAATTCCAATGTTGTTATTCCCAACAGAAGCTCTGAAATACCCAAACCTACTGGATATAAATAAGATAATTAGATACAAGGAATTAGTAAACGAATAGGGAAATCTGAAAACAAAACAAGAATTGGAACAAGATATAGGCAGAGAGATTTATTGGTGGACATTTACACAAATTCAATCCAAATATACAGAGGACAAAAAATTATATGAAATACAAAAAGCTGCAAGAATTGGATAAAATTATACATGGAACAGAAATAAAATTAATTAGCAGTTTATACAAATACCTATTGAGATATAAAATGGAAGATGAAGTTGTCAAAGACACAATGATTAGATGGGAAAAATTTTTTGGATATAATATAGAATTGGAGAAATGGGAAAAAATATGGGAAATAAACATAAAATTGACTATGTCAGCGGCATTCAAGGAAAACCAGTTGAAGATGTTTTACAGATGGCATCTTCCATCAGCAAAGCTTGCCAAGATGTTCCAGAACAATTTGCCAACATGTTGGAAATGTAAAAAAAGTACATGGAAAATATCATTTATGGTGGACATGCCCAGTTGTGAAAAAATACTGGACTAAAATAAGAAGATAGGTGGAAGAAATAATAGACCAACCCGTAGACTGGAAACCAGAGATCTGTCTGCTGGGTATTTTAAACAGAAAATATAGTAAAGAAATACGGTTCTTAATTCTACATATAACAACGGCATCAAGAATAGCATATGCACAGTTCTGGAAAAATGAGAATATACCATTAGAGGAAGAAGTGATAAGAAAAGTCCTGGACTGTGCTAAGATGGACAAATTAAGAAAAGAGATAAAAGAAAAGGAAGACAGAGTACTATCTAATATGGAACAAGTGGTATGACTGGTTGGAGACTAGAAATAATAGAGGAGAATAAATGTGGAAAGGTCAAAAGTAGAAAATGTGTGTATAATAATGTATAGTAATAATAATATGTATTATTTTTAGTATGAGGTATAGTATGAAGGAAGAAAAATGTAAACAAGAAACAACGGGACAACAAGGACAAATATATCTAAAGAAGAATAGGGGGGGATGTAAATAATAGAAAATTACCGTTATGAAATAGCTGTTAAAAAAAAGGAGTATACACTGTGTCTGTATGTGTGTTATGTTTTGTTTTAAAAACTAAAAAAAATAAAAGCTGGAATATTAATAAGCCAAGTACGAGCTCTTCTCTCCCCCTCATCCTTTTACAAAAATGTTTTTGAACTTTGTGTGCTTCCTTTGCAAATAAAACCGATATGACATTGTGGCCTGGTTCATCACTTAGTAGGGTGACTAATCATTTAATGTTATTGTGTATGGATATGCAAAATGTATTGTTCAAAGATGGGATATTCTGGAATTATCCCCAGTGAGTTTAGCATGTAAGTATTGTGATGCTATATTACACCTGACCCTAGAATCTACAACTTTTTTATAACTGATCAAGGAGGGATGAAATGTGCTTAGTTCTGATTTTCAAGTTTTAGTTTCTTTGATCCTCTTCTCTGCAGTTTGTTAGTGTGAATTTCTTTTGCCATAATTGAATTACAGGTAGTCCTTATGACTGCTTGTTTAATGATTTGAAGTTATGACGGCTTCAGAAAAAGACTTATGACCTGTTTTTGAAGTTATGACTGTTGCATCACTCCTATGGTCATGTGATTGCAGTTTGGGTGCTTGGCAATTGGTTCACATATACAATAGTTGCAGTGTCTCGCAGATACGTGATCATGATTTGAGACCTTCCCAGCCGGTTTCCAACATGTGATCAACTGGAGAAGCCAGATTTGCTTAATTGCTGTGATGATTTGTTTAACAATCATAGTAAAAATGGTCATAAAGTCAGGTCTGGTCACATGATGACATTTAATGATTGTATTGCTTAGCAACCCAAATTCTAGTTGCAATCATCATATGTTGAATACTACTTATATATCTTATTTTTTTAATTGTAAGCTCATTTCATTGCTTACAGCACTTGATGGGTTAAAGTTCTTGAATATCCTTGAAGTGTTACGTATGCATTCACTATTTTAAGTGCACTTTTATGAAGTCTGTATCAAGGTTCAAGAAGTTCTAAGCAATCCTAAGCATGCTGTTCTTTAAATTGCTGGCGGTGCTTTTATCAAAAAAAAAAAAAAATCTACATGTTTCATTATCAATTACATTTGTTTTGCTTAAAAAGAAATTGTTTTCTTGATTTCTTTAAAGGACAAGAAATTCAATTAATGTCCTCAGTTAAAGTGTGATGTTCTCATACTCTTATAATGCTGTTATGTGCTGTATATGAATATTTACCTTTGAACAATATCTTCAGCTTCTTGGAATCTCAAACTTCAATCAACTCCTGTGGGAACTCTTCCCATGTATTTCTTTAGACAAGAAGTATGTCAGCAGAAAACTGTGATGGAAAGATATATAACAGGAAACAATAAGTAGGAATAGCTGTCTCTACACCAGTGATTCTCAACCTTTCTAATGCCGTGACCCCATAATACAGTTCCCCATGTTGTGGTGACCCCCAGGTGGGTGTGGCCACCAATAAGAGGGAGTAGGACAGCTAGGGAAAAGGGAAAAAAATGGCGGACAGCATGGTTTGGTGACCCCTGTGAAATGGTCATTTGACCCCAAATGGGGTCCCGACCCACAGGTTGAGAACCACTGCTCTACACCATCTTGAACAGAAAACATCTAAAGAGAATTTTGAAATTCTTAGGTATCCTGTAAATAAGAAATATAGAATCTTCTTTTGCACAGAAACACTACTTTGAAAAATTGCAAGCCCTGTTTTGGCACAGCATTACATTAAATGTAATTAAAGGAAGCTTTGAGGAACCCACATGATCTGCCTTGTGTGTATTTATTTTTTTCCTTATAGTTTGTACTAAAGATTTTGGTTATAGAATCAAACAGATTAATTTTGTAACTTTAGTAAAATGGAAATAAGATCGAAGATTGTTATGTTGGTAGCCAATTAATTACAACAGAAATTTCTGTTTTCAAAAGCTTCTGTAAACAATACTGATAATGTGTTTCCATGTACAGGTAGTCCTTGTTATATCAGTCCCAACTGGCACTGGCAAGTCAGTTGTTAAGTGAAATGGTCACTAACTAAGTGAAACCACAACTGCACTTATGATCCTATTTCAGCTTTCTTTTGCTTTACACACCTGCAAAAGCTATAAATGTGACTACTGGTTGTAATGTTTCTTTTTCATCACCACTATAACTTCAGACTATTGCTGAATGAGCACTACCTGTATAAGATTGCTGTTCGGGACCACTTTTTTCAATCAGAACTCATCCATTTAGTGCAGGGATGAGGAACTATGGTCCTTTTATGACTTGTGGACTTCAATTCCCAGAATTCATGAGCCAACTACACTGGCTCAGGAATTCTGGGAATTGAAGTCCACAGGTCATAAAGGGGTCATAGTTCCCCCACATCTGGTTTAGTGCAACTAGTACAGTTTAGATTAAGCAATAATCTAATCTGGAAAAGCAGGCTGGATTATTGCTTTATCCAAATCTGCTGTATATTTGTACTTTTCAAAGTTTATGTAAATTTGGAGTCAAGATGATCTTGGCAGAGGTATGCAGGAACTGTGCATAAGCAAAAGGGGCCGAAGGACAAAGTCCAGAACAGTGATAACAGTTAGAGTAGCTCAGACTGTCACCTTCCTGATGCACTGAACTGTAAGGAAGAAGAAGTGCAGAATAATATTTTCAAGATTGTTATTAAAGCCGATTTCAATAAAAGAAGTTTTAGCCTTCCTGTAGTTTATTTTTCTTGTCTAGTCCATCTAGTGGACTACATAGTTAGCCGAGATACATCTCAATTAATATCAATGACGATTACGTCTGAATAGATAGATATTGATCCACAGATTTCTAGAGTTGTTAATGTAAGTAAACTATTAAGCTTGTGACCAAAATTTTCATAATTTTTTAACAAAGAATATACAAAGTCCATTTTTCATATTATACATTAATCAGATAGACCCATCAAGCTACCAATAAATATAAATGTCCCCTGGCTAACTAGAAAATATAGAAAAGTTATAGATTAAAATAGCTTTTTGACAGCTGTGCTTACCAAAAAATGCAATGCTCTATCGTGAGTTCATATTATATCTATGCTAAATTTTCATTATAACTTACAGCACAGAATGATTGGAAATCTTAATGCCTTTGTGCTTTTAGTAAGGATATCAGAGCATCAAAAAGACTGGGAACATTAGGTTATCTAGAGGACATATTTGCAAAAGAAAAACAGATTAACAATCATGCTATATTTAGATTTGTTTTTCTGCAATCAATTTGAAAGGGATAAAGAAAGTAAATATGATAAACATATGACAGAAAGATACTTAAAATAGACATAAAGTGACAAAGACCTATGAATCTTGGATTTACATTGAAGAACTGTTCATTTTAATATTCTCCAAATAAGAAGCTAGACACATTACCAAATACAAACCTCTTCTTTTTCCTGAAAAAAGCATGCAGAAAAGGTTTCTTCTCTCTCAGTAATCAGTCAATCTAATATTTATTACAGTCATTGACCAAGATAAGAGTGGAATACAAATAGTTTTAAACAGTGCTTTTTTTCTAAAAAAACTCATACACGTCACACAACCAGCCTTGCTTACCCTACAAGGTTCCATCCAAAAATGGTGCCAGAACTCCTTTCTGGGCGGTCTATGAGAAAAAAAGCCCTGGTTTTAAAAGCTAAAACACATAAAATATTGTTTCTCAACGTCATTTGAACCCTGACAAATGATGCTGATTAGTGCACTGAAACACAATTGTAATGTAAGAATACATCGTTCTTGGGCATCGTCTCCAAAAGAGCACAGAAGAAAAGAATTCAAGAGGCAATCACATTCATGGTACAAAGTTAATATTTATATAGTCAACCATGCTATGATATAAATCTTATTAGTCTTGTTTAGAAGGGTGTTTGAAGCACATGAAAGATTTCTCATGCTTGGGAAAAACCTAGGATAAATATATACTACATTCTAGGGTCTGTTCTAGACACATTTGTGAAAGGCTGTTAAGAATTACCTGTGACAAATGAAAACCACATTAACATCATGCTGCAATTTCCACATATTAACAAAGAAAGAATTCAGATCACGGGTGTCAAACTCGCCATGTCATGTAACGTGTTGTGACATATTGGGACTGTCTTTACATTGCCGGAGCTGGGGTAGGCGCGGCCTCTGCACGATGCAACCAGACCACAGCAGTTTGACACCTCTGAACAAACTGCTGAATGGTTTAAAAACAACGAGAGCATTTATAGCAATGATCATTGTCTTTAAAATGATTAGCATATCTGGGAGCTTTATTCTGTGTTACACACATTCCATGCATGTACTGTAAGAAGAGACAAGTTTACAAAGAATATTATTTTGAAGCCAGTATTCATCACTGTGGACCCCTGTGGAACCAAGGAAACATATTGTAAACATACAGAAACAACAACAACTGGAATTCTAATAAACCAAAGAACAACATGCTGTTGCTGAACAGTCAACTGTTGAAAATAATATGTTGTCTATTTTGTATTGCATTTGGTTGCTTTGGATTTCTTTGGTGGCCACTTGAAATCTAAACAGAATATTGCTATCATGTGTCCTTTTCCTAGTAATATGGTCAGCATCTTTTAATATCTGCTCTCAAAGTATTGACTTATAAAGACCATTATGCTCCACTTTCCCAGACAATCTCATAGAAAGGTAGATTTCTGACTGAGAGTTAGAAAAACTTCCTAACCATAAGAAGAATATGGAAGACCCATTACCTATGTATGTGCTAGATCCTTTTCATTGCCTGAGTTGAAACAAAGACAATTTATAGCAGGGAGTGACTTTGTTTACTAAATGATTTCTTCCAACTCTTTAAGAATCTAAAAGTTCTATCTATAGATTAGAAATGGATAGGGAACTTGTAGCCTAGCCTAGCCCCAGCAAGGTAGCCAGGCCAATGTCAACACATTGTGAATTGTAGTTTAAAAACATTTCTAGAGGATCAAATTGCCTAATCCTTGAGTTAGCAACATATATCAAAAAGTGAGTCTGCCTAATGGGAAAAGACTCAGGCAGGTAGCCAATTATGTTAATTTTTGGCACTAGCCCTTAATAGATGAACAAGAATCTATTTCTAATATTAGCATAATTGTAACAATAAATATATAGAAGAATTTATATAACATGCAACTCTTAAGTCTTTACTGCCATACACAACCTTTAAATGGGTCTCTACAAGTATAAAAGTTACTATATACCGCCATAGGAAACTGAGTTTTTGTCTTTTTATAATCTTATATGCAGTAAACTCCATAAGGAGCATCTTTAACTGGCATATAGCTTTTTCATATTTAAACAAATTTGCTTATGGCATACAGTCATGCTGGTCTAGCTCATATTTTTGAACTTTCAAATTCCACTCCATAATAAAATCTGGAATAAAACAATCATCAGAATTAAAAACAAGTATGCATTGGCAGTTTAAAACAGATGTTGACCAAGTGTAGGAATGAGAAAGGCATAAATGCAACTTAGACAACAATTGTGAGCATTAGATTTCAGGATGTTAACAGTTGAGAGATGGAAGCATTTACAGCTAAAACCACAAAACCCTTTTAGCTGAATGATATAGCAATTCATCTTGATTGGGCTTCTAGGAGCTGATTGAAAAAAAAGAGGTGAATATAATGACTATGGCATATTAATAGTCAATTGTGGTTTGCTTTGAAAAAAGGAAAGGCATTTAGGATTGAGGAAAAGACGTATTTAAAAAGCTTTTTGTTGTAATTAGCATGGTACCACTGGCGGTTTTAAAGGGTTTTGTTACACCTCTTATTTATCTCATTTCATTAGATGTTTTTAGGCAAAACGTCTACAAAGTTGCCAAGCTCAAAATGTGAGGATCCATTTTAATAGTTCAGGATGAAAGGAGAACTTTGGGAGATTCCTTTGCATAATACTAATATTGCTCATTGGCTGATCTCAATAATTAAGCAGTATCAACTTAATTATATATATCCTGTATAGGATAAATGATCTTTTCCTAAATACTCCTTTCTGAATGATTTCAAACATTGTATTGTATTATCCTGTTGAACCGAACAACTATTACAAGAAAATGGTGGGGGCAGAGGCACAAGAGAGGAAGAAGGAGATTTGTATATATTTCTTAATTATGTTAAAGATATCACATATGTTTGAAAAGTTAGCATGTGTTATGGTTGAATGGTAATGCATATACAGACTGCCCCAGGTTTAAGGCTCCTGGCTGAAAATTTTGCAATACACTTCTAATTAATATGGGCATTAAGTTTATAGAGGGTGACATGCAAACTTTATTACTCAACTTGTTGACCCTGGTATCTTTCCAACCATATTTGCCTAAAGTCAGTGAACAAGTACATTTTAAAGTGTAGAATACTTTGCAATGTAAGCCTTAAAATAGGCCTAACACTGACTTAAAAAAAAAGAATAACCTTAGGACTTCTCCCTAACAAAAACTTAGAAATTAAAGTCTTTGCTATAGAGAGAAGAAACACAGCACAAGCATCTATACAATATTAAAACTTATCATTAACTGGGCAAACAGTGAATCAGAGGATAACAATTTTTGAAATAAGATACCTCCAATGGTCTAATGTACATAATGTGTACATTATCAGGATCCATGACTTTTGAGGGAATGAAATTTGGGAAAGTTGTGGCTGCCTCAGGCTGCTGCTGTGGTCAGCTGCTACTATGGACATGTGATAGTTTCTCTGCCACTCTCATAATCCCTTCCTCTGCCACCGATCAGCAAGGAATTGATTCATCATGTGATTCTAAAAGAAGCAACCAGTGGACTGGTCCTTCCCTAGCCCTCAGTGATCCACAAAGGAGCCATGGTGGCTCAGTAGTTAGAATGCTGGCTAATTCTATCTACTGCCAGGAGTTTGATCCTGACCAGCTTAAGGTTGACTCAGCCTTCCATCCTTCTGAGATTGGTAAAATGAGGACCCAGATTGTGCTGCCTCTGTAAACTGCTTAGAGAGTGTTGTAAAGCACTATGAAGCAGTATATAAGTCTAAGTGCTATTGCTATTTTTAAACTCACAGCTTCTGCAACTCAATGTAGAAGCTGACAGAAATTCACATGGTAAAAAAAAATTGCCATCAGCATAATTATGTCATATTGAATGAGAAAGGGAAATGTGATAGTCAAGATATGACACCAAATATTATCAGAATGTGGTACGAGAAAGAGATATGAACAAACAAAGGATGAAAGACCTGTGTCATGGTTCCGATAGACAGAGATGAATAAAGCAGAACTCCAAAGCTTGCAAATTCCTCAAAGAACATGTTTATTAATTACAAAGTATCAGCACATCAAAAGTGAAACCAAGTCTGGAGACATATGTAACAATTCCCCAATACAATGTTAAAAAAATCCCACCTCTAAAACTATACAAGCAACTATGTTCCCCAATACATCTTGGTGGGCTTTTTATGCAACACCCAGCCTGCAGTCTCGGTTACAGACCTTGGTTCCCACAGGGCAAAAGATTATTTTGACTAGCGTAGCACCTGGGCAACCCCCTCCCTCCGTTCTATGTGACAATCAAAAATGAGTAGGAAAAATAGCTGCAGCCATGCTCATTTGTAGAGTTGACAGTCTGCCCCTCTCAGAAAGAGTCTCCTGTAGGAGAAACAAAAAGCAGGTTAAGTATTCCCTTGAGGCTTGTGAAAGTATTTATTGTAAAACTTTGTATTAATCTATCTGCTTTCACATTAGTATATTTCACCCATGTAGCTTCTGAAAAGGGGTAGCCTTTTCATTGAACAAGGTACTGTAACTTTTCTTTGTACAACCTGGAATCAAGAATTCCACTATAAAGTCGATGGCTATCTCCTCCCAAGGCTGAGAGGGATCAGCAACTTGTTGCAATAATCCTCTCAGCCTTGGGAGAAGATAGCCATGGATTTTATAGTGGAATTACCTGAGAGCAAGGGAAACACTGTAATATGGTCTGTGGTTGATCTATTTTCTAAACAGGTGCATTTTAACATTGCTTGGGACTTACCTCTGCCCAGAAGCTAACTAAACCCTCATTGGAGATACCCCTGGCCATCAGCAATATTCAAGGGGAACCCTGCGAAACCCTAAAGACTGTAGCTAAAAAACTGCTGGGGATTCAACTGGTCCCCACAGAATACCATGATTTGGCGGAAGCGTTAAGTGAGAAGGAATGTGGGGTTTCATTCAGCCAGCCAAGTCACACGTGCCTGCTCCCGTGCTTTTCAAGGAAAAGAAAGATGGGTCTATTAGATTATGTGTGGATTTTAAATGTCTGAACATGGTCAGCATAGAAAATTTGTACCCCTCCCCTTGATGAAGGACATGTTAGCCCACCTGGCTAAAGGAAAAATCTTTACCAAGCTGGAGTTAAGAGAGGCTTATCACTGGATCCAGATTAAGTAGGGGGAATGAGTGGGAAACCACCTTTAATTGCCTTTTGGGGAGCTTCTGATTTAAAGTGATGGCTTTTAGACTGCAGCCCCCTCTAGCTGTGTTTATGCAATTGCTAAATCAAGTGCTCCATGATGATTTATACAAGGGGGTTTTGGTTTATCTTGATGACATCCTTATTTACACTGAAACTATGGATGAACACATCAAATTGGTCTGTGAGGTGTTAAAGAGACTTGATTTAATGTCATGGTTCCGACAGACAGATGAATAAAGTAGAACTCTGAGGCTTGCAAATTCCTCAAAGAACATGTTTATTAGTTACAAAGTATCGGCACATCAAAAATGAAACCAAGTCTGGAGACACACATAACAATTTCCCAATACAAAGTTTAAAAATCCCACCCCTAAAACTATGCAAGCAACTACGTTCCCCAATACATCTTGGTGGGCTTTTTATGCAACAC
The DNA here is from genome assembly GCF_016545835.1 of Crotalus tigris. NCBI lineage: Eukaryota > Metazoa > Chordata > Lepidosauria > Squamata > Viperidae > Crotalus > Crotalus tigris. The sequence continues at coordinate 1,622,532 of NW_024100112.1, read as the reverse complement.
CCAGCCTGTAGTATCAGGACCAGCCGATGACCTTGGTTCCCATGGGACAAAATATTATTTTGACTAGTGAAACACCTGGGCAACTCCCCTCCCTCTGTTCTATGTGGCAACTGAAAATGAGTAGGAAAAATGGCTGCAGCCATGCTCATTTGTAGAGTTGACAACCTGTACATCTCCAGAATCAGGAATAGTACAGAAAAAAGATATAAGAAAAGATGGAAGATCAGCTTGAGAATATGTGGCAAGCACTAATTACTGTGAGAATAATACCTGCATTCAACAACAAGATCTCAATAGAGAAAGAGTGAGGCAAAATTCATGACTTTCATGGCATAATATTTCTGCTGATATTGATGCCAGGGTCAAAGTCTGCACTCATTAACATGTATTACTGTTCCCTGGAGAAATAACAAGTTCTGCTGTATTAAGGAAAAGGTTAGGATAGGTAATTTGCAATCTCTATCTAATGAATTCCTCAATTTATATAACTATTATGGATCTATTGCAAACAAGTTTAGCATAAACATCAGACATTGTAACTGTCTCTTCCAAATGACATCCTTTGGTGCCAAAGAAGCCTTTCTGATGAAAGCCAGATGGAATCCTTTGGAGTTTATTCAAGGTCAAATCCATGATTCAACTGGACATTTAATGCTAGATGTCAACCAGCATGCCAAATTTATTCAAATTTACTTCATGGATCCCCAAGACAGCACAGAACAGAGAACGGGCATATTCCACAATGATAGAATTCAACATGAGATAGGAAGGAAAGAAGGCAGGAAGGAAGGCAGGAAGGAAGGAAGGAATTTCTGATGCTCCTTGCCAGCTTCCCACAAGAAAATGCAATGGGATGAATACAATTAACAAAATTAAAACAAGTATCCTGTCAGACCTTCAAACAGTCTGAATACAGCCATGATTCTTCATTTTTGGGCTGCCACAGCAATGAGGGGGGTAAACTGCATTCTTATAGTTTAATCAAAACAATAACTTTCTTGTGGGAACCAAGGTCAAGCAGTTAAAGTGTTTGGCGGTCTGGAGCTACTGTTAGGAAGCCTGCCAAAGGTGTTAATTGGGGATTGTGATTTATGATGCATCAATGGGTGGGAAGTTCAACTTTTACTTTGTAACCTTTGGGGGGGGGTAACTTTCAGTCTTGGTTTCACCTTTGTTCGTACTGATGTTATGTAGCCACTAAAAGTGTTCTTTGAGGAAAGCAATTGCCTCAGAGTTCTTATTTCTTCTGGTCTCATTTATTGGAACCATGACATTAAACCAAGACTCCAAATTTCTTTTATCTATGGGGTCCTGAGCCCCAGTCACCTACCCAAGCCTTGGGAGGATGACAACGACTCAGGGAAGATGCAGAAATGGAAAAAAAAAGAGGAATTACTCCCAAGCTCTGGAGCAGCTGCAGCAGATAGGGCGCAGGCTGCTACTTTCGTGGAGAGTTTGATTGTGACAGCTGGACTGAGACCAAAGGCCCATGAAGTCCCGGTGGAGAAGCTGACTCAGAAGGACGAAGCCATCATCCTTGGGGGAACCTAGTGGTCTGATGCTGCGCTGCCGCTTAAGAGCACACTGAAGGCTGCAGAGGTTGAATCACCACTGATTTCCTTGCAAGGTCTCCCTTCACCTGTACCGGTGAAGGCAAAGCGGCTAGCAGCCTGGAATGAATCCAGTGAATGGAAGTATCTGATGGCCAACCACAGACACTCAGTGAAACGCCTGAGGGAGAAGTTTGATCAGCTGGACATGGGTGAAGGGAGACATGCCATTCCCTAGATTTTTACAAGTGGGAGGGCAAGTGACTGTAGGAACCACAGCAGCCTCAACGAAGCGCTAACCCATGGTGATCGAGTGGGCCACCTCCCCACTCCCGAAGCCTGACCTGACATCGAGCCCAGTGCACTGGAAGAGCCCTGATCACTACCAATGCCAAGCCAGACCAGATCAACTCCAATGACAGGTTAATCCTGAATAATATAGATGATCTGCTAGTCACGAGTGATGCAGGCAACCCCTTAGCCCAGATCGGCGCTGTCGGTCTCCTAGCCCCGATCTCTACTGATGCTGTGCAAGCCCAGAGTGCTATCGGCACTATGCTAGCCACAATTGCTGTTGGCGTCCTGCCAGCCCAGATTACTGCCAGCGGCCAGTGGAGCTCTTATCAACATTGTGACATCCCCAATTGCTGCCAGGACCTGCCAGCCCAAGACCTCCACCAGGTGTTTTCCAAAGTGGGAGATTGCATCCACCCCAACCACAGATTCCTGGTTTGATGCAAGCTCTATGGGACTGCTGCCCAGCTGACCCACCTCCTTTTAAACTCATTTTTGATGGGGACCCCAAGAAGGTAACCATCTTTCTAAACCAGATGTGGTCTCACGTTAATCATTATGAGTGGGCCTAATTGGATGAAGCTGAGATTATTGATGCTACGGCTGCCAATCTGAAAGGAAAGGCTGCAGAGTGGGTGGCTGGTCTACGGGAGGAGTAAGTGCCTGAATTATGGAATTTCGATCTGTTCACACATGGACTGAGGGCTAGATTCAAGGATGAATCCCAAGCTGTACAGGCAGAAAAAGACCTCCATAATGTGAAGCAAAGGGGTCGGCTGGCAAGAAAATATTGATAGAATTTTGAAGGCTGGCAGGAAGAATCCATCAATGGCCCGAGCAATCATTGATTAACTATTTCAAAGCGGGGCAGGGGCAATCCTAATTAACTCCATGATTGGTACTACCTAGCTATAAACATGGATATTGAATTGACGTGGTACCACAAGCCTGCTGTTTCGGGACCTCAACCAAAGCGAGATCCTAAGAGATGCCAATCGTCACAGCAGCCTCCACCCATCACAACACAGGGGGTCCGTTCAAACCTCCGCTGGACTCCAAATTAAGTGCTTCAGGTGTGGACAACCTGGACATCGAGTTGCAGCATGCCCGGTCCCTTTCCTGCCACCAAAAAGTGCGACTTCAGCTCTGTTGAAACCAAATAGACAACCTTGGCCAACATGAGAGAAGTCGAATTGGGCGAGCCAGGGGCAAGTTGTACATGTCACCTCCCCTCCCCAGAAGCAAAAGAGCCAGCTGAAAGCCTGCCTGCCCAGTTCCTTATGACAGCGATGATGGGTGGATGGGAAGACGACCCAATGGTCAGTCAGCTTGTTCCATCTTTTGCCTTTCCCGCCAAAATAAGGGTGCCAAGATCAGGGGCTCAATTGGACTTGAACATTTTAGTCGATTTTGGATGCACCCGATGCCTAATCAACCTCCCTACCCTACTTAAACTGCGCATTAGAGCGAAATTGCTACTCCTCCCCATAAGGTTTGAGCAGGCTAATGGGTCTCTCATAGGGGGAACTCTGGCTACCTACCTCGCTGAACTAGTGCGTCTAGAAATAGGAGAACATTGGGAATTAATCTGCTTTGTGGTGATCCCAAAAATGGCTGAAGCAGTGATTCTGAGGTTGACCTGGCTTGATAAATGGGACCCTATGATCTGGTTGGAGAATGGAGTTAGGACTTTAAGGTTAGTGACTGGACCATTACCTCCTACCCCAATCAGTAACCCAGTTGATAGCCAGGTGCAGTACCTGGAAACTTTAAAGTCTGCTGTTAGTTCCTCGCCAGGATAACAGATTTAGCAGAAGTGTTCAGCAAAGCAGAACGTGATGTCCTGCCACTCCACCGAACCACAGACTGTGCTACTGAAATTTTACTGGAAGCAAAATTACCCAAACCAAAAATGTATTCAATGACCCTTAGAGAACTGAAGGAGCTAAGATCATACATTGATAAAAACTTAGAGAAGGTACTTATCCAACCAGCAAAATCCTGAGTAGCCGCTCCAGTACTGTTTAAGGAAAAGATGGGTTGATAAGATTGTGCATTGATTATAAAGGGTTAATTGTGTTAGTGTGGAGAACATGTACCCCTCCCCTTGATGAAGGACATGTTAGCCCACTTGTCAAAAGGAAACGTTTTTACCAAATTAGACCTAAGAAAGGCGTATTACTGAGTAAGAATCAAGAAAGGAGATGAATGGAAAACCACTTTTAACAGCTCCTTAGGAAGCTTCCAATTCAAAGTCATGCCTTTCAGCCTGCAGGGGGCTCCTGCTGTATTTATGCAATTAATAAATCAAGTACTGCATAATCACCTATGTAAGGGGAGGTTAGTTTACCTTGACGACATCCTCATCTATACTGAGACCATGGATGAACATGTTAAATTAGTGCATGAAGTACTAAAAAAGCTGCTAAATGCCAAGTACTCTTTCTGAATAACCTCATTTTTTGTGAAATATCGCTAAATAAACACTCATATCTGGGGGATTATCTGTATTAGGTGCTATGTAGATTGCCAACAAACCACTTGTGCTGACCTCCTCCCCTTCGCTGAGATGGCTTACAATAACACAGTCCATAGCAGCACTGGACTCACTCCTTTTAAAATAGCTACTGGGAGAGAATTCATTCCCATGCCTGAGCTCCCTCAGGATCCTCCTGTTTCTCAAACTCTAGATTAGTGGGTGACTTCTTGGAAAACTGTGTGGGATAATGCAAAAACAGCTTTGGAAAAAACTTCAAAAAGTTACAAAGAACAGGCAGACAAGAGGAGGGCACCCCTGAGATCATTTCATGTGGGGGAAAAGGCTTACCTCTCTACAAATATCTAAGACTCAAATTGCCTAGTAAAAAATTGGGACCTAAATTCCTCGGACCTTTCCCCATTGTGTGGATTATAAATCCAATGACTGTGGAGTTAAAACTTCCTCCCCTTATAGGGAAAATTCACCCTGTGTTCCATGCAGCCTATTGAAGCCATACAGGGAATCCACGCTGAGACCTCCTCCCTCCTCCCAAGCAAGCACCTGATCCTCTTGTTGTGGAGGGAGAGACTCATTATGAAATAAAACGAATCCTTGACTCTAGGTTGTATAAGGGAAGGTTGCAATATCTAGTGCAATGAAAAGGTTACCCGCTATCAGAGGTCACCTGGGTGAAAAATACTGATGTAAAAGCTAATAGATTGAAATGTAAATTTTATGATAAGCATCCAAATAAGTCTAGGGGTTGATTTCTGACTCTAAATCTTTTCTTTAACAGGATTTCTCTCTTCTTTAGGGGAGCCGACTGTCAGACCTTCAAACAGTCTGAATACAGCCATGATTCTTCATTTTTCGGCTGCCACAGCAATGGGAGGGGGGAGACTGCATTGTTATAGTTTAGTCAAAACAATAACTTTCTTGTGGGAACCAAGGTCAAGCAGCTAAAATGTTTGGCGGTCTGGAGCTACTGTTAGGAAGCTTGCCAAAGGTGTTAATTGTGGATTGTGATTTATGACACATCAATGGGTGGGAAGTTCAACTTTTACTTTGTAAACTTTTGGGAGGGGGTAAGTTTCAGTCTTGGTTTCAGGTTTGTTTGTGCTGATGTTATGTAACCATTAAAAATGTTCTTTGAGGAAAGCAATTGCCTCAGAGTTCTTATTTCTTCTGGTCTCGTTTATTGGAAACATGACATTTCGTTAAAGTCAGTAGGTTTGGTGAAAAAGATACATTTTTGCCATTCTTTTGATGAAAGAAAGGCCAAACACAACTTTCCAAGAAAAGTATTTTTATAGAGAAGTACATAAGTGGAGCCATCTTCCTAGCCTTGAATACCTGAGCTCTCCTTTTCCTGCTCATCTAAGTTAACAGATGCAAAACAGCAAAGGTGGTCTTTGAGAGAGTCAAGCTCTGAGCTGTTCAAAGCTTGAAGTTCAATACCACCATCTGCATATTGTGGAGGAAAACTATATTGGAATTATAAAAAATTTCAATGTCTGCCAAAGAGAAATTCATTTCTTTTTATGTATGTCATGCATAATATTGTGAGAGAACAGAGTGTCCAGAAAATGGCCAGCACCTATGCTGTTGTCCTGTCTCTTTATGATATCTTAAAGCCATGACAATATTAGCTATAAAAGCTGTGCTGAGAGAGAACTGGGTGTGGTTGTGGTGGATGCAAATGAAGCAGCTAGAAAGAGATAATTTTCTATAACAATACTTACAAGAAATAGAACTAGTAGGATTCAAAAGGCAGTAGGAGTGGCAGTGGGGAAAAGTAGAATAGTGGTGAGCAGCAAGTAATAACTTGTGAATACTTTTGTTGGCTCTCTTGTGTCTTCAGCCCACTGAATTAGGTAATTCATAGGTAAAAGAAACCATGACAAAAGTACTTGGCAATAATGTGACATCCAATCTAGGGTGGCAGCTGCATAGGTGGAGGTGGCTTAAACTCAAGGAGTTCATTAAATACTTCATGAAAACGAATTCCAATTGCAAAGGGAATGGAGTTTGGTCCTCACAGAGCTCACACTTTGCAGGAAATGGCCAACATCTGACTGCAGAAACCAGACCTCTTGCAGACCCTACACCAATCAGACATGGAAAAGGTAGAAGAGACATATTCTCCCTGTGCTTGTGGTTAAATCAAAGAAAATGATAGACCAGCCAGAAAAGGGGCTAGACTCAGATATCACTACAGAAATATTAAAGGAACAGTGACACAGAAAGTTTCAATTAAAGAGGAAGAAGAGCATCTTTGGGGGGTGCCAGAAAGGAAAGAGGCTGGAATGGGGAAAGAGTGAAAGAGAGGCAAGAAAAGAACAGTTTAAGGGGTTGATAGACCAGCTTAAAGGGGTCCAGTCACCAGAAGGCACACAGAGAGGGGAGGTGGCTCCAAAGACATAAAAATTCCTAAATTGTCAGAGACATGGAAGACTATTTTATCACGTTTGAAAGAATTGTTGCCACTTGTGAATGTCATGAAAGTGAGTGGGTAGCCAGAATAACTCCATGTTTAATGTGAAAGGCTTTGAGAGCTTTTAGTAATCTAGCAAAAGAGATAAGGGATTACTCCATGTTAAAGAAATATTCCTACACAGGTATGTCTCTCCCTAAACCTATAGCAGAAGTTCAGGAGCTTACATATATGACAAACATGGAGGAATTTGTGAATTGTGGAAAGATTAAAAGACTTAAAATAAGAAATGGTTGAAATCAGATAAAAGGAGCAAAGGAAAAATGGAAGAAATAATTTAGAACAGTTTCTACACATACTCTACATGTTTTTCTAATTATTGGAAGAGAAGGCCAGCCACATCTCCCCAGGAAAAATATTCCTTACAGAGAAATACATAAGAGAAGCCATCTTCCTAGCATAGAGAATACCTGAACTATTTTCCTGCTATCTAAATTAATTCTATTGGGATTATAAAAAACTTCAATGTTTGCCAAAGAGAATTTTATTTCTTTTTATGCACTTCATAAGCCCAACTGCTTCCGAGTTTCATACTCAATGGCTGCCAATCTATTCCCACCCTTCCTATGTTTTTCTCTCCCACTCTTCTTGTACTGAAAATAGATGTAACTAATGAAGTCAAATATACATGTCCCAAGATGTTGCAGGGGACCAGAAGTTTTCTTCTGAGCTTTTAGACTCATGCTGGAGCCCATCCTCAGGGAACTTCTGTGTGTGTTCTGGGCTGTTAGATATATTTATATGGTGGCTGTTATGTGTAGCTTTTAAGCCGTAGATTAGTGTGCTGATGTCTGGCTATACAGTCATTGGCTGTTTCCTTGTGCTGCCTCCACCTCCTAAATACTTGATAAGCTGGGGGTAAAGCAGCACTCCTATTGATTGATGTGGGGCCCATTTCCCAGGCTTCAATCACCTCTCTGGCTGCTTTTGACGCTGCTCCTCCAAAAATCTTAGTAGCTACAAAATTAAATGTATGTCCTTATTTATTGCAATGAGTTTGGGTCTCCTTGTCTGACCACTCGCTTGTGTCCTTGCAGTTTGGTGGTCCTACATAGTCACAGGGACAATCCATGCAGAGGATGGTAGATTGCGTTGGAAGTATCTTCCACCTCCAAGCTATCTTTACAGTGCATAATTTGTCCTCGTATGGTAGCTATACATAAATGTTATTGGAGGAATTTTATTTTTTTAATACTTTGAAGCAGTTTGCACAACCTTTTTGGGTCAACAGCCCCATCTGCAATATAGTGACCTGTCAATGACTATGTAAAAATAATCTATGATTTTGATGGAATAAAGTTAATAAAACAAATGATTGTTCCATATATTGAGTATTTCTATCATATTATTAAAATATGTTTTTTAACAATTTTTAAACGGATTGGGAGCAAATTTTAAAGGTTTTCAAGGCACATGCAGCCCTGGGTTGTATTTGGGTTATATATGGTGACTTAAAGGAAGAAAAATGCATGTTGGCCATTTTTAAACTCTATTGGTAGAAAAGCAGGTTGCAAGCAGATATTTACTCATACTTGTTTTACTACACACATTGTTTTCTTTTAGGAAGGAAAATCCAAGAAGTATAATAATATATATAGAGCATACCCTGAAGCCAAATCAATTTGCTTTATCAACTTTTCCTCCAGGACAGGGATTGGCTTTCATTTTACTTGCACATCCATTTTAGCATTTGTTTTATGCAGAGCTCAAAAGCTTACTGACCAAATTTGCAAAAATGCTTGCCATTATTGTAAATCATTTTTGCCAGTTGACAAAAGAATTTTAAACAAACCCAAATCTCTGAGTACTGTCTTTGTATCAAACAGACAAACTTCAGAAATTGTTAGAGAATTTTAAATGCTCATATCTGTCTATTGTACAGGTGATCATCTGTTTACAACCACAATTGGCACTGGAATTTCCATCATAATTTGTTGCAACTGTAAGTTAAGTCAGATCTGATTTTACAAAATTGATGGTGGCCATTAAACAAATCCTCATTGTCATTAAGCAAATCCATCTTCAGCAATGAGTGGTTTGTGCTGGGTTTTTTTTGTCAGAAATGGGCAAAATAGGTTACAAATTGAAATCACATGATAGCAAGATGCTGTAACTTGTAATACAAGTTGGTTGCTAAGCACCCAAATTGCAATCATGTGACCACAGAGGTGGTGCAGAGGTTGTAAGTGCAAGTATAGATCGTAAGTCATTTTTTTCCAAGACCGTCATAATTTTAAATTGTTAAGTGGTCATTAGATGAGGACTATCATACTTGAATTTCCAAAATACAGCCTTGAGGTTTTTAAGTTCAATTACTGTAATAACTTGAATTTAAAAAAAAAAATGTAAGAATTTTACAAATGTATATTTTAGGTGGAGCTATTTTAGTTTTATTTAAGGAAATAAAATATCTTTTTGTACAACCAACCTGTTCATTCTGTCCACAATGGGGCATCTTAAAATACCAGTATGATTTTAACAATGGTCATCCAAATAGTAGGAATCACTGCTAGAAATAAGATCCTTGGCATGAAATATAACCATTTTCTTTTTTGTGCTTAAAATGCCTGTTGAGCTGTACAAAATGATTGATTCAATTATAGTTTAGAGCATTTCTAGTCCTTTCCTTCATTTAGATTTTTTCTGTTAAGAAAACTATTTCCAAGAAAATTAAGCTTATCTCTCTAAATTGCTATTTTAAATGTGATAAAATTATTAATATTTCAGCAAATATTATTAAAAATGTGAATAAGACATGTTAATAAGCATGCCGTCAATCCATAAGTGCAATCTATACTAACTAGGAAACAACTGTGAAGTCCCTTCCAATTTTCTAGGAACAAGTTGAATTTAAGCTCCTATAGTTTACTATAGGTCTATATTATGCCTAATAAAGGACAACCATGCTAGTAAAAGTTGTATTAATTTAAAGTTCATTTTGGAGCTGAATAATTCAGAAAAGCTACCCAAAATCAGAGGTAGATTTTATCCAGTGATGTAACTTATTTTTTTTAAATGAATCATAGCTCATAGAGGCTGCCTGTCGGAACACCTTTCTTCAGTTTTAAGAGCTGCATAAAATCACTGGTAAAGACATAGAAGTGACAATTGACAAAACATCTCTTTTGCTTCAATATTGAAAGGCACAGGGGAATTAAAATATGTACTGGTTCTTGCATCCCACAGACTATGCCTTTAAATTGAAGAGAGGTTTGAGACAATGATGTCATTCCTTCAACAGCATTCATGCAATTGCATTTCATAATATCTAGCCATTCAGGGTTTCTAGAAATATAAGATCATATTTATTATAGCTTTATATAAATCTAAGGAACTAAGATAAGTGAGACAGTTTGAACACATTAGTCAGGAGATTGTGAATCCCACCTTAGGTGGGTGAGCTTGGGCTGATCTTTCTGAACCCTGAGAAGGAGGCAATGGCAAGAAACTTCCAAAATCTTGCTAAGAAAAACTGCAAGGACTTAGCCAAACTGTTGTCCAGAGTCAACACTGCTTTAAAGGTATAATGAAACAAAACAAAAAATCTAAGAAAGTATGGGTACCAACTGGAATTGTTTTTGTTGAAATTTAGTGATACATTTGCTTGATATTTGGTTTACTGAAGCTTTATAAAAAATATTGTCTGGAAAACGATAGTGGGATTATAATGTTTAAAATGGGAATTATATTTTTTTTTCCCAATCTTACTCCCCCAAATTCCTCAAATAGCATTGAAAAGTAGTTTAGAAATGCCAACAGCTTCAGGAAAAAGGTCTGAGGAAGATTCATTTAACATGTTTTTGAAGAAACATGTTATTTCAACTGAAGAAAAATCTTGTCTCTCTCATATTAATGATTTTACCTGCAGTCAATATATGAAAGTATCCAGTATAAAAATTCCACACATCTTGTGACTTCTCCAATTTTAGTCATGCATAATTGAAACTTTCTGTTAGTCCTTTTGTGTTCACAAGCTTTTCCAACACTTACACCTCAGTCTCATTGGATTCAAGGGAAATCTATATAAGTACAGTAAGTACTGCAGTGTTGAATACATTGAATTCAGAAATGAATATTTTGCTTCATCAAATAACTCATTTTCTAAATTCAATTACATGATATTTGGCAATGCCTTTCAAAGTTGGAATAGGACTAAGAATAACTGGTTCAAATCTCCATTAATTTTCAGATTTAACATAAACCTTGGACAGCCACCACGAGCACAGTCTCATTTTGTTATGGTGGGTAGGATTGAGATACTATGCACATTTGAAGAACATGTTAAAATGTATTTACAAATTAACTATGTATGCATGTAGATACACAGTACTTGGTACATATCAAATATTTTCATTATGAAAATCAACATCACACTGTTAGACCAATGATTCGAATAATTGTGTACACTAAATGAGATTGGATAATTGATTGTATCTTTAAATCAAGCTTGACTCCTGATGATTGTCTGGACAAGTCCCTTAGTTTTCATGGCTAAATAAGTACATTTCTGTTTTTTTCTAGCCTGGTGTGGGAATAACAGAAATTGAGGGCTGCATTTCTTTTATACAAACTATTCTACCACTGAGTTATAAAACTTTTGCTTTTCTTTAGTATTAAAACAAATTATAACTTCACTAGCCATTCTTATTTTCCTTTAATTGGTTCCCTAAAGCACACTGCAGCAAAATTCTAATGTAATTAATTATGGTGCAAAGACAAAATTATTATCACTGAATGTAGTATTGCGAAAATTGTGGCATAAAGTCCATTAAGAGATATAGAAATTTGTATTGTTCCACAATATGAAGTACTACTTGAAAAGTACTTATTTCAGGAAGGTTAAAAGGAATAAGGTAATAATAGAGTTGGTAGTTTCTCATCCTGAAAGCCTTCATGAACAATTTTCTTCAGTATATTACACAGGGCAATTTTGTTATTTTTCTTTTTTAATGCAAGAGAACCTAAAAGTAACTGACAAGATTGGCTCCTTAGGGCAAATCTATACAGTGAATTCAAAAGATTGTGCTTACCTACTATTACAAATAGTTTTGCTGTACATAAGTGGCATAAAGGAAAAATTCCAAAAAATGTATACAGGCTATTATGACCTATTTCTACAATGTGCTAACATTCATCAAAATCTTGGAAGTCAATACATGGTTAAAGTGATTATTATTTCAAAATTACCTTTTTGATTCCCCAAGGCATCAAAGTACTATAAAATTGCAGCAAAAAAGCAAAAATACAGGACCTGATTTAGAACAAGATAATGCTGTCTAAAATCATTGAAAACTATGGATTTATCAGGTCATGGTCAAAAGGTTAACACAATGGAAGTTGTGGTCTCAATACTTCTAGAGAATGCCATGCTGGGTAATATTAATATACATATATTGAACCATGGCGTTTTTTGTTTTTAAAATCTGAGTGTATCCTTTAAAGTTTAGTGTAATAAAATGTGATTACCTGCTCAGGATCTGGTTAAAAATTTGAAACAAATGGAAAATAACCTTTTTATTATAAGAATTTGAGTTTTTTAAATTAAATTTGTTTCAGGAAATCATGACCTTGTTTTGCTAGCTAAATAAATATGTAAAGTAACATTCTCTATTCCTTCTTTACAGTTTATTACAGTTCTCTGTAAATAGTAATCGGAGTTAGAACAGAATTTGTGTTAAAGATTCACTTATCAGCTATATAGCAGAATCACTGACTTTTGAAACCCTTTATCCGATAGAAAAACTCCTAGTTAAAATTACTGAATTGATCTCATTTGAAACATAATACTGATGAAAGGGAAAATGTAACAATCAACTAAACTTTCTTTAAAATTGTATAAGGTGATTTTTTTCAGCCATTTTCAACTGAACATTTAATACATTTTTAATGTTGAGGGTTAGTGGACACCATTTAGAGATATAATTGGGCCACAAAAGCCACATTTCCAACTCCAACTTAGTAGTCTTAAAGATAGACAGTAACTGAGTATTATCCAGGTATTTTCACTTAAGCTCATATTAGCTCCAATAAATACAATTAATGGGAAAGAACTGAGGGAAGCAGCATGCAATTTATTTATACCTTACAATCTCATTCAATATTTGACAATTTTTTATTTATAAGCATGTGATCCTACTTTTTAAAAAATAAAAATAATTATTCCATTGATGTAGCTGCACTTTGGGCCAAAATCGTATAATGTCTTTTAGCACGAATGTTTCTAAGTGCCTGTGTTGATAGTCCCCAAAGACCTTAGAATAAAGTTTCTTCTATTGAAATATCAGTAAACCTATCTTAAAAGATCGATTTGAGAAGATGAAGAGAAAAAATTCCTGCAAGACGCTAACGCAATCTCTTTTCTATTTTTTTGTCTCAGCAGATATTTATAATATATTATTCAACTGATTGGCAAAACAAAACAAAAAACAAAAACCCAACCACTATTGGATCTAATGTTTTTATTTATTTATTTGATTTCTACAGCTGTCTATCTCAGTAAATGACTCTGGGCAGCTTACAATTCAAAACATATATTACTATTAAAATTATTTTTTTAAAAAACCAATAAGAACAGTAAAAAAATTAAAAACAGTAGAGAATATTTATAGATCTAATTCAAAGTACATACAAGAGCAAAATATCTGGCCAATTAATAATATAGCCAGAAAGCGGGGCCCTTGGTGCATGAAGCATAACCAGGTTTTAAAGCTTTACGAAATGCTAACAGAGTTGGGGCTATTCTAACCTCCAAAGGAAGGATGTTCCATAGAGCAGAGGCTGCTGCAGAAAAGCTCGTCTTCTAGTCCCCATCAGCCCAACCTTCTTTGGCTACAGGATCTGCAGCATGCTAGTTTGATGGGTAGAAACTGGAGAAAAAAGTGATTCCCTCAGGTTTAGCTCATAATTGGTGAGTGACACAAAGGCTAGTACTTCGGCCTTCTCATCTGGATGAGAATGACCAAAGCCCATTTTCTAATCTATCTGGAATTATGGTTAAATCTCTTTGAGTATTTTTTCTCAGACATCTCCTAGGAGTTTTACCATTTATGATATAATATCTCAATTGACTTCTCCCAGGTTTTCTGGTTTGCCCACAATCTCTCACAATTAAGTTATACTTTTCTTTTGAAAGCCACAAGCCAACATAGTTGATGTTGCCCATTATTGTAGTCTAGGTCAAGCTGAGCGATAATTACTAGTTCATTGTCATGGTTCCGAAAGAAAGCAGATTTTCAAAGAATTTTGAGGCTTATTCCTCTAAAAGAATCTTTTATTATTCTGCATAGCTTCAGCACTAACAAAGTTAAGCCAGAAACATCCGTAACAAAGCATAACTCACTCCTTCATTTTACAGTCATCAATCACATTCTCCAATTAATGTGAAGTGTGAGGTGACCCTCCCATTGCAGCTGAGCTGACCTTGGCCACATTGTGCTCAGACATTGTTATGGTTAACTTGCATACTTTCCCATCCCCTAGACTACTACTATCTGCCTTAACTCTAGAAATGCTATACAGGCTAAATAAAACAGGTTTGCTTCTTCATATATGGCAAGCAAGAACATCCGATGTTAGCAATCTTGACATTCATGGTTACTCAACACAAATTATGGTAATTAAATAGACTGTGGTAAAACCATGTTTAAAGAAAGCACTGATAGTTATTTGAGAGGAGTGGGAATGAGGTAGGATGCTATGGAGCTCATGGTTCAACTTCAACAGCAGAAAAATATTTTGTACAGTATTGTAAAGAAAAATGGAATTTATTGAATCTTGTTTTTTGAAGTCTACACCTGAATTTATTTTAAGGATAAAACAGTAAACAACTTAAGCAATGGCTATATTTTGTGAATTTGAGTATTAGCTTCTTTTACATTAGAATATTATGCAAAATAGAGAACTGAGATTAACTTAGGAGAAAAAATCATTAAGCTCTCTAATTTTGCAAAGTATCTTTAAAAATTAATATTATTGCAAAAAGTAGCTCAGAAAGTCATTGAGAAAAGTTGTTTTATGGTTTTGTTCAACTTGACTGAACCTAATCTAGTCATTTATTTGTATAACAATCTTAGATAGAAATAATTTCTACTGAATGCAGTGCAGTTTAATTCCAAGAGTATATTAGGATTAAATTGTGAGTCTTCATTTCTTCTGCTGGGTTGAGTTTAGGGATTTCCATTAAGAGAAGAGATGGAGAAAAAATTAAATGCAGTCTACTATTTGCTCAGATGGCTGCTTCAGAATAGGGTTAGAAACCATAAAGTGGAACTGTGTGAATCCTGGGACTCTACTGCAGGCAGCGCCTATGGCAGGAAAAACAAAAGTTGAGAGAATAAACAATGGCTATTACATTAATCCACCTCCTGGTACTTTTAACATTTAGGGATTCTACTTTTCTACAGTGATGTAATAATTTCTTTATAGACTTAGTTATATCATCATTGAATTTTCTCTCATAAATCTTTTCACTTTTAAAAAGGAATCTGCCTCAAAGCAGTTTGTTAGACTTCATATCTCTTAAAAGTATAATTGCAACTTTATTTCAATTTACATCTTAATATTGGTGAATTTAATGAACCTTTGTATATTTAATCTTTCAAACATGAACTGTGGGAAATCAGAGATAAAAGAACTGCACTAAGCAACCTAGCCCAACAAGCCATACTGATTAGCAAAATTACACTTCTCAGTGATCCAAGGGTTTACTAATGAGACACCCAGCATGACTGATCTTTGATTGCTTTGAAGTGGGCCTCGGTCTGATGATATTTTCTGAAAAAGAATGTGAACCTTTCATTTAGCCACTTTCATATGAAAGATATTCATATCAATTCTAGCGTGACCAATAGATATTGTAAACAGAATCATACTTATATGAACAGAAATGTTTCTATTTTAAGAAAAACATGCAGGAGAAACAAAAAGAAGTACCATAGCTTCCACTTGTGTTGGCACAAATAACAGCACCAAAGAAATAGGGATGATATTTCTGGATTCTAGAAATAACCTTCTGACATGCCATTGTCGGGTCTATTCCCATTCGCATATATTCCACCGCTTGATAACTACAAAGACAGAAAAATGAACTGACAATCCATATCCTCCAGTGTCCAAATAAATGCCTTTTAGCTGACAAAAGAATATTTAAAAATGTTTCTTCATTGAGAATTTCCCCCTATTACACAGAGATTTTTCTTCCAATCCTCTGCTTTTCTGAGATATGAAACAATAGCAACCAGAATTACACCTAAACTTGCATGGGTATTCTATCCTTGGAACATCCACCCATTTTGGCATCAAAGAAATATTGTTAAATATGTGCAGTTTTTCAAACTATTTTTAAATAAACTAACATCTTATTGTTACCAGTATTTAAATCAATAAACAGTAGTTATCTGCCCTATTTTTAACAATTCAGTGTAACTGTTTTAATATTAT
Source organism: Crotalus tigris (assembly GCF_016545835.1). NCBI lineage: Eukaryota > Metazoa > Chordata > Lepidosauria > Squamata > Viperidae > Crotalus > Crotalus tigris. The sequence goes on along the minus strand of NW_024100112.1, from coordinate 1,606,277 downwards.
TGTATTTAAAGATATTAAGGTATAAGTACAATTGTACTAGGTTTTATTATTGATAGTATTTATAATACATTTTCATTTTTCATTGCTTGGAAAGAACCTGGTGTTTATTACCACATTCTATATTAGTTGTTTGTTCCATGTCAAAGGCAATTTTATGGAGAGCAATTTTTATAGTACTGTAGCTGAGTGGCTATCATGGCATTAAATACTATTGCCAGACTAGTGAGGATCATAATTGGCACACTAGGAAAAGCTGGGCAAGGGACTTTTGTCCTTGCTTTCTACCTGCTGCAGCAGTTTCCTTCTAAGTATATCACATATCCTAAACCAACTCTTTTAGTGGGGGCCCCATTAAGAGTAACTACCGCACCCAATTTTTAAATTGATGTTTAATGATGACAGTAATTCAGTTTTCCTACAATTTAATCTAAGCTTGTTTCACTACTTCCCATCTCTAACAATCTCCAGGTCATCCAGCCAACCAATGACAACCTTTGCAGAAAGTTAATACAGAAGTTAAATAATATGAAAAAAAGCACCAATCTTTTAAAACCCACAATGGAACAATCAAGGGTTCTAGCCTTTCCCTCCTTGAATACTAGCAGAATCTTTTCATTTATTAAAGAAAAAAACTGCCATAAAATAGTGCCTCCAATTCCAAACCCTTGTAGATAGTCTGGAAATATAGGCTATCTAACATTGCCAAGATATGTAAAATGACCAGAAAACATGCACTCCCTCACTGAGATTCTGACAAAGGTAATTTACCTAAGAAACTAATGCTATTTCTATCCCTTCTCTAGGCCTGAATACCAACTGGAAGGGACCAAGATAATTGGCTCCTTATAGGAAATTATCCTTTGTATTTGGTTCCTTCCACTTCTCAACAACCGTCCTCAAAAAGAGAAGGCTTAGAACAGGGCAAAATGAAGAAAGGTGGGATATTAATAAATAAATGCCAGCAGACTTGCAGTGATAATATGCATAATTTTCAGTTTCCCTTGAACATTGCTTTTTAAATGTTCTTTAAAATGCCTCTTGCTTTTAATCAAATTCCTGAAGAATAGCTGAAACTCAACAATTGCATTTATAAAGCACTGTATGCCACAAAAACTCTCCACAGGCACATGGACAATTTCCAAAATTTTGCATAGGAGAAAGGAACATTCCGGGAGTTTAAACTGTCATTATGATATGTTTAATATAATATATAGTCCTAATCTAATATAAACTGGGTAATTCATTCATTGCAATAGACCAAAATATTGTATCCATATAAATTAGGCCATTTCATTCCACAAAAGTTGAATATGAAAGAACAATTTAATATGAAAAAGAATGGTGGTATAACATTGAAAATGAAGGAATAATTCAATATAATATGAAAAAGAATAGTGCTGTAACTATCGCAAGTATTGCATTAAATATGCCTCTTTCCAAAGTAAGATAGAATAGGGAATTAGATGAACAGTGCAGAGACAGCACTATAACAAGCCAATTTAGGTTGGCTTCACTTTAAAACATACCCCAAAGTTAATTTAGATTGTGGCAGGATATAAATGTGATCAATAAAGAATGCCATTTTAAAAACAATATATTAAAACTTAATTGAAATGTTCTAACTTTGTAAATTAACATGATTGATTCCTTTCCACTTTTATTTTTTTTACACCGGTAGTCAAATGCAAAAGTATTCAAGTATATTCAAAACTATATTAAAAAGTTAATAATGTATAAAAACCTGGGCAAGAAGCGCATCATGGTATCTCCATTACCAGTAGCAGCTGCAGCTCCAGCTGTACTATCAGCGTATGCCCCTGCTCCAGCTATTGGAGAGTCTCCTACACGTCTAAGGAGGAAAATAACATGCAATAAGTGCATTTTAAAAATATAATAGCAGCTTTATTCTGAGCAAAGAAACAACTAGTATATTGAAAAATCATAGATTTTAGAAAGCACTTGGGGATATTTATTCATATTATTCCAACCCATTTTAGAATGTACAGTATATTTTAAAATACATTTTTAAGGAGGACATTTCATGTTTAAAATCTATAAATATCTAATCAGTAAGTGTGGTCACAGCAGGCTACTATGACTCATGAAAGAGGTCAGAGCAGCATATGTGGTCCTGGGATTTAAGAGGTATAAGGTATCATCTGTGTAGAACATTTTGCCCCTCCCCGATGTGAGATTGGCCCCAACCCTATCTTTTTGTAAGATGTGGCTCTGCCACTCAGCTTGGGGCTCCAGTGGGGGAACAGTGCAATGGAGGTGGTCAATTGAGTAATAACAGATCCCACCTCCACCCACTCTGCCCCCCTTCCCAATGTGTCGTTGGCTATAAAATTTGATTTTAACTTTTTATGTTTTAGGTTAGATGTAACTGTAAGCCACCCAGAATTACCCTATTGTAAGATGGACGGCCAATAAATTTTATAAATAAATAATGTATCATCATCTGACTATATCACACAATTTATTTTACAACAGCAATACCAAATCCTGACAGCAGTATACTTTTATTTCAAACTCAATTGTCATAAATAAATTTAAAATATATATTTCAGTAAAAAGCATATTGAGGTGAATGGTCTGTGGTTAAAAACACTAACATTTCTATGGTCATGCTGATCTAAAAATGCCAAGGCTTGAGAACTGGAGATGTTTAGCTCAAGTACTTATTCATCATTAGGGAATAGCAGTTTTATTCAAAATACTATTGAAAAAAATTTGTTACCAAGAAGTAAATAAAATATAACAACATAGGACAAACCCAACCTCTAGCTTAGATCACTAAATAAGTGATCCCTCTTGCACAAATAGTTAATAAACACATTGTTGGAAAATATTTGCATCACATTAAATAAATCATATTTTACATTTATGGGGCCAAGTTTTATAGACAATTATACAAACCCTTGGATTTTGTGATTTGCACCATTTGTAGATGTCCCTACAGCAATATTTCCACTCTGACCAATTACAATCATGCCTACAAATGAAAAAGAATTGACATTTAGAAGCATTTTGAGGAAGCTTTTCCTCATTTAATGATAATAACTTGCCCATCCTTCAAAATGGACGGGACTTCCATATTTTATGAGCTATATAACAGAACATTGGATGGCAGCTAAATTTTTTTCAACGTTTGACTGGATTGATTACACTTGGAAATTATTTTTCTTCCAGAGGCCTGTCAGAAAAGAAGGCAGAAAACATTTTATTTTTGAAATAAGTTTGTTCAAGAGACATTCCATTAGCCAAAAGGGAATCTTCCATCAGAGAAGACATGACCATTAAGATTGTTACGTCTTCAAATTCTGCCCAATTACATTAGAAACATTTAGCTCCATCAAAATTATCTGAAGATAGATTTCTGTTTATATTTTATTATGTTTGTAATATTTTATTATAGGTGCAATGGAATGATTAGATGATTCTATATTCTCTAAATAAATCATATTCTGCTCCAATAGGGAAGTGTTGGAAGTGGCTCTAGAAACTATCCGGGGCTTGGGGAGGGGAGAAAGGAGATTGAAATAATTATTAAATTTTAATAAAGTGAATTGGGAATTTGTAATTTCTGGTGTCATCCTGATGATGGGTTTCTTTGATGCATATTGTATAATTTTGTTGTATATTTTTAGGCTTTGTAGGGCCTAATTTATTTTTTGTTGTAAAGTGATTATTAATTTGCTATTCCTCTATAGCAGGGGTGTCAAACTGCCGGCCCGTGGGCTGGTTGCATCATGCGGTGGCTGTGCCCACTCCAGCTCCTGCAATGGGAAAAAAAGTCATGCAACACGTCAAGTGATGCGGCAAGGTAGAGCTGCTTAGGTTTTTAATGTGTCTACTTTGTATATTCAAATACATTTGATATTTCTTATTTCTGTTCTATAAATAGTTTTAAAGTGCACGCGAGATATGAGTGTAGCGCTTGAATTTTTTTCCCCTCTAACAGACAACTGAAATTCACATTGTGGCCAATGTCTCTGCATTAGATTTAAGTCATGATTTTGTTTTCAAAGAGCCATTCTAATAATTTTCTTTACCTCCTTGTGAAAATACAGACTTTAAGGAACTTACTTCATTTCTACTAATATTTCTGTTGCTCATATAACAAGCAGTGAGAGCATCATGTCTTACTACTGAATGAATACAAGAATCTAATCACATACTATCTGCCAAGTGGACAACTTGCCTAGAGTAGACAAAGTATCTAATTTAAGATACACTAGCAATCCCATTCCTGCACATCACTGTACCTAATGAAAAATATATCTGGCTCGGGTAAGCTGCCAAAGTGGAAGTGCTTACGAGGTCATACCTTTTGCTTGGTAAGAAACTTAGCATTTGACATTTTAAAAATGCTAATTGCTAAATGATGACGAATGTAATCATCACACTTGAAGTGTTGCCTTAAGTGTCTGGCAATGAGATGTACATTCCCAAGTCACTCCAATGCTTTTGTAAATTCCATATTTAATTGCTACACAGATGGCAGAGACTAAATCCAAACACATAGATAGTTCCCCTCCTACTCATTTGAGTGAATTTTTTTAAAATGTGAAGTTAATTCTGTCCAAATCCCTAAGTTTCATTTGGCTGCAGAGTTTCAGTACATCCAATAAGAAATCTTTCATTTTGTTTTAAAGGATACTCTTGATGAATGTTTTAAGCAGGCAAAAACAAAATTGCTCTTCAAAATGAACCCACATTTCATATTTTAAGATCACAACCCAGCTTTGCTAATAAAAGCTTCTCTTTAGGCTGTGTGCATCTGTATACCCCAATAAGTGGATCTAAAGTCCATTATCACTATATTTGAGGAGAGAAGGCTAAGGGTTGAAAAATGAATATAATACTCTAAAACTAATTGAAGAACAATATGCCAGATGCGTATAATAAGCATCAAGCAGATTTCAACATATAAATAGCAAATCATAACACCATCTATTTCCTGATAGATGTCCTTTGTATTATGTCCATTACTTCATATACAATTGATATTTAATTGTGTATGGGATTTTAGCTGCAACAAACACAAGTATTAAAGTATGATTAGTTGCTATACCAATAGTATCGTGGTTATGAACTTCAATTCTTCTGTCTGAAGTGCTTTGTTCTTTTTTACTGAACTCTGCAGTCTGTTTGTAGGGACCACATGATTTTGAAGCATCTGGTGTAACATTCTGTAATCAAAGTTTTATTCACATTAAAATCTTTAATGAAGAGATATTAAAAAAAAACCTATGGATATTTTTCCTAGACTTTGAAAAAGAGAAAAGAACTAAATTACCTTGCTAAAAGAAAAATATAGGCTTGTATATGCCAAGGACAAAGAACTAAAGCAAATTATTGCAGTTCAGAGGCATTAAACAAAGAACAGATAAAGCATATATCTCCATAGGAGCAACTCAGTACTAAAAACTCTTCAGTTACAAAAACGCTCAAATCTCATGTTGTTTTGTGATTTGCAAATATGTCCTAAGACGAATACCCAGAAGAGAAACGAAATATATCAAGATTCTATGTGCAAAAAAACCTCAGCATGATATGTCTTGCTCCTACAACGGTAATTTAAAATGAGTTCCTCCCAGATCTTATGAGCATCCCTACTGATTGTGATGAGACAACTTCATGTATAACTACAGTGCTAGTTTCTGAAAGATTTAAATCTCATAATTCAGCATATTTTATTCCCACTTTACATGCAATTCAGGTACTAAATGCAAAATACAATGCCCCACTTTCCTGCTTTCATAAGGAAGGTAATGAAGAGGTTAGCTTAATCACAAAGTTCTCCTGCAACATTTATAAGCTGCTGTGTCTTAACTTCCTTAGTATTTGTCCTAGATTTCCACCATACAGCACTGCTTTCTGCTTTTTGAAGGGTAACTTACAGAACATGGCCATGACATTTGTTACACTCAACAATATTGACTAAGATTATTAATGGAGCTTATTAAATGTAAGACATCTAATTCAAGAGCGTAAAAGGTCCTCAGGTATTATCCTAGTAATATTTAGGATCATAAGGGTATGTTAAAATTCATCCACTAAACATAGTTATAACATATACATGTACAGCATAGCATATACTGCCAAACCTAAGTTTGTATTACAGGGCCTAATGAAGCTGGCATTGCTGAAATAGTTGTACAGAATGAAAGAGATGGGCTGGGGTAGAGATATAAAAACTCAGAAATGCTCACTTTTTAAAACTGATTTCTTAAAATGTTCATGTTATTTTCTTGGGAGAAATACAGGTGAATTTTGTTTTGTTCTGGATTTTTAAAAATCTTCTAGCTGCCTCTTGGTTTCCCATTCACATATTAAAAGCATCCAGCCATCTTTGAGTACACAAAAAGTCAATTAAGTGCTGCCATCTGGTTGGAAATGATTGGTCATTATAGCAAAATAATGTATGTGGGGATCTAAAGCTCCTCCACTCATTCCCACGTGATCATATAAAAAAGCTTCCACCAAAACTTTGGCTCCTATAAATTATTTTAAATCTGCTTAATTCTTTGGAAACATTATGCATTTAGGGAGTTTTCTAGTTATAAGTAGTCCTCGACATATGACCACAATTTGACCCCAAAATTAATGTTGCTAAGTGAGACATTTGTTAAGTGAGTTTTGCCCCATTTTACAACCTTATTTGCCACAGTTTTTAAATGAATTACTGCAGCTGTTAAGTTAGTAAAACGGTTGTTAAGTAGATCTGGCTTCTCCATTGACTGCTTGTCAGAAGATCATAAAAGGTGATCATGTGACTCCAGGACACTGCAAAGGTCATAAATATGAGTTGGTTGCCAAAGTCTGAATTTTGATCACGTGACTATGGGGATGCCGCAACGGTCACAAATATGAAAAATGATTTAAGTCACTTTTTTCAATAATGTCATAACTTTTAACGGTCACTAAATGAAGTGCTGTAAGTCGAAGACTACCTGTATACTGTTGCTGGGAGATGTTTTTACTTGGTACTGAAAGACTAGTAAAAGTCTGCAACTCTTACAAGGATCATAATGGCCAACTAATTGGGAGATATTGTCTGACGCCAACTTCAAGGCATCCATTCTCATTTATTCTACATTTCCATGTTAAAGTGGTAATAAAGTGTTTGCTCATTTGTGAACACAGACTGACCTCCCAGTGCTTTCCATATGGTTATATTGTTTACTACTGCCAAATAAAACAGAATTTCTGTAAGCAACCATATTTGGGAGCTGAAATGGTCTGATGCTGTTGTCCTGCTCATAGGAAATGGAGAAGGTACAGAAAAATTCCTGAATTTAAATTACCATTTATATTCCATTCATTAACTTAAAGTATTGACTTCATTTTGTATGACCCTCATCAGGAAATTAAAACTCTGCCTTTAATATCAAAGGTAAAAGAACTTTGAATGCTAATTGCAGGAAAAAAAAGCTGGGTTATATCTTAATTTTTCTTGTGTTTTACCTATTAGTGAGAAAGATAATGCCAGGACAGACTCGGCTCTTATGTCCACTGGATGACAATAATCAAAATCATCAGCAAGCATGATAGCTCAAGAGTATGAGAATTTAGCGCAAGGATAAGAAAAAACTAAGATAGGCCTTTGTTTGGTCCAGCAGGAATCTTCTATCGCATTCAGTCTTTAAAATTTCCCAATATACTTTTAATTTCTTTCTTTTTCCTGCTACCTTGTTTTCCCCAAAATAAGGCCTACCCCCAAAATAAGCTCTAGCTTGATTTTTGGGGGTGGGCCTAATATAAGCCCTACCCCAAAAATAAGCCCTAGTTTTGGCGTGAAGCACACACATGCCCTGCACCCACTTACCTTGCAGCCAGGCCTCTCCTCGCCGGCCCATTTCTTTTGCGGTGTTTTCTGCAGCCAGGCGTGCATTTCTCAGTCAGAGGCCTTTCCAGAAGGCCACTAAGCCCAGAACTGAGCTATGGATTTAATCCGTAGCTTGGTACATGGCTGCTTAGGCCTTCCGGAAAGGCCTGACTATGAAATGCAGGCTGGAATGCAGCTGCAGAATGAAGCTGCTTCTTTGGCTGCAGAAGAGGTGTACCAGCCGGGTGAGGCTGTCGGTGCCAGAGGTGAGTGGAAAAGACACCAGCCAAAAATAAGACCTGATGCCTCTTTTGGAGGCAAAAAAAAAAAAAAAAAAAGACCCTGTTTTATTTTCAGGGAAACATGAAATTAAAGAAAACGAAACAGAAATGCTATTGGTTCATACCAAGCACAACAAACTATTGCAAACTGTATTAGACATATACACAATTATTTGAATGAATAAATCTTTTATCCCTGCCCCCTTCTCATTTCATCTTCTTGATCATCTACTGTTAAAAATTGATACAAAATAGATTTTGTGATATGATACATGGTTGTTAAGAAATATTAAATGCACTAGCTTCACTTTTAAATGCACTAGCTTCCCTTTTCGTATGCAGTGTTTCTCATATGCAGTGTTTGAAATTTTAAAAACTACTACAAAATATTAATATATTTTAATATATTATCTGGTGACTCAGAAATATTATATTCAGCAAAGTGGACTGCAGTCAGTCATCTAGTCTCCCAGTGACGATCATAAGCCAGCAGTATGCTGCAGCTGCCAAAAAAGCCAACACAGTGCTAGGCTGCATTAACAGAGGGATAGAATCAAGATCACATGAAGTATTAATACCACTTTACAATGCCTTGGTAAGGCCACACTTGGAATACTGCATCCAGTTTTGGTCACCACGATGTAAAAAAGATGTTGAGACTCTAGAAAGTGTACAGAGAAAAGCAACAAAGATGATTAGGGGACTGGAGGCTAAAACATATAAGGAACGGTTGCTGGAATTGGGTATGTCTAGTTTAACGAAGAGAAGGACGAGGGGGGACATGGTAGCTGTGTTCCAATATTTCAGGGGCTGCCACAAAGAAGAAGAAGTCAAGCTATTTTCCAAAGCACCTGAAGGTAGGACAAGAAGCAACGGGTGGAAACTAACCAAAGAGGGAAGCAAACTAGAACTAAGGAGAAACTTCTTGACAGTTGGAACAATTAACTAGTGGAACAACCTGCCTCCAGAAGCGGTGAATGCTCCAACACTGGAAGTTTTTAAGAAGAAACTGGACAGCCATTTGTCCAAAATGGTATAGGGTTTCCTGCCTGAGCAGGGGGTTGGACTAGATGACCTCCAAGGTCCCTTCCAACTTTATCATTATTATTAAATATGCAGATTTTTTAATGATAAATAACAGTCACTAAGGTTTATTTTTAAATATTTTACCTTCCAGAAGTTTGGCTGGCAGTTTTGATTGAGCCACTTTACATACATTGAAACAGAATTCTGCGTAGTTAAATCTTCACTTGGAAATCCCATGCTTTCTGCAAAGAGTGAAGCTTTATAGAAAACAACAAGAAGTGTTAAGTATTCCTGGCAGTTAATATTTGACTACAATCATATGTACATCCTATGAATCCATAGTATAGAACTTTGAAGTTATACTTTTGTACATTTTCTTGTCACCTATTGGTCATAGACTAATAGAGGCTGAGAGACTACATGTTCTGTCCTCCCAGAAAAGACACAACAAAAGGTTATGTGCTATCCCTTTACAGACCCAGACCATGCCTGAGATGTCATGGATGCCTAAACTAAACCCATTCATTGCTTATTATTTAATAATATAATTTTTATTTTTATTTATTTAGAAAATGTATATAGCTGCCTACTCACTCACAGTGATTCCAGGTGGCTTACAAATAATAAAAGTACAATATGGTGTACGAGGTGGCGCAGCAGTTAGAGTGCAGTACTGCAGGCCACTTTAGCTGACTGTGTTCAGCAGGTCAGCGGTTCAAATCTCACCGGCTAAAGGTTGACTCAGCCTTCCATCCTTCCGGGGTAGGTAAAATGAGGACCCAGATTGTTGGGGGCAATGTAAATATATATATACATTGCTTACTGGTGTACACCGCTTAGAGCAGTGGTTCTCAACCTGTGGGTCGGGACCCCATTTGGGGTCGAACGACCATTTCACGGGGGTCGCCAAACAAGGCTGTCCGCCATTTTTTCCCCCTTTTCTTTGGCCACGCCCCTGGCACCCGGTGATGTATAAGTGGTTGGGGGTCACCACAACATGGGGAACTGTATTATGGGGTTGCGGCATTAGAAAGGTTGAGAACCACTGGCTTAGAGAGTGCTTGCACTTAAAGCGGTATAATATAGGTCTCATAAATAAATAATAATATAGAAAAAAGAAAAGAAATACTACCCAGACACCTACGCCCCCCAGCGACAGCATGATTCAATAAGCCATTTGATGGGCTCCATTTCAGTGTGGGTACCCCAGACCCCCTGGCAAAACAAAGTCTTCAGGGCCTTCTGAAAGACTGTCGAAGTAGGGACTAGTCTAACTTCTGCAGTGAAGATGATCCAAAGAGAAAGTTCTTCTTCTGGATCCCACCAGATGTACCTCCTTAGGGAACACGACCTGCAACATTCCTTGCCTTCCCGCTCCAGTGGGTCAGGTGAATGTGACCAGCAAGAGACAGTCCCTGAGATAACCTGGTCCCAAGCCATGAAGGGCTTTAAAGATGAGAACCAGCACCTTGAATTGCACCGTTTCCCCCCACAGCCCCAGAGTCCCCCAAGGCCAGATTATGAATCATTCCAAAGATTTCAAGAAATAGTCAGAAGAGCAGCCGAAAGGCATGCTACACTGCACTAAGTATTCTTACAGCTGTGCAGTCCTACAATGTCCCCTGAAGTCCCTGGCACATAGAGACCAGTAGCAGTTCAAACAGTTCAAAGCTCCCACAAGCCAGTTAATCATCTGAAAATCCCAGAAGCAGCCTGCCACACTCCATAGCACTGGTGTCCATATGAGTAGATCCACCTGGGAAGGGAAGCTTATCTCTTCTGTCAGCTCTGTCTTAAATTATATAATAATTTAATAATATCATTATTCAAACAAATTAATACCACGTATTAGTAGCCCAAACTACTTGTGGCCTTTTTTCATTATTTTGCTTTCACCTAGAAGAACAAGTATTTTACGGTTGTTGTTATTTTTATGTGTGTCATCTGGCCAGAAAACTGGAACAAAAATCAAAGCATCATCATCATTAGGTTCAATTCATTTGTCCCACTGGGTTGTGAGACCTTCTTGGCTCCAGTTGTGAGCCTCTCTCATCACTACACAGTAGTTAATATTTACAAATAGGATAACAACAACAACAAAAAAAATTACCTGATTCACCAACTAGAAAAGTATGCTTAGTATGTTCTATCACTTTCCGTGCAACACCAATAGCATTTTTAATGCGTCTGAGATCTGCTACTGCTCCAACCTGCATTGTGTTACTAGATCACAAAAAAACCCAAGGAACAAAACAAAATCAATTATATCAAACTGTAGGTATTAATGCAATATATATATAGATACATTGATATTCAATAATCATCTTCAGCCTACTAGACTGCTAACTAATAAATAGCTTATGCTTGTAGGCTGCAATCTGAATAACTGCATGCTACAGATATCTGCTACAAGTACAAAACACATTTAGGAACCATATGGTAGGATTTTGATAAACTAAAACCAAACAAAGTTTTAACAGCAGAATATACAAAGCCCACATTAGATTTAACTTAAAAAGTATTTTGCTAGTATCAGCAGCAGGTTTTTTTGATCTTTTCAAAATTGCAAGGCTGCCATCCATGAAACAAGTTTATCTTTCTCCTCTCTAGAATACTTTATAGAAACTCACCAGTACATATATCAGAGGAAAAAATATTTGCTATGCACCACGTGTATTCTCACATATAAATTTACCACCCAAGATGTAAATATCCATTTCAAAGCACTCTAAACTAGATACTCTTATTGTTTGATTATCTCCTTAAGATACTTAAGATTTTTGCCCTGTGGGGTAATATTCAAAATTCTTAAAATACCTAGAGAGAATTTAAGGAAGTTTGGGTCAAAAAACAAGAATTCAGATTATTATATTACTTATACTGTACTATGGAAGGCGATACTTGGGGAGGAATCATTTTGTAGTGAAAAACCATCTTGTCCCAACATGGATGGTGATGGAATGCAGTACGTAATGTAACCACAATATAAAACCACATAACATGCTACAAAATATTTACGTGAAATTCTGTGTTACTATGAAACTTTTTATGGAAACAGTTTTCAAAGATATAAGTTAAAGATGGTCAAACCACTTTACATAGCAAAAGCTGAAGAGTTATAGTTTTATATGGTTGTTGAAGAATAAAATATATTCTTGTTACACTTTCACAGATCAAAGAGTAGTATGAGGGAATATAGATTTGAAGAATGTTTAATTTGGGATGCCTCCCTCCCCCAAGTCCTGCTGTGCTACTTCATCATAGCAGGACGTTTGCTTCTGGGAAGGAGGATTGAGCAAAGCCAGTCGTACATGCCCAGAATATATAATCCCACCAGGATCATCCAAGGCATGAGGTCGACTCAGCAGCACTGCTAAAGGAAGGAACATTCACCGCCTTCTTATAATAATAATGATAAAGTTGGAAGGGACCTTGGAGGTCATCTAGTCCAACCCCCTGCTCAGGCAGGAAGTCTTATACCATTTTGGACAAATGGCTGTCCAGTTTCTTCTTAAAAACTTCCAGTGCTGAAGCATTCACCACTTCTGGAGGCAGGCTGTTCCACTGGTTAATTGTTCTAACTGTCAGGAAGTTTCTCCTCAGTTCTGGGTTGCTTCTCTCCTTGCTTCCACCCGCTGCTTCTTGTCCTGCCTTCAGGCGCTCTGGAAAATAGCTTGACTCCTTCTTCTTTGTGGCAGTCCCTGAGACATTGGAACACAGCTATCATGTCCCCCCTAAAGCACTAATATAGCAATAATATAGGAATAATATAGGAAGATGCTGGAGGCAGGTGATCACATTTAATGATAATTGCAAGGACACCAATTTATACTGTTTGGGAGCAGTCAATGATAAATCAGTCTTACATTTTTACCAAGAAAACTTTGCCAAACTGGAGGGCATATTTCACCATTGTCTACCCATATTTGGGCTCCCTGACCTGTATACAGGTTTTGCATTACAATTATATGTTCTGAGATTCCAGTTTGAAAAAGGAGTCAAACATGGATATATATTCTCTTTATTTATTCAACCTATATACTGAACATATACATTAAGTGAAGCAGGATTTTAAAAAGATGAATATGGTTTTAAAGTTGGAGAAAGAAACTTCACTAACCTATACTTTGCTGAATAGATTACTCCAATAGCCCAAAATACAAAGAATTTGCAAACTCTTAAGTAATCTGCAGAATAATAAAAGTCAAGGAGGGCAGTGAATAAACGAGACTAAAATATAAAGACCAAACAGGTAGAATAATCAGAATTGACAGATATAAAACAGATACATAACCTCTGCCTTTTTGGAAGAACTGCTGAACTACTGACCGTAAAAGAACAAGCAGTCCAGAAATATTCTGAAAAATAGCACTTGGTACAGTACATATGAAGGCCTTGAAAAAATATACAGATACTGTGATGTGTTTATATCTACAAAGATCAGAATACTATGAGCAATGATATTCCTTATAACACTATGGAAATGAAAGTTGGATTTTGAAGAAGCAGGACAAAGAAAAACAATGCTTTTAAAATCTGGGTATTGAGGAAAATTCATTATAACACCATGGATAGTTAAGGGGAAAAAAGGATTATCAAACAAATCAGCACAAATTTCTCACTCAAAGTACAAATGACCTGGCTCATGTTATACTACTTTGGATATCCCTACTTTGAAAAAGGCTGTAATGCTGGGAAAGTTGGAAGGATAAAGAGAATGGCCAACAGCAAAGATAAGCTCAGTTATAGTGATGAGCACTGTTTGAAGATCTGAAAGACTAGGTTAGGGACAGATTGTCATGGGGGAAAAATCTATGTGGTCATTAAGACTCTACACTGAATTTGATGGCATATAATCAATCAAAGTTTAGGAAAAGAGTAGGTTTTTATTATACAGTATAAATAAAACCTAAATATTCCCCTTGGCATGTTAATTTAAGCATATGTCAAAAAAATAGCAGCAAGTCTCATCTATCCAATTGTCCTCTAGTTTTCTTTTAACTTTCATAATACCAAGAACATTATCCTGATTCTTAGATGAACACATTATCTCAGTAGCTTTTGCTACCATACTATTTAATGGAGTTGGCCATTAACTGTAAAACTGTAAAACAGAGATGGGAAACCTATTAGTGAACAAAAGACATTTGCTTAACAAATGTTTACAGAAGGCCACAAAGTAGGTGGGACCACATCACTCTCATGGATAATGGCCATGGAGGATTTTCATTGTTTTAAAAAAATTGAGATATGCTTGTCTTAGGGCAGATATGTCAAACTCGCGACATCATGCAACATATTGGAGCTTTTTTCCCACTGCCGGCAATGGGGTGGGCACGGTTTCCTGATGACGCGTTCGGCCCGTGGGCCAGCAGTTTGACACCCGTCTTAGGGCCTACATTATAGTCTTCCAGTGTTTCCATCTTAATATGACAGGAAATTGTTTCATCATGTAGAAGCTCTCCTGCTTTAAGAAATTACTGGACTGGGAAAAAAATATCTGTTTGTAGGATGTCTTACCCATCCATAATCATGGCATCCAAAGTTGTTTCTCCATGTTCATCTGGACTTCCGCCATATCCTACACTTCCATCACATTGCTCTATTTCACACTGCCCACAACCTTTTTCTACTGCATCAAGTTCAGAACCTCCTGCTTGTAAGGTATTCCAAGCTGCAATCAAAAGCACGTAAACAGTTATTATGCAGATTATTTTTCTAACAAGAAAAATGCATACAAATTTCACACCCATTCTTACAACATGCAACTGGCTCAATAAAGGTATATATGTTAAAAATCATACGAATTCATCAAAAGTTATAAGAATCTTGTACATTTCTATTGACATGTACTATTCCAAGGTAAGTAAGCACAAACGTATAGTCTGAATCTAAGGAATAACTATTTCAAAGCAGTTTAGTCTTGTATCATAAAAAGTAACCTAATTGGAGAAAGATTAATTTTTATAACTTCTTGCTTACTTATATATTCTCTTTAAAATCTAGCATTAGTAAACTAGAATTAAAATGGGCTATTTGATTTTATGGAATCACTTTTTTTCTCTTTCAGCTTTGTTACAGAAGACATGCTAAACTAAATTTGGATCCAGGAACATTCCAACATTACTTATATTAACAGCACAATCATTGAGATATTCACCCCAAAGTAGGTCTCATTATACTTATTAAGACTTACAAAGGTAGTTATGCTTTCTCTGCTAATTACTATTAGCAAAACCTGGAAATCAAAATGCTGAATTCATTAAAATGTAAAATCTTTAGGAAGTTTTCTTGAAGCTCAATTCCTGGCAATTTTATTTCTTGGCAAAAGTATATGGAATGACATGCCATTATCTCCTGAGATGTGTTTTAAAATCCTACAATAAGATTTTCTAAAAGTCTCCCCTTTAAGAATTAAGCACATTCTATAAGCTGCTTATCTTTTTAGAATAACCGAGGTCAATTTTATTTCACCAAAATGTCTACACATCTAATGTACAAATTAGTTTATTTAACATTGTTTTAACAACTGCTAGGGAATGGAGTCATTACTCCTAGGAGTTGTTAATCTGTGTAACACTGATCGTCTTTAAACCATAATAGAAAGAGAGCATTCCCCCCCCCCCCTCAATTGTGTCCAATTCTTGAAGACTGCCTGGAAAGTTTCTTCAGTTTTTTTGGCAAGGCTTTTCAGAACTGATTTGCCCTTGCCTCCTTCCTAGAGTTAAGAGAAAGTGACTGGTCCAAGATTACTCAGGTGGCTTTGTGCCTAAGGCAGCATTAGAACTGGCAGTCTCCCAGTTTCTAACCAGATGTCTTAACCACTAACCAAATAATCTGTAAAGAGAGCAATAATCAGTAGTATTTTGCTCAGCATGTAAAGATGCAGGTGCTTAAACTTGAAATCTGTTTTCAGTGCAAATCAAACACATGCCAAGTAATAAAAAAAAATTCTCCCCTAAGTATACGGTAATCACTTATAAGGCAGTTTGATAACGTTATACTACAGAATTAACTGCATCAGCCCAGAGGGAACCTAAATGTAGTAGGAAGGAGCTAGTGGGTAAATGAGGATGCAAAATTTTTGGAAAGCCCAGATTATGGCGACAAATTTCGACCACGTTGATGCCTCCCCA